>NC_068911.1:119068503-119693503 GCF_023091745.1 Budorcas taxicolor
CCTTATTCAATCAGTGAAGGTCTTAAAACAGACTGACCTCCCCTGAAGAAGAGGGAATTCTTGCAGCAGATAGCCTTTGAATTCAAACTGCAAGCCTTCCCTTGGAATTCAGCTTACCAATCTAGCCTGCATGTTTTTGATTTGCCAACCTCCTCATCAGTGAGCCAGTTCCTTACATGAAATTGTTGTAGGAAGGGGGCACCCCCTCCAGGGCCCAAGAGCAGGCTCTTGTCTAACATGGAGAATTGTCCAAGGAGACACATGCTGACAAAGTAAGAGACTTTATTGGAAAAGGGCACCCAGGCATAGAGCAGCAGGGTAAGGGAATCCAGGAGAACTGTTCTGCCATGTGGCTCATGGTCTCAGGTTTTCTGTTGATGGGATTAGTTTCTGGGTTGTCTTTGGCCAATCATTCTGACTCAGAGCCCTTCCTGGTGGCACATGCATCACTCAGCCAAGATAGATGCTAGCGAGAAGGATTCTGGGAGGTGGATGGACACACAGTGTCTCCTTTTGACCTTTCCCAAACTCTTTCAGTTGGTGGTGGCTTATTAGTTCCATATTCCTTACCAGGACCTCCTTGTTGTAAAACAGCTCATGTAAATGGTTACTATGGTGCCTGGCCAGGGTGGGCGGTTTCAGTCAGTGTGCTTCCCCTAACAAAATCTCTTTATATATATATAGATAGATAGTTAGATAGATAGATAGATAGATAGATAGAGGATATAGAAAGATAAAGTGAAAGTGAAGTGAAGTGAAGTGAAGTTACTCAGTTGTGTCCGACTCTTTGCGACCCTGTTGACTATAGACTACCAGGCTTCTCTGTCCACAGGATTCTCCAGGCAAGAATACTGGAGTGGGTTACCATTTCCTTCTCCAGGGGATCTTTCCGACCCAGGGATTGAACCCGGGTCTCACGCATTGGTGGCAGACGCTTTAACCTCTGAGCCACAGGGAAGCCCCTATACAAAGATAAAGACATACATATAATATCTATATTTGCATATATATACACAGATATATGTGTGTTATATACCCTCAATCTATTGGGTTTCTCTCGGGAACTCTAACTACAACAGACTTTGATACAGAGAGTGTTCTTGGGAAATATAGTCTTAAGAACAAGTTTTCTAAATTGATTCTAGTTTTTCTGGAATTGTTTTTCTAACTTGATGGCATTTAGAGGCACTAACAGCTCTATTTCCAGTAGTAAAGAGGATACTTATAGTCCATAATGTGATGTGACAGTAGAGGTAAGGAAGATATCACCATAATATTCACAATCGAACACTTGTAAAAGGCAAAGTTCTGTGTTGTTGTGCACATGATACCTTTGAACATTTTTGTTGAAATAATGAGTGTAATGAAATTGACTAACTGCTCCTACACCACTGGAAAAAATGGGGGTGGGGAGTATGAACTCAAGAATTCAATTCCCAGTGAAGTGCTATATAAATGACCTGAAAGTTTCTGTCTGCCCTGAAAGAGACCCTTATCTACTATAGCTGCAGAGCTATCTGAAAAACCAAAATCAGAAAGTCATCCCATGAGTGACTGAATTACAACACAAAGTGAATTCCCAATTTCATGGTATGTCTACTGTTAAAATGAGGCCATTGATCAGGGAAGAATGGGATCCTGGAAGCTGGCATAGGGGTGTATGGGAAGATTCTGATGAAACTGTAGACGCTAAACCCCCAAATTCTGATGAATCTGTTTTGCCAGTAGAAGTAGCTGATCCATCCCATCTGAGGAAATGAACCTTGCTTCACCTGAGGAAACAGTAATGGCCTCCCCTGAAATAATACCTGTCAAGAGATCACAGGTTCTCCTCAGAAGTCACCCTTATCACCCCTCTTTGCTTTCAGTCCTATAACTAGACTCAAGCCCCAGCAGGCTTTGAAAGGGAGGTAAAAATTATGGCCCATGAGGATAATGGTAGAAGGAACATAAAGTTGTATCAGGCTGAATTTATGAATATGGGCACCCTAAGCAGAAATTCTGGATTTAATGTTGCAGCTCGGGGTGTTAGAAAAGGCTCTAACAGTTTAGGTTGGATGATAAAACATGAATCAAAGGTGGCCTGAGTTAAATAAATTTGAAATGCTAGGTATACTGTGAGAGGAAGGAATTCAAAGGTTTAGAGAGATTGCAATGTCAGAGTGAATTTGTCACATAAGTCTTGCTCACACAACTGGAAGGTTCCTGTGGACATATATGGGTTCCAGGGGACATATATGCTACCAGACTATAAGGATTAAATTAGTGAGGGGAGCCCCAGAATATTTGCAAGAGCTCTGAGGTCACTCTTTTCTATAGACATACAATTGAATTGGGAATTGTTACCACTAAATGAATGGAAAACTTAATGCAATGAAAATAATCAGATACTGGGGTAGCAGGGCCAAATGGTGGCACTGACTGTCCAAGTCATGATGCACAGAATTATATCACAGAGGACAGCAGAGCAACGATCAAAATAGTCTGGCTCACAAAGGCCTATGGTATTGGCTAGGTGATTATGGTGTTCCTAGAAGTGAAACAGATGTGAGGCCTACTAAGTTCTTTAGCTGCATCAGTGAAGGAATTCCAGATCAAGTGGACAAAACTCTAATTTGAATCATCTAGAGTAATGTCCCCTCAAGTCAATTTCTGAACTTGATCCAGTTTACAGACCAAGAGCCCCTTGTATGAAGGGAATATGGAGTCCCCTAGAGAAGAACCCTGTACCCTGTCAGAAATTTATACTCTTCATCTTTCTCTCAGTATTACCCAAAGGGAGCTATGAGTTTTTAAAAACTTTTTATTTTATACTGGAGTATAGTTGACTAGCAATGCTGTGTTAGTCTCATGTGCACAGCAAAATGACTCAGCCACATGTACACATGCATCCACTTCCCTTCAAACTCTCTTCTTACCTTGAATGCTACATAATATTGAGCAAAGTTCCCTGTCCTATATAGTCTTTTATCATGGTGACTCAGTATTGGGATAAAGATATATCAGTTCTTTCAGAGATTATCAAATACTGACTCTGAACTAATTTCAGGGGATCCAAAACAGCACTCTAGCACACTGAGAGGGGATTTGTAGAGGTCAGGTGATCAATGAAATTTTAGCTCAAGTCCATCTTAAAATACATTCAGTGAGTTCATTAATCCATAAGCACAGTTTTGTAATGCTTACTTTGAATAGACACAATTAGCAATTTACAGAAACTCTACATTGGTTCTTTGACTTGTGGAGTGAAAGCTAGTATGGTGGGAAAGACCAAGTAAAACTATTAGAAACCCTCTCCCTCGGAAAATTATAAACCAAAAGCAGCATCTCACTCACGAGAGGCTACAGAGTAGTGCCACCATCAAGGACTTGAAGGATGCAGGGATGGTAATTCTCACAATATCCCCCATTCAACTTGTCTATTTGTATAGAAATCATATGGATCTCAGATAACGAGAGAAGAATGGTGGTGGTTTAGTCTCTAAGTCATGTTTGACTCTTGTGACCCCATGGACAGTAGCCCCAAATGTCTGTCCATAGGATTTCCTAGGCAAGAATACTGGAGTGGGTAGCTATTTCCTCCTCCAGGGGATCGTCTCAACCTAGAAACTGAACCCAGGTCTCCTGCATGGCAGATAGTCTCCTGCACTGCAGGTAGATTCCTTACTGACTGAGCCACCAGGGAAACCCAAGAACAGATTATCCTTAGTTAAAAGAGATGGTGATTCCAACTCCAGTTACTGTACCAGATGTGGTTTCTTTGCCAGGGCAAATTAACACATCTCTTGGTACCTGGTATCTGGCTATCCATCTGGCAAATGTCTTTTTCTCCATACCTATTAGAAAAGACTATCCACAATAGTGTTCTTTCAGCTGGCAAGGCAAGCAATACACTTTTACTCTGACCTCAGGAATACATCAACTTTTTAGCAACTATATTGTAGTTTAT
This sequence comes from Budorcas taxicolor, assembly GCF_023091745.1. Taxonomy (NCBI): domain Eukaryota; kingdom Metazoa; phylum Chordata; class Mammalia; order Artiodactyla; family Bovidae; genus Budorcas; species Budorcas taxicolor. The sequence continues at coordinate 119,072,453 of NC_068911.1, forward strand.
TTCTTGAAGATCTTGATTGCCTTTCCCTTGCCCAAGATATGACATGGATTCATTATATTGATGATGTGCTGGTTGGACATAGTGAGGAAAAAAAAAAAAAAAAGGTTCCAGACTCATTGGTAATGCATTTGCATGTCAGAAGATGGGAAATAAGCCTGACAAAAATTCAGGGAGCTTCCACCTAGTGAAATATCTAGAGGTTCAGTGACTTGAGAAATTTGATAGCCTTTTAAGATGAGAGATACATTGTTGAATCTGGCTCCCTCCCACAAATGAAAAAGTGGCAGAGTACTCAGGCTTCTTGGGACATTTGAGCCAACATATTCCTCATTTGAGTGTGTTACTCTGGCTCATTTATCAAGTACCTGAAAAGCTGCTGGTTTTGATTTGATCTCAAAACAAGAGAAAGTTCTATCACTGGTTCAAGTTATTGTACATGCTGCTCGGCCAAGAGGCCATATGATACAGCAGATCCAATGGGCTTGAAGTGTAGTAGCAAATACAGATGCTGTTGAAAAACTTTGCCAGTCCCTTAAAGCTGATTCACAGCAAAGGCCCCTAGGATTTTGAAGCAAAGCCCTGTCATGTTCTGTAGATAACTACTCTTCCTTTGAGAGAATGAAAAAAAGAAAAGCTCTTGGTTTTTTGAAATTGTGTTTTGAAACTGACAGCTATTTTCTGAAATGGATCTTGGTCTGTTACTGAGACTTATTAGAGGCTGAATGATGCAAAGCCTACTAAACCAAGTGACAGTGGTCCACCAAGTTCCCAACCTGATTGGCTTGTCATGGACTGGATGTGTGCGATCCACCAAACTATAACGCTGGGTGTTCACGTTAGCACTTTTTCATCAGATGAATAGGTACATGTGTAAACCGGCCCAACCGGAGCCTGAAGGTACAGGTAAGTTACATGACGAAGTGGCTCAAATGTCATGGTCTTCACTTCTGCTACATTACCTTCTCCCTCCCAGCCTGCACTAATGGCCTCATGAGGAGTTTCCTAAGATCTGCTGGTAGAGGAAGAAAACATACATGTGTTGTTTATAGATGGGTCTACATAATAATATGCAGGCACCACCCATGAGTGGACAGCTGCAAAACTGTAGCATCTGTCTGGGACATACAGAAGGACAGTGACAAATGAGAATCTTCCTAGTGTGCAGGGCACCTGATGCATCTGGCTGTTCACTCATCTTGGAAGGCCAAACATGCAGTTATGTACCAATTATAGGGCTGTGGTCCATGGCTGAATGGTCAGGGGCTTGTAAGTTACATGATTGGAAAATTGGGGGCCAGGAGATATAGGTAAGAAGTGTATGGATAGACCTCTCTGGATGAGAAAAAATAGGAAGATATTTATGTCCTGTGTGAGTGCTTATCCAACAGTACCTTCGGCAGAGGGGGAATTTAATATCAAGTGGATAGAATGACTCATTCTGTGGATCCACTCAGGCTTTCCCCCAGATATCCTTGCCATTACACAAAGAGCACATGGTGAAGTAAACATAGTTGCAAGGATAGAGGTTTTGCATGGTGCTCGGTTGCTAGGTCATGTCTGACTCTTTTGTGATGCCCTGGACTGTAGCCTGCCAGGCTACTCTGTCCATGGAATTTTCCAGGTAAGAATACTGGAGTTGGTTGTCACTTCTTCCTCCAGGGGATCTTCCCAACCTAGGAATGGATTCAGATGAAAAGGTTTTCACACATAAAGGCCAAACTGGCTGTGGCCACCACTGAGTGCCCATCTGCCAGCAGCAGAAACTAACAGTCCTGTGACATGGCACCTTTCTCTAGCATAACTGTTCAGCTATCTGGTAGTAAGTGGATTATATTGGGCCACTTCAATATCAGAAAGGACGATGTCTAGTTTTATAGTAATAGATACTCAAGATACAGCCTTAACTTTCCTGTATGTAGTGTGTGTTTGTAGTGATCAGGGGGTTACTACTGTTCATTTTATTCCCCAAGCAAAGAAAGTAAGGTGCAGGGTGAATAACTGAATTGCCCTTTGCTACCTGGATGCTCTTAGCAAATTTTAGCTTTCTTGTCAACTTTCCAGTGTCTCTCATTTGTCTGTCTCTGCATATAAGAATCACACTCTTTACCCTTTAGAAGTTGCATATTATGTTCACTATCAACTGGGGCTAATCATCTCTCATTATCTTACTTTTTCAGAATTTTCAAGCCATTTTTGTAAGGAGTTTATAAGGATATTGAAAACAGAGCTTTACTTCAAAAACACGTTTGTCATTTTATTAATTAGCATTAAATTAATATGCTAGCAGAGATTATTTACATGGTTATTTTTCTTTAAGTATAGTAAGACTTCCTATTTGCTAAAGTCCTTGTGTTTCTCTATTTATGGCTCTCATTGTCATTTTCAATTGTGGCACTCATTATCAATAAGGTCTTACTTTGATATAGACCTGCTACCTACCAAGTTAGGTCTAGCTCCATATCATACCTTTCTATAGTTAATCTTATTGTAAATGTGCTTTTTTTTCAACCTTCCATTATTGCTTCCAAGCAGTTAGTTCAGTTCAGTGCAGTTCAGTTCAGTCGCTCAGTCATGTCCGACTCTTTGCGACCCCATGAATCGCAGCATGCCAGGCCTCCCTGTCCAACACCAACTCCCGAAGTTCACTCACATTCACGTCCATCAAGTCGGTGATGCCATCCAGCCATCTCATCCTCTGTCATCCCCTTCTCCTCCTGCCCCCAATCCCTCCCAGCATCAGAGTCTTTTCCAATGAGTCAACTCTTCGCATGAGGTGGCCAAAGTACTCGAGTTTCAGCTTTAGCATCATTCCTTCCAAAGAACACCCAGGGCTGATCTCCTTTAGAATGGACTGGTTGGATCTCCTTGCAGTCCAAGGGACTCTCAGGAGTCTTAGGAAGTATTTATTCCCATATATTAAATTTACAGCAATAGTTTTGATTTTCTTGATAACTTGAACATTTACATTAGTTTTTTCAATAGAATCTCAAAGATATTACATGTGTAAGGTTCAAATTCTGCAAATGATTTTACCAATTTTTCCCCTAAATTTTAACGTTTTTCTTCTGTAGTTGTATTTACTCACAATGGCAGAATCTGGTGAAATAATAGTGGTGCTTATGGAAAACATGTCTTCTTCCTGCATTTAATGGTAAGACATTTAATACCTCTCTGTTAAACCCAGAGAGGAGTTTTTGAGTTGATACATTAAGTATGACTATATAGTCATGTGCATATGTAAATAAAGAAAAGATAGTAATATCTACCTCAGAGGGTGTTTGGAGAATTCAGAGATAATGTATGTGAAGCACTTAGAACAGTTCTTAGCTCATAGAAAATCCTCAGCGACCCCATGGACTGCAGCCTTCCAGGCTCCTCTGTCCATGGGATTTTCCAGGCGAGACTGGAGTGGGGTACCATTGCCTTCTCTGAATGAAGTAATTATATGGTTATATTTAGGAGATATCCAGTTATTTATCCTTCTGTAAAATTGTGGCCATAAATGATAAAGTGAGTTAATACACACAAAGTACTTGAGATGGAGCCAAGCATATAGTATGAGCTCAATAAATATGCATCACTAATATATGGTATTATTGAGGCATTTTACCAAGAAATGATGTTGATTTCTATCAAAAGCTATTGCTGAGTTTTTGAAGACTATTTTCACTTTTGATCTATAAATCAAATGAACTAGACTGACTTATTTTCTAATATAAGCATACTGCTTTCATAGAATCAAACCTTCTTGGATTTATTATGCTGTTTTTAAGTGAACTGCCAGAGTTTGCAGCGATTTTGCTTAGGGATTTTTAAAATCAACATTTAAATAAGAGATAGATCTTAAGTTTCCTTTTGATGTTATCCTTGTTGAGTTTTGGCCGGAATATTTAGCTAACTTCATAAGAATTATTTGAATAGTTTTTTCTTTTTCTACAGCACAGAAGAGTGTAAATAAATCAGAGTATTTTTTTTTATTTTTATTGTTTCTTAAATATTAAGTTAAAAGCTCCTGTGAAATAGTCTGAGTATTTTTATCTTTGTTTGTTTGTTTGTTTGTTTGTTTTGGTAGGGGAGACTTTTCATAACTTTCTCCATAGTTTAATTGTTCAATTGATTTCAGTTTTCTATCTCATACAATATCCCTCTTCCCTGGTAACCACTTATTTGATTTCTTTACCTATGAGTCTATTTCTCTTTTATGTTTGTTCATTTGTTTTCTGTTTTAGGTTTTACATATATGTGAACTTGGACAGTATATGTCTTTCTCTCTCTGACTTACTTCACTTGGCATAATTCCCTCTAGGTTCATCCATTTTGTGGCAAATGGCAAGATTTCTTTCTTTTTATGGCTACCTCTCTTGGAGGCTCTCCAGAATCACAGATAGGTCTGGACTTCTTGAGAAGCTGGGACTGTCTCAAATGATTGCTTCTGCACTCAGTGTCAGTGCATGTGAAATTTTGTATGTGTCCTTTAAGAGTAGAGTCTGTTTGCTACAGCCTCTCTCTCTCCCATGTGCAAACTCCACTGGCATTCAGTGCCAGATATTTGGGGGCTTCCTTCTGGGGCAGGATCCCTGAGCTGGTTCAGACCCATTGCTCCTTCAGGGGAACCTCTACAACTGTGATTATCCTCCTTTATGTGGGTCACCTATCCGGTGATGTGAGCCCTGATTAAACCACATCTTTGACCCTATTATCCATCTCTGTGGTTCTTTCTTTACTTCATTATGTTTTTGTAGCTAGTTTTTAACTTAGTAACAATGGTCATATATATATTGTATATCACTTTCATTAATCATTTTCTGTATTTCCTTTTTATATAATAGGAAAAAATGTACACTTTGCTTCTACCACTATCTTCATCTCCAAATTCTAGGTGATTATAGCATGTGTGTGTGTGTGTGTGTGTGTGTGTGTGTGTGTTAAGGCTTATGCCTTTAAATATTCTCAATTATTTTAAATCCTTCAAGTAATTTTTTTTCACCCTTGTTTAAAAAATATCTGGAAATTTCATGCTTATACTACTATATACCTTCTTACCCTCATCAACTTGTTAGTTATATAATTTCTATGGCACCAGCATTTTTAATATTCAAATTTTTTATTAAAGTCATAATTTGACATTTTTTTAGTTTTTGTTCTATAACCAAATGGAATCAATGCTCAGCATTAACCCTTAAATATGATTTATCTGTCCACTTTTGTTTGACTCAAAAGTTCATTCCATCATATTTCCCTTAAGTCTCCACTGGATATCTTTATTCTGTCCTTGGAAACTCTAAACAATATACGTCTATTGCTTTTATTCTTAAATCCCTTTATACTTAATATAAAATTCTTGGGACATTTGTGTTCATATAAGAATTAGGAATTGCTCTGCAACCCACTCCAGTACTCTTGCCTGGAAAATCCTCTGGATGGAGGAGCCTGGTAGGCTGCAGTCCATGGGGTTGGGAAGAGTTGGACATGACTGAGGGACTTCACTTTCACTTTTCACTTTCATTAATTGGAGAAAGAAATGGCAACCACTCCAGCATTCTTGCGTGGAGAATCCCAGGGATGGAGGAGCCTGGTGGGCTGCCATCTATGGGGTTGCACAGAGTCGGACACAACTGAAGCGACTTAGAAGCAGCAGCTGCTCTTTTCTACCAGTGCGAGAAATGCTAGCTTAAAAAACTCTTTATTTAATTTACTGTTCAATAACTTTATCAGAATATGTTTCAGGGTTAATTATTACATGTTAGTTTCCTCCAGTACTCAATACACTCTTTAATATCTAAAATCGAGGTTTTTTTCTATCTGGTAAAATGTTAAATTATGCCTTTACTTTTTTGTTTCTTTTGTTTTCTTTAGAAATAACTATTTTTCTTCAGAAATACCTATTTATTTTAAGAATCTGGCTTCTACAACTATTATTATTACTTCAATTCCATATTGTATTATCATTTCATTACTTTTAAACTCTTTTAATCTTTGCTTATTTTTCTTAATCTTGATAGAAGCCTCTGGTTTTTCTGTAATATTGTAATATTTTCTGTAATATTTTATTGTAATATCCATCCATCCCCTTATTATAAACTACTTTCAAAATTTATCTTTGTGTATCTGTTTTATCATTTCATTTCACTTTTTAAGGTTCAGTTCAGTTCAGTTTAGTCGCTCAGTCATCTCCGACTCTTTGCGACCCCCTGAATCGCAGCAGCCCGGGCCTTGCTGTCCATTACCAACTCCCAGAGTTCACTCAGACTCACATCCATCGAGTTGGTGATGCCATCCAGCCATCTCATCCTCTGTCGTCCCCTTCTCCTCCTGCCCCCAATCCTTCCCAGCATCAGAGTCTTTTCCAATGAGTCAACTTTTCGCATGAGGTGACCAAAGTACTGAGTTCCAGCTTCAGCATCAGTCCATGCAATGAACACCCAGGACTGATCTCCTTTAGAATGGACTGGTTGGATCTCCATGAAGCACAAGGGACTCTCAAGAGTCTTCTCCAACACCACAGTTCAAAAGCATCAGTTCTTCGGTGTTCAGCTTTCTTTACAATCCGACTCTCACATCCATACATGACCACTGCAAAAACCATAACCTTGACTAGATGGACTTTTGTTGGCAAAGTAATGTCTCTGCTTTTGAATATGCTATTTAGGTTGGTCATAACTTTCCTTCAAAGGAGTAAGCGTCTTTTGATTTCATGGATGCAGTCACCATCTGCAGTGATTTTGGAGCCCCAAAAAATAAAGTCAGCCACTGTTTCCACTGTTTCCCCATCTATTTCCGATGAAGTGATGGGACCAGATGCCATGATCTTTGTTTTCTGAATGTTGAGCTTTAAGCCAACTTTTTCACTCTCCTCTTTCACTTTCATCAAGAGGCTTTTGAGTTCCTCTTCACTTTCTGCCATAAGGGTGGTATCATCTGCATATCTCAGGTTATGGATATTTCTCCTGGAAATCTTGATTCCAGCTTGTGCTTCTTCCAGCCCAAAGTTTCTCATGAGGTACTCTGCATATAAGTTAAATAAGCAGGGTGACAATATACAGCCTTGATACACTCCTTTTTCTATTTGGAACCAGTCTCTTGTTCCATGTCCAGTTCTAACTGTTGCTTCTTTACCTGAATATAGGTTTCTCAAAAAGCAGTTCAGGTGGTCTGGTATTCCCACCTCTTTCAGAATTTTCCACAGTTTATTGTGATCCATACAGTTAAAGGCTTTGGCATAGTCAATAAAGCAGAAATAGATGTTTTTCTGGAACTCTCTTGCTTTTTCCATGATCCAGCAGATGTTGGCAATTTGATCTCTGGTTCCTCTGCCTTTTCTAAAACCTGCTTGAACATCTGGAAGTTCACGGTTCATGTATTGCTGAAGCCTGGCTTGGAGAATTTTGAGCTTTATTTTACTAGCATGTGAGATGAATGCAATTGTGTGGTAGTTTGAGCCTTCCTTGGCATTGCCTTTCTTTGAAATTCGAATGAAAACTTACCTTTTCCAGTCCTGTGGCCACTGCTGAGTTTTCCAAATTTGCTGGCATATTGAGTGCAGCACTTTCACAGCATCATCTTTCAGGATTTGAAATAGCTCAACTGGAATGCCATCACCTCCACTAGCTTTGTTTGTAGTGATGCTTTCTAAGGCCCGCTTGACTTCCCATTCCAGGATGTCTGGCTCTAGGTGAATGATCACAGCATCATGATTATCTGAGTCGTGAAGATCTTTTTTGTACCATTCTTCTGTTTATTCTTGCCACCTCTTCTTAATATCTTCTGCTTTTGTTAGGTCCATACCATTTCTGTCCTTTATTGAGCCCATTTGTGCATGAAATGTTCCCTTGGTATCTCTAATTTTCTTGAAGAGATCTCTAGCCTTTCCCATTCTGTTCTTTTCCTCTATTTCTTTGCATTGATCGCTGAGGAAGGCTGTCTTATCTCTCCTTGTTATTCTTTGGAACTCTGCATTCAGATGCTTATATCTTTCCTTTTCTCCTTTGCTTTTCACTTCTCTTCTTTTCTCAGCTATTTGTAAGGCCTCCCCAGACAGCCATTTTGCTTTTTTGCATTTCTTTTCCATGGGGATGGTCTTGATCCCGGTCTCCTGTACAATGTCACGAACCTCATTTCATAGATCATCAGGCACTCTATCTATCAGATCTAGTCCCTTAAATCTATTTCTTACTTCCTCTGCATAAGCATAAGTGATTTGATTTAGGTCAAACCTGAATGGTCTAGTGGTTTCCCCTACTTTCTTCAATTTCAGTCTGAATTTGGTAATAAGGAGTCCATGACATGAGCCACAGTCAGCTCCCGGTCTTGTTTTTGATGACTGTATAGAGCTTCTCCATCTTTGGCTGCAAAGACTATAATCAATCTGATTTCAGTGTTGCCCATCTGGTGATGTCCATGTATAGAGTCTTCTCTTGTGCTGTTGGAAGAGGGTGTTTGGTATGACCAGTTCATTCTCTTGTCAAAACTCTATTAGCCTTTCCCCTGCTTCATTCCATATTCCAAGTCCAAATTACCCTGTTACTCCACGTGCTTCTTAGGTACTCTCAAAAGTGACCTGGCTAGTTTATCTTAAATGTTTTGAAGGTGTCATGAAAGAGTGGGTATTTGAAGTGGGTATTAATTGCAGAGCATGAGGCAGTTATGTGAAGATTTTCAGATAGTACCCTCTAGAAATAAGGCAGAGCAGTTCCCATGTTGTAAAGTGTGGCAGACTAGGGTGCTGGGTGATATCACCTCGCGGCAGGTGGAGTTTAAAGGCTAAGGTAAGAGCCTGGGTTTCATTAAAGTGCACTACGTGCATGCAGGCGTACGTGCTAAGTCTTTTCAGTCGTGTTTGACTCTTTGCAACCTTATGGACTGTAGCCCACCAGGTTCCTCTATCCATGGGCTTTTTCATGCAAGAATACTGGGTGGGTTGCCATGACCTTCTCCAGGGCATCTTCGAAACTCACGAACCCATGTCTCTTAAGTCTCCTGCATGGGCAGGTAGATTCTTTACCACTAACACCACCTGGGAAGCCTCAAAGTGCACTATTGTGGATGGGATTTTTTGAGGTATAATTGACATATAATATTATATTAGTTTCAGGTATACAACATAGTCATTAAATATTTGTATATATTTTGAAATGATTGCCCCATAAATCCGTTAATATCTGTTAGCAAACATAGTTACAGCATTTTTTCTTGTGATGTGAATTTTTAAGACCTACTCTTTTATCAACTTTCCAATATACAATACAGTATTATTAGCTATAGTCACCATGCTATATATCCCCATAAAGTACCTGTTTTATAACTGAAAGTTTTTACTCCCTTCACCAATTGATAAAGGAAAAACTACTTTTTTAAGTGAAATCAAATATCTTTGGCTCACATTCCCCTTTCAAATGGTATTATGTGCCCAGCTAGCTCAGTGGGTAGAGCATGAAACTCAGTCTCTAAAGGGTTGAGGTGTTCTATGCATGAAAATACAAACCCTCTTAATTTACCAGGTACTGATAAAATGTTCCCTCACATACAGACATTTAAAATTTGAGATACAATTAAAAGCATATGGATATATATGATATTTGTTTTTCTCTTTGCCTTTCTTCGCTCTGAACAACAGTCTCTAGGTCCATCCACATCTCTACAAGTGGCACAATTTCATTCCCTTTTACAGCTGAGTAATATTCCATTGTGTATGTGTCTACATCTTCTTTATTCATTTTTCTGTCAATGGACATTTAGGTTGCTTCCACGTCCTGGTTATTGCAAATAGTGCTGCGATACACATTGGGATGCATGAATGTTATGGAATTATGGTTTTCTCTCAGTACATGCCAGAAGTGGGATTGCTGGATCATACAGTAGTTTTATCTTTAGCTTTTTCAGAAACCTCTACACTGTTCTCTATAGTGAAGGAAATCCAACAAGGTGGAGATATATGTATACATGGGATTCTCTGGTGACTCAGCGATAAAGAATCCACTTAAAACGCAGGAGTGGCAGGAGATTCGGGTTTGATCCCTGGATAGGGAAGATACCTTGGTGGAGGGCATGGCAACCCACTTTAGTATCCTTCCCTGGAGAATCGCATGGACAGCGGAGCCTCGAGGTATATAGTCCATAGGGTCTCAAAGATACACAACTGAAGCAACTTAGCACACACACGCATGTTAATATTTGACTGATTCATTTTGCTGTAGAGCAGAAAATAACACAGTATTGTAAAGCAGCTATAATCCAACAATTTCTTTTTAAAGTTTGGATGCCTCTGATCTTAAGTATTGTTCACCTAGGAGATTTTAAATTGTAAACGAGGAATCGAAAAACTCCAAAGATGATGACCTAAACAAATTATCATTCATAAAAACCTAGGAACATTGTCAAAGGGAGAAGCTCTGGCGGTTTAGTTGTTAAATCGTACAACTCTTGTGACCCCACAGACTATATAGCCTGCCAGACTCCTCTGTCCATGGGATTTTCCAGGCAAGAACACTGGAGTAGGTGGTAATTTCCTTCTCCAAAGCCTGATGGATTACTTCCCTGAGGAAGATTTTCAGAAAGAGTGGCTGATATAATTTTCACAACAACCTATTTGAAATAGTTATAAATTGCTTCTATTTTCCACTTAGAGAAACACATATTCAGGGTTTAAAGAGTTTCCCTGAGTTTACACAGCAAAGAAATGTCAGAGCCCAACCAAACAGGACTCTGATCACCTCGACTGGGCTCTCCCACTAAGGATGCCACCAGCAAGGCTAGAGGTAGAGAAAACGGTGGGGAGGAAGTACCATTCTGACTTTGGCAAATCACTCCCTTATTAGTAGTTCTCTCTGACAACTATGCAAGAAGCATCTTGAGTTGGACCGTTTATCTCTATCAAAGAGCAGGCTCCCTTTTCCCATAGCTGTGCAGCCTCAGCAGTCAGAATTGATGACAGCTGCTGGACACCTGAGCTGTTTTAGTTTTGCTCGGAGATAACAGAGTGAATGCCTCGTAGCAGCTTCAGAACCCTGATGAGTTCAAAGCTCAGAGTCGAGATCGTGCAGGGTAATTTCCAGATAATTCAAGGAGAAGGGAAAGCTAGACAAACTCCTGTTTCACTCTGAAGTTGTGCTATGAGAAATGTGTTTAGAAATCTGAGGAGAAAAATTGTCTCATGGAGAGTGCTTCAGAGAATTTTTATCTTCTTTTCCCTTCACTCTTTGAGGATTGAACTCCCAACCCAGCTCATTTTGAAAACTGGAATTTCTATTTCATATGAAGCTAGATTTAAGTCAAGATAAAATTTGATGATTCCTTCAAAGCCACCAAGTGTCTTAGACACAGGCCAGGGAATCTATTGCAGGCCACTCCTGTGCTATGAATCTCATTCTTCCTTTTCACCTCTTTGGTAAATTGAAGGCAGAAATATAGGAGTTTTAGACCATTGGAACATGCTGTTTCCTTTATTTCAACATGCTGACCCTATTGGCCCTTCTGCAAGGGAGAAAAAGACCATGAAGTGGATGCCTCAGTTTAGGCTGAAAACTTACTGTAAAGACATTTAATTCAACATGAACTTGGTGTCTCTCACAGGTCAAACCATCTGGTAGGACCTGAAAGGCAGAGATACTGGGATCCTGGTCCTGCCTTGGAGCATCTTAGCTTCTTGTTGAGAGCTGGGGCACACATGTGGAACTATGTCCAGTGTTCACTGGGCAAGGCTCTGCATACTTCCTTGAAATCTGAGATCTGCCTGTTTCTTCATTCTTCCACCTCCTTAGGAAGGAGCCATAGATGAAGACCGTGGAGGAAACTTGGATGTACAGAGATTTGTGTAACATTATTAAGGGGCTCTTTGTGGGCTCAGGCTGAGACTGACCTGGACTTAAATGTTAATTCTTTTATGTCATCTCCCTGTCTCCTTGTATGTTGTTCCTGTCTGACTCCTCAGGTAGGTGGGAAGAGGCAGGAGGGAAGAACCCAATCATTGTGATATGTTCACCATGGTGACGGCTGGGACTCTTGGATATGTGGTGGTCTGGAGGTGGCTTCACTCTCACCAGGTCCTTCCATGACTTTCTCAGTGATCCCACACAGGAAAACTTCCACTGTGAGTCTTCTGATGTGGGTGATATCATTTCCCAGAGGTTCACACAATGATTCTGCAGTTCACTCACCCAGTGCATTCTGAGGCAGCCCCATTCCACCCTTCCTCAACCCCAAGGGGGCCCTGTCAGGAAACGTCCCTTTAGAGGTGCATCCAGCTGGATCTTTCCCACATAACTCAAATCAAGTTCATCCTTTTCACTGCTGTTTATGGAAATGGATGTTGGTCCCAATCCAGCTCCTTAGCTCTTTTTTACACCATCTTTGGTCAATAGCTACAGTCTTTAGATTACTCAAGTTTTAGCTCACTGGAGAAGAAAATCAGGTCTCGGGTGAAAGGAGTCTAGTCATTATAAACATGAGCAAGTTCACACAATCAGACAACAATAGTAACAACAATGCTAGATTTCAATTTTTATTCCAAGGACAAGGAGAGTGCATATTCATCATTCTTGTCCCTGAATTACAGATATCCAGAAATGGAACAAAATCATATTCAAAGGTACAAAATGGTAACTTTTTTTCCTGGAATGGAGGAAGAACCAGATCTAATAATGCAAGAATAACACTGTGTTCCAAGGGTGCTAGCATAGACATCTCCCTTTTCTGCAAATGTTGGACTGTATCACTAAGCTTGCTACTGAAAATTACCATAGACAACTGGATAAAAGAATTTTAAAAAACCATTTTAAAAACCTAAAAATATAGTGAGGCAATGCTAGAACAAATTTTGTTTTGAGAGCATTAACCAAGGCCATGTGCAGTGATACCTTATGGTGTAAAAGGGAAGGTTTATATTTTATTTTTTAACATAGGTAACGATTAGACATGATCACACACTAATGTAGGTTTTTGTATCATTGCCACCGACCTGGAAGCACTGTTATGATCATTTCCCTAAGGATCCAGTTTTACAAATGTCTGAATGATGTCTTGGACACTGAACTAGTCCCCCAGGACACCATATCTGAGACCTCTAAAATTCTACTGGGTCTCTGATAAGTCAAGGGAAGAACCTCAGATAATATCAGATTAAATTATTTTGGTTCCTAATAATGCCATTTTTCTCGTCTCATGGCTACTGAGAGTCTGCAGCAGCAGGAGACACTCACAAGTTGTAGATGAGTCAAGGGAAGAAGCAAAACATTATTTACTCTGAAAAAAAGACCAGAATGGTGCTGTATCTGCTTAAAGATTATATTATTTTATTTTTCTTCACATGTCAACTGGCTTATCCCTGTGACTAGAAAATCCTTTCTTTTTTCATTATGGGACACTGCCTTCTCATTTGGAGAGAAGACTTAGGCCAGAGACCTGGTAATGCTCCTAGAATGTAGCATGAGCCTAATTAATGACATTATTTTCTCACCTTAAACAAATATACTGCATTTCATCTTTTGGGAAGAGACAAAGACTTATCTTACATGCAAATCTTGATAGACTTAAAATACTTTTCCCAAATGTATTCTCAACTTCTATCTCTTCAATAAGACTAAATCTCTTTAAAGAAGATAAAAAGCATGGGGATATTCTGTAGAAAAGAATGAGATTGGAAGTAAAGGGAAAAAATGCCAAGTAAATCTTCTGTGGATTCTTTGCCTCCCACAAGAATGCTAAGATATAGCTTTTCCTATGATTATATTTAATGTACATTGTATCATTAATTGTGTGGCAATTCACTGAATTTATTCAACCTTTTCACCATGCAGTTGGGTGGGTAAAATAAAAGAAACACCAAAGTATAGTTATTTATTCAAAGAACTTAAGGAATAAACAAACAGACAATTAAAAAAAATAAAATTAAACTAAGTTTGAGTAGATGAGCACAAGGGAAGAGTTCTAACAAATCCCCAGATCATAGAGACTATAAAATTTCCCAGAGTTACATAGTAAGGGAGACCTGAAGGATGAGTAGGAGTGATCTGCAAGCAAAGCAGGAAAAATTCATCCAAACAGAGGATTGGCATGTGCAGAACCCAACAATAAGAGTATAGTGTAGTCTTTCAGGATTTCTTGATGGAAATGTACAAAGACAAGTAAACTTCTTGTTTCCTCAAAAGGTAGTAACATACGCAGACCATTCTCACCCTTCCTTTGTTAAATTAACAATATATCCTGGACATCTGCCTGTACAGGGTTCATTAATTTCCAACTTCTTAGGAGCCCACTATGTGGATACAGCTGAATCAAACTAGCTAACTACCCCTATTGACCACTTGCGTGATTTCTGATTTTTGCTATTGCAAACAGGTTGTTCTGAATAAAATAACAATGCTTTCCCAGTTCCTCACTATCTTTACATGTTTTTCAAGACCATACATAAAATTGTTCCTTTACATTTAGCCAAGTTATAATTTTATGGCTTGAGATACTCTGTATGTTATCTTGTATGTAAAATTTTCATAAATATTTGGGTCTCTTTGTGAACTTTCTATCTTGTTTCCTTACTTTGGTTTTCTATTCATTTGCCAGCACTACATTTTAAAATTGTTGAGTCTTTATAGCATATTAATATCTCTTAAATTGTATGTCCTTCTTTCCTTTTTACTTCCAGTGGTATTAAAGCCATACTTACTTGTTCATATATTATATAAGATTTAGAATTATCTTACTCTGGAAATAAGTCTTGGCACTTTCACCGACAAATTCTAAATTATTTAGAATTTATATCTTTATGAGATTGAGTCATTCCATTATGAACATGTTTTATTTTTATAATTCTATACATCAGGTCTAGTTTTGAGTTCTTAGAAATGTTTTTAAGTTTCTGCATATAGTTGTTTTTGCACTCTTCTTGTTATATTTATTCCTAGGTTTTTTTTTTTTCTGCTATTAAAGGTAAAGTCTTTTTTTCTATCTTATCAGTTACATATATAATATGAAGGATACTGACCTTTGAATATTTACTCAATAACCTGATATCCATTGAGTTAATTTATGGGGCTTAGTAGTTTTTTTTTTTTTTTTCCTGTAGACTCTTTAGGGGTTTTCTGTTTTACAGTCACATCATATATAGGTAGTGTATATAGCAGATGCTGATGGTATGGGTTTTTTTTCAGTACCAACAAGACTTTATACATTGTATTTTCTCAAGGAAAAGAAGGGGAAGGGAAAAGGGTCAGCATGTGTGTTACAAAATGATAGCAAATGAGAAGGAAGTGTCTGGCACAGCAAAATCAGCCATCAAATAAACGCTGCCAAGATAGGGTCATCAGAGCCCAAGGGGCCATGTTTTCTGCAGTTCAGGAATGAGAAGAAAGAATGAGGGAAAGCACAGACTGCTACCTGTTTTTCCATTCTTTCCTCGCACCCCATAAACTCAAGAGTTCACACAAGCTTTGGTTTCTAGCAGTAAACATGGAGTTACATTCATCCATTTCCTATTAAACAATCTTGTGGCCACTTGGACATATGTTTCTTGCACTTACATTTTAAAAGTCCCTGCTGCTGCTGCTGCTAAGTCACTCCAGTCATGTCCGACTCTATGCGACCCCACAGAGAGCAGCCTACCAGGCTCTGCCGTCCCTGGGATTCTCCAGGCAAGAACACTGGAGTGGGTTGCCATTTCCTTCACCAATGCATGAAAGTGAAAAGTGAAAGTGAAGTCGCTCAGTCATGCTCAACTCTTTGTGACCCCATGGACTGCAGCCTACCAAGCTCCTCTGTCCATGGGATTTTCCAGGCAAGAGTACTAGAGTGGGTTGCCCATTGCCTTCTCGGTTAAAAGTTCCTGAGTGACTTGAATATACATTCATCTTTCTATTTGTGGTCTCCCAACCCTATTTTCTATGCAAGTTCCCCTTATTACTCCTTTCTACTCTAGAATTAGAGATTAAATTAGGTTTTAATCCATCCAAAGACTGTTTGACAGGAATCACATCAAGGAATGGTCATGACTCAGGAGACTGGGAATAAGGGATGGAGAGTTCTTAGCTCTTTCGGGATTTTTGCACAAATCATTTCATTGCAGGCACCCCACAAATCAAACATACAAGTGTATGGGCTATTTGGGGCTCATGAAGCTGGGAAGAAGAGGGAGTAGGAATCTAGTATTAAGGACAGAAGATCTTATTCAGAATAGGAAATAGGGGAAGAAGAACACATCTGCCAATTGAAGCCTGCTCCTCGAAATTTCCTAATCACAAAAACGATATCCCCCACCCACTGCGGCTCAGTCCTGGGTCTCTGGGAGCATGGTGGCAGGGCTACGGATCTCTACTTCTTCCTCCTAAAATAGGCTGGCTTTCCCGTTGATCTGGGAGCTTGCGGGCCTTCAGCAGATTCAAGGCTACCTTATGGTTGATGCTCTGGCAGAAGTGGCACTTCTCAGGCTGTGGTGCCAGTTTGCATTCGTTGGCATTATACTCTAGACCTCCACAGCTGTAGCACCTGTCTCCATTTAAAAAAAATCATACACACACATCTCAAATCCAGCTTAATGAAAGGACAGACTTGGATGACATTATCACTTTTTAAAGTTAAGAATAAGACACTGATACCCATTGTCTCCTAACTTCCAAAATTATTATTTAACTTTTAACTGAAGGCATTATCAGACAAGCAAAAGACATTAGAGAATTCAGAGTGGTAGGGAGAAAGTTAAAACAGACATACCTGGCCCCTGCCTCTGGACTTCTCTGGGGCTAGCAGCCATCTGTCCACAGGTCCACAGACTTTGCAATCTCATGGACTGTACAGTCCATGGAATTCTCCAGGCCTGAATACTGGAGTGAGTATCTGTTCCCTTCCCCAGGGGATCTTCCCAACCCAGGGATTGAACCCAGGTCTCCCACATTTCAGGCAGATTCTTTACCAGCTGAGCCATCAGGGAAGCCGAAGAATACTAGACTGGGTAACTTATCCCTTCTCCAGGAGAACTTCCTGACCCAGGAATGGAACCAGGGTCTTCTGCGTTGCAGGTGGATTCTTTACCAGCTGAGCTACCAGGGAAGCCCTTAAAATTTTTATTTATGTATTTATTTAGCTGCATGAGTCTTACTTGTTGCACAGAGGATCTAGTTCCCTGACCAAGAATCCAAATGGAAGGAGCTCGGGAGACCTGTTTTGGGACCCCAGAGTCTTAGCCACTGGACTGCCAAGGAAGTCCTCACTTCCCTCCCTTTTATCTGTTTCAGCTTATTCTTCACTTTGAGCCACATTTCCATGTTTCGCTGTGAATACAGAACACCCCATCAAGTCCAGTGACTTGGGATACATTCCTTGGCAGAATTCTTAAAGGTGAACTTCACAGCCTCATTTTCTTTCAGGCTCTGGAAGCAGCACAAAACATCCACAGGGTTGAGTGGTGGAGGTGAGCTCAACTTCGGTACAGGCAGTCTTGGACATTAGGCCTAACTCTGTGCACACTTCGAACCACTTACAGATGAGGCAGTGGGTGGCAGCTCCCCATGCACTTCAGCTCAGCCACCTGTAAGCTTCTGGTTTGCAACAGAGCCCATGGTCATCAGCTGTGTCTGTGGACCAGTGGTCAGGCGGCTGCTGGCCTCAGAGGAATTCAGAGGCTGGGGGCAGGTACCTGTTTTAACTTTCTCCCTACTACTTTGAGTTCTCTAATGTCTTTTGCTTGTTTGAAAATGCCTTCAATTAAAAGTTAAATAATAATTTTAGAAGTTAGGAAACAGTAGGCATGTGTGTCTTGTTCTTGACTTTAAAAAGTGATAATGTCATCCAAGTCTGTCCTTTCATTACGCTGGATTTGAAATGTATATGTGTGTGTGTATGTGTTTATGTACATCATATTTAAACATGCAATCATCAGTTTCTGCCATATTACAGTTGTGGATTATTTCTCAAGACTATAGTTGAAAACTGTATAATTTCTTTCACTTTCTCTGGAGAGGTTTATATAAATTCTGTAATTAAATAAAATTATTATATCAATTGCATTAACATATTTCTTAGTAGTGAACCATCCTTGAATTTCTGAAATGGGATTTTGTTCTGTCTTTTTTTGGTGCTATCATCTTTATATTTTGAATCAGTATTTTTTTCATTAAAGTAATTTACTAATGACTTTTATACCCTCTATAATCTGAAATAGTTTATTATTAGAATTATGTGTTTGTTTGGTATAATTCTGCTTTGAAGCTATGTATTTTTGACATTCTTTTAGAAGTGTACTGTAGTCAAAGCTTTCTATTTCTAGGTATTTATTTACTTCTATTGAAGTAAATCAATCTTTTTAGTTTCTTCTCTCATGAAGACATTTAGATAAATATTTTATCCAGATTCTTTTTTTCTGTAAGTTGATTTATTTATTTTAATTGGAGGCTAATCACTTTACAATATTGTACTGGTTTTTGCCATACATTGACATGAATCAGCCATGGGTGTACATGTGTCCCCCATCCTAAACCCCCCTCTCACCTCCCTCCCCATCCCATCCCTCAGGGATGTCCCAGTGCACCAGCCCTGAGCACCTTGCCTCATCCAGATTGTGTATATTTGCTTTGAGCTTGCAAAAAAAAAAAAAGACTCCTATTTTTTTTTTATTCTACTCTTCCTGTTTTAGTGATTATGTGTGTTTATTTTGTGTTTTATCTTTTCATGAGGAAAGTTATTATTAATTTTATATTGTTATGAGAGTAAGTTATTTATTTATTAGTGGTTTCTTATTAGTTTCTTTCCCAGATAATTTATATTTTATCTTCAATTATGTCTTTTCTTCAGTTTAATTTCTCTGTTATTTTTCACATTGTCCCCTAAATTTCAATAAAATGCTTAATTATTCACTTTATTATTTCTTATCTATTTATATGAGTGTTTAAAACAATATTTCCTCTGATTATTTTCTTGTTACACTTTGGTTATGAAAGGTAGTATTCTCATTATCACTTTTTTACCTAGAAAATCTGCAATTTGGATTTATCTACTTTTTGATTTAAGATTTGCTTGTGAGAGACTTAAGGTATTCATGAATATCAAGCATTTTGTTTATAAATATAATGTAAATTTATTACTTTAAACACATGAGCAAATCTACTGTCTGCACAGGGGACAATGGGTTAGCGGGAAATAGGCTCTAAAGATCTCTTTATATTTGAAGCTTCTTATGTTCAAAGACAAATTTTAGGTTGCCTGAAACTGAGTGATTACCCATTCTAAACCAAGAAGATGATTGTGATATGGAAACCAGAACATAGATGTGAGGCATAAAAAGGGACTATGATAAAAATTTTCATACGGATTCATTATAAGTGCTACCTGAGGCTGAGAAAAGACTTAGGGCTGTTAATATAAGATGAGGGATAGGCAATGGCCTGGGTAGAGGTTACTCACTGAGGCAGGAACTGGTAGATGAAGCACAAATTTGCAGGGAAAGACAAGGAGAGGCCTGAGCTCTTAGATTTAAGTGCCTCAGAAACATACAGAAAGCAATGTTCTTGAGACAATTGGGTCTATAAGAGAACCGAGCACGGAGACAAATTTTAGAAGCATTTTTATTGAGTTGGTAACCTGATATGTGGAAATAACCAAGGAAGGATATTTAAAATGAGAAGACAGTACTGAGAAGGGAATCCTGAGACGTCCAGGGATTTGGGGAATGAGCACATCATGTATAGAATGTGATAGAGGCAGAGAAGAAGGAGCCAGTCTCTCTTGCCACTTAATGGTGAGGGCCTTGAAGCAGGCATAGAATCTGCAATGTGGGAAGCAGATGAAAACGTGTTCATTAAAAGAGCAAATGAGTGAGTGTATGAGCAAAGCAATTTTCCAAAACTGAGACATTTCCATTGTATGTGTATGCCGTATTTCACTTGTCCATTCATCTGTTAGTTGACTTTTGCATTGCTTCCACATTTTGGCTATTGTGAATAATGCTCTTATGAACATGAGTATATAAATATTTCTTAATTTTTTTTCCAAAACCAAGACCAGTTTTAAACACTATTATGCTCATTTAGTCAATGAGGAAATTGAAATAAGTGGTGCTTAAGCTGATACCTCCAGGGAAGGACAAACTGCTATAGAACTCATGGTTCAGTTGTTGCTGGAGTCCTTACCTAGCAGTAAAATCCACTCTCTCTCAACCACTCTTGCTGTGCTCTAACATCCAGCCAGAGCAATCATTTTGACAGCTAGTTATTGAACAAGTTATCAGCCAGCAGGTAATAGCCCTTTAGTTCAGTCAAAATAGTCAAATGAGTTGTACATGTAGACACAGCCTTTCTTTGCAAGATTGATGTCATGGACAGGGATGAGTTAGAAAATAGAACAATAGCACTCTGTATATGAAAGATGTGGCATCTGTCTAAAGTGAAAAAATACTGTTTATTGAGTGGGAATTGTCACTGAAGCTTGGAATAGTTTTAAAAGAAAACCAAACTATGCTAATTTTATTCCAGAGATTGAAACATATGATTTTGGAAGCTTTTATGGAAAAGAAGGGGAAAAAATGAATAGGGAAGTTAAGATCTTTAAAAACAGATGTGTGAGTCAGCTCATATACAAACACCATTGCCTTGACCTTGATTTAGACTTCACTACTGTTTTATTTCATGTAAGAAAATAGCTTCAATGGCACTTCAAAAAATAATCCAAATTTTTTTCAAATAAGGTAGCAAAAAGCCATCTGGGCAAAATTGTACAACACTGCATTCTTAATGAAAACCAAAATACATGTTTTAAAAATGTTTTATATCCATGACCCTGTGTTCTTACTTAGAAATGCAATATCCTTCTCTCTGTCAAATAAAGGAACAAGCAAACACCCTATGCATTAGACAAAGCTGCTTGATAAATTCCTGCCTGAGGGAGTATTGCTCCTTTGAAATACTGGTTGAGCCTCATACTCTTGATCATTTATGTGACATTTTACCATTTTGCTTAATGCAGTGTATAATATTGTACTGTGATTTTTTTCCCCTAAGTTTTAGCTATCATGTCGTTTGCTGTTGTTTTGCACTAACCCTTGATTACCTCAGAAGTCTGTTCTCTCTATGAACACGGACTGCTCTTGCACATTCAGTTATTTGTTGGATGAATAACTTGCTTTCTTCCTTTCCTCCTTCTCACTTCCTTCCTGACCTCCTTTTGACCAGATTTTTCACTCAGGCTTCCATGTCAGTTACTTCTAAGGGGATTGGCTATTCCAGATCTCAGTCACCCCACCCCGAGTTTTCCAGTTAATTCTGCTATTCTCTTCTTTGGGCTTCCCAGGTGGGACTAGTGATAAAGAAGCCATCTGCCAATGTAGGAGACCCAGGAGATGTAGGTTCAATCCCTGGGTCAAGAAGATCCCCTGTAGGAGGAAATGGCAACCCACTCCAGTATTCTGCCTAGAGGATCCCATGGACAGAGGAGCCTGGTGGGCTAGAGTCCATAGGGTTGCAAAAAGTCAGACATGACTGAAATGACTGAGCACCCTCTTCTTCTGTGCTCCTCAGAATTGTTATCAATTAATAAAATGCAGAACCACTTCAGTTTGGGCTGCTTAGTTTACTGATGTGGTAAATTCAATCCCAAAGTACAGTTCCAGTTTTAATTGCTAATATTAAGTGATTTTTGAATTCCTAATGAAATACCTAATTAGAGCAAATGTTTTTCCCCTCTTACAAGTGATTATAGCATTCCAAACACACTTACTCTAATTAAACAAAACAGTTTGACTAATTACAATGGCAAGGCAGGACACAGTGTATGTTTTCTTGAAGGTTCTTCCCTCAGAAATTTTCTTTTAGGAAAAGAAATATTCTTGCAGACATTGTCCAGGTACCAGTCACACGATGGATGTGGTCTATCTGGAGATTCAGTGCATGCTCTGTATGGTAGAGGTGTCTCTGTGGGATTCTCCTCAACTTCTTTTTTCCCTGTTGAAAGGGAACAAATGACTCCAGAGCACATGGGGTAATTTCCTGAGTCAACTGTTGGAATCTACAGACATCCTCAGGTTAAATTTTTATTTATATATATTTTGTATTAGACACTATTAACAAATCATTTTTAATTTTAATAAAATAAATAACAGTCTGCCCCAACTTTTTGGCACTCCAAGAGATAACCCACACTCTCCTGGGTCTTCCTGAGCCCCTGGCACAACAGTGTGAACCCATATGCTTGCGACTGGGGGCCAGCATCTATGGTGTCTGAATGCAATGTCATTAAGACCTTTTTTTGTATATGTCTGTGTTTTCTTGCCACCTCTTCTTAATATCTTCTGCTTCTGTTAGATCCATAACATTTCTGTCCTTTATTGTGCCCATCTTTGCACGAAACGCTCCCTTGCTATCTCTAATTTCCTTGAAGAGATCTCTAGTCTTTCCCATTCTATTATTTTCCTTTATTTCTTTGGATTGATTACTGAGGAAGGCTTTATCTCTCCTTGCTATTCTTTGGAACTCTGCATTCAGATGGGTACATTTTTCTTTTTCTCCTTTTCCTGTAGCTTCTCTTTTCTCAGCTATTTGTAATGCCTCCTCACACAACCATTTTGCCTTTTGCATTTCTTTTTTTGGAGATGGTCTTAATTACTGCCTCCTGGACAATATCATGAACCTCTGTCCATAGTTCTTCAGGCACTCTATCAGATCTAATTCTTTGAATCTATTTCTCACTTCCGCTGTATAATCATAAGGGATTTGATTTAGATCATACCTGAATGGTCTAGTGGTTTTCCCTACTTTCTTCAATTAAAGTCTGAATTTTGCAGTAAGGACCACAATCAGCTCCCAGTCTTGCTTTTTGAATTGTGGTGTCACAGAAGACTCTTAAGAGTCTTTGGACCCAGGGAGATCAAACAAGTCAATCCTAAAGGAAATCCATCCTAAATATTCATTGGAAGGACTGATGGTGAATCTGAAGCTCCAGTGCTTTGGACACCTGATGCAAAGAAGTGACCCATTAGAAAAGACCCTGATGCTGGGAAAGATTGAAGGCAGGAGGAAAAGGGGACAACAGAGAATGAGATGGTTGGATGGCATCACCGATTCGATGGGCATAAGTTTGAGCAAGCTCTGAGAGTTGGTGATAGACAGGGAAGCATGGCATGCTGCAGTCCATGGGGTTGTAAAAAGTCTGACATGCCTGAGTGACTGAACTGAACTGAACTGGTTGCAAGGTCCTATACTTAATGGTATAGGTCTCATTTGAATCAGCACTGAAGATGGCTAAACTTCAGTCTCCTCTTGGAGCTCTTATATACTGAACTGCTACTGAAATTTGAAATTCTATCCTAAAATGTTACTGCTGGTCTACCTATGCCTTATCCAGCAGAATTACTGAGGAAACAGATAATTAGATATTTCCTATTTATTTCTGAACCAAGCTGTCCTGGTATCCCTACTAGAGAGTTCCTGGAAGGAAATTCACACATAACCCTTCAAGGATGTCAATTACAGGTACAGGCATCATGTGAGTCACAATGATGGAAGTGGATATATGTGTGTGTGTGTGTTTTTTTTTTTTTTGGCTTCTTTTTTGTTTGTTTGTTTGCTTGCTTGCTTTTTGGCTGCACTGTCTTCATCACAGTGCATGGACTCCTCACTGTGGTGCATGGGCTTCTCTGACTGTGGCACAGGGTGTTGCCCCACAGCATGTGGATCCAAATTTCCCCACCAGGGATCAACCCCGTGTCTCCTGCATTGGAAAGCAGATTCTTAACCACTGGACTACTAGGGAAGTCCTTAGATATATTGTCAATATTCACGTTATATAAAAATTTATTCTGGAGATATATGACTGCAAGAAGATAAGCATGAAATGCAGTCATGAGGGAATGCTTCTGGAAAAAAATGGATGTCACCCAATCTATGAGGATAGGCTTATAATTTGGCAAGAAAGAGAGTGAAATATACCTAAAAGGAGATTTGGAAGAATTCACAAATTAACACAAGAAGGCAAAGAGAAGAACTGACTATGGCGCACGAGACCAACAAATAGGGAGAATGAAGTTCTGCACATGGACAGAGAGGCTAAGAGAGAGCCCAGATCTCAGTTTTGGAGACTGTGCATGGCATGCCTGTGTTCTACTGTGTTGTTTAACCAACATCCACTGGTGTAGTCGATGAGCATTTAACCTCTTTTCTCAGATGCCAAGTGTGAATATGACATGTCCATAAACTGATGTGATGGGAAGTAAGTGATCTGTCCCATGAGACAGAAGCAGATACATGCTGTGGGGGTTCAAGACCACAGGATGGCCTTGCCAGTTTTTTCTCCTGCTCAGTTCTGTCTTGTGACTCTGCTCAGAGCATATTCATACAGATTGTCATTCCCTCCCTTTTTTCTAAAACCTTCATCACCTTCTCAGACTGGTAGAAGTTTATTCTAATGAAACAGAAAAATGCTTGACACTGTTCTAAGGACTTTGCAGGTATTAATTAATTCAATTTGCCCAGCTAGTGTCTTACAGAGCCAGTATCTGACCTACAGAGTCTGATCTTATAGCCTGTATACTTAAAATATACACCGTCATGTCTCTTTGATGCTCTGTTATCATAAATTATCCCCAATTTGGGGCTTCTCTGGTAACTCAGCAGGTAAAGAATCTGTCTGCAATGCAGGAGACTGCAGTTTGATTCCAGGGTTGGGAAAATCCTTTGGAGAAGGGATAGGCTACCCACTTTGGTATTCTTGGGCTTCCCTGGTGGCTCATACAGTAAAGAATTCACATGCAATGCAGGAGACCTGAGTTTGATCCCTGGGTTAGGAAGATTCCCTGGAGGAGGGTATGGCAACTCACTCCAATATTCTTGCCTGGAGAATCCCCATGAACAGAGGTGCCTGGTGGGCTACAGCTCATGGGGTTGCAAAAAGTGTAGAACACGACTGAGCATCTAAGCACAGCACAGCACAGCATCCCCAATTTATCCATATAGAATGTTCTGCATCTCCTCTGGATTCACTGAACATTCTGCGTTCATCAAATACTTATTCAGCATCATTTTATATTGGGGGTTCTTGACATGTGAGTCATTGGTGTTTTATATTTAGAGTAAATCATTAAATATTTTTTAAAAAATGAGTGATCCTGTATGCAACAGAGAAAGCTCCTAAATAGTCCTAGATTCCTGTTTTATTTATTTATTTTTTTCATTTTCTTGGTTTTGGAAATGACAGGAATAAGTCTTTGTCTAGTCTTGTTTTGACAGCAAAACTGCAGAATGCCTACTTGAATGTTTTGTGATTCACTTGTCTTAGTATATCTTTCTTCATATAGACGTGGATTAGGCAAATCTTTGAAGTTTTTCATTTGTCCCCTTCTTATATCTCTTTTATGGTCCTCTCCTATGCCCTGGAATTTGCTATCTATACCTTGCAATGACCTTCATTCTAGAATCTGATCCATATCTCTGTTTATTAAAAAGTCCTATGCTTACTTCCATTTGAAAATCCAACCTTTGAGGTTTTCTTAGTACTTTAGCAGAATAGATTGATTTATACTAAAGTGTTAATGAATGTCCACTGATGTTTCCTATTATATTTGCTTTGAAACTGCTGTCTTAAAGAGACATCTATTAACATATTTGAACTTTTGAAAAGAATATGTTTTTGCTGCAGTCTAATGTTTCTCCTCCATGCTCCAAATACCTTGTAAAATTCAAAAGGAATAAGGTAACTGAATCTTCCTTTCAATCAATGCAAAGATTATTTACTTAAAGCATTCATGAATACTTTTCATAGATTCTAACTCAGAGGAACCTGCATAATGCTCATTAAAACTTTACCCTCTGTTTAGGTGGCCTATTAGCTATGATGGCTTATAATGGTTTTGTCCTCCAAGCTCTAAAGTTAGACCATTAATCTAATGTAATCAAGTTTTGAAGGATAGGCTTATAAAAAGTAAACCAAAGAGAATTATTCTCCTACAGATTCCCTTTGCCTCCTGATATGATACCATTTGCTTAGCAGAGTTCAGTTCCCTGCATGATGGAATAAATTAGAATGTTAACTAGACAAATGTTAAAGCAAATAAAAGATATGGATTGCAAGGTTTAGATTTCAAGTAGAGAATCCAGATAAGTTCTAACCACTGCCTGCATTAAAATCAGGAACAGAAAAATAACATTTACTTTAAAGCTTTTTTTTCCCCTGAGGGCAAAATTTCAACTCATCCAAACTCTGACATCCTGAAACTTGTTAAACCATCTTAGGAGAACTAAATACTAGAATCATCTTAGGCAAGACACATTCAACTCTGTGCATCAGTTTTCCACACCATGAAGTGATGATCCTGATCTGTGAATCTTTAAGATACTTTGCAATTCTGCATATTGCTAATTCCAAGTGAGATTTTTTTCAGTTAGCTTGAAGTCAAATGCTACATTTTTATTTGCTTTCTGATTTCCCATTTTTTTCATTTAATAAGAAAGAGTTCATGAATCTTTCCTATCTGTTTGATAGTGGGAAATTATGAGCACTTGGAAGTAATTTTAAATTTAAATTGTATTTACCTTTCTCTCTTACTCCACCAGGGACATGCACATGTAAAAATGCTTGCCTTCTTCCATCTATGCCCTGCTGACTCATTAGGTAAAAATCAGAAGTGAGAGGCTCCTTCTCCTCTGTTAACAATAGCAGAGGAATTGAACATACATAGAAGAAATTGAAATTCTTCAAAGGATTTTTGCATGTAGTATTTGATATTTATTTTCCCAGATGGCACTTGTGGTAAAGAACCCACCTGCCAATGCAGGAAACATGAGAAGCACAGGTTTGATCCCTGAGTCATGAAGATCCCCTGGAGGAAAGCACGGCAGTCCACTCCAGGATTCTTGCCTGGAGAATCCCATGGACAGAGGAGCCTTATAGGCTACTGTCCAGAGGGTTGCAAAGAGTCAGACATGACTGAGGTGACAGCACAATTAGCACACACACACATTATGATGTAGTGAGCATCAATGCCCATTTTGCAAATGAGGAAATATGTTACAGAATAGGAAACTGAACTACTCTACAAAACCCACAGGTGTTATGGGTACAAGAGTCATAGTTCTATACTTCCTCTCATACTCACTTACCCTGCCAGTGCATATGAACACTGTAACACATACACCTCACAAACATAGAGAATGAAGAGTCAAGCAATAAAATCTCTCTAGTTATGTAAGTCATCATCTCTGTCTAGAATAATTATAAGAATTACAACATTGTGTAAAGCAGGAAGATGGTAAAAGGTCAACAAAGGCAATTGTTTTATTAATTTTGCTTCCTTTCTCATCTATAAATTCTATAGGTCCTACTGAAACAGAAGAACAAACTTGTTTCCATATAGGATCTATTCCTTGAGTTCTAGATTTTGTACTTTGTTGCCTGTGCTTAGTCATGCTGACTCTACAGTTTTGTAAAAGAATATTGCCTATAGCCTAAAATATACAGGCAACCCATTCTTAAGGCTCTGACTTAAAGGTATAACAGCTTTCCATTAAAAAGTTGTGGAATAGTGAAGGACATTTAGCCATGTGATTTGTTGAAGATTTAAGGAGCATCTTAACCAGACTTTTAATGACAGCTGCAAGGAAAAAGGAATCAATACAGCAGTAAGAAGTCTGCAACAACCAATCATACCCTCCACTTGTAGTAAAAACAAAGTTGGATTCTAAATCCAGGAAGATGGTTCTTTTGGACAATAGTCCGTCATTTCCTTGGTCCTCTGGCTTTCCAAATAAAGTCATTATTCCTTGCCCCAACTTGTCTTTCAATTTATTGGCCTGTCATGTGGTGAGTAGTACAAGCTTGGATTTGGTATCACTACCTCAATGTGGTTGGAAGAACTCTAAATATAAGAGTGATTAATGCTTGATGCTCAATTCATTTTCTGGGAATGTCAATGTATTCTTCTTTTGTATAGTTTCAGGGTCTCAGATCTGGATAATTCCTCTATCAAATAAAGAAGTTCTTGATATTCCACTAGTCATTTTGCTTAGACTCAATTGCACTATAATAATAATAATGATAGAAAAAATTCAGTGGCTTAAAACAGCAAAGGTTGACTTGTTGCCCTCCTGTACACACTGAGATAATATTCCATATCTCTTACATCCTAGAGTCAGACTGAAGACAAAGGCCGCATCTGGGATATACTGGTCTCAGGGAACAAGGGAAAGAGAGAGATTAGGGAAATATGAGACTCTTCACATTTCTGCTCAAGAACTGGAAATATTACTTCTGCTCAATTTTATTGGGCAAAGCATGTCATTTGAATTAGCCTCATGTCAAGGGGTTGGGGAAGTATAATCATCATACAGGGAGAGATGGTCAATGTCTTAAAATAACACTCTATCTACATGTACCTCAGTGTTGATTGCAGCATTATTTACTATAGCCAGGACATGGAAGCAACCTAAATGTTCATCAACAGAGAAATGAATAAAGAAAATGTGGTGCATACATAAAATGGCATATTACTCAGCCATGAAAAGAATGAAATGCCATTTGCAGTAACATGGATGGACCTAGTGGTGATTCTACTAAGTGAAATAAATCAAGCAAAGAGAAATATATGATGTTGCCTATAGGCAGAATACAAAAAAGAAGTGAAAATCAGCTTGTTTACAAAACAGAAACAGATTCAAAGATTTTGAAAACAAACTTAAGGTTACCATGGGATAGGATGGAGGGATAAATTGGGATGTTGGGATTGGCATGTAAACACTGATGCTGCTGCTGCTGCTGCTGCTAAGTAGCTTCAGTCGTGTCCAACTCATAGCGACCTCATGGACTGCAGCCTACCAGGCTCCTCTGTCCATGGGATTTTCCAGGCAAGAGTACTGGAGTGGGGTGCCATTGCCTTCTCCAATATAAACACTACTGTATATAAAATAGATAACTAAGAACAATCTGCTGCATTGCACAGAGAACACTATTCAATACATTGTAATGGTCTAGCTATATGGGAAAATAATCTAAAAAAGAGTGTATACATGTATATCTATAACTGACTCTGTTCTATGCTTGAACTAACACACTACTGTAAATCAATATGCTACAATAAAAATTTAAAACAAACAAAAAAATAAAAGTAGAAATGAGGAGCAAGAAAAGAAACATTGAATGTGTTGTTTTTTCTTTGCTGTTAACCAATCTTTACTCCTATCTTCTCTCATTTGCAGATAGAACAGGAAAGTATTTTAAGTAATCACAATATAATTTATCAGATATAACCAAAATGAAGGAAATTTCCAAGCTAAAAATAGTAATCTATCACAAAGTAGCATATTTCTAAGCTATTTAAAATTTTTCCCATCTATGTGGGTGGCTGCAAAATTGGGTTCATCAACTGCTCATTTTTTATTTATATATTACTCCTCAGGTGCCCATAGATGTTGTTCAAGATACCATGCTATGGCTTATGAGTGGCAAAGAGAGAAAGAAAATGTCATCTACATGAAGCAAGAAAATTTCTGTTAGAAAAAGAAAAAAGTATTTACTCTATTAAGGGGATACCTGTGTGTGCGTGTGTGTGTGTGTGTGTGTGTGTGTGTGTGTGTGTTTGCATGTCTTTGAAAGCTGGACATGTCAAACACATACACACATGCACACTCAAACACTTCTAAAAGCAGTGGACATTCATGCTTAGCCTTTTGAAGACTGCAAGGGGTAGAGAAAAAACAGCATAAACAAAGCCACATGGACCTCAAATGTACTCTGTGTTCAGGGAACATAAACTTAGTGACAGCAGAGGGCATGTCTTATACTGTTCAATTCTCTATGTATACTCAGCAATTGTTTCTTGAAAAGGACAAGTGATCTAATATGTGGATGCACAGAGTGAGGACGGAAGTAGTGAATGTTTGGTAACAAACATAAGACATCTGTAGGAAAACTGCTCCCAAATGATGACACCAACAACTGCTCCAAGTCTCAGAGCATCAGAGGCCATGTTCTAGCATGAAGATAAAGTGTCTTTGGGGTAGAGGGTTAGGGGAGAAATCTAAGGATACTCTCTTTCTCCCTCTGTAAGATCAACTAGAAGATCAGAGAGAGCTTCATGTTGAGATGGTGCTGACTGGGATCCAGTTCCTGCCAACCAGAGGACTGGGAGCTTCTGATCCAGAAATAAAAAAGGCAGCATATGCCAATTCAGCTTATGTGTTGGCAAAGTCAATGGATATTGAAAACTTAAAACTTAACTGGGAATTGTCAGCTTCTACAACCAGGCTATGCATTTATGTTGTGTTTATGTCCTTATTAATGTGTTGTCCTCATTAATTTTGGGGTTTCCCTTGTAGCTCAGTTGGTAAAGAATCTGTCTGCAGTGCAGGAGACCTGAGTTCGATCCCTGGTTCGAGAAGATCCTTTGGAGAAGGAAATGGCGACCCACTCCAGTATCCTTGTCTGGAAAATCTCATGGACAGAGAAGACTGGTGGGCTGCAGTCCATGGGGTTGTGCAGTCGGCCATGACTGAGCGACTAACACACATCTCATTAATTTAGATTTTCCCCATGATTTTGTACTACAAGTTTGTAAGAAATGAGATACTGTGGACACAGCTGTTAGGTAGAAGAAATTCAGTATCCCTACTGTAATATGACTGCAAGCAGCCTACTAGGTTTGAAGATTCTTGAGGAAAGGGACATCTTTGTATTGCCAGAATCTATTAGCTACTTGGCAAAAGCTTTATAAATAGATATACACGTGAATGACAGTGGTCCTTATTGACAGTTTTCCCTTGCAATTTTTTATTCTATCACTTGAGTCTGCAGGATGCCTATTCACTGTAATGAGCCCACAGTCTTTGGCACAGTGAAGTTAAAATGGCTAAATAGAAATTAAGGAGCTTTCTAGAGTATGATAAAATAAGTTTCTTGCTTTGTAAGTTCAATTCTATTCTATTTCACTAAAGTCAACAAGTATGTATTGAATCTTCTCTATGTGTCAGAAACTGAGGTTCTGTGGTTTCAGTGATGATGAACGCTTGATCCACACTTTCAAAGGTCTCGCTGTCAAGTGAAGAAATAGATCACCTTTTTTTTTTTTAATGTGCAAATGGCACTTTAATAATTGCACCTTTACAGAGTCAATAAAGAGGTGTAATTCTCCCTGAAAGGCTCAAATGAAAGGTTTTGAGGGATGTACTGTTGACCCAAACTCCAGTTGTAAAGTGAGATTAGCAAGGCAGTCAAAACTGAGAATGAAATCTACTTTCCAGGTGTTGATAAGAAATGAGTCTCTTTCACCATGAGAAGCAATGATCAAGGAACAGATACATAGTTTAGAACTGGAGAAAATATAGAGAATTGTATTGAATCTGTTTTCCTAGGGAGATTTTCTTTTCTTTAATAATTCACAACAAAGAATTTGATTTTATAATTTTATTCTGTGCTTTTAAGTGAAAGAAAGGAGTGAATTCTCCAACACTGCATTTTTTATACTAAGCCATCAGTTTACATAGCTGCAACATGAAGTGAAGTGAAGTCGCTCAGTCGTGTCCGACTCTTTGCGAATCCATGGGCTGTAGCCTACCAGGCTCCTCTGTCCATGGGATTTTCCAGGCAATAGTCCTGGAGTGTATTGCCATTTCCTTCTCCAGGGGATCTTCCCAACCCAGGGACTGAACCCGGGTCTCCTGCATTGTAGACAGACGCTTTACCGTCTGAGCCACCAGCGAAGTCCTTAAACAGTCTCAAATGATAACTAAAATATCAAGAACAAAACACTATCCATTTTTTGTTATTGACTTGTTCTGGAATTATTATGTAGACTTCATATATTTGTTGTTCAGTATTATATTATTTCTCAGGCAATTACATTTTTACTGACAATTAGGAGGATTTACTTGATATAATCATTGAGTACAAGCACAGTAGTAAGTATTTAAATGAAAATGTTATCAAATGAGTGTAATTTTTCTTGTCCTGTTATAACCAGATTATTTTTAATATGTAGGATTTATTAAACCATATTCTCAATTATGCTGGGAAATTTAAATCAACCAAGCATTTCACACATAATATTGCCTTCTGATAAGGTTGACATTTACAAGATGGTGAGTAACATTTTGTGTGGTTATTTCTTAAGTACTTTTGATTTTGTCAATGCAAGATGCATTAGCTAAGATCAGGCAAATTATATTTAGGTATTTGGATTAATCAGATGCTCCATCTTGTCTGAAATATTGATAGGAATGTTTAGCAACTGTACCAAGTAGACTGAGGGGCCAAAATGAATACAGGTTTTGCTATAAATTGCAAATAAGTGAAAAATTAATCTGGTTGACTTAATCAGGAATACTGAATAACATTTGCATCTCAAGTAACTTTATTTTGATTTGTAGAATTCACTGGCAATGTAAAATGGCAATTTTATAAATCTTCACTTAGGAATAATGACAAAGAGAATTTATCTTCCAGATTAATATTTATGTGGCATAAGCTTATTTCAGACATTGCCTATTTGGTGAAAATGCTTGGAAAAAAATGAAAATTGGGAGATTAGATTGATGTATACACAGTATTATATATAAAATAGATAACTAATAAAAACTAACTGTATAGCATAGGGAACTCTACTCAGTACTCAGAAATGGCCTATATGGGAAAAGAATCTAAAAAATTGGAGATTATATATATATGTATGATTCAATTTGCTATACACTTGAAACTTACATAATGTTGTAAATCAACTGTACTCCAATAATTTTTTAAGAAAAAGAAAGATTAAAAAATAATAAAAAATAAAAATAATGGTTTGTCATCACAGGTCGGTTTTAAGACATATTTCTTGATCGAACTACTAATACAAACTCAAACATTGGATGACAAATTAAAGTGTTTTAGGTGTGACTTTTACATGTGCAACTGGGTCCAGTTCTTTCTGGTTCTGTACAACCTATTACCCCCGCAAACCTTCTCCTAGTATTTTGAGTTGAAATTCCCTACAATCAGTGTCAGTGACTATAGATTAAAACTTTGTGAAAAAGCACATTCAGAGCCAGGATTAAGCATTCATATTTCTTTTTCCCTTTTAACTTTCTTTGTAAATAAACATGCAGTTTTCATTTATTCCAATCTTATTAATTGTTTTTCTAATTAATGGCTATTATTGAGCATATTTAGAATTAATCAATTTTATGAACATGTTTGTAAGAAAGGATGAATTTAGTCACTTTCCCATTTTCACACTTCAGAATGAGCCAAGATTCTTACTCCCTTTTATGATGGAACAGTATCTAATCTCAGTCCTACTTACTTGAGAGAATATACGTGAAGGTAAATGTACTTTGAGAAAGCTAACTCAGTGTATAGTAGGATATATTCTTGTGTCCTAAGTCCAGGCCTAGGGAGAGAAATCTATGAGAACTCTGAGAGAGTCAGTCACTTTCTAAAATATCTGTATCAATAGTATCAAGGAATGTGCTTAATATGTTATAGACACTTGACTCAGGCATTTAACAATATATAGCTGGACTTCCTTGGGCTTCTATTAGAGCAGATAATTTTATTTTTTTTAATTATCAGTCCTTAGAAAAGGAAAATGGCAACCTACTCCAGTACTCTTGCCTGGAGAATCCCATGGAGGGAGGAGCCTGGTAGGCTACAGTCCATGGTGTCACAAAGAGTCGGACACGACTGAGCGACTTCACTATATAATATTTCAGATGGTGATAAATATTGCAGAAAAGATAAATTCTGGGGAAGGTGATCCATGTTCGATGTGAAGATTGCTGTTTAATATAGGAAGAAAATAAAGGCCTTAACTTTGACATTTAAGTGGATACCAGAGAAATGACTCTGTTTTGGAGAAGAACATCCAATACAGAAAACAATAACAAGTACTAAGGATTATGCTTAGCTAGTTTTAGGAAGAACAAGGAGACATTACAAAAGGGAAGAAAGCTAGTGAGAGACAGCAGAGAGAGTCTCACAGACAATGGTAAAGGATTTGATCCCTCCTTTCAGTGAGAAGGGACATCAAGTGAGGACTGTGAGAAGAGGAATGGGGTGAAGTCACTGAAATATTCAAAGGCTGATATTTTGAGAGTAGATGCTGGAGCATGAGGGCAGTGTCTGGGAGCTCACTAAAGATCTTCTTGCAATAATCCAGACAAGAGATCATGGCAAAAGAAGTTTTCAATTTTGAGAATACTTTGCAGAGTCAAATGTTTGGATGTGTTCTATTGATTGGGAAGAAAAGAGAAAGCAAGGATTCTTCAAGAGACTTACTGTTTGTTTTGCTGAAAGTTTTACTTTCATTTTAGGTTCAAAGAATTTGTTAACCAAAGAAACTATTCATTATACACATATATACAACTTCAATTTTTGTAGAAGATTATTTGATTTCAATATGCAGTCATTAAAAGAAAAGAAATAAAAGCAATAGAAAGAAGTAACAGTGTGTGTGCATGCATGCTGTTGCTTCACTCATGTCTGACTATTTGTGACCCCATGGCCTACAGCCCGCAAGGTTCCGCTGTCTATGGGATTCTCCAGGCAAGAATACTGGAGTGGGTTGCCATGCTCTCCTCCAGGGGATCTTCCTGATCCAGGGATTGAACTGTCATCTCTTATGTCTCCTGCATTAGCAGACCAGTTCTTTACCACTAGTGCCAGCTGTAACAGCATATACCCCAATTTGGTGATGTGTACATCCAGACTTGAACAGCTCTAGGAATTCTTGAATTACTGCAATCTGGAGTCACAGCTGGGAAAGAGTGCCAGATCATGCATCCACCCAGTGGGTGAGACTTCACACTGCAGCTTTGGTGACTCCTGCTTATAATTTCAGGCTACAAACTGATATCATCATCAATTTGCAAGCAAAAACTCTGTTCTGGCTTTCTTTAATTTTTACAGTGCTATTTGTTTCACCTTGTTAGCCATAAGATTTCTCAGACCCTGGGGGCTGGCCAGGCCCTGTGGAGCTTAAAAAATTGCAAGACCCACTACCTTTCCTATCTAAGGTGCTGCTTGACTTGCTGGTAACAACTGGTATACTTGCAGGCAGGCATGTAGTCCAGGCAGGGCTTAGGCAAAGTCAGAAGTCAGTCAGAAGCCTGCTCCCCTACTTCGGAAGCCTGAACAAGACTATCTCCATTTTAATTTATTTAACACTGTTTCTGAAAACTGGGAGTGAAAATACAGTTGTTTACTAAAAGAAGAAAGTGAAGTCACTCAGTCGTATCTGACTTTTTGAGACCCCATGGACTGTAGCCTACCAGGCTCATCCATCCATGGAATTTTCCAGGCAAGAGTACTGGAGCGGGTTGCCATTTCCTTCTCCAGAGGATCTTCCTGACCCAAGGATCAAACCCAGATCTCCCACATTGAAGGCAGATACTTTATTGTCTGAGCCAGCAGGGAAGCCCCTGTTGTTTACTAAGGCAGGGAACAATTCGGGACACGGATAGGGATCTGGACTTGGAAAATTTGAGGTGACTGCTGAGATCCAAATAGAGGCAGGGACATTTGACTAACTCTATACATGAATGTTGAGTAGAGGGAAGGCAAGCAGAGAGGAAGAATGCACAGGAAGAAAGGATGTACCAACAAAAGTAGTAGCAAAAAGTGTGAAATTTAAATATAACTGAAAGTCAAGACACATTTTCTCAGTGAATAATTTTAGTTCTCTGTGGGCTAAAGCTAATTAGTAATGTAAGAATTAAACGAACAGAAGTGGAAACTGTTTCCCCAGCAGTGACACCTGGATTTTTAAAAGCTATTTTAGCAGATCCATGGCACTCTCCAAATCTAGCAAATGGCTGAAATTCTGTATTTTAGATAGTGTTCTTATGTTTTTTCACTAATGCCTCATATATATTTGCAAAGAGAGAAAAATCACATTAATTAGAATACATTTTTAAAGGAAAACACTTCAAAGTGATTACATATTTGAAAATATAGAATAATGTTTAGTAATTATGTCATGTCTAACTATTGAAAGTACTTCCATGTGGATTACTAACCAGCGAACAATCATTCACTGGGTATATACTATGTATATTGCATTGTTGTAAAGAATTAATAATCACAATGTTGAACAATTCTTGGTTATGCACAGTGATTAGGTTGGAAGAGTCCCCAGGGAAAAGTGCACTTGACCAGAGGATGGAGGTAAACCCTGAGAGGGCTTGGAGTTACGAACATTTACCAGCAACTTTAGTCGTATTATTATTCTTGTTTTCTATTGTATTTTGGCTGATAAGAAGGGTATCTCATTACATTTTCACAATAATCTTGAGGTTTGTGCTTCTTTGAAACTAGTTGAAATTCATGCCCAGAAAAGTCATAATTTTCCAAAGATCATCAACTTTCTGCTTGCAGTTCTAAAGTCACATGAAAATGGACTTGATTAGGGGAAAGGCTAGATGTTTTTAGGATTCCTAAGAGTTGTTGATCCTCAAATCTTCCTTCTCAACTAAATCTTATAATCTCTGTTATCACCTCTTTAATCTAGTCTAGAAGCATTTTCTACTCTCATAGCCTAAATATCAAACTTTATCATTTCGTACTTTTATTATGCAATAATATAAAATAAAACAACCTCAAAGTGAAGAACTGAAGAGCCTCTTGATGAAAGTGAAAGAGGAGAGGGGAAAAAGTTGGCTTAAAGCTCAACATTCAGAAAACAAAGATCATGGCATCTGGTCCCATCACTTCATGGGAAATAGATGGGGAAACAGTGGAAACAGTGGCTGGCTGACTTTTACTTTTCTGGGCTCCAAAATCGCTGCAGATGGTGATTTCAGCCACGAAATTAAAAGACACTTACTCCTTGGATGGAAAGTTATGACCAACCTAGACAGCAGATTAAAAAGCAGAGACATTACTTTGTCAACAAAGTTCCATCTAGTCAAGGCTATGGTTTTTCCAGTAGTCATGCATAGATGTGAGAACTGGACTGTGAAGAAAGCTGAGCGCCAAATAATTGATGCTTTTGAACTGTGGTGTTGGAGAAGACTCTTGAGAGTCCCTCAGATGCCAGGGAGATCCAACCAGTCCATCCTAAAGGAGATCAGTCCTGGGTGTTCATTGGAAGGACTGATTTGGAAGCTAAAGCTCCAATACTTTGGCCACCTCATGCGAAGAGCTGACTCATTGGAAAAGACCCTGACACTGGGAAAGACTGAGGGCAGGAGAAGAAGGGGACAACAGAGGATGAGATGGTGGGATGGCATCACTGACTCAATGGGCATGAGTTTGGGTAAATTCTGGGAGTTGGTGATGGGAAGAGAGGCCTGGTGTGCTGCAGTTCATGGGGTCGCAAAGAGTTGGACATGACTGAGTGAGTGAAATGGACTGAACTGAACTGAAGCTATATTGCAAAAGGGATTTTCTAACTTATTAACGTTTCTTACAATTGTCAAAATGGAACAGTTTCAATTGATTCATAGGTTTTATGTATTTTAGCTATGGGGATACATACTCTGATGATATTTTTAGGTAAGAAGCAGAAAGATGTACAACTGTGCTGACAATACAATATGAAAAAAAGTGAGAAATTAACTTGGCACGAAATCAACATGATGTAGGATCAATGTGGCCACTAAATAGGTGAGAGTTGCCAGGTCAACTTTTCACATGCTCCAAGCAATGTAGCGGTTTTGTTTTCCTGTTGTTGAACATGATATCTGCCTTTGGCTAAAATCCAATTAAATTAAAGAAACATTTATTTCATTCTCACTATGTGTTTAGCATCTCATATAATTTTTTTCCTGACACCATTCATGTATATATTTAGAAACTAAGACCTATATGAAATTAACTGGCTTAGACTTTGTCCACATGATCAGAAAATTGACTCTTTCTATAATAATGACCAGTTCTACCTGCCATGATATCTCCCAAACTTTTGAGTCAAGGATTTGTTAGAAAATGTTGACACTAGCCTTAACTTAATCTATAGTATAGCTTGTGTAAACTCTCGACTAATTAACAATAATGACATCATAGAAAAATATACAACTCTTGCAAGTGTAAGCCTATAGTAAGAGTCAGAATACTCTAATACCTCAGTGTGGTGTTGTATTAACTATTTCACTATATAAAGGTTAAAAAACAAAAGTATAAAATAGCTGTATTTGTAATAATTGTTAATTGAGATACAACATAAAGAGATGTAAACCATGACATCAAAAACAAAAGAGAGGAATAAAATAGTGAAGTTTTTGGATGTAAGTCAAGTTAAAGTTTATTAGTATAAAATAGACTGTTATAACTTTAATAACTTTTAGGTAAGCCTCATTGTAACCACAAAGTAAAAGCCTATAGTAATTCATAAAAGATAAATAGAAGAAAATCAAAACACCCTACTAAGGAAAAAAATAATCAATTCACAAATGAAAGCAGCAAGAGAGAAAGAAAGGAATAGTGGAAATAAAAATCCCCAGAAAGTAGTTAGTAAGACAGTATTAGTAAGTCTTTACCTACTGATAATTACTCTAGATGTAAATGCATTGCATTTTCCAATTAAGAGACCTGAAGTGATTGAATGAATAAAAAAAAAAACAAGACTGTGTACTATGTGTTGACACCAAGAGACTTATTTCAGCTTTAAAAATACAAATATGCTCAAAGTGAACGGATTAAAAAAATTCATGAGAGGAGAAACCAAAAGAGAGTAGGAATGGGTATATCTATATTAGACAAAATAGACTTTAAGTCAAAAACAGTAAAAGACAAAAAATGTTATTATATAATGATAAGGTGGTCAATTCATTAAGAAAATATAACAAATGTAAATATATATGTACTCAACATTGGAGCACCTAAATATAAGTTAAATAAATACTAATATATCTGAAAGGAGAAATAAACTACAATACTAGCTGGGGAGTTCAATATTACACTTTCAATAATGGATAGATCAATCAGACAGAAAATCAACAAGGAAACATTAGATTTAAACCATACTTTATACCAAATGAACCTAACAGACATACAGAACACTTCCATCCGAGAGGATCAGAATACACAGCTTTTTTTTTTTTCCCTCAAGCACACACAGACTAAGCTCCATGATAGATCATATGATAGGTCACAATACAAGTCTTAGCAAA
Source organism: Budorcas taxicolor (assembly GCF_023091745.1). Lineage (NCBI taxonomy): Eukaryota > Metazoa > Chordata > Mammalia > Artiodactyla > Bovidae > Budorcas > Budorcas taxicolor. Next base: position 119,111,488 of record NC_068911.1, read on the forward strand.
TTTAAGAACACTGGAAACATATAGAGTATCTTCTGTTGCCACAATAATGTGAAACTCAAAATCAGCAACAAGAGGAAACTGGAAAATTCACAAATGAGTGAAAATAAACAACACATTTCTGACCAGCCAATGAGTCAAGAAGAAATCAAAAGGAAAATAAGAGATATTTTGAACCAAAGTAAAATGGAAAGACAGCATATCAAAACCTATGGGATGATTCACAAAGAGTTCTGAAACTGAAATTCATTAGAATAAACACCAACATTAAGAAAAAGAAAGATTTCAAATGAAGAATTTCAATAAACTGGAAAAAGAAAATAAATTAAGCCCAAAGTTAGCACAGAGAAGGAAATGGCAGAGATCAAAGAAGAAATAATTAAATAGAGATCAGCAAAACAATAGAAACTATTAATAAAACTAAAGGCTAATTTTTAAAGATGAACAAATTTAAAAAACTTTAGCTTAACTCAGAAAAGAAGAGGGAAGACTCAAATAAAATCAGAAATGAAAGAAGAAATACTGCAAATGATATCATTGAATTACAAAGGATAATGAAAGACTATTATAAACAATTATACACCAACAAACCTTATAACCTAGAAGAAGTGGGTGAATTCCTAAAAACATACAAGCTACCAAAACTAAATCACTGAAGAGAGAGAAAATTTGAACAGATCAATTACAATTGAATTAGTAATCAAAAACTTTCTGATAGATAAAAGTCTAAGACCCAATGCTAATAATGATCCTATCAAACATTTATAGAAGAAATAATACCAGTCTTTCTCAGCCCATGTGCAGATGGGGACAAACACTACATGAAGGTAAAAAGTGAAAACTGTAATTTAAAGAAGTGAGGTCATTGTGAAAAATGACAGAAAACTTTACCCAGTTAGACCATCTTTAGGACATGAATTTGAGCAAACTTCAGGAGATAGTAGAGGACAGAGAAGCCTGGCATGCTACAGTCCATGGGGTTGCAAAGAGTTGAACACAATTTAGCGACTGAACAATATTTTATTTTAAAAAGTAAATTTTGTACAACTTTTCTAAAAAAAAGAATGTATATGACTGAGATTCAAGACATTTGTATTCTCAGCTCTAGTCTATTTAAGTCATCTAAACAATTATAAATTTCTGGACTTCAGATGCCTTTTAGCTCTAAAAAATGTGTTTGGAGTTGGAAATAGGTTATTTCCCAATTACTTCCACCTCAAAAAATTCTGTTGGATAGTTTGTCTGGGATGGAGGGCACAGTTCTTAACTTTGAAAGTTTATAAGTACATAAAAATTAAAACTAATTAAAATTAAAACAGTTTTACTTTATAGTTATAAAAGTCAGATATTTTTTCTTAGGGAGTTTGTTTTCCATTGCTGACGGAAACTATTTTTGGAACCTCTCTAGGTGCTTTTACACCTTTTTTTTTTTTTTTTTTTTAAGTAAAATGCTATATGAATGGGATGTTCTTATATCTTTCTACATAGTCTCTAATCTCTGTTCAATAAAGCCTTCTCTTTTTATTTCCATGGCCATTATAACTGATTACATCTGCTCTTTACTGCATTATCTTGTCCTTTTTATGTTCTTGCTAAAAAGCGCATGCAGCCATCCTAATCCTCATTCTGAGAAGGAGATTAATTATTCTTAACCCAAAGGACACTTGCTTAACTAGGAATGCTAAGTGTGTCAGCTGCAGACAAGGCCCAGCTGCCTGGCTGGCCATTTGGACATTCTCAGTCTCTTCCTACTGATGCACAGGTGTCTGAGGCCTTGCAGGTGAACCCCAGTGTGCTTGCACTTAGGGAAGGGTATTGTGAACTGGTGCTCAGCTAGTGAGGTGGCATATGGCATCATGTGTCTATTTAACAACTTCATCAGTTTCTTCTTAGAGTTGAAGTCTGTTGGTCTGCAGAATGAAGGGCTGCTATTCAGTAGAGTGCTGTCAGTTATTTCCTTCCCACTCAACCTCCAGCCTTTGTACAATGGTGGATTGGATAAGTTTCACAGGGGTTTTGACAATTCCTGTTAAGGCAAAGGAAGATCCAGTGATTAACCTGTGTTTAGGCAGTGGTAAAATTCCAAATCAGATGTTGCTCCTATTGCTGAAACTACAGTTAGCATCATAGATGAGCATGAAAATCTCAGAGTATCTGGGGGCTTTAGAGATACCTACATACAGGACAAACATGTCAGAGTTTTCTGTGCAGAGATGCACCACTTCATAAATCCTTCAGTGCAGGGTCTTGTGTGTATTGTAAGTATTTAGAAGAGAAAAGCTTTCATGTACATGTGGGTATGCATGTGTGTGTTTTTGTGTAATATACTCTCAAAACAGACTCTTTTGGTTATTACAAAACAAGACAAAATTTAAAAATAACATAGGGAAGCCTGGATCACTGCAGTCCACGATGTCACAAAGAGTTGGACATATCCTAGTTACTGAAAAACACCAGAAGTTCAATATCAGGGAATAATAATGATCCTTCAACTTATGAAGCCATTTAGTTCATATTATAAAGGTTATACAGCAATGTATAAACAGTTATCAATTAATGTTAAAAATGGAAAATATAAACTATCTGTACTCTGATCATATCTAAAACTGAACGTATATAGAAAAAAATGAAAAAGAACACATTAAATTGTTGATATGATAGGAAGATTTTTCTTCCTACTTTAGAGCTTAATTTTATTAAAAGGTAATCTATAAGGCATATATCAAAGTAAATATTTATTAGGTTTTAATATAAATAAGAAAATGAAATAAAGTGCACTGTCATGTGCTAAGTCTATTGTATATTTGAAAGTCACAGTTATGTTGTGAGGCAGGCATTTTGCCCATTTTACAAGTTAACAGACCAAGGCCAATTAACCAAGGCTGAATTAATTTCCAAAGGTTACCAGAGCAATAAGTGCAAAGTAAAATTTAATGTTCTTTCAATTGTGTTAGAATCTTACAGTGCAAATGATTGAAATGAGGTGCATAAAAAATCTGTTAGCTTACTATGAGTACGTGTATCTGAGAAGAAAGAGAACAAAATCTTAAGATTAAAAAAAATAATCTTTTCAGAACCAGTTTATACGTCAGTTCAGTTCAGTTCAGTAGCTCAGTCATGTCCGACTCTTCGCGACGCTATGATTTGCAGCACGCTAGGCCTGCCTATCGGTCACCAACTCCCAGAGTTCACCGATACTCATGTGCATCGAGTCAGTGAGGCCATCCAGCCATTTCATCCTCTGTCGTCCCCTTCTCCTCCTGCCCCCAATCCCTCCAGCATCAGGGCCTTTTCCAATGGGTCAGCTCTTCGCATTAGGTGGCCAAAGTATTAGAGTTTCAGCTTCAGCATCACTACTTCCAGTGAACACCCAGGACTGATCTCCTTTAGAATGGACTGATTGGATCTCCTTGCAGTCCAAGGGACTCTCAAGAGTCTTCTCCAACACCACAGTTCAAATGCATCAATTCTCAGTGCTCAACTTTCTTCACAGTCCAACTCTTACATCCATACATGACCACTCAAAAACCATAGCCTTGACTAGATGGACCTTTGCTGCCAAAGTAATGTCTCTGCTTTTCAATATGCTACCTAGGTTGGTCATAACTTTCCTTCCAAGGAGTAAGTGTCTTTAATTTCATGGCTGCAATCACCATCTGCAGTGACTTTGGAGCCCAGAAAAATAAGCTCTGACACAGTTTCCACTGTTTCCCCATCTACTTCCCATGAAGTGATGGGACCAGATGCCATTATCTTAGTTTTCTGAATGTTGAGCTTTAAGCCAACTTTTCCACTCTCCTCTTTCACTTTCATCAAGAGGCTTTTTAGTTACTCTTCACTTTCTGCCATAAGGGTGTTGTCATCTGAATATCTGAAGTTATTGATATTTCTCCTGGCAAACTTGATTACAGCTTGTGCTTCTTCAAGACCAGCGTTTCTCATGATGTACTCTGCATATACGTTAAATAAGCAGGAAGACAATATACAGCCTTGTCGTACTCCTTTTCCTATTTGGAACCAATCTGTTGTTTTATGTCCAGTTCTAACTGTTGCTTCCTGACCTGCATATAGGTTTCTCAAAAGTCAGGTCAGGTGGACTGGTATTCCCATCTCTTTCAGAATTTTCAACAGTTTATTGTGATCCACACAGTCAAAGGCTTTGGCATAGTCAATAAAGCAGAAATAGATGTTTTTCTGGAACTCTCTTGCTTTTTCCATGATCCAGCAGATGCTGGCAATTTGATCTTTGATTCCTCTGCCTTTTCTAAAACCAGCTTGAACATCTGGAAGTTCACAGTTCACGTATTGCTGAAGCCTGGCTTGGAGAATTGTTGAGCATTACTTTACTAGCATGTGAGATGAGTGCAATTGTGTGGTAGTTTGAGCATTCTTTGGCATTGCCTTTCTTTGGAATTGGAATGAAAACTGACCTTTTCCAGTCCCTTGGCCACTGCTGAGTTTTCCAAATTTGTTGGCATATTGAGTGCAGCGCTTTCACAGCATCATCTTTCAGGATTTGAAATAGCTCAACTGAATGCCATCACCTCCACTAGCCTTGTTTATAGTGATGCTTCCTAAGGCCCACTTGAGTTCACATTCCAGGATGTCTGTCTCTAGGTGAGTGACCACACCATTGTGATTATCTTGGTTGTGAAGCTCTTTTTTGTACAGTTCTTCTGTGTATTCTTGCCACCTCTTCTTAATATCTTCTGCTTCTGTTAGGTCCAGACCATTTCTATCCTTTATTGAGCCTATCTGCACATGAAATGATCCCTTGGTATGTCTAATTTTCTTTAAGAGATCTCTAGTCTTTCCCTTTCTGTTGTTTTCCTCTATTTCTTTGCATTGATCGCTGAAGAAGGCTTTCTTATCTCTCCTTGCTATTCTTTGAAACTTCAGATGTTTATATCTTTCCTTTGTTCCTTTGCTTTTTGCCTCTCTTCTTTTCACAGCTATTTGTAAGGCCTCCTAAGACAGCTATTTTGCTTTTTTGCATTTCTTTTCCATGGGGATGTTCTTCATCCCTGTTTCCTGTACAATGTCATGAACCTCCATCCATAGTTCATCAGGCACTATATGTATCAGATCTAGTCCCTTAAATCTATTTCTCACTTCCACTGTATAATCATAAGGGATTTGATTTAAGTCATACCTGAATGGTCTAGTGGTTTTCCCTACTTTCTTCAATCTAAGTCTGAATTTGGCAATAAGGAGTTCATGATCTGAGCCACAGTCAGCTCCCAGTGTTGTTTTTGATGACTGTATAGACATTCTAGGGATTGACTAGACTGTATTGACATTCTAGGAATCAGCAGACTAAAATGGCCTGGCATGGGTGAATTTAACTCACATGACCATTATATCTACTACTGTGGGCAGGAATTCCTTAGAAGAAGTGGAGTAGCCATCATGCTTCATCAAAAGAGTCTGAAATGCAATACTTGGATGCAATCTAAAAAACAACAGAATGATCTCTGTTCATTTCCAAGGCAAAGAAGAGAAGTGAAAGGCAATGGAGAAAGGAAGTGATATGCTAAACTGAATGCAGAATTCCAAAGAATAGCAAAGAGAGATAAGAAGGCCCTCTTAAGAGAACAATGCAAAGAAATAGAGGAAAACAATAGAATGGGAAAGACTAGAGATCTCTTCAAGAAAATTTGAGAAATGAAGGGAAAATATCATGCAAGGATAGGCACAATAATGGACAGAAGTGGTAAGGAACTAACATAAACAGAAGATATTAAGAAGAGATGACAAGAATACACAGAAGAACTATAGAAGAAAGGTCTTAATGACAAGGATAATGATGATGATGTATTCATTCACCTAGAGACGGACATCCTGGAGAGTGAAGTCAAGTGAGCCTTAGAACATATTACTATGAACAAAGCTAGTAGAGGTGATAAGTTTCCACTGAGTTATTGAAAATTGTAAAAGATGATACTAATTGCTGCACTAAATATATCAACATATTTAGAAAAATCAGCAGTGGCCACAGGACTGAAAAAAGTCAGTCTTCATTCCAATCCTGGAGAATGACAAAGAATGTTCAAATGACCACACGATTGTGCACATTTCACATGCTAGCAATGTGATGCTCAAAATCCTTCAAGTTAGGTTACAAAAGTACATGAATCAAGAATTTCCAGATGTATAATCTGTGTTTCAAAGAGGCAGAGGGATCAGAGATCAACATTTGTTGGATCATGGAGAAAGCAAGGGAATTCCAGAAAAACACCTATTTCTGCTTCTTTTATTAGGCTAAAAACTTTGACTATGTGGATCACAACAAACTGGAAAATTCTTAAAGTGATGGGAATATTTTAAGACCTTTTAAATATTTAAGACTCAGACCACCTACCTGAGTCCTGCAGAATATGTAGGTAAAACAACAACAATGACAACAACAACAATAACAACAAAACAGAATTGGACATGGAAGACATGACAGGTTCAAAATTGGGAAAGGAGTATAACAAAGCTATATCTTTTTACCATGCTTATTTAACTTATATGCAGAGTACATCATGTGAAATGCTAGTCTGGATGAATCACAAGCACAAATCAAGATTGCAGGGAGAAATAACAACCTCAAATGAACAGATTATACCACTCTAATGGCAGAAAGTGAAGAGGAACTCAAGAGCTTTTTGATGATGGTTAAAGAAGAGAGTGAAAATGCTGTCTTGAAATTCAACATTCAAAAAAACTAAGGTCATAGCATCCTGATCCGTCACTTCATATCAACTATGCTGTTGCTGCTGCTTAGCCACTTCAGCTTGTCTGACCCTCTGTGACCCCATGGACCATGCCCTGCCGAGCTCCTCTGTCCATGGGATTCTCCAAGCAAGAATAATGGAGTGGGTTACCATTTCCTTCTCCAGTGATAAAGTAAGAAGTGAGTGAAGTGAGCGAAGTGAAGTCACTCAGCTGTGTCTGACTCTTTGCAACCCTATGGACTGTAGCCTACCAGGGTCCTCCATCCATGGGATTTTCCAGGCAAGAGGACTGGAGTGGGTTGCCATCTCCTTCCTCCATATCAACTATAAGGGGGAACAATGGAAGTGGTGACAGATTTTATTTTCTAAGGCTCCAAAATCACTGTGTGTGGTGATCGGAGCCATGAAAGTAAAGACACTTTCTCCTTGGAAGGAAAGCAATGCCAAACCTAGACTACATATCACTTTGCAGAGATATCACTTTGCCAACAGGGATCTGTATAGTCAAATCTATGGTTTTTTTCCAGTAGTCATGTATAAATGTAAGAGTTGGACCATAAAACTCCTTAGCTTAGCACCAAAGAATTAATGTTTTAAAAATGTAGTTCTAGAGAAGACTTTTGAGAGTCCCTTGGACTGCAAGGAGATCAAACCAGTCAAACCTGACATTCCATTCTACAAAGTCACAAGAGTCCTCTTTCCTCCACATAATCAGAAGTCACATTGGGTACACACAGGAGAAGGGACGGAATCTATGAGGCTAAGCAAGTATCTTAGTCACATCAAGTACAAGATGATGTGACTTAAAAGGATTACTTAGACTGCTGATTGGATAAAGTCTTAAACTAGATTGAACTAAATAAGTGTTCTTTTGTATCAATTGAATAGAGGATCATGAAAAAACAGCACATCAGTTTTAAGAGCCATTCTCTGCATTTAGTACCAGTGCAGTTAAATTATCTGTATTGATGCACACAAATCCCCTCATATGGAATGTATGTGTATGTATTTATATACTTATAAGTAAATGTGTGTATGCACATATTCATATATCTTACTGACAGTATAACCATTGCTCCAGTGGTTTTTACCACACCAGAGAACAGATAAATCATCTGATCAGGAATTTATTTGCCAAGTATCTGAATCTGTATTACACATGGATTTTGTTATTTCATACTTCACATTCACATGGAGCTGGGAATGCTTTTGAAATATTACTGAAATACTAATTGCAGCATATTCTCAAGATTTTTACAGCTCCTCCAAATTTAATGTTTACCTAGAACCTGTATTGATAGTTTTATTATAGTACTAGCCACTCTTCTCTCACTGAAAAAAAATTGTAGAAGTAAGAAAAGATAGAGTTGTCATTCTTTTATAATCTTATAAATATATATACAGTTTCACCATTGATTTATCCAGAAAATGCTTTCTTTTCTGTGTGTTGAATAGAAATGATTCTACATGACTGTATTTGAAGAAAATATGTCACTTACAGTCTAACTCTTATTTGAAATATTTCCTCATTCAATGTTCATTGCAGCACTATTTATAATAACTAGGGCAAGGAAGCAACCTAGATGTCCATTGACAGATGAATGGATAAAGAAGCTGTGGTACATATATACAATAGAATATTACTTAGCCATAAGAGGAACTCATTTGAGTAAGTTCTAACGTGGTGGATGAACCTAGAGCCTATTATAGACAGTGCAGTAAGTCAGAAAGATAAAAACAAATATCATATATTAGCACCTATATATGGGTCTGGAAAGATGGTACTGATGAACCAATTTGCAGGGCTGTCATGGAGATGCAGAAACAGAGAACAGATTTGTGGACGCTGAGCGGATAGGGGAGGATGGGAGAAAGGAGAGAGTAGTAAGGAAATATACATTACCATATGTAAAATAGATAACCAATGGGAATTTGCTGTATGACTCAGGGAGCTGAAACCAGGGCTCTGTGACAACCTAGAGGGGTGGGATTGGGTGGGAGATGAGAGGGAGGTTCAAAAGGGAGGGGACATATATATACCTATGGCTGACTCATGTTGATGTATGGTAGAAAGCAACACAATATTGTAAAGCAGTTATCCATCAAATAAAGAAATTAAAACAAACAAAAAGCCTATAACCTTTACCTTTTAAATTGAATAATGGATGTACAGTAGTTTATTTTAAATGAATCACACATGATTTTTATGGTATATGATATGCGTGTATGCTGTGCGTGTTTATGTATAACTGTGAAAACATGTTTGCTTACATGTGTTTTTATCTGGACTTGTACATAAGAAGTACAAAGTATGATATATAACAGCATTATATGTCATATAGGCTTCCCTGGTAGCTCAGACAGTAAAGCATCTGCCTATAATGTGGGAGACCTGAGTTCGATCCCTGGGTTGGGAAGATCCCCTGGAGAAGGAAATGGCAACCCGCTCCAGTATTCATGCCTGAAAAATCCCATGGACCAAGGAGCCTGGTGGGCTACAGCCCATGGGGTCACAAAGAGTCAGACATGACTGAGCAACTTCACTTCTTCACTTCACTTCATGTTATATGGATTTCCTAGATGGTGCTAGTGTAAAGAATTTGCTTGCCAGTGCAGGGGATGAAAGAGACATGGGTTCGATCCCTGGGATTGGAAGATCCCCTGGAGGAGGAAACAGCAAGCCACTCCATTATTCTTCCTGGAAAATTATATGAACAGAGAGGCCTGGTGGACTATAGTCCATGGGGTTGCAAACAGTCAGACAAGACAGCGTGTGCACACACACACACACACACACAGATACAATATGTTATATATTTATAATATTTGCACTTATATTTAGATACACATATTTTACACACATACTTTATTTACATACACACACATAACTTTTTTAAAAGTCTTATGAACAACTGTGTACAATTTTGTGAGTGACATTGGCAGAACATATTTAAAAAGATTTTGTTGCAAAATATCCCACTCTAAAAATTTTTAATTGAAATATAGCCAATTTACAATACTGTGTTAATTTCAGTTGTACAACAAAGTGATTCAGTTATACGCATACATATATGCATATACATATATATATATACATACATATCAGATTATTTTCTCATTACTGGTTATTGCAAGATATTGAATATAGTTCCCTGTGCTATACAGTAACTCCTTGTTTCCTGTCTATTTTATGTGTAGTGGTTTGTATACAACTATAAACTTCTAAATGTCCCTCTATCAATTTTTAAAAAAATTTGTAATGAATATCAAACACAATACTAAAGAAAAATGAAGACCTCAGAAAATTAAGATAGTTTAATTGTTTTTTACCAAACTGGAATATTTTGAAATTGGGGCAGGGGGGGGGGAGAAAGCAATTTTTAATACCATAATGTGCTGTGTGTATGCCAAGTAGCTTCAGTCGTGTCTGACTCTTTGGGACCCTATGGACTAGAGTCCGCCAGGCTCCTCTGTCCATGGGATTCTCCAGACAAGAACACTGAAGTGGGTTGCCATATCCTTCTCCAGGGGATCGTCTTAACTCAGGGGTCAAACCTGCATCTCTTACATCTTTTGCACTGTTAGGTAGGTTCTGTGCCAGTAGTGCCATCTGGGAAGTCATAAGAGGCATCAAATGGGACTGTCATAGACAAAGCAACAAGAATGACAAACCCACTGAAATCAGGCTCTATAATCCTATTGTGGAAGAACATACAGAGCTAACGCACTCCTGTCGTTTGGTGCTGGTGCTGGCAGGGGTTTGGACAGGGGCTTAGGCTCTGCCAGCACCTGCCGATGGACTGCATCCTTCTCTCCAAGTGACTCTCCTTCAGGCACTGAGTCACTGCTCAGTCAACACCTGCTTAACACCTTAATCCTGCTGCCATTTTTTTTCACTCCATTATTCCCTCCTCACCCAACATTTAAATGACAACCTGGTCCCCAAACTGAAATAAGTTAAAAGAGGAAAAGAAATGACTTCACCAGAATTTATCTTGTGACCTAAACAAGTTTCTCATGATTGACCAACATTTAAATGCACATATTTAATGAAGTGCTTTCTAAGGAAAGAAGATTAATCTAGATGTTTTCTTCTCTGTATGGTAGATAAAGGCCTGTCATCTTTTGATGTGTTTTCCTTTGTACATTTTCATTCTGAAACTCTTCCATCTTTAGTCAGTATTACTCGTCCTGAAGTTACGCTCTGGAGAAAGATGTCTTTTCTGATCATATTTTCATTTCTCAGAAAAAATTCCCAGCATTATTCTCATATTTACTTACTTACTTGAGGAAGATATGAGGGACAGAAAGTTAGTACTTCCTTTTATATGGGCAAAAATTGCAAAGGTAATTTTAATATTGGAATTTATTTTAGGTTAGTATATTCAGCAGAAAGCATATAGTATAATTTCTAGTCTCCCTCAAACTCCTTCAAAAAGAGAGGTGCCATGATTGTTCACACCTAACTCAAGAGATATTAGTTTCTTTTTTTCTCTTATCACAAGTTTTAGATTCTGTATATCATACTTCTTATAAGTAGGACCCTTTGTTTCAGCTGCCTGCTCAAACTTTCTATTGTCAAGAAACTGCTCAATGACCTCCAAAATCTTGCCTTGTAATTGCATGATTGGATGAACTAAAAGAAAATAGTGACTTTTAATGAACCACAAATAAGATCAATAAACTATCAAAAATTGTATCCCAAGACAGCGCCTCATCAATTGTTTTTTATTCTCCATCTCCCTCAATAAAACTGTGGATTGAAGCTATCCACCTTCTAATGAATGTCTAGGCTTTACCTAAAGTATTATATCTGATTAGCAACACAATAACCAATATTTCCAGAATGGCATTTGATTTCACAGATGCAAAAGTTGGGATGTAAAGTTGATTCTGTATTCCTAAGGAAGAACATCATCTTATTGAAGCAGTCTAATGAGAGCGATCTGCCCAAACTGCATGGTGGCTGAAAACTGACCCAGTCAACAGGAAGTTCTAGGCTCTGGGGACGCCCAGAGTTTTTGGAATTATTTACCTGGATGAGTCTACTTCATCCCCTATCTACCTTGTTCCTCATGTTCTTCATCATTTGCTGTAGGTGACATACTGTATCTATGTCCTTCCTCACCCCTTTATACTCACTCCACTTTGTCTCAGTCTTGAATATCCTTCAATCTTTTCTTCAGGTCTCAGGGAACGTTTTAACAACTCTCAAGGTAATATTGGTAAGTGGATTCTTGATAACTAGAGCCACTTGAGGTTTGATCTCTGGGTTGGGAAGATCCCCTGGAGTAGTAAATGGCAATCCTCTCCAGTACTCTTGCCTGGAAAAATTCCACAGTCAGAGGAGCCTAGCAAGCTACAGTCCATGGGGTCCCAAAGGGTTGGATATGACTAAGCACACACACTAACCACCACACAGAATAATGTGTTTCTTTGTTTCTAGTGAGCATTTGAAACTTTTTCTACACTACAAAAATAAAAAAAATGTGTGGTCAGGTGCCGGGGTCCAGCCCCGGTGGATCCAGGGTAATTCAAAGTGGGGACGGCGTGGCGAGGAAAACTTATTTATTTAGAAATATAAAAATAGATTAGGAAGAAATAGTATATTAGGAAAATTTAGTGGAGAAAAGAGGCTGAATAACTTGGTTTACATGGAGAAATAATAAAACCTTGAGACGAGAGGTTTGCACCATTTACGTTAGGCCACCAGCGCCTGTTTGATTAGCGGAGGGTGCCCCACCTTGGGCTCCCTCTTGCGTGGGTCTTAGAAGCCAGGGGAAGTAAGTAGACATGGTGAGCCTCTGAGCTCCAGATGGGAATTCAGCCTGAAAAGAAGAGGGAGGGAGAGGGAGAAAGAGAGAGAGATTCGACACGGGGGAAACCAGTCTTTCCAGTGACTGGCACTCCCTCTATTGTCCGGAAAGGCTTTTTATACCTTTGGTTGTACATAGGGATCAATGGATAATACAAAATTATGCAGTGTCAGCAGCCCTGACTGCTATCGAGACCAGGCTTTCTCTCTGCATACCTAGCTGTATACACAAGTCTTAGGTGATTTACATCATCTTCTGGCCAGAAGGCCAATTAACATTTTACGGCCCTTTTCTGTTAAGGGTCTGTCAACGAGAAAACTTAAAAGTGTTGTTCTTTCCAAAGTTTGGTACCACTCTCAGAAAGCACTAAATAAAGTTACATTCTTACATAGCAAGGACACAACAATGTATAACAATGAAAGAGGAGTACAGTGATTTATAACGAAGAGAAAATTAATTAACTCAAAAGTCTAGTGTTGCTAACATCAAAACTACTATATTCTTATTTCTGCATCCCGTTTACATTGGTAAATATCTTCCCAGGTGCCTAAAAGATAAAGAATGTGGAGGCCTTGCAGCAGTCATTGACTCAACAATGAAAATCCATCACCAATATAATTCTTAGCTCTTTAGAAAAGGCTCTATATCTTTAAGATGCTTTAAGCTGCATGCCTCTCACGGTTGGGGGGCTGTAAACAATCACAAGTTGTAAAAGTCCGGGCAGACTGGTCAGGTAAGTTAGAAAGCCATCAAAGGGCTTAAACCGAGACTTTCTTTTTATATGCAGGAGACTGTTAACTGGAGCTCTGAGTTAACTCTTGCCAGAGAAAGGTGGTCGGGATAGCCCCTGTTATGTTAGAAGAGTGGAAAGCACAGTACAATAATGTAGGCAGACTCTGGTTTTGGGGGGTAGATGTTCAGGAAAACCCAGGGGGAACCCCTGAAGCCAGATCATGCCTTTGTGTACATCAGGCTTCCTTCCTCATGACCTTTGCAATGGGCGGGATTCCTCACGCTGGCTCCCGGCAGTCAGGGTCGTGATTCAACACATTATCATGCATTGTTCAGTTATACAATGCTTGAAGCAGATTTCAATTTAAGTTATTTGGAGTCTGGTACCTACGTAATTCCATTTCCATAGGCCAGATTATTCGATACTGTGCTAAGTGTTTATTTGCCTGAATTACCCCTTGTATAATCTTTGTTCTCCAAACTCGGAATTTCAAACATAAACAAAAGTAGAATAGAATAACATTATGTTATAAAACCCAGTGTATTTATTATCTGTATTCAAAAATTCATAATATATAAGTATTTCTGTTAACTTTATGCCCCCACCCCCGCTGTCTTCAATAGATTATTTTGAGCCTAATTCCAGGCAATATATAATTTTATATGTAAATAGCTCATAGTTATAAAAATGTAAGGGATTTTTTTCTTTAAAAATCACACCTACAAGACCATTGACACACCACATGCAAAACAATTTAAACTGGTTAATAGAATCAAGTGTCAAGTAAGTGTCCAAATGTCCACAGTTATCTTACTCATAGCTTCTTTCTGTCTCTTCCACTCTTCGTGAAACTAGTGTGCTTAATTTGACTGATTAAAATCAGAACCTAAATAAAGTTGACCAATATCATTTGGTTGTTGTCACCAAAGTCTCTTATAGTCTGTCAGTTTCTCCTTTTTTCAAACTTGCAATTTATTCTTGGAGACTTTGATTTCATCACCTTTGCCTCCATATCCAGCACCCATTACCTTATTACACTGAGTTTACTGGCAGGACTGAAGTTCATCTTATGTATAGGGTCATTGCCTCAGTGAGAGCCTGGAGTTTCACAAAGACCATTTTTCCCAAGGACATATTTCCTAAAACTGGCAAGGGTGTGCCATTGCTTGAAGTAGAGCTTCATTTCTTGTGATCCCAAAAAAGTCTGAGGCAAAGTGGTTTTTATTTAGGAAGGAGGGTGTCAAGAAAATGTCAACCATAGAGGAAAGTGGGCTTTAGCTGCATCATCATGAAGGTGCAAATGTTTCTGTTTCACAGAGACTTCAGGGGCTGAGTCCTGCAGCAGATGTGAGAAGAGCCTGCTGGTAGACCTTAGGCCGAATACTTGCATAAACAGGAGCCCAGGTCCTCACCTCTTCCACAAACCTCCTCTGTGATGCCAGTGTGGAGCCTGGGGCATTTTGGAATGCCCCAGAAGGACCTGGAGGACCTGGAACAGTTGAGCTGAGCTTATCTGTGTCATTTTGCAATAAGGGCCCATGACATCCATGGTGGAATTCAAGTCAATCTTTGAAGAGTGACATCACAACAAAGATGCAGATATAAAGGCAATGATGAGCAATGTGGCAAGAGGGCATAACCAACCATAAAAAAGGAGGAAGAGGTAGGAAACGTGGACCAAGGGAACAGGACACAGTAGAGATGGCAAACACAAGGAATCTGAGAGCAGAACTATTATACTTGTTTACTACTGTAGCCTCAGTGCCTGGCACAAGCACAGTAAACACTCAAGAGGCATTAAATACATGCATGAATGAATTATTGAAGGAAAACAAACCCGCCCAACCAATTAAAAGTATAAATCTTGACAGATTGGGACAATATTGCAGATATATTACCAAACAGGATGGAGAAACTGGAGGATGCAGGGAGTTGTCAGGCTGTTCTATTCTTTTGAAATATTTATTTATTTATATTTGGCTGTGCCAAATCTCAGTTGTGGCACACAGGATCTTCATGCAGCATGAGGGATCTGTAGTTGCAGGATGTGGGTTCTTATTTCTGGCATGTGGGATCTAGTTCCCTGATAAGAATATGAACCTGGGCCCCTCACACTGGGAGCATGGAAACTTAGCCACTGGACTGCCAAGGAAGTCCTCAGATTGCTCTATTCTTGAAATATTTCCAATAAGATTTTAAAAATCAATTACTTAATTTCATTATAATATTTTCATGAATGTCTAGGCATAGAATAGCTAGCCCCTTGGTCCTAATATACAAAGAGCTTTGGATTTGATTCATGAAACAAACAGCATACAGAGAGGATTTACTATAGCTAAGGGGTATCTTGAGAAGAAAAGCACAATTGATAAAGTCAAGATGATGGAAGTGAATCTCATATTGTGAAGAGAAACCACACACATGTACTTAGTTTGTGTATACAAGGAAGGATGTTGTCTTCACTGTATTTTCAGGCTAAAGATTAAAAATGGAACAATCAGCTTTCTTAAGCCAAGTCAGAATATTTTATTTAAAATAAACAATGTCTTAGTTTCAGCTGCCACAACAAATTACCATAGACTGGCTACATTATAAAGAACACAAACTTATTTCTCACAGTTCTGGAGGCTGAAAGTCTGAGATCAGGGTTCCAGCATGGTCAGGTTCTTGTGAGAGCCTGAGAAAGCACAGTAAGGGGACATTTTGGGGTCTTTCATAAAAACCCCAATTCAAAGACCCAACCCTAATATCATCACATTAGGAGTTAGGATTTCAACACGTCTTAGAGTGACAGAAGCATCCAATTCTTTGCACTTAGCTTTCATAATAATTAAGTAAAGTGGAAACATAATTATGAGGTCATCTATTTGTGACCAGATTCCTTCCTTAGGGAAACCAACTTTATTTACATTCAGGATGAAACTGAGTAAAACTCTCTGATTCTAGTTAATACACTTCTTATTATAAAAACAAAGAGCTGCAACTTATTTTAAATAACAGAAAAGCAGCCTAACTTTGATGCACTGCTTCTTCCAGGCTAGAGGAGACTGAGAAAGGAGAGCTGTGATAGTTTTGACAAAGCGCAGCATCACTTTTGGCTGCCAAATTAATAGACTATCACTGCTTGCCTGGAAAATCCCGTGGACGGAGGAGCCTGGTAGGCTGCAGTCCATGGGGTCGCTGAGAGTTGGACACGACTCAGTGACTTCACTTTCACTTTTCATGCATTGGAGAAGGAAATGGCAACCCACTCCAGTGTTCTTGCCTGGAGAATCCCAGGGACGGGGGAGCCTGGTGGGGTCACACAGAGTTAGACACAACTGAAGTGACTTAGCAGCAGCTTTGCTTTTAAACTTTTCCCACTTCTTTTATTTAGAAGTTTGCAGAGAAGATCTCTTCTTGGTAATTAATACATTTCCACTTTCAGAAATGACAGGCTAAAGTTCTACTTACCCAGATGGGAGCAAACTGCTTTTTGGCTCTTCTTCTTGAGCAGCAGCCAATGCCACCATGGGTTTCTGGGTGAAATCCCAATGCAGCGACTCCCAAATCGCTGGCTTGTAAGCAAAACGCTCAATGTCTACCCACTTTGTGCCAATCAGAAAAAAGAATTAAGAAACATAAAAATATATAACTACATCTTCAAACATTCCCAGATTAGTTCAGAGAGGTTATTTGATAGAGGATTTTTATTTTTTTAATTGCAAAAAATTGTTATTACAAAAATTTTGCTGTATTAAATAGACCTTGCTTTTCTCTCACACACAAAAATATGAGTTCGTATGTGTGTTTGTTTGTGTGTATATCAGGTTGATAGGTGTATCACTGAGTAATAAGATCAAGCAAATCTGAGTAGTGAGAAAAGAAAATCTCTCAATCTCTGCTTAGTTACAAAAGTAATTCAATAATTAGTGATAGCTTGAGAATAATGTAAAGGTTATCTTTTGCATAAAACTTCATGTTTGTCTTAAGCTGCATAGAGGGTGGAATTTGATTTAAGAGGAACATGGGCATATATTTTTTTTCAAAACTGGAAAATATAATTCTGGTCAAGTCAATGCCTCTGAGAGAAGCTTCAGAATGCAGAAATCACTTCAACATTGTGTTCTTTCATGAAGAGAACACATTTCTTCCTAGTTGAGGAGAATCTTTTGGCAGAAGGGAGAAAGGTGGCAAGGAGGGGAAGTAATGGGCTACTTCCTGGTAGTGGGAATAACTCTGTGTTCATTATAAAATATAAGTCACCTTGAAACACTAATTTATGGATCATTTGAAAAGCAAAAAGTAGAAGCCAGAAAGGGTATATCTGAGAATAATTAGGAAGCAACTTATAGATGAACCAAGAATCAGGACTAGCATTGAAGGAATGAAGGAATGATGTGCTGAATAGAGAAAATTTCATCATGTCTGAAAGCCTCCTTCAATCCTTTTAAATTATTTATGAGGACAAAAATTCTCTGTTTTTTCTCTACATATTAAAGAGTGAAAATAGGTATGTTTACCAGTGTCTACAGTGTTTTAAATAAGTCTTGAAGAAATTGATGACCACATGTCTTAAGAGTTTAGATTATACAATTCACTTTTTATAAACATATATCTAAATAGCATTGGTTTTTGTGTATCTATGTGCACAAGATGCATTAATAGCTATGTGCTTAGTTGCTCAGTTGTATCTGACTCTTTGCAACCCCACGGACAGTAGCCCACCAAGCACCTCTGTCCATGGGGATTCTCCAGGCAGTAGTACAGAAGTGGGTTGCCATGCCCTCCTCCAGGGGATCTTCCCAACTCAGGGATTGAAATCAGGTCTCGCATATTGTAGGCAGATTCATTACTGTTTGAGCTACCAGGGAAGTCCCATTAATAGCTAAAGAGAATATTTTCACCAACTATAGGTATGATAGAGATGGTAGTTCATTGACTTTTCCTCTAGCAATTCCCAATATTCATTTTTTTTTAACCTTAAAATTTTAGGAAATTGTTCTCTTGAGACAAGTTCAGCTATGCTGTCAAAACAGCCTTACTGAAAATTCTGGTATTAGAACAAAACAAACAACAAAACCCCCAAAATGTTTTAATGAAAATGGTGCAATTTCAAGGACTCATGAATGCATATTATCACTAACTTTATTGTTATCATTATATATTTAGACATTTCTAAGGAGATAAGTTTATGTCCCTGGAAACTTTCTTGGAAGTCCAAACCCAAACAAGGAAACCCAGTATAGAAGTTTAACTGAGAAGATAGGCTCTAGAGTCAAGGTCAAGATTAATAAGAGGAGACAGTGGAGTTGGAAGTTAGGGTCAATGAGCACATCACATACACAAGAACTAGAGGCACTGAAAGAATTGGGACTAAGCAGGTGGAGGTCAAAAGCAGAAGAACTGGCAGAATACACCTTTGTGAAAATAGGGTTCTAAGGTTCAAAAGGAAAACCCTGTCAAGCTAACTGTAGAGTCTTGAGAAGACTGAGGCTGATGAATTCACAGTTGAGGTCAACTCTGAGTGAAGCTTGATCATTCTCTTTCCCACATATGAATCTTTTTTAAGACTCTCTACTAAAGAGATGTTTCTATTTCAAAACTTAGCAACATATTGTCTGGCTCAGACTCTCCTTCTAATTCCTGTCCTTCTAAATCATTTCTGAGAGCTAATTAAGTTGAGTGCCATTTTCAACTGCTACTTTGGAAGATAAGGTACATGCCTACATATTGTTCACTTACTGCTGTGCACATCTGTGCTCTATATTCATCTGCAGGGATTTGGAAAATTAACATCTCTTTAAAGGCAAAACAGGATTATAATCAAAGGGATGCATTTCTAATTGATTTTTGGTCTTTGTTCTTGAGGATACAACCTGGACTGTAATTGAAAATGTATTAAAACAATAGTCAGGTTTTAAAAAATGTCTGGAGGTACTCCTCTCCTAGAATAACATAATTGGAAAATCTATATATATCTTAAAAAGAAAATGGGTGTTAAAAATAATAAACACTTTTTGGAAACTTTGCCATGTCAATATAAAATGGAAATCCATTTATAATGTCAAGGAAATGGGTTATTGCAATTTTATGTCAATTTTAAGATGTTTGATATGAGGAGATTAAAAACAAAGAAAAATCATTAAATCTTATTGGAATTATGATCTCTGAAGGCTTTAAGGTAGAAAAAAATCCAACTATTCTTTCCCTATTAGAAGCACAATTTTTTCCCCCTATTACTTTCTATTTTATATTCTAGGTCTTAGTCCTTGGATTCAGAACATTTGTGCCTAGGAGAAAGAGAATAAGTTAAAGAAACGTGTATTTGTGACTCTTTAAGTTTTACTTTAACTATTCTTTATAAAGAATATTTTAATTAATTAATTAACTTTTATTTATCAAAGTTTAGTTGATTTATAATGTCATATGTCATGTTAGTTTCAGGTGCTATACAGCAGGTCCTTGTTAGTTATCTATTTAATATTGTTGCTGTTGTTCAGTCACTAAATCATGTCAGACCCTCCCGATGGACTGCAGCATGCCAGTCTTCCCTGTCCTCACTATCTCCCGATATTTCATCTATAGTAGTGTGTATATGTTAATTGCAAATTCCTAATTTATCCCTCCCCATTTCCTCTTTGGTAGCCATAAGCTTGTTTTCTATGTCTATGTGTATATATATATACTTTTGTTCTGTAAATAAGCTCACATATGAATGGCGAACCACTCCAGTATTCTTGCCTGGAAAATCCCATGGACAGAGGAGCAGGGCTGGCTACAGTCTGTGGGGTTGCAAAGAGTTGGACATGACTGAGGAACAAACACACTGTATATATATTTAGATTCCACATGTAACTGATATCATATGATATTTGTCATTCTCTTGATCCATCCATGTTGCTGCATATAGTATTATTTCCTCCTTTTTTATGGTTGAATAATATTTTATTGTGTATGTATACCACATCATCTTTATCTGTTCATCTGTAAGTAGACACTAAGATTGCTTTCACATCTTGGCTATTTAGATGCTGCTGCCGTGAACACCAGGGTGCATATATCTTTTTGAATTATGGTTTTCTATTTCTAAATGCCTAGGATTGTGATTGCAGGATCATATGGTAGCTCTATTTTTAGATTTTTTAAGAAATCTCCATACTGTTCTTAAAAGTTTCCTCTGCTTATTATGAGAATGCATATTATAGCCACTTGAATACAAAGAGAGAAGTCTTATATTGTTTTGCACAGTTGCTGTACCAATTTACATTCCCACAAATAGTGTAAAAAGTTTCCCTTTTTCTCCACACCCTCTCTGGCATTAGTTATTTATGGCAGAAAGTGAAAAAGAACTAAAGAGCCTCTTGATGAAAGTGAGAGAGAAGAGTGAAAAAGTTGGCTTAAAGCCCAACAATCAGAAAACTAAGATCATGGCATCCTGTCCCATCACTTCATGGCAAATAGATGGGGAAACAGTGGCTGACTTCATTTTTCAGGCTCACTGCAGATGGTGATTGCAGCCATGAAATTAAAAGACGCTTACTCCTTGGAAGAAAAGTTATGACCAACCTAGACAGCATATTGAAAAGCAGAGACATTACTTTGCCACCAAAGTCTGTCTAGTCAAAGAAAGAAAGAAAGTGAAGTCGCTCAGTTGTGGCCAACTCTTTGTGACCCTATCGACACCAGGTTCTTCTGTCCATGGGATTTTCTAAGCAAGAGTACTGAAGTGGGTTACCATTTCCTTCTCCAGGGAATCTTCCCGATCCAGGGATTGAACCCAGGCCTCCCACACTGTAGACAGATGCTTTACCATCTGAGCCACCAGGGAAGTCTATGGATTTTCCCCTAGTCATGTATGGATGTGAGAGTTGGACTATAAAGAAAGCTGAGTGCCTAAGAATTGATGGTTTTGAACTGTGGTGTTGGAGAAGACTCTCAAGAGTCCCTTGGATAGCAGGGAGATCTAACCAGTCAATCCTAAAAGAAATCAGTCCTGAATATTCACTGGAAGGACTGATGTTGAAGCTGCAACTCCAATACTTTGGCCACTTGATGGGAAGAGCTGACTCATTTGAAAAGACCCTGATGTTGGGAAAGATTGAGGGCAGGAGGAGAAGGGGACAACAGAGGATGAGATGGTTGGATGGCATCAGCAACTCAATGGACATGAGTTTGGGTAGGCTCTGGGAGTTGTTGATGGACAGGGAGGCCTGGCGTGCTGCAGTTCCTAGGTTCGTAAAGAGTCGGACACGACTGAGCGACTGAAATGAACTGAACTGAACTGAACTGATTCTGACTGATGCTTCATTTTAGCTTTAATCACAGTACAAATGATACAACTCTTTCCCCAGGAAGAAAGGATTCGGTAACATATAGTGGTAACATGGAGAGATGAAGGAATTGACAGGTTTGATGATTTCTTGGAATGGATCTTTAACCCTTTTAAGATAGAAAGAAAAGGAGCAAGATTGGTAGCTAGCAACACCCGGAGGATCAAGCCAAGTTAGTTTTACAGTGTATTTTGAATTCTCTGGTGCTGTAGTAGGCACGAGGAGAAGGGAAGGTGAATGATATAAGAACAGAAACCTACACATCTAGAGGGTCCTGTTTGCTCCATGATTTATAAATGCAATTTATTACAAATATAATAAAACATAGTATAGACAGAAATCAAAGCAATAAGATGTATGGGTGAATGAAAAATAAGGTAATATAAAAGAATAAGGAAGACAAAACAGCCTGTGGCCCTACTAGATTTGAGACCTTTGGATAGTTTGTCAAACCCTTTCTGCAAAGGGATGGATACTAAATATCATAGCTTTAGCAACCACTTGATTTTGACATTGTAGCAGAACTATTATAGATAATATGTCAAAAAATGAGCATTTCTGTGTTCCAATAAACACTTTGTATGGAAACTTAAGTTTGAATTTTATATAATTTTCTTATGTCACCAAATAAGCTGCTTATTTTATTTCCAAACCATTAAAATGTATAAACTATTTTGAACTCATGGACCCTACAAAATCAGGCACCAGGATGGATTTCTCCCATGGACCTTTGTCTCTGATTCCTACTTTAAAGCCCTGTGCTTACACATGACTTTATCTCATATGGGCATAGAGGAAGCACATTGCAGAACCCTCATGTTCTCTCTGACCACTGTGGTGTTTAAAATGCACTCCCTTTGAGTTATTTATTTTCTTGAAGATATAAACACCCAATTTAGAAATACAGACTTTAGAAGATCTGGCAAATGAAAGAGAATTGTGGATTATATTTCCATTGAATGTTTTAAAAATAAATAAAAACAACTTTGATTGGCATCACTGAATACACCAAAGCTTATTTCTGCAGATTAAAAAGCCAAGTGCTATCTCGTACAAAACAGAGAGACTGACATATATGTCAGATTCATTTGGCATTTCTGATATGAAAAAAACAACAGAAAACAAAGACTTCAATAAGACCAATTAATTTATTTCTCTTTAGCATTGAGGCAAGTCATCTCACTCATCTCTCTGTGTGCAGGGAAATATGTTTTCCATTGTTCTGTGCTGGGATGCTATTAAACATCACTGCTTTTTCAGTTACTCTTTATTACACTGACAGGAAAACAAAGTAACAGGAAAGCTAAATAAAAGCCATTTTCCCAAGATCAGTTTGAAGTAGTGGTTCATTTACAGTTTAGTGGCCTTGAAAATAAAGGAATGTTTTGTGTTTTTCATCCAGTTTGTTATGGATACTTTTGTTCAGTGTTAGTTACAAATGTACTCTCTATATAAGAATGATTGTAGTCATATAATGTTTACTCAGGCAGGCTGAACAATGAGAAATATTGTCTTCTATAATATACTTCAAATAAAAAGATGAGTAATGAGTAGTTCTGCCTTGAGAGTACACTGCTTCCAAACATTGTCTTGGACTAGAAATTCTAGTACCTACATCTCCGTCTGTGGATGTTAGGGAAGCCACCTTCCCATCACATCATTTCATGGACCTACTTTATTCAACTGTTATTTTATTTCTCAGACTGCATTTATTTTCCAATAAATCCCAGGGTTTCGTGAGGGTGCCCACCACCAGAAAGAGGGGCAAGCAGAAATGCACAGGGTCTGTCACTGTGTCTGCCTCAAAAAAAGATAGTTTTGATATGAGTGTTTCATATCTATTAAACTTCTGCACAACACTTTATTTGCAAGCATATTTCTGTGGTTTAAGTCATGTGAAAGTCAGAATGACAAAGAACTTTCAGTAGATTATTCCCAAATTACTTGTTAACTAATAATCACATTGATTTCCCATCAGGTTCTCTCTTGAATGTTAACATGTAGAAATACCTGTACTCAAATCTTAGTTAATAATAAAAAACACTGAATGAGATCAGTGGTGTTGATGAAAATAATCAGTAAACAATCTATAATATGGATAGGAAAGAGTTTTACATGAGCCAAACTGAGGACTATACCCTAGAAGACAGCTTCTCAGATAACTCTGAGGAACTGCCCTGGAGAAGAAGCATGGTTGTCAATACAGTCTTCTGTCTTGTCAGAACAAAGAACATCAAAACAAGGCAGGGATACATTCCTTAAAGATTAAAAAAAAGAAGCTCAGTATGTGCACAGTGAGTTGGTATGGCTTTGGCACTTGGGAAGGGTGTCTGATCAACAGTAGTTCAGTTCAGTTCAGTCACTCAGTCATGTCCGACTCTTTGCGACCCCATGAATCGCAGCACGCCAGGCCTCCCTGTCCATCACCAACTCCCAGAGTTCACCCAGACTCACGTCCATCGAGTCAGTGATGCCATCCAGCCATCTCATCCTCTGTTGTCACCTTCTCCTCCTGCCCCCAATCCTTCCCAGAGTCAGAGTCTTTTCCAATGAGTCAACGCTTCACATGAGGTGGCCAGAGTACTGGAGTTTCAGTTTTAGCATCATTCCTTCCAAAGAAATCCCAGGGCTGATCTTCAGAATGGACTGGTTGGATTTCCTTGTAGTCCAAGGGACTCTCAAGCGTCTTCTCCAACACCACAGTTCAAAAGCATCAATTCTTCAGTGCTCAGCCTTCTTCACAGTCCAACTCTCACATCCATACATGACCACTGGAAAAACCATAGCCTTGACTAGACGGACCTTAGTTGGCAAACTAATGTCTCTGCTTTTGAATATACTATCTAGGTTGGTCATAACTCGAGACCCCAGCATTTACTCTTCATTTAGCATGGACTTTACTTGGCCAATGCACCCTATTCTTTAGTAATTAAAGTAAATGTGCAATGTTTATTTGATAAGCCACAAACAGGTATAAAATTCACATTAACTCATGTAAAAGCCAGAATGACTTCTCCATATCTCAGTATGTGAACCTTTCTTTATCAGTGGGAATGGTAGACCAAGGACCTTTAAAAATCCATTTATCCTTAAAAGCAATGAGAACATTATCAAAAGCTGTCAGAATTAACTCCTTTTAGAGGAGTCTGTAAATTAGTCAAAGGCTTGAAAAATCGTGGAACATTTATTCAAGAAAGAGAGCTGAATCTTAGCAATAATGAAAGTCTCTATGGCATTTTACTTGCCCTTTTCTCATCACCTTTCCCTCACCTCCATGGTAGCCTTGAAAACCAGTATTCTCACAGTCACACTGAAAGCCAGCAACTTAGCACGCACTAGTGAAGACAGAATGGCTTTGGTTCTTCCTGAAAGCAATGTTCAAAAAGAATTGTTATTATCTGATTGTTTGTATCAGTAAATGGATACATTAAAAATAAAAATCTCAAATGAATTACTGAACTACTCTGCCTTAAAAAGCTAGCAAAATAAGAGTAAATAAACCCAAATAAAGCAGAAAAAATTAAGTTTAGGGTGAAAATAAAACAAAGAGAGAACAGAAATAAATATCACAAAATCACAGCTGGTCCTTTGAAGAGTTCAACAAAATTGACACACGTTTAGCTAAAATGCCCCAGAAAGAAAGAAAACTTGATTTATGAAAATCAAGAATTAAAAGGGGATCTTATTACTGACATTACAAATTTCTTAGTTTTTTTAAAAAATGTAATACTATAAAAAATTGCATACCAACAATCTAATAATCTAGATGAAATGGACAAATCCCTACAAAGGCACAAACTAGTGAAAATGACTCAAGAAAAAATAAAACTAAGAATAGATTTATACTAAGTCAATAGATGGAATAAGTAATTATGAAACTCCCACAAGAATAGGACAGGTTCAGATACATCAGTGGCCAATGTAAAGAAAAAATGATTTGAAGAAACCTCTAAAGAATTATACTCATATTTTTCAAATTCTTCCAAAAAATAGGAGAGAAAAGAACATTTTCTAGCTGATTCTATGAAGCCAGTAATACCTTGACACCAAAATCAAAGCAAGACATTATGAGAAAAGAAAATTAGAGCCCCATATTACTAATGAACATAGATAGAATAATCCTCAACAAAATAAAAAAGTGAATCTAGCAATGTACAGAAAGGACAGTATTGGAAATTACATGTCTTATAGAGAATTGATATCCAATACACACAAGCAATTCATACAACTCAACAGTGAAAAAAAGAAACAAAAAAAACACACCAATTTATAATGCTATTGCAAAATACTCTTTCCTGACCATTTATCAGTAAAATATAGCTCTGTACTCTCATTTTCCATGTGTTTTCTCAGCTTTTCATTCCCTTTCTCTTCTGCTGTTTCTTTCTCTTCTCTTTGGCACATCAAGTTAGGATGGTCAAGAGCTCAGACCATAGACCCGTGTGCTCCCCACATCCTCTACTTTTATTCTGACTGAAATTGTTCTCTACGCCAGACCACTCCTCTTATCTTTGTGGTTGTACATCCAACAGCATCCTGAACATCTTTACTTGTGTCATTACTAAATCCAACTTCATCTGCTTTTTGCTATCTCAGTTCATTGTTGAGGTGTTCTGGCCAAAACCCTGAAGAAATTCTTGTACAATTATTCTCTCAAACCTGACATCAAATCCATTAACAAATCACGCTGGAGTTTACTTCCTAATATGTCCAGACTATGACTACTTCTCATCACTGGACCTGCTACTGCTCATGGCCAAGCCATTATCTTGTCTCATCTGACATCCTGTTCAAACCTCCTGACTCAACTTCCTGCTTTTGTCTTTGTCCTCATTCATTCAATGAACAGTTCACACCAACATTTCCAAATTTACACCAAAGTAGCCAAAGTTTCCTTATTAAAATGTAAAATAAATTAATTAATTCTGTGATAAAAATTCTATAATATCTCCCAATCTTAAACAACATTCAAAGTTTTCATAATGACCTACAAAGCTGTGTGGTCTTCCCTGGTGGCTCAGTCAGTAAAGAATCTGCCTGAAATGCAGGAAATGTGGGTTCAATCCCTGGATCAGGGAAGGATCCCCTGGAGAAGGGCATGGCGACCCATTCCAGTATTCTCACCTGCAGAAACCCATGGACTGAGGACCCTAGCAGTCTATAGTCCATAAGGTCACAAAACATACATGCACACAAAAGGCCATATATAAACTGGCCCTATTATTTCCCTGACCTTGCCTTTTGATATGCCTTTGTTCACTTCACTCCAGGCCCCCACTTTGTATTGATTTCCTTCTCTTCCTTGTTTCAAACCCCCACACATTAACTAGTATTTCCTGGAATCACTTTCCAAGTAAACTAATTGCACTACCATCCAGTGAAAACCTAAACCAAGATTTTTGGCACTAGAAGTATTTCTAAGAAGAAAATCTTATGAATTCCTTTTAACTTTGGATCACCTACTATCTGAATGGTAATGATGACCTTATTGTTGGTGTAAGATCAAAGTTGATAACACCTGACATTTTAGAACATTAAGAAGTTTAAGACTTCTGTCTGTGGTTGATTGAGTTGAGATAGAGGTAGAAATGGATGCAGTGGTCTATGCAGTAACCCTAACACTCTGAGGTATAGGAAGTAAATGATAGTTAAAAGAAGGTGGCTTGGTTGACTATAGTTAAATGTCATTGAAATTATGGCAGAAGAAAATTACTGGTTCAGGTTAGTCAACTTTCAATTTAATGTCTCTATGAAAGTTTAAATTTAAAGGTTTTAATTTCCTAAAACTGGTTGAAATAGTTGCAGACTTACAAAGACAGTGTCTTTTGCTAAAGTCAGGATGCAGATAGGAAGAAATGGAGTCTTGAGGTCTGGGATGGGCATATCTGGTAGTTGGGCTTGAGAACCAGAAGCATCTAGGTTCCTCTGAATCACTTCGAAGGTAGTGATCCTTACTTCTCCTTGCTAAAGATTAGCAGAAGTCTAGTCTCAGTATCGGAGAAGGCAATGGTGACTCACTCCAGTATTCTTGCCTGGAAAATCTCATGGGTGTAGGAGCCTGGTAGGCTGCAGTTCATGTGGTTGCTAAGAGTCGGACATGACTGAGCGAATTCACTTTCACTCTTCACTTTCATGCATTGGAGAAGGACATGGCAACCCACTCCAGTGTTCTTGCCAGGAGAATCCCGGGGACGGAGGAGCCTGGTGGGCTGCTGTCTATGAGGTCGTACAGAGTCGGACACGACTGAAGTGACTTAGCAGTAGCAGCAGCAGTCTCAGTATGCCTTCCTGCTCCTGACATAGGAAGAAAGACATTATTTACAGACGTACTGAAGGAACTATCTAATAAGGATGAGCAGAACTAGGATAACAGTTCGGGAATTATTTTGGAGTTTGTGAACCCTGGTGATGGAGAAATGATAAGGATTGAGAATGGAAATTTGATTGATATGGGGGTACATTTCTGTAACTCAAGGTTTATGGTCCTGACAAGGATAGCTGAGCAAGCCTCAGTACACTGCTGGAACAGATCTTTAAAGGGAATAATGGCATATTGAAAATGAAGTGGAAGTGACAGAACTGCAGTAGAAGAATATTGATAAATGGATAAAATGCCTCAAATAACTGTGTTAAAGTTCATCTATTATAGAACAACAGAGAATCTGGCCCTAAACTGTTAGCAACCAGGTGAACCTAAACAGTGTCAAGTGCCAAAAAGATATTGATTCACAGGGACCAGGTCACTGCTAGAAATTCAAAGAGCAGCTACTGGTGAAACTGCTTTACGAAAGAACCAAGAGATCAAGAGCAGGGGAAGAGACTGCGCATATTGCTACCAAGGAAAAGCATGGATGTGGCTGGGTTTCCATATCTGAGTTAGTTCTTAGATCCAGAGGCATTTTTGAAGACCACAGCAAACCTCTCCGATAGAAATTCTACCAGATTTACTCAAAGAAAATACAGTTATGTGCCAGTATCATTGATCACTGGGGAAAGGGTATACGCATACCCACACTCAAGATGACAGATCAGAAACATGTGTGAGACGGCAGATAAGGGATATCCTCAATGGCTAAGTAGTGCAAGAGTTGTTGTCCCTGGCATGTCCACATTTAAGCTTTTAGCTTAATGTCTGCAAAACACAGAAGGCACATGTCTCAGCTTATTGAGAGGAGCATGGAGGCAGCAACATTGGAATTTCAGAGATACAAAGTTCTTTAGGCCAATGGCTATTAAATTTGTAGATTTTTGAAACTTGTATCAATGTCCACGAAAGATCACCTCTCAAGGTACAAATCAACAAGATGAACGATATATTTTGTCCAGAGGAGATGAACCATCTTCCAGCCTGCTCACCTTGTTGATAGAAGAAAGTCGAGTGATTCATAATGGACTATGAAGAAAACTGTACTAGTCAGAATAGAGAGGATGT
Source organism: Budorcas taxicolor (assembly GCF_023091745.1). Classification (NCBI taxonomy): domain Eukaryota; kingdom Metazoa; phylum Chordata; class Mammalia; order Artiodactyla; family Bovidae; genus Budorcas; species Budorcas taxicolor. Next base: position 119,140,497 of record NC_068911.1, read on the forward strand.
GTGGGTCCAAGTGTATGAGTTCCCACTAACCAAAAGAATTATGGCTGCTACTGAGGCTGAGCCATCAACCTTTTAGCAGCAGAGATGAATGCTGAGCCCCCAGGATGCTTCTGCCTCTTCAAAAGACCAGCAAGCTACTTGGTGGTAAATAAATTACATCTTTCTCCTTTGAATACCTAATGCCATGACCATTGCCTGGTCAGCTTGGGATCTTCATGCTGTGGAACCTGTGGGCAAAGGAAGGAGTTTCTACACTGTAAAAGCTGTAATCCTTACCATGTGATCTCTCTTACCATGAAGAGAGAGAATTTGATAGAGACAGGGTTTAGATCAAACACTCAGGAACACAGGTCTGAATTACTCCACTTGGATCAGAAACCTTGCCAGCAGAAATAGTAGTCCAAGATGTTAGGAATACAGAATGAGAGGTGGAGGATGGACAGAAAGAAAATCTTATTGCCCAACTTTTTTATTCCTTGGTTCAATCTGCTGTTGGTTGAACCAGTGATTAGTGAAACATGGAAAAGCAGAACCTGTGAATATAAAGAACTGGCTGTAAAGGACTTGAGCATCCCTGGATTTTGGTATCCACAGTGAGTTCTGGAATCAGACAGTGACTTGTGGATGCCAAGGAGATGTGTACAGATTTGGGACAATATGCACCATCAAGGACTATAGCTAGTCCCACTGATACTCATAGAACATTTTTGTTAAGCATTTGTGATTGACTATTATTCAAAAATAAGTGATCTGACAGAATGAACTTGCAAGTGATGAAATATAGGTGATACTTCAATGTCTTGCTCTTTTTCCCTGAGCATATAAAACTCTACAAGCTGAAGGCTGCCTAAGTAGAAATTCTGAGTCTGCTCCTTGGGGCATTTTGTCTGGCTGTGGGGGCATGCTGGGTCTTTGCACAGGGCAGGTATGCCAGAGCATTAACTATGCCAGTCACAGTCCTCGATCACTGAAGAGCAGGGAGTTTATGTATAACCACCAGAGCTTCAAGTCAGCTCTCAGTGGACTCAACTCCAATGCCCACAGTAGTGACTGACTTGATCGCAAACCAAACTCTTCCTGGCTTTCTTCTATTCTGTGTCTCAAGACTGAACTTCTTTACTGGTATTTCTTGAGATTATTTCCCAAATAAGCTATTGCAATTAAATCCCTTTTTAAATTTTTTCATTGCTTATTTATTTTAATTGCAGGTGAATTACTTACAATATTCTGATAGCTTTTGCCATACATCTATATGAATTGGCCATAGGTAAACATGTGTCCCCTCCATGCTGAATCCCCTCCCACCACCCTTCCCACCCTATCTCTCCAGGTTTCACAGATCACCTGCGTCATACCTCAAACTTGCACTGCTTGTCTATTTTACATATGGTAATGTATATGTTTCAATGTTAAGAAATTCACACTAAGACAATGATCTGTTGAGACTGGAGAAGCTGAGTTTAGGCTTGCATTTTGAGGGAACTATTGCACTTAAGAGATAATTTCAGAAGGTTATAGTTGATGAGATTCTAGAACTCTTTAAATATGCAATTCTAAATGCAATATATGCATTTTCTATTGCATATTCTATATGCATTATAATCAGTCTCTCATTCATAATATATAGGTAAAACAAGCTAGAGTCCATATAAGTTAGTGGCTTAGCCTAAAATTTTCTTCTAATTTTTAGTTAGTTGCATTAACTTGTCCATGTACCTCTCATTTTTAATTCACTGAGGCCTCTAAGGTAACTACCAAATATCTAAAGAAGCCACAATTACTCCCAATAGGACAGAAAAGAGATAACTGAAGTTCCCTTAATTTTGATGAATTATTAATTATAAGAAATTATTCAGAGATTGTTGGAACATGAAATTTTGTTCATTAATGTTTATGAATACATTCATTACAACAGTCTATGATGCATTTACCAGTAAGCGTAATAGCAGAAATAAAAATCTTACCTCTCTACTAAATTATGTCTCCTGATCTCAGAGATTTTTACAGTCATCTCTTTTCCAATAACTACCTATTTTATTTGTTTGCTCTAAGGCTCTCATTTTTCCCCAACAGCAATATATAGTCTTTACAAAGAATATTTAAGAATAGAAATATAAGCTTAAAGTGCATACTTTTTTCCTCTAAACTTTGGCTTCCCTTTTTCTTGAAACAACTATTGTTCCCAGTTCCTTGAATATCTTTCTTGGTATTTTTCTGCAGGTGTGCACATACAAAGGTTTGACACGCCTGCACAACCACATAATCACATCAGACACACGTGAATGTACATATTGATGTACTTACATAAATGAGATGGTATTACCCATAGCACTTAAGAACTTGCATTATTGATGTAATGGATCTTCGAGATGATTTGTAGCAAGGCGTCAAGAATCACCCATTTTTTATTTATTATTTTCATTGTATTGGCTCATATGGGTATACTCCAAATTTTAACTATGTCTATATTGATAGATTTTAAATCTTTTCTGATTTATATCCTATGACAAACCATAACACCATAATCAACTTTCTTAGAAGATGCTTATCTTACAATATTTGAAAGGACAGATTTTTAGAAGTGGAATTTTGGAGTTTAACGGCTAAGACACTTTATAAAGATAATGAGAAATTGCTTTCCTTATAAATACCACTTATATTACTTTTTGAATTTGCTTAACACTATTATAAATATATTACTTGTTTTATTATATTAAGCAAAAATGGTATCACTTGTAATGTTGATGATCTATTTAAAATACTTATTGGTTGGTTGTGCTTTTTCTACCATGAATTGTTTATTTAGATATTTTGTTCTTTTTCTACTGCATTGTTATATATTTAAATTTGTGACTTATAAGAGCATTCATGTATTACAAATACTAATTTTAATTTAAATATTGCACATATTTTCCTAGCATTTCTTTTAAACACTTTGTTAATATTTTCTTCTCTGATAGACTGTCCCATTTTCATGTATTCAAATCACTCACAATAAAAATCAAATCACACATATTTGGAGCATTTACTTATTAACTAAATTCAAGTTGTGTTTGCCAAGTTTCTTTGATTATAATTATATGAATTTTGGGAGGCAAACAGCATTTCAAATAATACTCGCTTTCTTAAGTTATTCCCAAACTCATTCAGCCAGTTCACAGATATTTACCATATTTCTGTCATTGACAATATAGCTATAAACAACAAATTGACAGCTTATTCTTTTCTGTAGGTGATATTTTAACACTTAAAGATCATTGTATATACAAAATAATCTCACCATCCAAAAATAGTGAAAGTAAAAGTGAAAGTGAAGTCACTCAGTCATGTCTGACTCTTGGCAACCCCGTGGACTGTAGCCTACCAGGCTTTTCTGTCCATGGGCTTCTCCAGGCAACAACACCGGAGTGGGTTGCCATTTCCTTCTCCAAGGGATCTTCCTGATCCAGGGATCGAACCAGGGTCTCCCACACTGTATGCAGATGTTTTACCATCTGAACCACCAGGGAAGTCATTTCTCCAAAGGAAGTCATCTCTGATTCCTATTACTAACTCTTCTAATTTTTTCAATTATTTGGATGCACATTAATACAGCTATCTCTTCTAATTTCCTTTTCCTTTCCCCCATCATGACATAAATATTTTGTCCATACTTCCTTGACCTGCATGTACAGGTTTCCCCTTTCTCTTTCCTCTCCTGTATTTTTAGACCATCATGTTGGTTCATGAGTAAGGCAACCTTTATTTCCCCTCATTTCCCTGTTCTCTATGTTTACTGCTGTCAAATACAAGATCCTAACACACAGTTTTGATCATATCAAATCTCAGATCAAGTCCTTCAAACTCTTCTCTTCAAACTTTCAAGAATACAAACTTGGCCTGGCATTCAAAGAGGTCTGGCACTGAAAAATCCGGCACAGTGAGAAATGTGATTTGCTTCTGAAACTTAATAGAATCCTTACTTTTATTTTTATTTATTTTTTTTTGTATAAAGTTTTTTATTTTTTTAATTTTAAAATCTTTAATTCTTACATGTGTTCCCAATCCTTATTTTTAGAAGTAGAGAATGCATGTATTAGAGAGGAGTGTGGCATCCGCAGATAATGGACAAAAGCAAAGTAGATGGAATAGGAAAGATTAACAGATGAACACGAGTTGTGTGTATGCTTTGCTTCTTGTTCCTTCGAGCATGTTTTGTCACTTTCATATTCATAGTAGGAATTGTATTGTCCTCAGTATTTAATGAATGTCCGAGGCAGAGAAACAGATGTTGATATAGATTATTTGTTTGGGAGTTGCCTTCCTATTTGAGTAAGGGTCAAGAGGGCTTCCCAGGTGGTGCAGTGGTAAAGAATCTGCCTGCCAATGTAGGAGATACAAGAAACGTGGGTTTGATCCCTGAATGGGGAAGATACCATAGAGTAGGAAATGGCAATCTACTCCAGTATTCTTTCCTGAAGGATTCCATGGACAGAGAAGCCTGGCGCCCTACAGTCCATAGGATTGCAAAGACTTGGACACAACTGAGCAACTGAGTAAGCACACATGTATTGATCATGATGGCTCAGGAGAAACCATTTATGGAACAATAATTTGGTAGTAGTTTGTCAATGCTTACCAGGTACCAGATATTGCCTAATGCTTTACATTTCTTATATTATTTAATCCCTGAACATCCATATGATATAATTTTATCATTTCTATTCATTTTAAAGATAAAGTAACTGAGGCTTAAAGGGTCTAATTAATCCCCTGGAGAAGGAAATGGCTACCCACTCCAGTATTCTTTCCTGGAGAATTCCATAGACAGAGGAACCTGGCACATTCCAGTCCATGGGTCACAAAGAGGTAAACACAACTGAGTGACTAACACTTTCACTTTTTCAATATATCAGATGCCAAAGCTAAATGCCTGATAGAATTTGAACCTACAGAGACATACACAAATTTTATTACATAGAACAGGACCTAAAGTATGTTAGGGTTACAAAATAAGTAAAGAAAATGATAATATGAAGTAGAAAACCTAAATACATAAGAAGATATACTTTAAGTTTTTAAAATGTTAAAAAAAGTAAAAATCAATTCCTTATTATACTATGGTGAATTCTTTCAGATTTTTAGTGTTGACACATTCTAATGCTACAAAAGTGGATCTTGGAAAGAATAAATCTTGGAAAGTTTCATATTTAATTTTTCAATGTTAATTATTTTTCTGAAAAAAAGAGAATGAATATACATAAATATAGATGTAATAATCTTACATAAATTGACATATGTATAATCAAATAATATGTAAAACTTATAATTTACTTTGCCAAAACAGACTTTTGGGTTAATTTAGTATTAAGAAATCTGTTTCTATAATTGTTTCTTATGTTTCTATATTGTTTCATTATATGTAGAAAAAATATATGTCATAATTTAGAGAATAAGTAGGCACTATAAAATGTATAGCAACTATGTCTGGTAAAACCTAAAAACTGGTACCATAAAGATATGTTTTTTGCATAATAAAGATAATTTTTCTTGAACCAACAGTTCATCTCATAATTGAAAGCAAAGCCCCAAAGAAGTTCCCATCACATTTAGGATATGTCAAGAATGTGATTATTCCAAAAGTATTTAGCATTATTCTGAAAGCTGGAATTAATGGAGAAAAGACTAAGAAAAGTAGTTTTATTTTTGTTTGATATGTTTATTATGTTAGTATATGGAGTGGGAGAGAGTTCTTTTAAAAGACATATGTATACCTATACATTGAGGTTTGACGAAAACAAAATTTTGTAAAGCAATTATCCTTCAGTTAAAAAATAAATAAATAATTTTTTAAAAAGACGAACTATATGGGAAACTGATTTTATATATGATTCTTCAATTTATTTTGAAAAAAATCAGTGATCAAGTAAAAGGGTCTCATGGAGGAAAGATGAAGAAAATCTTTCTAGTTTAGTGAAAATAGCACCTTGATATGGTTGTTTTATCAGTAGACCCTTTTACTAAAATATGGAAAGTTCCACCCCAAGGTGTATACTCATTACCATTTATATGTCTTGGAATGTGGCCAGTGTCTTTTGTGCATATTTTTCTGGGTTCTACCTCTTATAATAGCATTTTATGGATAAAAGTGAGACCTAGGTTTTGACATAACAACATCATCAAGCTATTAACCAATGGAATTAAACCACATGGCAGTAATTTGAAATATGTTGTACCTATCTCATTTCAGACTCATACGAAACCTGAACTTGCTTCTAATTCCTTCACTGCCATGAAGATGAATCAGAAAATAGGAAGGAGGTATGTGGGAATCTTGGGATTTAACTCTTATTTTGATATTCTAGGGTTTGGGGACCTTAGAGGAATCAGTTTGAGTTTCAAGCATCTCTGTGCATCTCTGTGCATCTCAGCCTTTTCTACAGCAATCTCATATTCTAAATCTTCAATCTTTCCACATTTCCAATTCCATACATCAAAAATTCTAAAATAATGTACTTTAAATACTGAAGTGCAAATCATAGGAGAAGTGATTCTAAAAGTAACAAGTGTAGATATGCAAGCATTTATGGTGAAGTATTAAGCTGGGGAAACTGGTAACTTTAGTAGAGTTTAGACTCTTTAAATTCAGGTATCAAAAAGCTATGCCTTGTTTTGAATGAACATTTTGTTTTCCATGAAGTTAACATAAAAAGAAACAGCCCTAAATTGATATCACCCACATCTATCTACAAACTAAACCTTCAAATCTCAAATCGACCAAGATACTATTAGAAACAAGTGCAGCAATATAGACAGTTGAAAAATTAGAAACAAAACCAAAATGATTTCCTGTGAATTATTTTCATGAAATCAGTATACACTTAGGTATAAAAATTTGTATGCAGACTACATAGTCTGGGTAAATTTGCTTGTGGAGTAACCATTACCTGCTGAGACCAATTATGAAAGTTGGATAAAATACCAAAAAATATCTATTTGAAGTCATGGAAGAACTATCAAGAGTGCCAAAACTTGAGGAGCCAAGCCTTTATGAAGAAATAATGGAAGATACTTTTAAATTGAAATAAGAACCGTCTTTCACGCTGTTTCAGAAGCAGCTCAAGGCAAGATATAGAGAATCCAAGGGCAAGCTGAAGGCTAAAATGACCAGATTGGTGGGTTTTTGGTAGTCTCACAGTGCTAGAAAAAGGAAAACTGGACATTAGGGCCAACTGAGAAAGAAGAAACCTAGTATACATCTCAGAAGTCAGGAAGAAAAAGAAATTGCTCAGTCCATTGGAAGACTGATACATTTTGTTTATTAACTCAAGCCCTAATTAGGTTAATACAATATACACTTTATTCAAAATATCTGCCAGAAGCTAAGGAGGTTTTTCAGTCCAAATTTTTTTCAGTCCTACAATTTTTCAGTCCAAAAGTCCAGTTTCACCAGACAATTAACCAATCAAAAACAACCAAATAGCACTACCAAAAGGAAAACAGACAACAGACACAGTCACAAGTGATCTAAACAGTGGAGTTATCCTGTGCAACTTTAAAATAACACCAACTGATATGAGAAAACACAGGGAATAATTGACATCTTAAGCAGACAATTGTAATCTATACAATGAGAACAAGTGGAAATCCAAGGATTAAACTGAGGAAATCGAGGAAATTGCCGGGTGGTCCAGTGGTTAGGACTTCATGCTGTCAATACTGAGAGGTAAGTTCAATCCCTGGTCGAGAAACTAAGATCCCACAAGCTGTGTGGTATAACAAAATAAATAAATAAATAAAACACGTCAGGACTTTAAGACTGTAGTAGATGTGTACAATAGCAAAGTGGACACAATGGAATAGAGGATTAATAAGCAAAATATAGATTCACAGGATATCATCAAGATTGAAATATTGACAGAAAATGGAAAATGCCTCTGTGAGAGGGTGGGAAAAAAGGTTCAAAGGATGTAACTGAATTCTCAAAAAGAGAGCAGCTAGAAAGAAAAATGAGGGCAGAAACGTTTAAAGAGGTAACAGCTAAGAATTTTCAAAAACTGGTAAAAGATACAAAGATATTTGCTACCAAGCAAAGTAGGATTAACAAACAGAGAAAGAGTGCATATATAGGCATATTATATATTAAAAAAAAAAAAGAATGGAGTGTTTCCCTAGCGGCTCAGTGGTAAAGAATCCGCCCCCCAAGCAGGAGACACAGGTTTGATCCCTTCATCAGGAAGATTCCCTGGGAAGGAAATGGCAGCCCACCTCAATATTCTTGCCAAGGAAATCCCATAAGCAGAGGAGCCTGGTGGGCTATAGTCTATGGGGTCCCAAAGACTCAGACACAACTTAGCAACTAACAACAACAACAGCAGCAGCAAAGCTGAAGAAACCATTGAGAAAGTGAACATCTTAAAAGAGTCTGGATTAAAAAAAAAAAAACTGTCTTGTTTTAAATATCAATAATGAAATGACAACTAACTTCTCAGAAGAAAATATGGAAGCTTTAAGATGATGGAATGGCATTTAAAGTGTTTGGTTTCTCCACATTTTGAAGATTTTCTTGAAAAAAAAATGTAGTCTCCCCAAAAGCTAGCTGTATAATAATTAGATAATAATTATCTTTGAGAAATGAGTGATTTATATTGATAGAGGTCATCAGGCTAATCCCTAAAATTTTATAGACTTCTTAGAAAATAAACTGAAGAACAGACACTGCTTAAATTGAGACAATGATTGCTAGAAAGGAGAGAAATGTCTGAAGTACCAGACTGGATCTAGAGAGTCTGGTACCAGACTGGATCTAGAGAGTCACATTGCTTAATGTGAAACAATCCCATGTAGAATTAAATACATATTAACATACCTTTTAAAAAATGATATATAGCTACTTAAAAATGTTGTATTGGTTTCTACTGTACAACAAAGTGAATCAACTGTATGCATAAATATGTCCCTTCCCTTTTAGGTTTCCCATCCACCCCCCACCCTTGATTCCACTCACCTAGGTCATCATAGAGAACCAAGCTGATTTCCTGTGCTAAACAGCAGGTTCCTGCCAACTATCTGGTTCACACATGGTAGTGTACATATGCCATTCCTAATCTTCCAATTCATCCCACCCACTCCTTCCCACCCTGGGTCCGCATGTTCATTCTGTCCTCTGTGTTTGTGTCTCTATTCCTGCCCTGTAAGTAGGTTCATCTGTATCATTTTTCTAGGTTCTACATATATACATTAATATATATTTGCTTTTCTCTTTCTGACTTACTTCACTTTGTATTACAGACTCAGTGTCCATCCACATCTCTACAAATGACCCAGCTTCATTCCTTTTTTGGCTGTGTAATATTTCACTGTATATATATATATCTCACTGTATATATATATATATATCTCACTGTATATATATATATATATATATATATATATATATATATATATATCTCACATCTTCTTTATCCATTCCTCTGTTGGTGGATGTTTAGGTTGTTTCCATGTCCTGTCTGTTGTAAATAGTGATGCAATGAACATTGGGGTGCATGCATCTTTTTGAATTATGGTTTTCTTAGGGTGTATGCCCAGTAATGGGATTACATCTACTTATGATAGTTCTATTTTAGATAATTGTATAGTTTAAAGGAACCACCATGCTGTTCTCCATAGTAGCTACACCAATTTACATTCCCACCCATGGCGCATGAGTGTTCCCTTTTCCACACCCTTTCAGCATTTTAAAGGTGCAGTGCTTACATGCTCTGGCCATTTTATATGTTGTTTTTTTTTTTAATTTTTTCTTAGCCTTTATTATTTGTAACTACAAGGTCTTAGTTTTCATCATGCGCAGTGTCTGAACAATGAAGCCTATCAGACTTTTTACTGCACACTTGTTTTTCGCACATGTGCTCTGCAAAATGTGAATTTCCTGTTCTTTGGTCAATGTTAATAATCCTCTTCCTCATTCTCTCTTCCATCACATGTCTGTGTCTTTGTTCTCTTTGTGAGCTGAGCTCTAAGCGGGTCGATAAACCCTGTGAGATGTGGTGGGCAGGAGGCACTTTTAACCTCTTTCACTGGACGAGTCCCTTGTGTCCCCAGTTCTGAGCCAAAAATAGATCTCCCCTCTTCTGGCTACTTCCTGGGTCAAACATCAAACACGGCCCTGGCAGCAATACTTAAAATCATTGCTATCTAACCACTCTCTACTGTATCAGACTTCAAGGTGGGAAGGAGTGGTGAAGACAGGAAGGAAGTAAAAATCTGGGATGGGTGGTGAGGTCATAATAAGAAGTGAAGAGCAGGGGATTATAAGCCTATCTCATGGAGCACAGTCCATTATGAATTTTATTGACTATCCATGACAGACATCCCCAACCTTTTTGGCACCAGGGACTGATTACATGGAAGACAAGTTTTCCATGGACCAGAGGGGAAGGATGGCACATTATATTCCATTTATTACAAATGGAATGTACATTCAAGTACATTACAGTTATTGTGTACTTTATTTCTATTATTACTACTTTGTGACAAATAATGAAATAAGTATACAATTCATCAAAATGCAGAATCAGCAGGAGCCCTGAGTTTGTTTTCCTTCAACTAGGTGGTCCCTTCTGGGGGTGATGGAAGACAGTGACACACAAAGTGTGTTGCTTAGGTCCAGTCTACTCTGTAATCTCATTTTGGTTGTCACAGTAGAAAACCCTGCTTCACAAAGATCGTATGCTAGAAACAGAAGTAGGCTTTTCAGTGCTTTCTATGGCAATCTCAGGGTATTCTGCTTTGACTTTAATAAGGCCACCATCATTTGTGATCTCAAGCAGTTAATCCTCTTCTAGCAGGGCCAAAGCTGATTCACTTGGCTTATCCACAAATGTGTTGCAGATTGTCCTTCCCAGGTCTGGGGTATTTTGTGCTTGGAAATTAATGTTTAAACTCTTTTGAAAGCTGAGATAGGTGATTATGCACCCACTGGGAGATAGAAAGCCTTGACTCAGTCTCTTTCAAAATCTCTGCTAATGTTTGAAGCATTTCAAAAATCCCCATGTTCTCTCATCATCCCCATAATTCCAGTTCAGCTATGAATGCAGCCACTTCACCTGTGAACTTGAACACAGTTGTCAGTTGCCATTCTCCACTGAAGGGACAGCTTGAGTTCATTGAGCATGTTGAATATGTCACATAAATAAGCAAGTTTTGCAACCCATTCTGTGTCCCTGAAATGAGAGTCCAATAGTGACTGTTTTTCTAAAAGAAATCTCAGGAGCAGCCCTTGTAAAGCAAAATCTCTGGCCAGTGATCTACCTTTAGAAATCCATCTTACTTCTGTGCATAAGAGAAGATATGTGCTCTGCGTCCATTTCCTTACAGAGCTGTGTGACTAGACAAGTTAAGGACATGTACTTCAATGTGGTTGATGATTTTAATCATATCTGTCAAAATGTTAAGATCGGGTGACATTTTTCAGCTAGCCAGCATTTCGCTATGTATGACACAGTATGTAGACTCACCTTCAGAACTGACCTTTTTGACCTGAGTAGTAAAACCAGAAACCTCTCTAGTCATAGCAGCCACGCTGGCCCTGCATACACCAACACAAAATGACCAATTCAATTTTCCTGATATGTAATCATTCAAGGACTTGAATAGTTCTGAAGCCTTGGTGTTGGTTGGCAACAAAAGTACACATAACAAGCACATCCTCCTGAAAAATATATGCTATAAAGACAAGCATGGTGGCCTTGTTGTTAACATTGGTAGACTTGTCAAACTGGATTGAGTACCACAGTTACTCATTAATCCTATCAGACAATTGTGCTTCAGTACCCTCTGTTATTTCATCAATCTGTATAGATATGGTGCTAGTCAAATGAAGAACATATGCTACCTTTGGAATTTCGATCTCTCCTGAAAGTTCATGATAAAATCCTTAGCAGCAGGCAGCATCAACTTTTCAAAAATAGTTAAGGGCTTCTTAGCTTTAGCCATTATTAGCCACTAAGAATGATGTCCTCAGTGCATACAAATTTGATGAAGTGGTGGCCTTCATTAACTGCTCCTGTTCTTCAAGTTCATGCTTTTTCTTTTGAAAAACCCCAAAGGCTTGTCTTTTACTGCAGGGTGCTTGGTCTCCATGAGGCAAAGCAGTTTCCAAGATTTCATGGGTTCATTGGATAGCCAGTCATCACATATATACAAAGAGGGCTTAGAGAATGAAAATTACGTGTTACAAGAAAACTTAAGTAGGACGCTGGTATTTTCTTTGAAATCCAGCTTTCTTTGTGTTGGCAGTCTTAGAGTATTCTGGTGTTTCATCATTGGCTCTTTCCCCTCTTTTGAAAGAACTCCAGCAACATTTTTTTTTTAAAACTCATTTTAGATAGGGTTAGCTTGTGGCCTTACCAAAACTGTGACTGACACAAGTGTACAGTGAGAGAAAGAGGCACAGATGGAAGTGGTAAATAAAATAATGGGCAGGCCATGTGTGGAATAAAATAAGTGTCAGATTCCAACTCAAAACCTGCCACCAGATGCATCTTAATTGTCACTTGCCACTCACTAATAGGGTTTTGATATGAGCTTGCAAACAATTAATTTATTGTGATCTCTGTGCAGTCAAACCTCTCTGATGATGATAATTCTATTTGCAGCTGCTCCCCAGTGCTAGCACACCACATCAGCTCCACCTTAGATCATCCTGTGTTAGATTCTCATGAGAAGCGTGCAACCTCGATCTCTCACATGCCCAGGTAGCAGTAGGGCCCACACTTCTATGAGAATCTAAAGCCATCGAGGCACTTACAGGAGGCAGAGCTTAGGTGGTAACGTAAGTGTTGGGGAGTGATTGTAAATACAGATGAAGCTTCACTCAATTGTGTGCATGCAGTTCATATCTTCCTGTGCAGACCGGTTCCTAACGGGATATGAACTGATAATTCTCCGTGACTCAGAGGTTGGAGGCCACTGGTCTACAAAATACTGTTCTTTTTAATATATTTTGATTTTCATGTATGCTGCTGCTGCTACTAAGTCGCTTCAGTCATGTCCGACTCTGTGAGACCCCACAGACGGCAGCCTACTAGGCTCCTCTGTCTCTGGGATTCTCCAGGCAAGAATACCAGAGTGGGTTGCCATTTCCTTCTCCAATGCATGAAAGTGAAAAGCAAAAGTGAAGTCGGTCAGTCATGCCCGACTCTTAGCGACCCCATGGACTGCAGCCTACCAGGCTCCTCCGTCCATGGGATTTACCAGGCAAGAGTGCTGGAGTGGGGTGCCATTGCCTTCATGTACAGTTTATTATAATTTTGTGTTAATTTCTACTGTACAGTAAAGGGATTCAATTATATGAATCTATATGTGTGTGTGTATATATGTATATCAACTCAGTTCAGTTCACTTGCTCAGTCATTTCCAACTCTGCTACCCCATGGTCTTGGCATGCCAGGCTTCTCTTTCCATAACTAATACCCACAGCTTGCTCAAATTCATGTGCATTGAGTTGGTGATGCAATCCAACCATCTCATCCTCTGTTGTCCCTTTCTCCTACAGCCTTCAATCTTTCCCAGCATTGGGGTCTCTTCCAATGAGTCAATACTTCGCATCAGGTGCCAAAGTACTGGAGTTTCAGTTTCAGCATCAGTCCTTCCAGTGAATATTCAGGACTGATTTCCCTTAGGATGGACTGGTTGGATCTGCTTGCAGTCCAAGGGAGTCTCAAGAGTCTTCTCCAACACCACAATTCAAAAGAATCAATTCTTTGCTGCTCAGCTTTCTTTATGGTCCAGCTGTCACATACATACATGACTACTGGAAAAAAATCACAGCTTTTACTAGATGGATATTTGTCAGCAAAATAATGTCTGTGCTTTTGAGTATGTTGTATAGGTTAGTCATAGCTTTTCTTCCAAGGAGCAAGCATCTTTTAATTTCATGGCTGCAGTCATCATCTGCAATGATTTTGGAGCCCGCAAAAATAAAGTCTGTCACTGTTTCCCCATTTATTTGCCATTTAGTGATGGGACCAGATGCCATGATCTTTGTTTTTTGAATGTTGAGTTTTAAGCCAGCTTTTTTCACTTTCCTCTTTCACTTTCATCAAGAGGCTCTTCAGTTTCTCTTCACTTTCTGCCATAGAGGTAGTGTCATCTACATATCTGAGGTTATTGATATTTCTCCTGGCAATCTTGATTGCAGCTTGTGCTTTATCCAGCCTGTTATTTTGCATGATGTACTCTGGATGTAAGTTAAATAAACAGGGTGACTATATACAGACTTGACACACTCCTTTCCCAATTTGAAACCAGTCTGTTGTTCTATGTCCAGTTCTAACTGTTGCTTGACCTTCATACAGATTTCTCAGGAGGCAGGTAAAGTGGTCTGGTATTTCCTTCTCTTTAAGAATTTTCCACAGTTTGTTGTGATCCACACAGTTAAAGATTTGGCATAGACAATAAAGCAGAAGTAGATATTTTCTGGAACTCTCTTGCTTTTTCTTTGATCCAACAGATGTTGGCAATTTGACATCTGGTTCCTCTGCCTTTTCAAAATACAACTTTCTACACAAGGACATCACCAGATGGTGAATACTGAAATCAGATTGATTATATTCTTTGCAGCCAAAGGTGAAGAAACTCTATGCAGTCAGCAAAAACAAGACTGAAGCTGACTGGCTCAGATCATGAACTCCTTATTGCAAGATGCAGACTTAAATTGCAGAAAGTAGGGAAAACCACTAGATTATTCAGGTATGACCTAAATTAAATCCCTTACGATTATATAGTGGAAGTGACAAATGGATTCAAGGGATTATATCTGATAGAGTGCTGAAGAACTGTGGATGAAGGTTTGTGACATTGTACAAGAGGCAGTGATCAAGACCATCCCCAAGAAAAAGAAATAGAAAAAGGCAAAATGGTCGTATGAGGAGGCTTTAAAAATACCTGAGAAAAGTAGTGAAGTGAAAGGCAAAGGACAAAAAGAAAGAAATACCCACCTGAATGCAGAGTTTAAAGATTAGCAGGGAGAGATAAGAAAGCCTTCCTCAGTGATCAATGCAAAGAGATAGAGGTAAACAATAGAATGGGAAAGACTAGAGATCTTTTCAAGAAAATTTCCCTTTACCAAGGGAAAATTTCATTCAAAGATGAGCACAATAAAAGACAGAAATGGTATAGACCTAACAGAAGCAGAAGATATTAAGAAGAGGTGGCAAGAATACACAGAAGGACTACACACAAAAAGATCTTTATGCCCCCAGATAACCACGATGGTGTGATCACTCACCTGGAGCCAGACATCCTGAAATCCAAAGTCAAGTGGGTCTTATAAAGCATCACTGCAAATAAAGCTAGTGGAGATGATGAAATTCCAGCTGAGCTATATTAAATCCTAAAAGATGATGCTGTGAATGCACTACACTCATATTGAGTGCCAGCAAATTTGAGTGCCAGCAAATTTGGAAAACTCCGCAGTGGCCACAGAACTGCAAAAGGTCAGTTTTCATTCCAATCCCAAAGAAAGGCAATGCCAAAGAATGTTTAAACTACTGCACAATTGCACTCATCTCACACGCTAGCAAATTTCTCCAAGTGAGGCTTCAACAGTGTGTATATTTATATACATACACACACACACACATGCACACACACAGACACACACACACATATATATATATAATTTTTCAGACTCTTTTCTATCACAGGTATCCTAAGATATTGAGTGTAATTCCCTGTTCTCTACAGTAGGACCTTCTTGTTTATTTTATACATAGTAGTATGTATATGTTTCTTAAAAAAGTTTACTGCTTTACAGTGTTGTGTTAGTTTCTACTGTGTGTGTGCTCAGTCACTCGCTCAGTCATGTTTGACTCTTTGTGACCACATAGATTGTAGCCCACCAGGCTCCTCTGTTTATAAATTTATTTCTTTTCAGGCAAGAATACTGGAGAGGGTTGCCATTTCCTCCTCCAGGGGATCTTCCTGATGCAAGGACTGAACTCACTTTTCCTGTGTCTCCTGCATTGGAAGGTATATTTTCTATCATTGAGCCATTTAGTTTCTACTGTACAGCAATGTGTATCATCTATGTTGTGCAAATATCCCCTCTTTTTTGGATTTCCTTCACATTTAGTCACACAGAGTACTGAGTAGGGTTCCCTGAGCTATACAATAGGTTCTCACTAGTTAGTTATCTATTTTACACATGCTCTAAATAGTGTATATATGTCAATCCCAATTGCAGTCTCCCCCAACAAATTTTGGTTACCAAAGGGGAAGGGGGAGAAGGGATAAATTAGTAGTGGGCATATTTTAATCCCAGCCTCTTAATTCATCCCTTCCCCCTTTCATCTTTATTAACTATTAGTTTTTTTTTTCCTATTTTTGTTTCTGTTTTGTAAATAATAATCTGTTTCTAGTTTGTAGATAAATTCATTTCTTTCTTTCTTTCTTTTAGATTCCACCTATAAATGATGCATTTGTCATTCTCAGTCTGGCTTACTTCACTTAGTATGGTAATCTCTGGGTCTTTGCATAAACATATGCAAGATATTTGTAAAGTAGGAATTTACATTTGATTTATCATTGTCTTACCAAATTAGTGAGTGGATTTGCTGGCATCCAAACACAGGATTATTTGAACATAAAAGATTTTGCTTTAAAATAAAAATAATTCTTATGTTGAATTATAGCAGGTGCTCATCTTTTAGTTTTAAGTCATCCATGATCACACAATAGTTAGATCATGATTTTATTTCTTCCTAATCCAGAAAACTATTTTCAAGACAGCTATGTATCCCAAGGCTGGGATTTTGCAATTATATTTGTCCCACTAGCCATGTATTTCACTATATTTTGTAGAGATTATCAATATTCTATCCTTTTTTTTTTTTTTTGACATACCAAATGTTTCTCAACCCAGTACAGTACTTAATTTTTTTTTTTTTTTTTTTTTTTACATCATTGAATGCAGCTTGGTGAGGGTAAATTCTGGCCTTCCAAGACCAATATGTTGTCTGGTACATAGTATTTAGAAAACAATATTTATTACTTTAATTATATTTTCTTTATTTACTAATTTGAGTAACTTATACTTACTCAAATTGTTTAGTTTGGGGCAAAATCCTTGTCAAATTTAACTTGGATTCCTTTAAAATAAGAAATCAAGAGTAATTTTATGACAGAAGGGATTTCAGCAGGAGGATAGGTGCATAGCTATTAGCCTTTGTCCTTTACAAAATGATACTCAAGAGCAATCAGAAAATACTTACACTAAATTCAGCCTTCTCTTGACATGTTCTAGCCTTTTGCTTTGTGGGGGCTTTTGTTTTGTTTCCCCAAAGCCTGAGCAGTTCTCAACTTCCAGTTGTGGAGAGAAACAAAGGCAGAAGCTTTTTCTTTCATACTGGAAAAAATGCTTCAAGGGGAAAAGGTTATTTCAATTCATTTTATAACCTATCTTTGGGCAGAAGTAGTTAGTTTGTTGAATTCTACTCAAAACTACAAGTCATTTGTGATACATTGAGAGACAAGGCCCTCATTCATCCTCATAGCTTAAGGAAACACTGAGCAAATATTGAAGCAAGTTTTTTTTTTTTTTTTTTTTTTTTTTTTTTTTAGCAGGAACTCTGCAACTGTTGCATGTTTCATGTATTAAAGAAATTTATAACGTTTCATGAAGAATTTCATTTTCCAAAGAGAGAAACAGAGACATATCTCAGTAACTTTTTAACAGGTTTAGTTTTACCTTTTTCAACTTTTTCTTTTTTTTCTTTTTTTTTTAGTGAAAAAAAGAACATTGCTTATAGAGTGAGTGTCAGGAGACTTGTACAGGGCAGAATAACCAAGTGTCCTCTAGAACAATTTGTCAGTGAATCAATTTTGAACTAAGTGAATTTGTCATAATTACTACAGATAAAATGGTAAACTAGACAGTTATCACCACCAATGTGGAATTTGTCGTTAAGTGGAGACAGCTAAATATTAACATGTTTATTTTGAAAATAAGTACAAGAACATAATGCACTGATGAAGATTGTTAGTGCAACTTGTCTAGAGTTTCAGGGAAATATGGATATTAAAACACCTTTATGGAAGTTGAAGAATGTGTCATAGCCCTGTCTATATTCCTGCTACCTGATGAAGTACTTATGTACTTCATAGTACATCTCTGATGAAGTTTTGTTAGCATATTGACCACCATGCTCTCCTGCACAGACACTTCTGGTTACATATGCTTATTGTGCTGAATGACAGCTCTATGCAATGCTATGCTAAGTCACTGCAGTCGTGTCTGACTCTGTGCGACCCCATAGATGGCAGCCCACCAGGCTACCCCGTCCCTGGGATTCTCCAAGCAAGAACACTGGAGTGGGTTGCCATTTCCTTCTCCAATGCATGAAAGTGAAAAGTGAAAGTGAAGTCGCTCAGTCGTGTCCGACCCTCAGCCACCCCATGGACTGCAGCCTTCCAGGCTCCTCTGTCCATGGGATTTTCCAAGCAAGAGTACTGGAGTGGGGTGCCATTGTTATCATGAAATATCATTTTCCATGTGCACTTGTGCTAGATTGCAAGCTCCCTGAGGACAGGGGGATGCCTGGGTTGCCCAGCATAGAGCCTGCCAGAGAAAACACCCTTAAAATATATGTATTGAATTGAATGGTAACAGTGTATCCACAACAGAGGTTTCAGACTTGTTAACTTATTTCTCTAATCTCTGAGGCTGTTGTACATTAGTATGTACATAGAAATAATGTTTAATGAGTGTCAGAGGGCAAATAAAGATGTTAGCTGAAAGCAGGGAGTAAATATTAAACATTAGGAAGTATGGCCGCCCAACAGAGATAAAAATAGTTTATTTGTATGGAAAGGATGCGTGGTCTCTTATGCTTCTCCAGTGCCTGTTTTCATTAGCAATGATCTCAGGTGTTTTCTTCCAACTTATTACTATTTTTTTTCCTCAGCTCTCTTTTCCCTGAGCTTCTGAAATATTAGCCTGCTTTTCTGATGGGCATTGGCATTACCAGCTTTATCAAGTGTGACATCTCCTCCTAGTTTCTGATAGTCCTCCCAGATGGTGTTTCTCAACGTGAACTGCTTTGTCAAACATGACATTTACTTACAAGATTTCTAAGGGGTGTATTAGAGGCCTCCTCATAATTTTGACTGCTACAGGTCATTTTCTCATAATTCCCACTGATAACTTATTAGTTACACCACCTTGCTTCTCCAAAGGTCCATTGTAAAGGGGTTTAAAATTTACATTTCACAGATTAGTTAAAATAAACCACCTCTGCTTCAATTCCATTTTTCACTACTATCTAGAAAGGTATCTTTCTGACAATTCCTAAAAATCAAGCAAACGGGCCAATTCTTTGCTAGCCTGTGCATATGTGTATGTGTATGTGTGTTTGGCTACATATATGCCTAATTAAATACTTCAAGTATTAAGTGATCAAGGTGTTTGATTTGTATACTGAGCACCAAAGTGTTTGTTTATGGGAATTGAAAAGCTAGAAAAATGTAGAACACAAGAAGACTGTGTGAGTGCTGTGTGTGTGTCTGTGTATTAAAAAAAAAAAAAAACAGAAACATAGAAAAATAATTCTGTCTGCATGTTGTTAACTATACATTTATTTGGAAATATCAATTTAAAAGATTAATTTTTAAACAGATATTCAATGCCAGGTGGTGACAGCTTCTGCCAGTGTTCATTTTCAATTGGACTCTGTGGATATAGAAATTTCTTTTCTGCACTAAATTCTGACACAATATGGGAAGGTTCTTCTGGGTTATGGTTTTAGTTTTGTCTGCTTTCTTTTCGTTTCTCATAGCTACATACATAGATCCCATCCCCCGGTTGATAATTCCTTCTCCCCGCAGCCTTGGTTTTACAAACTTCCTCTCATCATCTGAAAGGGGATCAAAAACTGCCTCCAGTCCCTTCCTTGAGTCCCTGAAAAGTGAGCTGACCCACTGTTCTTGAGATATTAAGACCCCATCGAGTCACACATGGCTACATTATCATTTTAGAAAATAGTATTTGGAGAGAAAAAGTAATTGCAAGGATAGAAAAGAAATAAAAGGCTTGCTGGACACCCAATGAACCTTTACACATTGGCGATTAAGATGCAGTGCATACTTTGATTGTCTCTGTAAATCTACAGAGAAGGAGAAAATGTACCTAGCAAAATGGGACGTGGAATATCAAGGGTTCAAAACACTATGAAATAAACTCATAAAATATCTAAAGCACTAAGTTCATTAGCCCTTTCCAAAACCAGAGAACATTTGTTCATAAAAAGAAAAGTATGAGAAACAAATTGCAAGTATATCCATAATTTAAACTTGGACCACGCAGAAAGAAAATATCATCACAATTTTAGAAATTAAATTAGTCAGTTA
Source organism: Budorcas taxicolor (assembly GCF_023091745.1). Lineage (NCBI taxonomy): Eukaryota > Metazoa > Chordata > Mammalia > Artiodactyla > Bovidae > Budorcas > Budorcas taxicolor. The sequence goes on from NC_068911.1 coordinate 119,160,882, forward strand.
ATTGCAATTTCAAACACTCATGCTAACTATGGTGTGAGAAGTTAGGCATTAACAATACTTCGTTGCAAGTCGATTTTATATGATTAGTCAGAATGGACCAATTCGAGCTGGATGTTAACTGTTTCAATCATTTACATTTCCTGCCACGTTCTTAAATTTCATCTTTATTCTTCTCACTATCAAGAAGCTAGAGTGTGCCTCTTTATGGAAAAAGTAGCTAAAAAGTCATGTCCTTTCTCTCTCTGGTTCTTGTATATTTGTTCCGGCAGTCAGCTGAAATAGAAATAAACTTTGTATTTCAAGTAAAGTTGAATTATCTGGACTCTACAGTGTGGGGTCCCAAACCCCCAGCCATGGACCAGTGCTAGTCTGTGGCCTGTTAGGTCCCAGGCCACACAGCAGGAGGTGAGTGGCAGGGGTAACCCAAAACATCTCCCCTCCCCAGTCCATGGAAAAAACTGTCTTCCCTCCCCAGTCCATGAAACTGGACCCTGGTTCCACAAGGTTGGGGACCACTGCTATAGTGTCAGTGCATACAGATAGAAGATACTTATTCTTTTACTGAGCCTCAGCATCATCATTGGGCTAGTGAGGACAAAGAGGAGAACATCACATCACATTTGTTGAGATATCATTGTCTCAGTCATCAGATATACACACCACTGTATATAAAATGGGCATCCTAGGTGGTGCTAGTGGTAAAGAACCCACCTGTCAATGCAGGAGACATAAAGATCTGGGTTCATCCCTGGGTCAGAAAGATCCCCTGGAGGAGGGCATGGTGACTCACTCTAGTATTGTTACCTGGGGAATCCCATGGATAGAGGAGCCTGGTGAGTTACAGCCCATGGGGTCACAAAGAGTCAGACACCACTAAAGGGATTTAGGGCACAGACGTATATAAAATAGATAAACAACAAGTACCTCCTGTATAGCATAGGGAACTCTACTCAATATCCTGTAATAAACCAGAAGGGAAATGAACAAGAATATATATGTAGAACTGAATCACTTCACTGTACATTTGAAACTAACACATCATGAATCAACTTTAATTCAGTAAAAAAGTTAAAAAAATAAAAATTAATTAAAAATTAAATAAAAAAGAGAATCATCCTGAACTCCAGGGTTCTTTGTCCTCCACAATCATTAAACTTTAAACCCATCAGGAAGTGAAATGTAGGAGGGATGGTTAAAGCATTGACTGAATTAATTTATCATTTATTCAATCAGGAAATAATTTTAAACTCAATGTTTTTATATTCATTTTTAAAATATTCATAATTGTGGAGATTATCCTATTATAACTAATCATCCATTTACTACTGGAATTGTCTTTTAACATTCAATTTCCCTAAATTATAATCTCTCCTATATAAAAATCCAGACTACATTCTTTCATCAAATTATCTTGCCATAGACTTCGTGAAGATTATCTGTTTTCTTAAAACAAACAAGCAAAAAAAAAAAAAAAAACAACAACCCACATCTTTGGTTATTTCTCTACTGTCTATTAAATAAATTTGGGGTCAATAGTGTATCATTGAGTCCTCTACAAAGCCAGGCCTCAACTTACATTTTTAACCTTGTTTCCAAATACTTTCCTTTGGCAAGATATTTCTCCAAAATGGGTTAGTAGACTTTCAAGCTACAAAATAACATTTGAAATTGCATGGTTAGCTACAAGTTGATCTGTAGAGAAGAAATAAATAGAAAAAGTGTGATCTATCTTCAGAGTGTCTAACATATAAAAGCCAAATCCTAAGAAACAAAATAAATTTATAAGCATAAAGAATATATTAAGGGTTGAAGGAAGCTGTACCAAAAGTGGATGTTAGGAATTTAGTTCCTAGACTCCTGCTGTGAATGATATAAGAAAAGCCTTTGAGCTAAGTCATGTCTAGAGGAAGGCAGAGCCCCAAGAAATTCAGATCCTTGAGGTTTGGGTGCTGACAGATGGTCATCTTCAAGTTAGACACACTATTTACTCATTCTTGCATCATCCAGTTTCTGATACATGTGTGTGCTCAATCACTCAATCATGTCTGACTCTTTGAGACCCCATGGACTGTAGCACACCAGGCCCCTTTGTCCATGGAATTTCCCAGGCAAGAATTTCCCACCCATGGAATTTCCCACCTTCACACTGGGGTGGGTTGCCATTTCCTCTCTAGGGGATTTTCCCAAACCCAGGATCAGACCTGCACCTCCGGTGACTCCTGCATTGGCAGTGGGATTCTTTACCACTGAGCCACCGGGAAGTCCTTCTGATACATAATACTCATTAAGTACAGATTAAATGAATGGCTTAGTACATCATAATGTGCATGTTCTTTACAATTGCCTGAAACATTAGATTGGGTTTTCTTGGGCATTCAAGATATCCAGAAGCCACAAATTAATGATTATTTAGGAAATAATCATAAATTTGGTAACTTTGGGCAGTATAGTCAGGAGATACTACTGCCTAAGGCCTAAAAAGCAATGCCTGAAAGTTAGGCATTGTTTTTAATGTAATGCTTTTAATGTAATCTAAAAGCAAATATAAGTCACTAGAAAGAGGAAGGGTTATGAATAAAATAGAAATATCTAGAGAATAGATTTGTGGTTTCCAAGGGGGAGATAAGAGGTGGAGGGATGGAGTGGTAGTTTGGGATTAGCAGATGCAAACTGTAATGTAAAGAATAAATAACAAATAAATCCCTCAGTTTAGTTCAGTTGTTCAGTCGTGTCCGACTCTTTGCAACCCCATGAATCGCAGCACCTTAGGCCTCCCCATCCATCACCAACTCAGGAGTTCACTCAGACTCATGTCTATCGAGTCAGTGATGCCATCCAGCCATCTCATCCTCTGTCGTCCCCTTCTCCTCCTGCCCCAGATCCCTCCCAGCATCAAAGTCTTTTCCAATGAGTCAACTCTTCAAATGAGGTGGCCAAAGTACTGGAGTTTCAGCTTTAGCATCATTCCTTCCAAAGAAATTTCAGGGTTGATCTCCTTCAGAATGGACTGGTTGGATATCCTTGCAGTCCAAGGGACTCTCAAGAGTCTTCTCCAACACCACAGTTCAAAAGCATCAATTCTTCAGCGCTCAGCCTTCTTCACAGTCCAACTCTCACATCCATACATGACCACAGGAAAAACCATAGCCTTGACTAGACGGACCTTAGTCGGCAAAGTAATGCCTCTGCTTTTGAATATGCTATCTAGGTTGGTCATAACTTTTCTTCCAAGGAGTAAGCGTCTTTTAATTTCATGGCTACAGTCACCATCTGCAGTGATTTTGGAGTCCCCAAAAATAAAGTCTGACACTGTTTCCACTGTTTCCTCATCTATATGGACCTAATTATTAACAAATAAGCCCCCACTTAGCGTGGGCAGCTGCAACTGGCGCTCTTAGCTCAGTGGAGAGGAGCTATCCCACATCTGAGGTCAGGGGCAGAAGCCAGGAGGACCCCATGCCCTAGGGGCAGGGGCCAAGAAGAGCTACCCCAGTCCGAGATCAAGGGCGGCAGCCGGGAGGAGCTACCCCACACCCGAGGAGCAGAGGCTGCGCGGGGTCAGGAAGGCCTAGAGGAGCGATTCCACGTTCAAGGTCAGGAGCGGAAGCAGTGAGGAGATATCCCTCGTCCAAGGTAAGGAGTAGTGGCCATGCTTTGCTGGAGCAGCCTTGAAGAGATACCTCACGTCCAAGGTAAGAGAAACCCAAGTAAGACAATAGGTGTTGCAAGAGGGCATTAGAGGGCAGAAACACTGAAACCATACTCACAGAAAACTAGTCAATCTAATCACACTAGGACCACAGCCTTGTCTAACTCAATGAAACTAAGCCATGCCCATGAGGCCACCCAAGACAGGAGGGTCATGGTGGAGAGGTCTGACAGAATGTGGTCCACTGGAGAAGGAAATGGCAAACCACTTCAGTATTCTTGCCTTGAGAACCCCATGAACAGTGTGAAAAGGCAGAATGATAGGATACTGAAAGAGGAACTCCCCAGGTCAGTAGGTACCCAATATGCCACTGGAGGTCAGTAGAGAAATAACTTCAGAAAGAATGAAGGGATGGAGCCAAAGCAAAAACAATACCCAGTTGTGGATGTGACTGGTGATAGAAGCAAGGTCTGATGCTGTAAGAGCAATATTGCATAGGAACCTGGAATGTAAATTCTATGAATCAAGGCAAATTGGAAGTGGTCAAATAGGAGATGGCAAGAATGAATGTCAAAATTCTAGGAATCAATGAACTAAAATAGACTGGAATGGTTGAATTTAACTCAGATGACTACTACTGAGGGCAGGAATCCCTCAGAAGAAATGGAGTAGCCATAATGGTCAACAAAAGAGTCCAAAATGCAGTACTTGGATGCAATCTCAAAAATGACAGAATGATCTCTGTTCGTTTCCAAGGCAAACCATTCAATATCACAGTAACCCAAGTCTATGCCCCAACCAGTAATGCTGAAGAAGCTGAAGTTGAACAGTTCTATGAAGACCTACAAGACCTTTTAGAACTAACACCCCCAAAAATGTTCTTTTCATTAAAGAGGAAGGGAATGCAAAAGTAGGCAGTCAAGAAACACCTGGAGTAACAGGCAAATTTGGCCTTGGAATGCGGAATGAAGCAGGCCAAAGACTAATAGAGTTTTGCCAAGAAAATGCACTGGTCATAGCAAACACCGTCTTCCAACAACACAAGAGAAGACTCTACACATGGACATCACCAGACAGTCAACACTGAAATCAGTTTGATTATATTCTTTGCAGCCAAAGTTGGAGAAGCTCTATACATTCAACAAAAACAAGACCAGAGGCTGACTGTGGCTCAGATCATGAACCCCTTATTGCCAAATTCAGACTTAAATTGAAGAAAGTAGGGAAAACCGCTAGACCATTCAGGTATGAACTAAATCAAATCCCTTATGATTATACAGTGGAAGTGAGAAATAGATTTAAGGGACTAGATCTGATAGAGTGCCTGATGAACTATGGACGGAGGTTCGTGACATTGTACAGGAAAAGGGATTAAGACCATCCCCAAGGAAAATAAATGCAAAAAAGCAAAATGGCTGTCTGGGGAGGCCTTACAAATAGCTGTGAAAAGAAGTGAAAGGCAAAGGAGAAAAGGAAAGATGTAAGTATCTGAATGCAGAATTCCAGAGAATAGCAAGGAGAGATAACACAGCCTTCCTCAGCGATCAATGCAAAGAAATAGAGGAAAACAACAGAATGGGAAAGACTAGAGATCTCTTCAAGAAAATTAGAGATACCAAGGGAACATTTCATGCAAAGATGGGCTCAATAAAGGACAAAAATGGTATGGACTTAACAGAAGCAGAAAATATTAAGAAGAGGTGGCAAGAATACACAGAAGAACTGTACAAAAAAGATCTTCACGACCAAGATAATCATGATGGTTTGATCACTCATTTAGAGCCAGACATCCTGGAATGTGAAGTCAAGTGGGCCTTAGAAAGCATAACTACAAACAAAGCTAGTGGAGGTGATGGTATTCCAGTTGAGCTATTTCAAATCCTGAAAGATGATGCTGTGAAAGTGCTGCACTCAATATGCCAGCAAATTTGGAAAACTCAGCAGTGGCCACAGGACTAGAAAAGGTCAGTTTTCATTCCAATCTCAAAGAAAAGCAATGCCAAGGAATGCTCAAACTACTTCACAATTGCACTCATCTCACGTGCTAGTAAAGTAATGCTCAAAATTCTCCAAGCAAGTCTTCAGCAATATGTGAACCGTGAACTTCCAGATGTTCAAGCTGAATTTAGAAATGGTAGAGGAACCAGAGATCAAATTGCCAACATCTGCTGGATCATGGAAAAAGCAAGAGAGTTCCAGAAAAACATCTCTTTCTGCTTTATTGACTATGCTAAAACCTTGGACTGTGTGGATCACAATAAACTGTGGAAAATTCTGAAAGACATGGGGATACCAGACCACCTGACCTGACTTTTGAGAAACATATATGTAGGTCAGGAAGCAACAGTTAAAAATAGACATGGAACAACAGACTGGTTCCAAATAGAAAAAGGAGTACATCAAGGCTGTATATTGTCATCCTGCTTATTTAACTTATATGCAGAGTACATCATGAGAAATGCTGGGCTGGAAGAAGCACAAGCTGGAACCAAGATTGCCGGGAGAAATATCAATAACCTCAGATATGCAGATGACACCAGAAAGTGAAGAGGAACTAAATGGGATGCATTTAGTGGCAGAAAGTAAGGAGCAACTAAAAAGCCTCTTGATGAAAGTGAAAGTGGAGTGTGAAAATTTGGCTTAAAGCTCAACATTCAGAAAACAAAGATCATGGCATCTGGTCCTATCACTTAACAGTGGAAACAGTGTTAGACTTTATTTTGGGGGGCTCCAAAATCACTGCAGATTGTGATTGCATCCATGAAATTAAAAGACGCTTACTCCTTGGGAGAATAGTTATGACCAACCTAGATAACATATCGAAAAGCAGAGACATTAATTTGCCGACTAAGGTCCATCTAGTCAAGGCTATGGTTTTTCCTGTGGTCATGTATGGATGTGAGAGTTGGACTGTGAAGAAGGCTGAGCGCCAAAAAATTGATGCTTTTGAACTGTGGTGTTGGAGAAGACTCTTGAGAGTCCCTTGGACTGCAAAGAGATCCAATCAGTCCATTCTGAAGATCAGCCCTGGGATTTCTTTGGAAGGAATGATGCTAAAGCTGAAACTCCAGTACTTTGGCCACCTCATGGGAACAGTTGACTCACTGGAAAAGACTCTGATGCTTGGAGAGATTTGGGGCAGGAGGAGAAGGGGATGACAGAGGATGAGATGGCTGGATGGCATCACTGACTCGATGGACCTGAGTCTGAGTGAACTCTGGAAATTGGTGATGGACAGGGAGGCCTAGGGTGCTGAGATTCATGGGGTTGCAAAGAGTTGGACACGACTGAGCGACTGAATTGACTGAACTGAACTGAAGGCCCTACTGTATGGTACAGGGAACTATGTTCAATATCCTGTGATAGCCATTAGTTCAGTTCCGTTCAGTCGCTCAGTTGCGTACAACTCTTTGCGACCGCATGGACTGCAGCATGCCAGGCTTCCCTGTCCATCACCAACTCCCAGAGCTTACTCAAACTCATGTCCATCGAGTCAGTGATGCCATCCAACCATCTCATCCTCTGCTGTCCCCTTCTCCTCCTGCCTTCAATATTTCCCAGCATCAGGGACTTTTCAAATGAGTCAGATCTTCCCATCAGGTGGCCAAAGCATTGGAGTTTCAGCTTCAGCATCAGTCATTCCAGTGACTATTCAGGACTGATTTCCTTTAGGATGGCCTGATTGGATCTCCTTGCAGTCCAAGAGATTCTCAAGAGTCTTCTCCAACACCACAGTTCAAAATCACCAGTTCTTTGGCACTCAGCTTTCTTTATAGTCCAAGTTTCACATCCATACACGACTACTGGAAAAACCATAGCTTTGACTAGATGGACATTTGTTGGCAATGTCTCTGCATTTTATGCTGTCTAGGTTGGTCATAATTTTTCTTCCAAGGAGCAAGCATCTTTTAATTTCATGACTGCAGTCACTATCTGCAGTGATTTTGGATCCCCAAAATAGTAAAGTCTCTCACTGTTTCCATTATTTCCCCATCTATTTGCCATGACGTGATGGGACCAGGTGCCATGATCTTATTTTTCTGGGTGTTGAGTTTTAAGTCAACATTTTCACTCTCTTCTTTTACTTTCACTAAGAGGCTCTTTAGTTCTTCTTTGCTTTCTGCCATAAGGGTGGTGTCATCTACATATATGAGGTTATTGATATTTCTCCTGGCAATCTTGATTCCAGCTTGTGCTTTATTCAGCCTGGCATTTCACATGATGTACTCTGCATATAAGTTAAATAAGCAGGGTGACAATATAGAGCCTTAATGTACTCCTTTCCTGATTTGGAATCAGTCTGTTGTTTCATGTCCAGTTCTAACTGTTTCTTCTTGACCTGCATTCTGATTTGTCAGGGGGCAGGTTAGGTGATTTGGGATTCCTATCTCTTTAAGAATTTTCCATAGTTTGTTGTGGTAACCATAATGGAAAAGACTATAAATAAAATGTTTATAAATAGCTGAATTGCTTAGCTTTACAGCAGATATTAACACAAGACAGTAAAACAACTATACTTCAATAAAACACAAAATATAATGGAAATTTAATAGGGGACCTTAATAAGCAACATTTGCTTTTGTGGGTCCAGCTCCAGGCAGGTCAGAGAAACGAGATGATTTACTAAGTCAATGATCTCAGTCTTATTCACATGTATTTTAAGACGACCTTTCTCTGCTTAGATTTCAGGCTCAACAAGCAAATAACTCAGGACTAAAATGCAATGAGAAAATTACTACAGAAAGAGAATGTTCTGCAGGAAGGGCACATATGCAAAGTATCTTGATTGAAAAAGCGATGGTCTCTGCCATTATGAATAGAACATATACAGTCTATTAGAAACAGTTTTATCTATCTCTGTTTTCTTTTTCTGGATTTAATTCTGGGTCTGTAAGTTTGATTTGAAGACTCAGAATGCATCATGGCATGTCACATGGTCATGGAATTCACTGAAATCTCTTGACAGCCTCATGTGCCCAGTCTTTCCCTGGGCCTCCCTCCATTTCATGGCCTATACTGCAGCTCTCGGGATAAATCTCTATTTTCCATCATCTCTTCCTTGTTTCATGCAATATTAATGATAATGACTACTACAAGGACCTACTATATAGTATAGGGAGCTCTGCTCAGTATTATGTAAAAACCTATATGGGAAAATAATTAGAAAAAGAATAATTTACATATATATCATATATATATAACTGAGTCACTTTGCTCTACATCTGAAACTAACACAACATTGTTAATCAACTATTTATTGCAGTTGTTCAGTCACCCAGTCATATCTGACTTTACAACTCCATGGACTGCAGCCCTCCAGGTCTCCCTGTACCTCACCATCTCCTGAAGTTTGCCCAAGTTCGTGTCTATTGCATCAGAGATGCCATACATCCATTTTATCCTCTGATCCTCTCTCCTCCTTCTGCCCTCAATCTTTCCCAGCATCAGGGACAGCTGGCTGTTTGTATTAGATGACCAAAATTCTGGAGCTTCAGCGTCAGTCCTTCCAGTGAGTATTCAAGGTTGAATTCCCTTAGGATTGACTGACTTGATATTCTCACTGTCCAAGAGACTTTCAGAAGTCTTCTCCAGCACCACAGTTTGAAGGCACCAATTCTTTGGCATGCTGCCTTCTTTACAGTCCAGCTCTCACAACTGTATGTGACTACTGGGAAGACCACAGCCTTGACAATATGGACTTTTTCTGCAGAGTAATGTCTCTGTTTTTCAACACACTGTCTAAGTTTGTCATAGCTTTCCTGACAAGAAGCAATCACATTCTCATTTCATGAGACTGCAGTCATCATTAGCAGTGACTGTAGAGCCTAAGAAGAGGAAATCTGCCATTGCTTCCACCTTTCCCCCTTCTATTTGCCATGAAGTAATGGAGCTGGGTCGCACGATCTTAGTTTTGTTAATATTTAGCTTTAAGCTGGCTCTTTCACTCTCCTTCTTCACCCTCATCAAGAGTCTATTTCCTCTTAGCTTTCTGCCATTAGAGTGTTATCACCCATATATCTGAGGTTGTTGATGTTTCGCATGTCTATCTTGATTCCAGCTTGTAACTCATCCAGCTAGGCATTTCTCATGATGTGCTCAGTGTATAGGTTAAACAACCATACTCCAATATAAAATAAGAAGTTAAAAAAAATTTTTTTAAAGGCTTCTTTCAAGGGTGAGTAAGGAGCAATGAGAAGAAAACAATACTTTCTTGCACTTTACTAGGACTCTCTTAGCAAAAGGGACCTAAGCAGTTTAGGTTAAAGTAACTGAGATATTCTTCTTCTGTTATAATTGTCTTGGTTTGCATCTTGTGATTTATCATATTTAAGATAGTTTTTTTTTTTTTTTTACATCATTCCCCTCTAAAGGGTTTGTTTCATTTCAATGCTGGGTCAAAGCATATTTTTACTGCCTTTGAAGTTTTATATTATCTGAGATGGGGATCCAGTAACTGTGGCCCTGAAGAGAAGAGGTGAGAGTACTTTGAAGCATTGGCAAATCTAGCTGTCAAAGCTACCATGGTCTAAAGTGGTATTTTGATATATCAGATGGCAGAATACATCAGTGGATGCATTAAGCAAAGTTAGGGTTTATGTATGTTTAGGTTGGCATGTTAGAGAATATTTTGGCTGGATTGGAACTGAACTATCCATAGAGATTACTAAGTTTCATGTCACTTCACGCTTGTGTTACTTATAGCCTTTCTGTCCTGAACTAGGTATGAGCCCAAATGAATCTTTTGCTTACTCTATTCTAACTGTAAGTAATATGTGAAAATGCAAATAGAAGACAGGGAGGGGAAGAGGTTGAGAGAAGGGGCTTATCGCTGGTACACTGTAGGCACAGAAGAAAAGGCTGCGATCTCACGTGAAAGGCCAGGATCAGGGATAGTTCAGTTCAGTTCAGTTCAGTCGTTCAGTCGTGTCCGACTCTTTGCGACCCCATGAATCGTAGCATGCCAGGCCTCCCTGTCCATCACCAACTCCCGGAGTTCACTCAGACTCACGTCCATCGAGTCAGTGATGCCATACAGCCATCTCATTCTCTGTCATTTCTTCTCCTCCTGCCCCCAATCCCTCCCAGCATCAGAGTCTTTTCCAATGAGTCAACTCTTCAAATGAGGTGGCCAAAGTACTGGAGTTTCAGGTTTAGCATCATTCCTTCCAAAGAAATCCCAGGGTTGATCTCCTTCAGAATGGACTGGTTGGATCTCCTTGCAGTCCAAGGGACTCTCAAGAGTCCTCTCCAACACACCACACTTCAAAAGCATCAATTCTTCAGTGCTCAGATTTCTTCACAGTCCAACTCTCACATCCATACATGACCACTGGAAAAACCATAGCCTTGACTAGATGGACCATTGTTGGCAAAGTAATATCTTTGCTTTTGAATATGCTATCTAGGTTGGTCATAACTTTTCTTCCAAGGAATAAGCATCTTTTAATTTCATGGCTAGTACAACTATGTAAAAATGTAATGACTCAGTATAGCTGGGGAAGTCTGTAGATTCAGTGTAATCCTAACAAAAATTCTGACAGACTTTTTTGTAGGTATGAAAAATCTGAGTTTAAAATTTATGTGGCAAGGAACAATTTACATTGAAAAGTGAGAAAGTTGCAGAATTCACAATCCCTCATTTAAAATCTTATTATAATGATGTAATACCCAAGATGGCATGGAATTAGTGAAAGAATAGATACAAAGATCAATGGAACAGAATAGAGTCCAGATATATATGTCCACATTAATATAGTCTGTTTATTATTGACAAAGGTACAAAAGTAATTCAGGGAAAAATGTCTTTTTAACAATAGTGTTGGAAAAATTAGACATCTATTTGAGTAAAATAGAACTTCAGCCTATTCCTCATCTTATATAAAATTAACTCAAAATGGATCATGCACATGTGGAAAAATGTTAAACTATGAAACTTCTAGAAAAAGAAAAGATAAAAAAAAATATGTGATTTGAACTAAGCAGAGAGTTCTTCTATATAACTTCAAAGTATGGTCCTTTGAACTTTTTAAAAAATAATAAATTGGATGCTGCTGCTGCTGCTGCTAAGTCGCTTCAGTCGTGTCCGACTCTGTGTGGTCCCATAGATGGCAGGCCATCAGGCTCCACCATTTCTGGGATTCTCAAGGCAAGAACACTGGAGTGGGTTGCCATTTCCTTCTCCAATGCATGAAAGTGAAAAGTGAAAGTGAAGTCGCTCAGTCGTGTCCGACTCTTAGCGACCCCATGGACTGCAGCCCACCAGGCTCCTCCACCCATGGGATTTTCCAGGCAAGAGTACTGGAGTGGGGTGCCATTGCCTTCTCCGAAATTGGATGCTACCAAATTCTTAATCTAATGCTATGCAAATAATTGTAGTCAGAAAATAAAAAAGGTAAGCTGAAGACTGGAAAAAATACTTTCAAATCATAATTGACAAAGTACATGTATGCAGAATATATAGAGAACTTCTAAAGGTTCAACAGTAAGAACAAATTCAATTAGAAAACAAGCAAAAGTTTCAATAGAAGATCAGTTCAGTTCAGTTCAGTCATTCAGTCGTGTCCGACTCTTTGTGACCCCATGAACCACAGCACGCCAGGCCTCTCTGTCCATCACCAACTCCCAGAGTTTACCCAAACTTATGTCCATTGAGTTGGTAATGCCATCCAACCATCTCATCCTCTGTTGTCCCCTTCTCCTTCTACCCTCAATCTTTCCCAGAATCTGGGTCTTTTTAAATGAGTCAGCTCTTCCCAAAAGGTGGCCAAAGTATTGGAGTTTCAGCTTCAACATCAGTCCTTTCAGTGAATATTCAGGACTGATTTTCTTTAGAATGGACTGGTTGGATGTCATTTCAGTTCAAAGGACTCTCAAGAGTCTTCTCCAACACCACAGTTCAAAAGCATCAATTCTTCAGTACTCAGCTTTCTTTATAGTCCAGCTCTCACATCCGTACATGACTGCTGGAAAAACTGTAGCATTGACTAGAGAGACCTTTGTTGGAAAAGTAACATCTCTGCTTTTCAATAGGCTGTCTATGTTGGTCATAACTATTCTCCCAAGGAGTAAGTGTCTTTTATTTTCATGGATGAAGTCAGCATCTGCAGTGATTTTGGAGCCCCCAAAAATAAAGTCTGACACTCTTTCCACTGTTTCTCCATCTATTTGCCATGAAGTGATGGGACCAGATATCATGATCTTTGTTTTCTGAATGTTGAGCTTTAAGCCATCTTTTTCACTCTTCTCCTTCACTTTTATCAAGAGGCTCTTTAGTTCTTCTTCACTTTCTGCAATAAGGGTGGTAAAATCTGCGTATCTGAGGCTATTGATATTTCTTCTGGCAATCTTGATTCCAGCTTGTGCTTCAGCCAGCCCTGCATTTCTCATGATATACCCTGCATATAAATTAAATAAGCAGGGTGACAGTATACAGCCTTAATGTACTCCTTCCCCTAGTTGGAACCAGTCTGTGGTTCCATGTCCAGTTCTAACTGTTGCTTCCTTACCTGCATACAGATTTCTCAAAAGGCAGGTTAGGTGATCTGGTATTCCCATCTCTTGAAGATTTGTCCACAGTTTGTGGTGATCTACACAGTCAAAGGGTTTGGCATAGTCAATAAAACAGAAATAGATGTTTTTCTGGAACTCTCTTGCTTTTCCCACGATCCAGCGGATGTTGGCAATTTGACTTCTCGTTCTGCCTTTTCTAAAACCAGCTTGAACATCTGGAAGTTCACGGTTCACGTATTGCTGAAGCCAGGCTTGGGGAATTTTGAGCATTCCTTTACTAGTGTGTGAAATGAGTGCTATTGTGTGGCAGTTTGAGCATTCTTTGGCATTGCCTTTCTTTGGAATTTGAATGAAAACTGACCTTTTCCAGTCCTGTGGCCACTGCTGAGTTTTCCAAACTTGCTGGCATATTGGGTGAAGCACTTTCACAGCATCATCTTTCAGGATTTGAAATAGCCCCACTGGAATTCCATCACGTCCACTAGCTTTGTTCATAGTGATGCTTCCTAAGGCCCACTTGACTTCACATTCCAGGATGTCTGGCTCTAAGTGAATGATCACATTGTGAGTTTCTGGGTCATGAAGGTCTTTTTTGTACAGTTCTTCTGTGTATTCTTGCCACCTCTTCTTAATATCTTCGGCTTCTGTTAGGTCCATACCATTTCTGTCCTTTATTGAGCCCATCTTTGCATGAAATGTTCCCTTGGTATCTCTAATTTTCTTGAAGAGATCTCTAGTCTTTCCTATTCTGTTGTTTTCCTCTATTTCTTTGCACTGATAATCAAGGAAGGCTTTCTTATCTCTCCTTGCTACTCTTTGGAACTCTGCATTCAAATGGGTATATCTTTCCTTTTCTCCTTTGCTTTTCACTTCTCTTCTTTCCACAGCTATTTGTAAGGCCTCCTCAGACAGCCATTCTGCATTATTGCATTTCTTTTTCTTGGAGATGGTCTTGCTCCTTGTCTCCTGTACAATGTCACAAACTCCATCTATAGCTTTTCTCTCATTTTGTCTATCACATCTAGTCCCTTAAATCTATTTCTCACTTCCACTGTATATTCGTTAGGTATTTGATTTAGTTATTACCTGAATGGTCTAGTGGTTTTCCCTACTTTCTTCGGCTTAAGTGTGAATTTGGCAATAAGGACTTCATGGTCTGAGCCACAGTCAGCTCCCAGTCTTATTTTTGCTGACTGTATAGAGCCTCTTCATCTTTGGCTGCAAGAATATAATCAATGTGATTTTGGTGTTGACTATCTGGTGATGTCCATGTGTAGAGTTTTCTCTTGTGTTGTTGGAAGAGGGTGTTTGCTATGACCAGTGCATTCTCTTGGCAGAACTCTGTTAGCCTTTGCCCTGCTTCATTTTGTACTCAAATGCCAAATTTGCCTGTTACTCCAAGTGTTTCTTGACTTCCTACTTTTACATTCCAGTCCTCTATAATGAAAAGGACATCTTTTTTGGGTGTTCTAGAAGATCTTGTAGGTCTTCATAGAACCGTTCAACTTCAGTTACTTCAGCATTGCTGTTCAGGGCATAGACTTGGATTATTGTGATTTACTTGGGTTTGCCATAAGGAAAAATTATGGGAAGAGAAAACAGATCAGTGGTTGCCCAAATTTAAGTCCAGAGAGTCTCTGACCACAGGGACAGCATGAGGAAAATGTTTAGGGATGAGGAATGCATCTTTATCTTGTGTGGGGTGGTAGATATATTATCTATGCATTTATCAAAGGGCTTCCCAGGTGGGTCATTGGTAGAGAATCTACTTGCCACTGCTGGAATCACATGAGACATGGGTTCAATCCCTGAATCAGGAAGATTCCCTGGAGAACTGAATGGCAACCTGCTCCAGTATTCTGGCCTGGAGAATATCATGGACAGAGGAGCCTGGTGGGCTATAGTGCATGATGTCACAAAAGCATTCCACATAACTGAGCACACATCAAAACCCATAGAGCTGTCCACCAGGGAGAGTTAATTTTACTTTTCATAAAGTTAAAAAATAAGAGTCAGACATGACTTAGCCACTGAATAACAACAAATTTTAAAATAAAACAATTATGAAAGATAGAATGGATTGGTTTGCCAACAGGCAATGTCTCTTTTAGTTTGGTTTAACTCTGAATATTAATCATGATGTCTGGGTCGAGTGATGGTCCTGCAGACAAAAATGGTATTAAGGATTTATGGGAAACATGGAAGTGATGAGAGCAAAGGAACAGGCAAGAAAATGAGAGTGATATGGATTGAATGCAGTATATTGTGAGCTCCTTTCTAGGCTGTTAACATGCATGATTTCTCTTCATATTGATGATTATTACTATACTCATTTGATGGACAGTGAAAACTAGGCTTGTCCAGAGGAAAGAGAACATTTTCTGAGGATACACTTCTTCTGTATACAGAATACATAACACCAACCCAGGACTATCATTCAAGGAGAGTCATGAAAATGAGGAAATGCATAAGAAAGCATTAAACAAAAATTCTGCTTACAGTTTAACAATAATTCTAAATAGTCTTAGGGACATGATTGAGAAACACTGGCTGGTTGATAATGCAAATACATGGAGTTATAGATATTCAAAGAGCAGTGCCCAAGGAGTATTTCACTTTTTAATGGGACAGAGTGATCTAGTGGTCTTCCACAGGGTTCTATGTTGTTCTATAATCTAAGACACAACTCAAGCAAAGGCATATCATACAAGCTTATCAAATTCACATGTATTACAGAGGCAGATAAATAGTTCATCTATTGGACAGAATATTCAAAATATCATGCCAGCCTAGAAAATAAGGGAACAAAAAAACTCTCGAAATTCAGCAAGGATCAATGTTAGCATATTCATTTTATTTCAGAAAAAAACAATTGTATAAAATAGAGAGTGTGTTGCCAACATTTCATGAGAGTGAGACATAAAGAGTGTTTTTGTAGGTACCTGTCAATATCCTTTACACTTACAAAAGTAAAAAAGTAGAGGGTGAAAAATTTTGATTTTAAAGCAAGTTTTGGGAACATAAATTTATTTTTTGCTGGTCAGATTGGAACATGATCAATGATGTAGCCATAAATATATGTCCCATTTCAAATTATATTAAGGGACATACAGAATAGAATTGATACCAATGGAGGTGCTAGGTCAGTTCCTCTGCTTTGACCTAACCATGAAAGTGAGCCTGGCCCTTGACTTTACTGTATATGTGTATGTGCATGCTTGTTTGCATTTGTGATTTGGGAGCCATTGAGATCTGGTGAAAAACCTTCAGTCTTCTTGATGGAAAT
This sequence comes from Budorcas taxicolor, assembly GCF_023091745.1. Taxonomy (NCBI): domain Eukaryota; kingdom Metazoa; phylum Chordata; class Mammalia; order Artiodactyla; family Bovidae; genus Budorcas; species Budorcas taxicolor. The sequence continues at coordinate 119,177,327 of NC_068911.1, forward strand.
GAGATAGCAAGCTTTGTTTTCCTTATCTGTTAAATTAAATAATTAATTCAACCAATATTTGTGCAGGGTATAACATGCATTCCAGACATGTTTCTGGGGCTAATATTACAGCAGTAAATTAAAATATATAGATTTTTTAATTAATAAAAGTGAAAATATTGCCATTTTGTCATATCTGTCAGAATTCAAATAACTTGGTTTTTTATTTATGCATATAGTCATTGCCAAGCTTGACAGTTACTGGCAGAGGGAACAAGTTAGAATAAACAAACATTTTATGTCCTTATGACTTTTAGAAATTTCATACAGAGGTATTGATTTGCCAAGACAGAATTAAACCACTTGGCTGGTCTAGGCTGCAACTTCAAAGATCACTTTGGGCATTTTAGTGATAACCCCATTAAAATGTCTCCTTTTGACCAGTGATTCATTTGAATGGCATCGCATATCTGGCAAATTTGATATTTTAAATTTGAAAAGGACAGGAAAAAAAAAAAGCACACAAAGAAAAGGTCTTGTTGAATTGTCAGGTCTCTGTGAATGACTGTATTCTATGGCATGGGGAAAACCCTTCTCATTGGCCAGCAGCCCTGAGCACCAAAGCAGGAGGCTCCTCAAAAGCTGATACCCTGGGAAGCTGAAAACAGAGCCAGACCAACACAGCCAACATGGAAGCCTCACAGGTGTGTAATTAGAATCTTTTTGCCAGACTGAAAAGTCATAAAAAGTCCCCATGGATTATGGGCAAATATTGGCCAGAATAGAATTATTTGCAAAAGTAAGAAGGATAGATGACCTCAGCTCCTCTGGAAAGAAAAGGATAACCTACCTCTAATTACAAAGGGAGAAAAATAACCACTTTTTTTTAAATGGAAGTCTAGTTGGTTTACAATGTGTCAGTTTCAGGTGTAAGGCAAGGTGGTTCAGTTATATTTTAAGGAGGAGAAGGCAAATCAAAACTTTATTTGCATAATTGTCATGGAAGGGAAGCAGTGTAATGACCCTATGACTTCTGTCCCTTGTCCATTTGCTCCTCTGGGCTGGTCTGCCAGCCAGAGATGCTTTTGAATGTTTGCCTTTCATTAAGTTTTATTCTCAGTGTGCCTAGGAATATATTAGTATATTTATCCTAGAGCTGGAAAATCAGATCATGAATTCTAGGCCAGAGAAAAGGAGTGTGTGATTGAGACAGATATCCCTGGAGGAGGAAATGGCACCCCGCTCCAGTATTCTTGCCTAGAAAATTCCAAAGACTGAAGAGTCTGGCGGGCTATAGTCCATGGGGTCACAAAGAGTCAGACAGGACTGAGCACACACACACCTATATAATCAATAATTGCCTCCCTACAGCTCATTTGACACCTAGGGGCTATTTTCACAAATCTAAAGCAGCATTTCAGCACATTTCTGTCATGTCTAGGAGCAGTCTCTGGGTCACCATCACAGGTTATAAATGTTTAGGACGTGTTTTTTTCCATTGCCCAAGCATTTACCAAGAATCTACCACCAGACAGGTGGTGCAAATACCTACTTGTTAAGATCATATCACTGCTTCCTTCAAACTGTTCACTTGCTAGTGGAAAAGAAACAGACATCCACAGATAACGACAATGTACTATCACAAATTGTTAATTTTCTGGCCAACTTTGTCTCTAAGTGTGTTATGGTAGTGGCCTTCTCAGAGAATAAGTTCAGAACTGAACCTCCAAGAATACGTGTATGTTATCTAGTGAAAATGGAAAGAGGTGGAGGGGAACTAGGAAATTCTAAATGAGAGGAGAAAGATGAGGATGATCAGATGCTTCAGCAGATTTCACCTAAAAGATGTGGAAAATAGTTGTCCAATAGCTGCATAAAATGACACTGAAAGAGTTGGAGGAATTATAACATGAAAATATTTTGCTATGGAAACTTTATCCTAAAAGCAAGAATGGAGTCCAGTGAGGGAATTCCATGGTGGTCCAGTGGCTAAGACTCCATGCTCCCATCTCTGGTGGCCCAGGTTCAATCCCTGGTCCAGGAACTAGATCCCACATGCTGCAGCTAAAGGTCTCACATGCCACAACGAAGATCAAAGATCCTGCGTGCTTCAACTAAGACTGGCACAGCTAAATAATTTTTTTTTAAAGACAGATTCCAGTGAACCAGGATGTTCATTTTCCCTCTCAAAATCATCTATGGCATTTTGGTTGGGTTACAGACAGACCTACAGTCTAGAGATGTGTGCTGAGCCACTGAAAGCACTCAGCAAGAAATTTGCTGGTTGGAGGGGGACAAAAAGGTAACATGTGGCATCAGGTCAGGTTTGCCTCTCAGGAATCTGTTGGGGGACTATTTGAAGCAATGAACCTATGACTGATTATGGGATGGGTTCTTTCCTTAATTGCCACTTCTATATTTGGTTTCAAAAATGGAACGTATGAAAAAGCTGGGAAGTTCTTTAGAATTGGCCATAAAGAAAACCTAAGTAAATTATCACATGGATGATTGAATTGTATCAATATCTGTGACATTAGTCATTTCGAAGAGTAGCTGTAGCTCTTATATTAGTGCAAGTAAGCCTGGTGGTGAATGCTTCATGCAGAATCCTCATCTGAATTTTGTGGGCTGGTGAGGAAGCCTCTGGGAGGTGGACTTGAAGGATCTGGAAAGAAATCTCTAGGACCAAGGGGCTCACTTGTTTGGAATGCTTTTCACATTTGTAAGTAAAAGTCAACAAGTGAAATTCTCAAAAGACTTACAGTGAAGTTACAGGGTTTATGAACCACACCTTGCCCTTTTATAGAGTTTTGTTTGTTTGTTTGTTTGTTTGTTTTTGGCGGGAGCAAATTATCTTGTCCTGCTCATTTGTGGTCCTGTGTCCACAACTCTCTGCCCCACACCACTTCTTCTTCAGTGGTCTATACTGTGCCCTCTTCTGGAGTTTCATAAAAGGAGGACTGTTGGGTATACTTGAACCTGCCTCCATGGCATTGCTCCTGGATTCAAGGGAAAGGCACATTGCTCCTGTGCCTTGACCTTTGGTTTGGTAGTCATAGGATGGACACAGGCTTCAGTGCCCATAGGCTAAAGGACATGTGATTTGAAGTTCTGCGAGTCTCAGATTGGACTTTGATTTTTCTCCCAAAGGCTTTGATGTCTTTGAGCGACTTCCCATACCTTAGATTTGCTTCATAAGAAACTGAAGAACATCAGCCAAATTTTGTTCTGAGATTTTGCAAGTCCCTAAATATGATATGCTTGTCTGACCTGAGAGGAGAACAGTTGCCTTGTACCCATGTACTTCTGAAATCTAGGCCACAGAGCATGTGAAAGGGAACACAAGTGATGTTCTGATTTGTGACTCAGATAACCAGGTGAACAGGCCCCGTATCAGCAGCCGTAATTTCCTCTGCCAGCAGCAGACAGTGAAAGTCACTCAGTCATGTTCAGCTCTTTGCAACCCCACAGACTATACAGTCCATGGAGTTCTCCAGGCCAGAATACTGGGCTGGGTAGCCTTTTCCTTCTCTAAGGGATCTTCTCAATTCATGGATCAAATCCAGGTCTCCCTCAATGCAGGCATATTCTTTATCAGGTAAGTTACCCAGGAAGCCCAGCAGGAGAACCAGGGCTCAAATCTAATTTAAAATTTCTTTGGTTGTAACCCTTCAGATATCTGTCCTGGAAGAAGGTAGTTTCAGGGCAAAGCTAATCTTTTAAAACAGGATGTTATAGACTTCCAAAGGGCTCTTTGCTCCAAGATATCTCTCTTATTGGCCCTACAAGAGGTCTGTGTTAAGAAGCCAGGGTAAGGTTTGCCCAGGTGCCTCTGTGCGCTTGGCCAACAGCCTCTGAGGCCACCCACCCAAGCTCCCCAGAAGCTGGTGGGTGGTGGCCCTTCCCCAGGACCCTCCAAAGCCCAGGGAGACAAAATGACTTTAAATCCAGACATGTATATTGAAATAAGTTAAAGGATTTAACATGAGGCACAGATGCAGATAATGCCAAAAAGCAAGCAGTAGTTGGTACACATTTAGTGATTAAGACAGCCTTTCCTGCTCCCACTGCTGCTGAGATGGCTGGATTTAGTCAAATTTAGTATAAAATGGAATACCCTGAAAGTGTTAGTGAAGGAGGGTCTGGAAAAGTTAAAGGTGGCACGACCAAATGCTGACCTGTAACAAGGATTCCAAGAAGGAGTTTCAAATGCTAGTGTGATTATGCAGGTTCCAGAGAGAATTGTGGTATCAGGAAATAATGAAAACATTCCATTTCTAGACCAGTAGATCCTGACGTTATACAGTCAAATCCCTTTAAGCCAAGCACTCATGTGCTTATGCTAAATGAAAGACCACTAAATTGTCTGGATTTAGAAACACCTCCTCCAGGCCCTCAAAATCAAGAAATCCGTGCGGTTGACAGGCTAAAAAGGAGCACTCTATGAGTGAAAATGCTATTTCCAAAAATGGACAGCTGGTCAGAACTGACTTCGTGTATGACATTTCAAATATACAGGCAACAACTGAAGGAACTTCAGAAGACACGACAGTTGTAGATGGAGCTTTGTTACAATGACAGATAATCAAACTGAATAGATGTCTACAGCTTCTTGAAGAGGAGAACAAAGATTGTGCTAAAAGAGAAATGGTCATGTATTCAATTACTGTAGCATTCTGGCTGCCAAATAGCTGGCTCTGGTTTTGCCACTAGCGGTAACCTCAACTCTCAAAAATATTGTTTCAACATCTGGAAATGTAAAGAATTTGCAAACTTTCAAAAAAAAAAAGACAAGGTAAGCCAGGGCCTCCCATATTTTGGCCATTACTGTACCATTCTCTTCTGTTTCTGTTTTATTGACTATGTTAAAGCCTTCGACTGTGTGGATCACAACTGTGGAAAATTCTTAAAGAGATGGGAATCCCAGACCACCTGATCTGCCTTCTGAAAAATCTGTATACAGGTTAAGAAGCAACACTTAGACCTGGATGTGGAAAAACAGAGTGATTTCAAATTGGGAAAGGAGTACGTCAAGGCTGTATACTGTCACCCTGCTTATTTAACTTATACTCAGAGTACATCATGCCAAATGCTGGGCTGGATAAAGCACAAGCTGGAATCAAGATTTCTGGGAGAAATAACAATAATGTCAGATATGCAGATGACACCACCCTTATGGAAGAAAGCAAAGAAAAACTAAACAGCCCCTTAATGAAAGTGAAAGAGCAGAGAGGAAAAAGTTGGCTTAAAACTCAACATCCAGAAAACTAAGATCATGGCATCTGGTCCCATCACTTCATGGCAAATAGATGGGGAAACAATGGAAACAGTGAGAGACTTTGTTTTTTTGGGGTCCAAAATCACTGCACATGGTAACTGCAGCCATGAAATTAAAAGATGCTTGCTCCCTGGAAAAAAAGCTATGACCAACCAAGACAGCATATTAAAAAGCAGAGACATTACTTTGCCTACAATGGCCCATCTAGTCAAAGCTACGGTTTTTCCAGTAGTCATTTATGGATGTGAGAGTTGGACTGTGAAGAAGACTGAGTGCCAAAGAATTGATGCTTTTGAACTGTGGTGTTTGAGAAGACTCTTGAGAGTCCCTTGGACTGCAAGGAGATCCAACCAGTCCATCCTAAAGGAGATCAGTCCTGAATATTCACCGGAAGGACTGATGCTGAAGCTGAAACTCCAATGCTTTGCCACCTGATGCGAAGAACTGATCTTTTCATTTGAAAAGACCTTGATGTTGGGAAGGATTGAAAGAGGGAGCAGGGGACCACAGAGGATGAGACGGTTGGATGGCGTCACTGACTTGATGGATATGAGTTTGAGTAAGCTCTGGGAATTGGTGATGGACAGGAAAGCTTGGCGTGCTGCAGTTCATGGGGTCACAAAGAATAACACACGACTGAGCAACTGAACTGACTGTACCATTTTCACAGTTTTTGACATTTGCACTAATTTTTACTTATTTCTCCTCTTTTTCTTTTTTCAAATTAACTTAATACATTACCAAAAAGAAAATTTCTCATCACTACTAAATAATAATAGGACACAAGTGAAAAATTGTTTTTTCAAATAAATATAAAGAAAGCATAACAATTTACATAAATCTTACTCATCTATGGAAAACTCTAAATAATTTCTCAAACACTGAGCTAAAGTATTTGGCACCATAATAGGTATAATTCCTCTTGTCAAGGAATTCAGATATAGGAAGAGAGAGATACATACAAATAGGCCATTAAAAACTGATGTCAGTATTTCTGGGATGAAGATAATCCTAGAGTATTTTACAGGCACATAAGAAGAGCATTTAACACCACAAACTTAGGTCAGAGAAAAATTTGCTGGGGCGGGTGAGGTCAGATCCAAGTGTTTGGTAAGGGGCATGCAGAGGCCATCGCTAGATGACAAAGTGGCTCCTCAGCAGAGGGACAGTAACAATAGTTTAGATTCTAGAAAAGGCATGGGATGAATGGCATTTCTGTTGCCACAGTGAACAGCGGGCTCAAGGAGTGATGAGAGGCAGTTGAGGTTGAAGGCTAGGCAGGCAGCTTACTACTTCATTTTGCAAGTAATGGGCTGAGAGGATGGATTTTACACTTTTCAGCAGGAGGTTTTTAAAAGAATGCTACAGTTGCAGTCCAGTGAGTAAATACCACTTAGTGAACAAGGAACACAAAGGCAAGAGGGAGATGGAAAGAAAGCTCTGTAAGTGGCAACCTGTAGAGGCTTTGGAGAGGACCACTGAGAGAGCAGAACCTCACTGCTTAAAAAGGCTAGAGACTGAATGGCTTTCCCTCCTGGTTCAGGCAAGCTTATTCCAAGAATACAGAGTTGGGGTGAAGGTTGAAGTAGTGAAGATGGGTGGGCTCCCAATTACTCTGTGATTGTGGACAGTATACCTTGAAAGCTGGCCTTCTTGACTTTGAATCTATTCTTCCCCTGAGCTGATCACTTTTAAATACTCTTACAATATTTCTTACAGTCTCCAGACAAGATTTTTTCCAAGGCCGAAATCATGTTTTTGTGCTCTTATATGTGATTATACATAAGTATCTTCCTTTTCAAAGGCCTAGTTTTCTCATCTCTAAAATGGGATTAATGAAAGCCCCCTTAAGAAGCAGTTTTGAAAATCAGTAGATATTAAGTATGAAGATACCTTGCCCTGGGGTCTACACACACTGTTGAGACTCAGTCATTGTCAGTTTTTTAAAAAAAATTTCACTTACTACACAGTAGTAAGCATGTGAAGGATGTTTGATAATGATGATGACTGGAAAGGACTGCCTAGCACATGCTCTGGTGGATTGGAAATGCAATTAAGGAAATGACATGGGCTTTAGGGTCTTGTTTTGATGGCAGTGTTAAAGAATTTGGTGTTCAGACTTTAACTGTATTTGAAGTTATTGTAGACTCTTCTATGCTTTAGTTGTGATGAAGTGATAAAAGAGAACCCAGGCTAAGTACATCATTGGTTCTTCATTACCCTTGATACTGACTATAATTACTCCAGTTAATAGACTTTTAGCTTATTAGTCAGCAAGCCTATTGGAGTTTCCCAGGTGGCACTAGTGTTGTGTGTGTGTGTGTGCGTGTGTGTGCACGCGCACGAGCATGCTAAGTCACTTCAGTCATGTCCAACTCTGTGCCACCTTATGGACTGTAGCGCACCAGACTCCTCTGGCCATGGGATTCTCCAGGCAAGAATACTGGAGTGGGTTGTGATAATATCCTCCAGGGAATCTTCCCAAGCCAGGGATTGAACCTGTGTTTTCTATGTCTCCTTCATTGGCAGGTGTGTCCTTTACCACTGGTGCCACCTAGGAGCCCAATCCTATTACAAGGCCCACAAAAGTCTGTATGTGTGTTGAACTCATTGTAGAAGAGCCTAGAAGCTTCTGCTGAACCATGATGTCTCCAGTCACACCCTCAGACCAACCTGGAGTACAAATAATTAGTTTACTATCTTATGTTTAAGACACTTACTTTTCCTTTACATCGGCCATATACCATATACCAATATGATTAAAAGATCAGACGATGACAAGGACTCTTGAATGGGATGAAGTAAAAAGTAAATTCTACCCCTCAGAAATATTTTATGCAGGTCAGGGCAATGCTGTTGATCTTCCATTTTTTAAAGTTTTAATCGTGCTAAGTGCTTGACATACAATATTTCATTGAATATTTCCAATGAGCTTATGATACACACATTTTTAAATAAAGAGATGAAACACACTGAGCCTGAGAAAATTAAATAAATTGCCTAAGGTTACAATGTGAGCTGAGAAGCACTCTAGCTACCCTGTTTCCTGTCTACCTATAGCCAGTGTTCAGTGAGGTTGCTAGTTCCTCATTTGTTAGGGGATAAAAAAATATATTTCCACTAATATGAAACTCACAGGGGAGACATAGAAATGAAGTAAGTAAACAAGTGTGAAGGATATTTAAAAAATTAAATGAAATGACTTAGCATGAGAACCATAACTAATGTATCTCTATGTACACAAAGCAGTATCATACAAAACAGATGTCAAATTAAGTATTGTGGATGATGTTGGCTATAAGTGTAAATTATATGAGTTAAATTAGAAGCAAACAAATGGGGTGAAGTAGTTTGGGGGAAGGTCTATGATTTCTTATCAATGTAATATTCAGGTTGATGGAGTTGACATAGACGCTAAGTAAATCACCCATTTCTTTAAACTTTATAGGTAGATAGAAATCTCTTATTACCTACCAATAGCTTGAACAAATTGTCATCTTTCTAAGTTTTTTAATTAAAAATATTTTACAGAAGTATAGTTGATTAATTATATCTTAAATTCTGCTATAAAGTAAAGTGATTCAGCTCTACATATATGTATACACACACACACACACATTCTTTTTTGTATCACAGGGTATTGACTATAGCTCCCTGTGCTACACAGTAGGATCCTGTTGTTATTTATTCCATATATATTAGTTTGCATCTGCTAACCCCAAACTCCCAATTCATTCTTCCCCTGTCCCCTTCTCCCCCTTGACAATCACAAGTCTGTTTTCTATATCTATGAGTCTGTTTCTGTTTCATAGATACATTCACTTGTGTCATATTTAAGATTTCACAAGTAAGTGATATCATATGGTATTTATGTCTCTTTCTGACTTACTTCACTTAGTATGAGAAACTCTAGGTCCATCCATGTTACTGCATGTGTGCATGCTTAGTTGTCTCCAACTCTTTCCCACCCCGACTTGCACATAGAAGGTCTAATCTTCCTTCCTACACTCCAGAAGTCTGTGAAATTGATTTGTGCAGAAAAAGTTCCCAGATGATGTCCCCAGTCAGATATCACTTTTCCCTTCTTCGATGAACAAAGCAGCATGTGAATAGCTTTTAGACAACATCATTTCTGACCTCTTCATTTGAAAATTATTTTCTGGCTTTTATATATGATACCTACAATCACAGTGCTTAGCGAATAGCAAACACAATCCTTTTTTTTTTTTTTTTTTTGCTAAATTTAATTAAATTGTTACAAATTTCACAGAGATGCATAAATATTGACTGAATGAAAACTCACAGTTGATGTGTCCCAACTTTCTAATGGTGAAAAGTCACACTGCAGTCACTAGTTCACAAGTGTTCACCAGCACAGCATGTCTGGAATAAAATATCCAGCTGGAATTGTCTCATTAGGCATCACTCTTTCTGTATGTGCTCTGAAAGGAAAAGAAAATTGATTGTAAAGTGTGTTGCTGCTGCAGACTTCCTGGATTTGGTTAACGAGATAAACTTGGAATAAGAATTCTTTGCCACTGGGAATGACCAAGTCACCAGACCATAACTGTACACCTCTTTGGTGGGGAAGGATACCACTGGCAAGGGCAGATATACGTTTTGCTTTTGGTAAAAGGATCATTAAACTTTATTTCCAATTCCTGTTGTTATCATTATAGACATAGATCTAGATGTGAGCCCAATAGGGGTAGAGCTGAGATAGTAATCTGAGAGTCAGAAAGCATGCTGTGATCAGATTCATCCATCCTGTACTTAGACATTATTCCTATATCAAGCAAATTGTGTCTGACTTCATGCTCCTTGTAAAGGGTACAATCATCATGAATGATGGCCACCAAATATGTCTAGTACATGGGTCTAACTAAATTTTCTGGCTTCTTGTAGTTGAATGTATCCATGTGACCAGTTCTGGCAAGGATTTGTGAGCAAAATTGAGGGGTGTTACTTCTCAGCCTGAGCACTTAATTAGTAGCCTGAATGCACAGTCTTTCCAAAACTCTCTTTCCTTCTGCTGGCCATGAATCCAGGATGTGGTTGCTGTGTCATCCCGGCTGCAGTGAGGATACATAAGGGCTGACCCACAGTGAGAAAGAAGCCTAAAACCTCTTTCTTGTTATAAGTCATTAGCTTCTGCGGTTATTTTTCACATGTAATAACCTTGTCTATCTTATGGTACATGGGAATTGCCCAGGTCCTCATAAACACAAACTTTGTGTCAATTTTCTTATTGAACAAGGAATTCACTGAACACTACTTCAAGATAGACATTATCTAGGCATCAGATATACTGCACTGAACAAAACTGTTTATGCTATTTGTAGCTAATGGGAAACACGAGCAGCTGACCTGAAAGAATTTCCAGATGAGACTGTCCCGTCTATGAGTGAATATTGGGATTAACCTGGGTTTTGAATTTGGCATGCAAAAAATAATACTAAGTAGGAAACTGTATTCATCCAACAAAATTACATTGCATTCCTATGCAAGCAGAGAATTTACAATGTCATTTGCAGCAACATGGGTGGACCTAGAGATTGTCATACTAAGGGAAATAAACCAGAAAGAAAAAGTCAAATACCATATACTATCACTTATATGTAGAATCTTAAAAAAATGATACAAATAAACTTTTTTTACCAAATAGAAAGAGACTTACAGGCATAGAAAACAAACTTGTGGTTACCAAAGGGGAAAGCGGGCAGAGGTACAAATTAGGAGTGTGAGATTAACATATACACACTACTAGGTATAGATATATAATAGCTAACCAACAAGAACCTACTGTATAGTACAGGGACCTGGGCTCAATATTTTGTAATAACCTCATTGGAAACGACTCTGATGCTGGGAGGGATTGGGGGCAGGAGGAGAAGGGGATGACCGAGGATGAGAGGGCTGAATGGCATCACGGATTCGATGGAAGTGAGTCTGAGTGATCTCCGGGAGATGGTGATGGATAGGGAGGCCTGGCGTGCTGCAATTCATGCGGTCGCAAAGAGTCGGACGCGACTGAACGACTGAACTGAACTGAATCTAAAAAAAATAGGTTTATATATGTACAACTGAATCACTTTATTTTATACCTGAAACTAACACAACTCTGTAAATCAACTATACTTCAATTAAAAAAAGAGTTTATTAGAGTCCTATCAGTTAAAAGAGACACAAAAGTAGAATTCTGATTATCTTTGGAATATAACAGTAGTAATTATAGCTTCTATTTGTTGGGCACCTTCTATAGGATAGCTACTTGAATATATACAAATTATCCAGAATTATGCACAACATGAAATTATGTTCATTTTCTATCACTGCATATTAAATTACCATAAAATTAGCAGCTTGACCATACCTGTGATCTGCTTCTGTGGGTCAGAGATCCAAGTGAGCTCAACTGGTCTCTGCTTAGGTACCACAGAGCTGGAATCAATATGTTAACCAGGTTAAGAGCTCACCTGGAGAACTGGAGAACCTATTTCCAAACTCAGGCAGGTGATTGACAGAGACTGTAAAACTGAGATCCATTTCTTTGCTGGCTACAGGAGGTCTGTCTCTGCTCCTAGAGGCTTTTGCATTGCTGCCTCTATCTGCAGAGCAGCAATAGCACCTTGAGGACTTCTTGTGCTTCAAATCTCTGTGATGTCCTACATCCCCTTCCACGGCCTTCTTCTGACTTAAAAAAAAAAAATTAATTGGAGGATAATTACATTATAATGTTGTGTTGGTTGCTGCCATACAGCAATGCAAATAAGTCGTAAGAGTGTGTATGTGTGTGTGTGTGTGTATGTATATGTATGTATGTGTGTATATATATATGAAAGTGAAAGTGAAGTCTCTCAGTTGTGTTCCTACTCTTTGCGACCCCATGGACTGTATCCTATCAGGCTCCTCTGCCCATGGGATTTTCCAGGCAAGAGTGCTGGAGTGGATTGCCATTTCCTTCTCCAGGGGATCTTCCTGACCCAAGGATCGAACCTGAGTCTCCCGCATTGTAGGCAGATGCTTTACTGTCTGAGCCACCAGGAAAGCCCTATATATAAGTACTATCCATCATGAACCATCCTCCCAATCCCTTATTTTGCCTTTTAAAAAAGCCTGTAATTTGATTAAATTCACCTGGATGATCTCCAAAATTTAACCTCAACTGATTTGCACCTTAAATTGCAAAGTCCTTTCACCACAATATCTATATTTATATTTGAATCTCTAGGGAATGGGAATCTTTGGGGGAGACAGAACAATCCTTGGAATTCTGCCTATCACGTAAAGTTCTAGAATTTCTCAAAATTGAGCATGTTGAGGTCATGTTAAAAAATAAAAAACTCCTACTCTGATAATTTTTTTCATCTCTCTGTATCAACTTCACTCACATCCGTGAATCTGAGAAACCACTTGGCAAAGAGAGCTTAAAAAAAAAAAAAAAAAAAAAACAAAACACTCCCTTGTAGCTTCCCTATTGGTCCCGTGGTTAACAGTGTGCCTGCCAATGTCAGCGCAGAATATGGGCTTGATTTCTGGTCTAGAAAGATCTCACATGCCACTGGGCAACTAAGCCCTTGTGCCACAGCTACTGAGCCCATACATTCTAGGGCTCGTGCTCTACAACAAGAGAAGTCACCACAATAAGAGGCTTGCACACTGCAAGTAGAAGGTATCCCCCACTCACTGCAACTGGAGAAAGCTTGGGGCAGCAATCAAGACCTAGCACATCCAAAAATAGATAAATAAAACTTAAAAAACCAAGTTGGTACAGAGTTGTCAATAAGTGTAAAAAAAATAACACCCCCATAACCCTTAAATACATACATCCTCCCAATACATATACACATACACAACATTGCACACACACTTTTTGTGATAAGATAGCTCAAATATTGACTTTTGCTTTACTAGTGAGAAAAAATTGCCACCTAAAACATCAACAAAAATAAAATTAAAAAGTTAAAAAATGACATGGCACTAATTTGGGATTATAACTAATTTGTAAGGTGAAGTGAAGACACGCATGCTTGCAAACATCCCCTAGGCACCCCCAGTTTGAATTCAGAATCAGCTCTAAATCATGTCAGCCTCACAATGATCCTTTGTTTTGAATCCTATATCAAAGTGCCAAAGCCATTCAATGGGCTTGCCTTTGTAAAAGCTGACAGCTTTGTATTTTTACCAATTCATAGTATCTGACTGAAGCTCAGATGTCACAGTTTGTGAACAAACAGCTTCCTTCTCTCTTTCTTTTGTCAGACTGCCAAGAAGCTGGCGATCAACCAAGGCTGGTTCTACTGGGTAACTCCTCATGCTGGCAAGTGTCAAGTGCCCATGAGAGAGACCCCTGGTCTATAATTCCGGAGCTCAGTGGGGAGGAAACAGCTTACTGGCATCTGTTAGCAAATAGAGGACTTCCTTATATGTCCCCTCTGCTCTAATCAGACAGCATTTGACATCTTTCCTGTTCATGCTCTGTTAATTTCCATCTCAGGATTTCCTGTATGTTTATCCTTTACCTGAAAATCTCCTGCATTTCTACTTACGTAGAGGTTTATATTAACAAATTCTTGATTCAATTTATTGAACAGATATAAGCCTATTTGAATGATCTATTTTCTTTGTGTGAGTTCTGATAGTTTGCATCTTATAAGGAATTGCTGCATTTTGACTAGTATCCAGTTTGTGGTTATTTGTTGTTCATAGTTCTAAGCATTATTTTACTTTTGAGTTTTTTGTTATCGATTCAATGTACACAGAATCAGCTTTTTAATTAATTCTTTATTGGAATATATTTACTTTAAAATGTTGTGTTAGTTTCTTCTGCATAATGAAGCAAATCAGACACATGTGTATGTTTATTCCCTCCACTTTGTACCTCCTGTCCCTCTGACCCACCCGTTTAGGTCACCACAGAACACCAAGCTGAGCTCCCTGTGCCATACATCAGATTTGCACTAACCACTATGGAGAACAGTATGGTGGCTCCTTAAAAACTAAAAGTAGAATTACCATATGAGCCAGCAATCCCATTCCTAAGCATATACTCTAAGAAAGCCATAATTCTAAAAGACATATGCACGAGATCAATTTTGATGACCCATGGGGCTTCCCTGTGGCTCAGATGGTAAAGAATCTGCCTGCAAGGCAGGAGACCCAGGTTTGATCCCTGGGTTGGGAAGATCCCCTGGAGAAGGGAATGGCAACCCACTCTGGCATTCTTGCCTGGGGAATCTCCTGGACAGAGGAGCTTGATGGGCGCCAGAAATGCAGGAGACCCACTGGGTTGAGAATATCCCCTGGATAAGGAAATGGCTACCCACTACAGTATTCTTGCCTAAAGAATTCCATGGACAGAGGAGCCTGGCAGGCTATAGTCGATGGGGTCATAAAGCATTGGACACGACTGAGCAACTAACACACACACACTTACTGTATGGAAAGTGGTGTCTCAGCTCTGTTTTCTTGGAGCCATACAACAACAACTAGACTTAGTCAAGGGTAGATTATATTGAAAAAACTATTCCAATAGGGAGAACATTCCAGCTACAATCTTCAAGCCAATCAAGATCAAATAGAAAAATAATTTTCCATTTTAAAGGGATTAGAGAATTAGGACCAGTAAGAATGTGGAAATTGAATAGAAACAAACAGACAGCATTGTAATTAAGATGATCTAATGGGGTACGTTTCTGTTCTCATGTGGTCAGCCAGTTCTCTGCTGCTGCTGCTGCTAAGTCGCTTCAGTCGTGTCTGATTCTGTGCGACCCCATAGACCACAGCCCACCAGGCTCCCCTGTCCCTGGGATTCTCCAGGCAAGAACACTGGAGTGGGTTGCCATTTCCTTCTCCAATGCATGAAAGTGAAAAGTGAAAGTGAAGTCACTCAGTCATGTCCGACTCTTAGCGACCCCACAGACTGCAGCCCACCAGGCTCCTCCATCCATGGGATTCTCCATGCAAGAGTACTGGAGAGGGGTGCCATCGCCTTCTCCGAGCCAATTCTCAGGATGAACTTAAGTGAGGGTATTCTGTGTTTTACTGCTTGTCCAGACTAAAGGACAAGCCAGAGTTCAAGGATCTATGGGGAGGAGAGAAGCCTGTCAAGAGACAGTGCAAGCCAAAGTAGAGGGTAAAAGTGAAAATGTTAGTTCCTTGGTCCTGTCTGACTCTGTGACCCCATGGACTATAGCCCACTAGCTCACCTGGCTCCACTGTCTATGGAATTCTCTAGGCAAGAATACTGAAGTGGGTTGCATTCCCATCTCCAGGGGATCTTCCCTACCCAGGGATTGAACCCAGGTCTCCTGCACCACAGCAGATTCTTTACCAGGTGAGCCACCAGGGATCCCCCTAGTAGAGGGTAAATTGTGGGTGATTATAAACACTTGGTCATTGCTCATCCTGGCTACAGGTTTACCAGTTTCAATGATCTTTTCAAAGAACCCACTTTGTTCCTTTAACTCACTTGAAAAGCACTCACTTTGAAAAGATCTTTTCAAAGATCAATGAATCAATTATGAGTTCATTGATTCTATTGTTTTCCTGTTTCCAACATTATTCACTTCTGCTGTAATGTATATATATGTTTTTGTATTCTACTTAGGCTTAAATGGCCATTCCTCTATTTTCTTAGATGGAACCTTATATTATTATAACATAAGACCTTTCCTCTTGTTTAATATACATACTTAAGGCTAAAAATTTCCATCTAGGTGTTGCTTTTTCTGCATCCCACATATTTTGATAAGTTGCATTTAGATTTTTCCTTTAGTTCAAAATATTTGCAAATATTTTTCTTGAGACCTCTTTAACCTATGTGTTATTTAGGTATGTATGTTTAATGACCAAATATTGGGGATTTTCCAACCTTTTTCTGAAATTGATTTCTAGTTCAATTCCATTGTGGTTGGATAACATACTCTATTTATATTTGTATAAATCTGCTAAGGTGTGTTTTACAGTCTGGAATGCCATCTCTCTTGGTGAATGTCTTGTGAACTTGAGAGAATATGTATTCTATCGTTGAAGGGATATTCTATAAATATCAATTAGATCAAGTGTACTGAGAGTTATGTTTAGGTCATCTCTATCTTTAGTGATTTTCTACCTACTTGTACTACCAAATACTAACAGTTTGTATTGAAATCTCTGACTATAATAGTGGATTTGTCTATTTCTTCTTATAGTTCTGTCAGGTTTTGACTCACGTGTTTTTATGCTCTATTAAGTACATAGGTGTGTAAGTTTGTTAGGTGTTCTTGGAAAAGTGACAACTGGTAATCCCTGATAATTTTCCTTGTTCTGAACTCTATAACTCTGAAACTGATGGCTCTATTTATCAATATATCTTGGGAATTCCCTAATGGTCCAGTGATTAAAACATGGGATTTCACTGCCAAGGGCCCAGGTTAGATCTCTGGTAGGGGAATTAAGATCCCACAAGCTGCTGGTGTGGCCAACAAATAAATAAATAAAATCTTAAAATATATAGTATATCTTTTTTCTTTCCCTTTATTTTTACCTGAGTTTGTTTGTTTGTTTGTTTTAAAGTGGCTTTCTTATAGACAACACACAGTATGGTCTTGTTTGTTCACTCACTCTGACAATCTCTATCTTTTTAATTGGTGTGCTGCTGCTAAGTCGCTTCAGTCGTGTCCGACTCTGTGTGGCCCCATAGAAGGCAGCCCACCAGGCTCCCCCTGTCCCTGGGATTCTTCAGGCAAGAACACTGGAGTGGGTTGCCATTTCCTTCTCCAATGCATGAAAGTGAAAAGTGAAAGTGAAGTCACTCAGTCGTGTCCAACTCTTAGCGACCCCATGGACTGCAGCCTACCAGGCTCCTCCATCCATGGAATTCTCCAGGCAAGAGTACTGGAGTAGGGTGCCATTGCCTTCTCCATTAATTGGTGTAGTCCTTCTAAATGTGATTGGCAAAATAATGTCTCCCCAATATAATGTTTCCAATATAATGTCTCCCCAATATAGCCATGACCTAGTATCTGGAAACTTTGACTATGTTGCATTTCATGGCAAAAGGTACTTTGCTGAAGTGATTAAAGTTGAGATGGAGAACTTTTCCAGATTTTCAGGGTGAAACCAATCTAAATCATGGTGAAAATGAAGGCAGCTGAGTAGGTAAGAGTTATACTGTGAGAAGGACCCAATCTTCCATTGCTAGCTTTAAAGATAGGAGAAAGATTTCATGAGCTAAGAAATGTGAGCTGCCTCTAGAAGGTGGGAAGCACAAGAGAATGGATGCTACCAAAAGCCTCCAGTAAAGAGTACAACCCTCCAACACTGATTTTAGCCCATTGATTTTATCTCAGTTTTCTGACCTATAGAGCCATAAGGTGATGCATTTATATTGCTAAACTCTCCAACTTTGTGGTAATTTCTTATGATAGTGATAGAAAACTAATAAACTTGCATTTCATATTCCAAGATCAAATCCAAACTAAGTCTCCCTGGTATACGTATTACTTATATACCAACCTGGCTTGTACTTCAATTTCTTTTGTGGTAAATCCTCTTCCTTATCATTCTTACATGTTGTCTGTTTCATGTATTTAGGTTTGTGTATATGAGACAGAGTTAGTGTTTGTGTTGCTGTGGTTCTCCTGTACCAGCCCCACACTGAGCTACATTAATATTTATTCCTAACATTTTTCAGATTTTGTATGTTACTCAGATGCATGCTAGAAGTATAAAAGAAGAATAAGGTCAATTTGATTGAGGAAAAAGGTCATGTGCTGATATTAGATAATCACAGATGCAAAATCTGTGTTGCCTAAGATGACACCCAAATTTCAGTGCTCTCATCTGTGAGATGGGAATAAACATGCCTGTCCCAATGACTGTTTGTAAGGAGGCAAGTCAGAAGTATGTGAATTGTTAGTCACTGAGTAGATGTTTAGATATTAGATATTCCAGAGCTTGGTTTTCTTAATAGAGACAAACAAGATAATTATGAGCATGAAATTTTCACTTCTGTTGTTCTAATTAAAAAATAGTACTGGGAGCAAATGAGAAAGTTTCTAGCTAGCATTTTCTTAAGTGATTACACACAAATACTGTGATTCTTGAGGGTCAACAGTCCTGTCCATAGGATGACTGGCGTTCAAGCCAATTATATAAGTAAACATGCCACTTGTGCATACATTGCTCATTTCCATGGTTTTAAAAATAACAATTACATTGTTTTCCCTTCATTTAGCTCACACTTATGGGCTAATTGGACATACATTACATTATTTAAAAATTCATTCTTGTCAACAAAAACAGGCACTTCATATGATCATTTTCATTTTCATATATTTTTGAACTGCTAGGCAAATGGCATTTTACTAAAATAGATTTTGTTTTCACAGCACACAGAATAAAAAATGTTATTAATTTAAGTTTTGTAGGCTTTTGAAACTAATTAGATATAACTGACATAATTTTTATTTGACAATGCAGATGCACAGAGCAGGCTCAGAAAAGAGAGACTCAGAAAATTCACAAGCATATCTTTAAATCTTATCAGTTCCTTTATATACATGTATATGAACGGTATACATCTATACCATATAGATCATTCCTTATGTATATATGATGCACATTATATCATATATACATGATCATATATATATTTATATATCATATACACATATTTTTTAACTGTTTGGCCATGCCCCCACAACATGCAGGATCTTTGGGTCCTGACCAACGCTCAAACACAGGCCTACTGCACTGGAAGCAGAGTCTTAACCACCGGGCCACAAGGGAAGTCCCCACACATACATGTATATGTTTTAAATTTGTTTCAGATCTATAAATAAACTTGTTTTACATTACCAAAATGCTATGTTGTTGAAGAAAAGTGGTTTATTTGTGTGACACTACAGTTTGCCTTCTGGTAAGTCTTTTGGGGATTTAATTCTCGATGGGTCTGTCTTTGCACATCCCAGGAACCGAAGCATTAGGGCCTTTTAAAAAAGACTATCTCTTCAAAGATATTTATGATCCAAACAGGCTTTATAGAGAGGGATTTAATTTTATCTCCTCCTGAGCAGAAGAATGTCTTTCTTACTCTCTAGTCTAATAAACGTAATGTTCTCCATGGCACACGGTGTGTAGATGTGCTTATCATCTACTATAAAATATTTTGGCATTCTTGCAGAAGATGAGCATACATCCTTCTACTCTGCCATCCTGGGTTTCCAAAACCTAGGGTTCCTCTCTATAACAACAGTTTATGCAAGTTTCCCCTGGCCCTCTTTTTATCATTATTTGGAAATTGGGGCTTGGGAACTCTGAGCAAAAATGATAATATTCTATACTGTTAATTCTGTAAATAATCAATTGTCCTTTGACTTTGACCCAGGACTCAGGTTTGCTGCCAGTGTCCATAAAACTGTGGCAAACTACCTTGTTAGTCAGAAAGTAGAGTAAAATCTCAGACCTATGACAGTTTCTGAAAGAATGAAATAGTGATACCTATGACAAAAGAAGTGTTTCATATCAACAACATAGTTTAAAGAAGTCTAGAACATGATTTTCACACCTATGCAGAAGTGGGTTAGTATAATGGTACTAACACTAAGCTTATCATGGACATTGGACCCTGTTCTAGCTTCTCCTTGACCTCAGTTTGTGAACTGAACAAATTTATTTTTGTTTAATATGTTTTTCATATATTATCTTATTTGTTGTGATTAAGTAAACAATGCAGTAGGTTTTAAACTGCTGGCTTTTTTATAAAAAGATATTTTCCTGTTGTTCTTAGTTGACATTAACAATGTGTGCAATTTTAGTGTTGCCTGAGTTATTTAGTCCAAACATGGAGGTATGAAGGACACAGGGTATTAGAAAGGATCACATACAAGTCTTGGGTCCATCATTTTAAGCATTCTGCAGATTTTACTGGAAACCTTTTAGTGTTAATTGGTGTTTCCCATGCATCATTGGACTCCAAGAATTCGCTAGAGGGAGATACAGCATCTTTAAGGTCAGATGGGATCAAAGGCCACATTGGCCTGTCTATATCTCCTGCATGACGCCTACTATACATCATGGTTCAAGGGATATAATGAAATTAGTTCTAAAAGTTGCACCACAAATCAAAGTGACTGTGAAATATCACAACTGAAGAAAAAAATGCGTTTTTATTTTGGTCTACGCCAAAGACTTGTATTTTATACTTCTCACAATAGTGGTAAGCGTGTCTGTTGTCTAAGAATCTTTAAATGTTCTATTTTGAGTGTGATGGAGTTCACACTACTGTATATATATATATATATTTGTCCAAAGCTGTTGAGCTGTACATTTTAAATGTAAAAATGTTATTTTGTGTAAGTGATTTCTTATAAAATATTAAAGAACATGTGAACATGCGATGTTTGTACCTGAAGGAAGGTCTTGGTATTATTCTTGTCACCTTAGATTCTCAAGGGATCTCAGCTTTTAATGGGAATAGGGACACCATGCAAATGTTCATCACAAGGGAGAGACATCTAAAATTTAATTTATATGTGTTTCCCAGATTTATTGTTTTCTGATAATTATTTTTGCTTAGTAGAGAAAGAAAATATGAAAGGACTAAGATAATGAATAAACATAAGAGGGAAAGAGAGGAAGATCCTCAAAAAAAAGTGGTGCCCTGGTTAACCTAGAAATTCCCCCAATACAATCTTGACTTAATCTCACTTTAAATTTTTTTCTTGTGATTAAAATGCACAAAGAGGACACCAAGCATTCTTCTGCTCATTGCCTCATTAGTGCATAAACACTTCTTGTTCTTTTGGTCAGTATTTTTAAACAGGTAAAGAAAGAAATGTAGTTAATTGGCTTTATGTTGTTACTACATAAAATAAATTTAGACTGCTTTGCTAGATTATCTTGTATTTATTTAATTGGCAGAATTAAATGTAACTCTTGAGCTGCCATTAATATAATAGCCAGTGCAAAATATTGTCTTAGACTTATAGGTTCCATATGTGAAGAGTGAAGTGATCATTATGAGGGATACATTTATCAATAATTTGTCAACATTATCATCTGTATTTTTTTCTAGCATAGTGCTGGAAATAGTATAGGATGTTAAAAATATTTCCCTTTCAATTAATCTTCTGCATCCTCAAGGAAAATATGAACTATAATATTTTGTTACAATTTATTATCTGCACTATTATAGTCAGTTCAAAATGACATAGGAGATGTAAAATTAGTATGTAGTTCTCGTTTAAGTGTAGTTAGGCAGATATTTTGGGGCTGTGGGGTTTCTGAACTCTATATGATAAAATTGAAAGGGCTAAATCTAGTGAGGTTTTTTTTTTTTCTCAAAATGGCTGGGGAAAACTAGGGAAATCAAAAGCAACATACAAAATGTTTAGGGTAAAGTTAAGGGGAATAAGGATTAGCTATAAGTAGAAGGTAAGGCCTGGTTTCTGAAGTCAGCTGTTCAACAACTGTTCTGGAAATGCAGACCAAGGTCAGGTGTGAGGAAATAGAAAAGTGACATTGCAAAGCTTCCCTTATTATTAAGCCTGGTAGAGTTTGGTACAGGAGTGCTTGGGTTTCATAGATGAAACATAATTTTTTCTCGAGGTGGCAAAATATCCAGACAGCACACAGTTAGAGCAGTAGTTCTTGACTTTTAGTATACTGTATAGATATTTCTGGATTTATGGTGGGGTTCAGTTCAGTTCAGTTCATTTCAGTTCAGTTGCTTAGTTGTGTCCGACTCTGCGACCCCGTGGATTGCAACACGCCAGGCCTCCCTGTCCATCATCAACTCCAGGAGTTTACCCAGACTCACGTCCATCGAGTCAGTGATGCCGTCCAGCCATCTCATCCTCTGCCATCCCCTTCTCCTCCTGCCCTCGATCCCTCCCGGCATCAAAGTCTTTTCCAGTGAGTCAACTCTTTGCATGAGGTGGCCAAAGTATTGGAGTTTCACCTTCAGCCTCAGTCCTTCCAATGAACACCCAGGGCTGATCTCCTTTAGGATGGACTGATTGGATCTCCTTGCAATCCAAGGGACTCTCAAGAATCTTCTCCAATACCACACTTCAAAAGCATTAATTCTTCGGCACTCAGCTTTCTTCACAGTCCAACTCTCCCATCCATATATGACCACTGGAAAAACTATAGCCTTGACTAGATGGACTTTTGTTGGCGAAGTAATATATCTGCTTTTCAATATGCTATCTAGGTTGGTCATAACTTTCCTTCAAAGGAGTAATTGTCTTAATTTAATGGCTGCAATCACCATCTGCAGTGATTTTGGAGCCCCCCAAAATAAAGTCTGACACTGTTTCCACTACAGTGGGGTTATGTCCTAATAAATCCATCATAAATTAAAAATACCATTTAGTTGAAAACACATTTAATACAAATAGCCAATTGAACATCAAAGAGTAGCCTCACCCACCTTAAATGTGCTGGGAACAGATAACCCAACCAAAAAATGGGTGAAAGATATAAATAGACATTTATCCAAAGAAGATATACACAGATGGCCAACAGGCATGTGAAAAGAGGTTCAACATTACTAATTATTAGAGAAATGCCAATCAAAACTATAATCAGGTATCACCTCACACCACCCAGAATGGCCATGAAAAAATCTACAAGAAATAAATGCTAGAGAGGGTGTAGAGAAAAGGGAACCCTCCTATAATGTTGATGGAAATGTAAATTGATATAACCTGTATGGAGAACAATATGGAAGCTCCAAGTATCATGATATCCAAGGATCATTATTTTAATATGTATTAATATACTATGTCCTTTAAAAATATTTTTCAATATTAGCTTTTTTTTTTTTTTTTAAATTAAAGTATAGTTGATTTACAATGTTTTGTTAGTTTCAGGTCTACAGAAAAGTGATTCATTTATACATACATACAGATCTATTTTTTTTTCAGATTCTTTTCCCTTTTAGGTTATTACAATATACTGTAATATTGTGCTATACAGTAGGTCTTTGTTGGTTATCTATTTTACATTTAGTTGTGTGTATATGTTAATTCCAAAATTCTAAATTACTGACCACTGTTTCCCCTTTGGTAACCATAAATTAGTTTTCCATCTCTGTGGGTCTATTTTGCTTCATAAATTTCTGTTCATTTGTGTCAGATTTTAATTCCAAATATAAGCAATATTGTATGATATCCATGTTTTTCTATTTGACTTACTTCACTTACTATGATAATCTCTAGGTCAATCCATGTTGCCACAAATGTTATTATTTTATTCCTTTTTATGGTTAAGTAATATTCTATGGTATAAATATACCACATCTTCTTTATCCATTCATTTGACAATGGACACTTAGGCTGCTTCCATAACTTGGCTATTGTAAGTAGTAGTATATCGTTTTGAATTATGGTTTTCTCTGAAAAAGGAAACCTTTGTCATTAACATTTGAACCCAATGCAGTTTGCCTATAAGCACTGGTGTTTATTAGGGAAAATGGTATGGTAAAAAGAACTCATTCTTGGAGTCAAAAATGCATAAGGTAAAAAACTCAACCCCTGATATTTGTTAGTCAGTCTCTGTTTTGTCATCTTTAAAAAGAAGAAATACTGGTGCTTATCTAATGGGGCCTTTTGGAGGATTAAATGAGAAAGATGAATGCTAGATGACCAGCAACTGTCCAGGAGAAAAATAGGTATATTACAAATGTGATTTTCCAAACTGGGCAACATAATATATTTCCATACACACTTACCAAAATTTGTTTTGATGACCTGAGAATCTTTTTTTTTAACTAATATTTTGAAGTAATCTTAAGCCTACAGAGTAGTTAGGGATTTAGTATAAATAATTGTATCTGTCTCTTGCACCTGTTAATCTTAATGTCTCACATAACCATAGAATAGTTATCAAAAGCAAGAAATTGACATGAGCACAATAGTATAAATTTTTTAAAAATTTCTCATAGTTATTCAAATAACTTTTTTTCTATTCTGGATTATATCCTAGAGCCCACATTGCATTTAGTTGTTATTTCTCTTGTCCCTTGTAACCTGTAATCATTTTTAAGGTTTTTTTTTTTTTTTTTCTTTTCCCCATGACTTTTTACTTTTGAATAGTATTGATTTGAATATGTCCATGCATTTTTGGCAAGAATGCTATATCATCAGTTCATGATATCAAAGGGTTAATGATGTCATACATATTATTACTAGTGAAGTTTGCAACAATCAGTTGTTTAAATTGGTGTATGTCAGGTTTGCCTATAGTAAAATCGTCTCTTCCTTTGTAGTTAATAGGATTTTCTTGGTGGCTCTGACAGTAAAGAATCTGCTTGTAATGAAGGAGACCTGGGTTTGATCCTTGGGTTGGGGAGATCCCTGAAGAAGGGAATGGCAACTCACTCCAGTATTCTTACCTGGAGAATCCCATGGACAGAGAAGCCTGGTGGCCTCCATACCGTCCATGGGATTGCAGAGTCAGACATGATTGAATGGCTAACACACTTTGTAGTTAACAAGGATCTCGAGGGAGTATATAAAGACTTTACAAATCCTGTATTTTCACAAACTTCTCTCAAATTTAATGGCTGCAGATCTGTTGTTGTCACAGTTTTTACTTTGCTGTTTACCTAATGTTGATTCTCCATTTTCTGTCTTCTTTCTACATTTATTAGTTGGATTCTACTATAAGTGAAACTTATCTTTTTTCTTTCATGTATTTATTTATTTTATGATTATTTTTATATTAGTATAAGCTCACAGGTATTTATTTTTATATCAAGTGAAATATAGTATATTGATTTAAAAGTCTTTATTGCTATTTTGATTAAAACTTTCCTCCCTAAACTGATGAAATAGAGCTCGTTGCTAGAAGTAAAATAATTCTTCTATCCCAGTTATTTTTAAAATGGTGTCTAAATATTACTAACAAAATTAAAAGTCTTATAACTACTTAAAGCAAAAGTAGGCTAAAAACATCAGATTTATATAGTGCTGGGTATGTTTCTAATTGTACAACTAGCAGTTACAATAAAAAATTGTTTACTATCTCTTATCCTCATTTCTTCATTTTTTGAAGTATACAATGAAATATACTTAAAGTATAAGTACAAGTATAAACACATCTTTTCAAAATTGTTATTAGAAGAAAAGCATATGTTAATATTTTATGTGGTATATATTGGGTGAAAAACAAATTGAATCTAATATACTGTGTGAGATGATGGATCTTTATTTCCTGAATTTCTTTACAAAGAACAAAGCGTTTCACTTTTCCCATGTCATTTTTTCTAGCACTAAAATTGAAAGTGATATTTGCCTTCCCTAACTTCCAGGGGAGAATTTCTGGAAGTTCAATGGTATACAGCATGCCATAAAATTCTCTACAAAGAAATTTTTTTTTTTAAAGATGTATCTTACTTTTAAAATGCCTGATGTTCATTTTGGACTTTAGAGGCAGTGTGTGTGATATTTATGTATTTCACAGTGTATCTTTCAAAGGAAGACTCAAGAAGCTGATATTTTTGAATGTGGCTCAGAGCAAGGAAAGGTTTTCCAACCTGACCAAGGATCAGATGGACATGATCTTTGATGATCATAGCAAGCCTAGTAGAAGATTTAAAGAAGAGTCCATATGGTTTTGAAGCAAAGCAAAGCAAACAATCCACCTGTCAAAGTAAGAGATGCAGGTTTGATCCCTGGATTGAAAAGATCCTTTGGAGAAGGAAATGGCAACCCACTACAGTATTCTGCCTGGGAAATCCTATGGACAAAGGGCCTGGTGGGCTACAGTCCTTGGGATTGCAGAGTTAGACACAACTTAGCAACTAAACAACAGCAACAAAATTCCTCCTAGGTACAACCGTTCTGTGATAAACAAAAAGACTGATATTGACAGCTTTATATGGCCTTACAGTGGAGCTGAGGGTGTGCTATTTTGGACTCAAGTTGACTTTCTCACAAGAAGCACCTATTGCAAATTAGGTGCTATCTGATTAGGATAACAATATATCTCAGTTTGACTAGCGCAGACATTGTTTCAACTCATTGCCTCAACATAGATATAAATCATTTCCCTTTTACTTTCAAAATTGTTTCCACTAAATAATAAATCATTTACCAAACCATAAAGTTAAATATAATTCATGGTACTACTATGAAATTGAAGAAGTACATAAAGAATTTGGCCTTTACACATCCTGTAGGTCCTAACAGCATTTTGAACAACTTTTTTTCTGCACATTTTGTGTCTATCAGCACTGCTTTTGTATGGTATCCTATACAACATTATTTTTAAAATTCATTGTATTTAAGTATAGTTGATTTCTGTGTTGTGTTAATCTCTGCTATACAGCAAAGTGCTTCAGTTATCTATCTCTCTCTCTATATATATCTATATATTTCAAATATTCTTTAGCCATTCATCTGTTAATAGACATTTAGCTTGCTTCCAAGTTTTGGCTATTGTAAATAGTTCTACTATGAATATGGGGTGCATGCACCTTTGTGAATTAATTTACTCTAGATATATGCCCAGGACTAGGATTGCTGGATCATATGGCAACTCTAATTTTTTTTTTTTTTTTTTTTTTTTGAGAAACCTCCATAACGTGCTCCATAGTGGCTGCACCAATTTATATTCCCACCAATATTGTAAGATGGTTTCTTTTTCTCCACACTCTCCAGCATACAAATTGTTTTGAACAAAGGATTTAACATCACATTTAAGGAGAGCAAAGAAGCAATGCCCTTGGAAGTCATTAGTATTATTAGAAAATAGAGGGAGATAAAAATGTAGTGGGTAAGAGTTTGATTTCTAGAGATAGATTACTTGGGTTTATCTCCTCAGTCTTTAAAGCTCTTAACTTTTAACTCAATATGCCACTGAATATGTTGCACTCAATATGCCAGCTAATTTAGAAAACTTAGCAGTGGCCACAGGAAAGAAAAAGTCTTCATTTCAATCCCAAAGAAAGGCAATGCCAAAGAATGTGCAAACTACCACACAATTTCACTCATCTCACACCTTAGCAAAGAAATGCTCAAAATTCTCCAAGCTAGGCTTCAACAGTACATGATCCAAGAACTTCCAGATGTTCAAGTTGGATTTAGAAAAGGCAGAGGAACCAGTGAACAAATTGCCAAGATCCATTGGATTATAGAAAAAGCAAGAGGATTTCAGAAAAGCATCTACTTCTACTTCATTGACTATCCTAAACCATTTGTGTGGATCACAACAAACTATGAAAAATTCTAAAAGTGATGGGAATACCAGACCACCTGACCTGCCTCCTGAGAAATCTGTATGCAGGTCAAGAAGCAACAGTTGGAATCAGACACGGAATAGCAAACTGATTCCAAATTAGGAAAGGAGTACATAAAGGCTATATATTGTCACCTTACTTATTTAACTTATATGCAGAGTACATCATGTGAAATTCCTGGCTGGATGAAGGACAAGCTGGAATCAAGATTGTTGGGAGAAATATTAATAACCTCAGATATGTAGATAACACCACCCTTGTAGCAGAAAGCCAAGAGAAACTGAAGAGCCTCTTGATGAAAGTGAAAGAGGAGAGTGAAAAAGCTGGTTTAAAATTCAACATTCAGAAAACTAAGATCATGACATCTGATCCCATCCCTTCATGGCAAATAGATGGGGAAATAATGGAAACAGTGACAGATTTTATTTTCTTAGGCTCTAAAATCACTACAGATGACTTTAGCCATGAAATTAAAAGATGCTTGCCCCTTGGAAGAAAAGCTATGATCAACCTAGACAGAATATTAAGAAGCAGAGACATTACTTTGTCGACAAAAGTCCCTCTAGTCAAAGCTATGGTTTTTCCAGTAGTTATATATGGATGTGAGAGTTGAACTATAAAGAAGGCTGAGTGATAAAGAATTGATGCTTTTGAACTGTGGTGTTGTAGAAGACTCTTGAGAGTCCCTTGGACTGCTAGGAGATCAAACCAATAAATCCTAAAGACGATCAGTCCAGAGTATTTGCTAGAAGGACTGAGCTGAATCTGAAGCTCCAATGCTTTGGTCACGTGATGTGAAGAACTAACTCTTTGTAAAAGACCTGATGCTGGGAAAGAATCAGGATAGCAAATAAGAGAAGGGGCAACAGAGGATGGAATGTTTGGATGGCAACACTCACTCAATGGACATGAATTTGAGCAAACCCTGGGGGATAGTGACGGACAGAGAATCTGTGCTGCAGTCCATGGGATCGCAAAGAGTCAGACATGACTTAGTGACTGAACAACAACAATTGATACAGTATATAGGGTCATCGTGAGGATTAACTAATCAATCCTTGACATTCTTAGAACTGTGCTTTGCATACAGTTAGCACTTGATTTTTTATCATCATCTGTTAGTCTTCTGGAAAATTGAATTTTTTTTGGTGGAAGACCTAGCTCGTAGGGCCGACTGAACAATATATGAACAGTTCCCAGTATTCTGGAAGATTCTGTCTTCTAAACTGCAGTAGCTCTGGTTTAGCAAGCTATTTATAGTCCAAAAGCTATGTCATGAAGAAAGAAATGGAATTGAGGGCCAGAGGGAAAATATCTCTCTACTACATCTATTGACCTATTCTCAAAATGATTTTTCCAGTCCCTATGCATCTGTCCTCTGTTTAGGTAGATGTTTTATTAACCCAGGGGAAAAATGCTTCCACAACTAGATAATAAATTATACCATTCAACCCAGAAGCTGAACCTGTCACAGGGCTA
Source organism: Budorcas taxicolor (assembly GCF_023091745.1). NCBI lineage: Eukaryota > Metazoa > Chordata > Mammalia > Artiodactyla > Bovidae > Budorcas > Budorcas taxicolor. The sequence continues at coordinate 119,206,294 of NC_068911.1, forward strand.
CTTTGGGCTTCTTATGACATTTAGAAAAGCAAGTACAAAAGGGGTCTATGGAGAACAAAGGTTTATAACACATTGAGGAAGTATAATTCCTTTGAAATCCTTTGTCCTGTGTTAAAAATAATAAGCAATATTGCAGTGTTCATAGACAGAACATTGACCTATTAAAATTAAATTTATTGAATCTGAACAGCCAAATATGGACCAGCTGAAGCAATATCTGAGGGCAAAAAGACATAGCAGCACTGCATACCTGGAAACAAATTTATAAAGGTTTATGTGCTTTTCAAAACTAATTCAACTCTATACATAAGATATGTGAATTTCATAGTGCAAAGATACATCTTTGTGTAATATATGTAAAGACAGCTTTATTTATTATACATACACAAAACATAATATGTATGCATATATGTATACATATTATACATGTACAGCAAAATTGAAAAAGCAAAATGTAGAACCAGAAAAGTCTACAATCAGTCATCATTGTTGAATACTATAACAGAGTTCTGAATATAATATCAACTTTAACGAATATTAGCCAATGAACTCTGTTCATGTTTAAAATGGATAGAACTTCATGATAAAGTGGGGTTATTTCAGGTGTACAAGGTAGTTTGCCACTCAAAAAATCAATTAAATTTAACATTTATTAATCATTTCAGTTAACAATGAGTATTCCTAGCTAGGGCCCAGTTATCACATAGAAAATTCAGATAATCTAAAGACAAAATTGAATAAACTAGCATTTTCTAAGGTGAAATTTGTATAACACACCATTTTAAAGTTTACAATCCAATGCCATTTAGTGAATTAACAATGTTGAAAATTCCAAAGGGGCTTGCCTAGTGACTCAGCAGTAAAGAATCCACCTGCAATGCAGATTCAGTCCTTGGGTGAGGGAGATCCCCCAAAGAAGGACGCGGCAATCCACTCCAGTATTTTTGCCTGAAAAATCCCATAGACAGAGGAGCCTGGTGGGCTAGAGTCCATGGGGTCACAAAGAGTCTGAGATGACAAGTTTCTGAGCACAGCACACAGCAAAATTCAAAAAAATTTTCATCACTCCAAAGAGAAACCCTTTGCCTCTTAAATAGTGACCACTCATTTCCCCTTCCCCCAGTCCTTTTTAATTACTAATCTGCTGTCTATGTAGATTTACTATTCTGGATATTTCAGGAAACTGAGATAGTAGTAATGATAGCTTATGGTGAAGGGTGTTGGATAGTGATCTCCGAAGAAGATTTAGCTTTGGGACCAGGGACCAGGCTTGATCACTCAAGAGCCTTTGTGTAGCAGAGTTTTATTAAAGTATGGAAAAGGGCCAGAGAAAGCTTCTAACATAGACATCAGAAGGCGTAATGAGTGTGTCCCTCTCACTAGTCTTATTAAGGCTTTATATACTTTTACCAGACTCACTCCCATAACATACATCTTAAATTAACAAGATTAGAACTAACAATGGAAAGATCTTACCAGACCCATTCCCATAATATATATTCTAAGATAACAGGATTAGTCAGAAGATTCTTAATAAGGAGAAACATGTCCTTGAGCAACATATATTGTTATATCAACTAAGACAAAGCAATGTCTTTTTCTCCTTGAGAACCCCAGACCCCTTTCTCCTCCTCAGGGACCTGGGACTTCTTATCAACCTACCTAGGAATTGACTGTTTCAGTATTAAATATGTGATCTTTGGTGTTGGATTTTACTTAGCATAATGTTTTTGTGGTTCATGCAAATTTTGATATTTATAAGTACCTCATCCTTTTTGGAGAAGGCAATGATACCCCACTCCAGTACTCTTGCCTGGAAAATCCCATGGGTGGAGGAGCTTGGTAGGCTGCAGTCCACAGGGTCGCAAAGAGTCGGGCACGACTGAACATCTCCACTTTCACTTTTCACTTTCATGCATTGGAGAAGGAAATGACAACCCACACCAGTGTTCTTGCCTGGAGAAGCCCAGGGACGGGGGAGGCTGGTGTACTGCCGTCTATGGGGTCGCAGAGTCAGACACGACTGAAACGACTTAGCAGCAGCAGCATTCCTTTTTATAGTTGGATGACATCACCAACTCTATGGACATGAGTTTGAGTAAGCTCCAAGAGTTGGTGATGGACAAGGAAACCTGGTGTGCTGCAGTCCATGGGGTTGCAAAGAGTCAGACATGACTGAGCGACTGAACTGAACTGATTATTCTCTTGTATGGATATACCTCATTCAGTCTTTCCATTCATCGATTACCAACTTCTGGCTATTAAAAATAGTGCTGCTGTAAACTATGCCCAAGTATATATTTGAATAGTTATTTTCAGTTCATTTTGTTATATACCGGAGAAGGCAATGGCACCCCACTCCAGTACTCTTGCCTGTAAAATCCCATGGACAGAGGAGCCTGGTGGGCTGTTCTTCCTTCATTTATGACATGCTGTGTCCTGATGTACCCACTTAAAATGAGTATATAAAAAGTAAAAAAATGTATTTAGTACACATAATCTATGGAATATCACAGCTTAGCCTAGCCTAGCTTAAATGTGCTCAGAACACTCATATTAGCTTACAATAGGGAAAACTCACCTAACACAAAGCCTATTTTAAAATATTGCGTTGAATATCTCATGTAATTTATTGATACTCTACTGAAAGTGTAAAACAGAATGATTATATTGGTACAAGGTGGTTTTATGTGTATTCAAAATGGTTATAAGTGTATCAGTTGTTTACCTTTGTGATCATGCAGCTGATGGGAAGCTGTGACCAGCTTCCATTTTCCAGAATCATGACAGAATATCATACCATATATTGCTAACCCAGGGAAAGATTTTTTAAAAATCATAATTTGAAGTACATTTTCTACTGAATGCATATCACTTTCATACCAGTGACAAGCCAAAAAATTGTAAGTTGAACCACCTTTAAGTAGGAGATAATGTCTGTATACCTACTAGTGAAATTGCTAGATTGTATGAAAAATTTGTTTTACTTTTTAGAAAACTGCCAAAACATTTTCTAAAGTGGTTCATGTTTCTCCTAGCAAAGGATGATGGTTCCAATTTCTCCAGAAATTTTTGTTACCTTTTATTCATTGTAGACACTGTAGTACTGTAAAGTATCATCTTACTGTGATTTTAATTTGCATTTCCCTATTAGCTAATTATGTTCAGCATATATTCTTTTGAGGAAATATCTGTTTAAGTACTTTGGCCATTTTTAAAATGGTCTGTTTGTCCTTTCAGCCTTGAATTGGTTTCACAGAGTAAGTTAAGAAGTGTTTCATCATTTTGTATTTTTTGGAAGAGTTTGGGGATATTTGATGTTAATTCTTTACTAAGTGTTTGGTAGAATTAACCAGAGAATATATCTAGTCCTAGATTTTCTTGGGACAGATTTATTCAATGAAATATTACTCAGCTACTAAAATGAATGAAATAATGCCATTTGCAGCAATATGGATGGACCTAGAGATTGTCTTCCTGGTGAAGTAAGTCAGACAGAAAAGGGAGAAGTATTGTATGACATTTCTGATATGTGGAATCAGAAAAGAAATGATACAAATGAATTTATAAAGCAGAAAGATACTCACAGACTTAGAGAATGAACTTATGGTTGTCGAGGAGGGGGAAAGCAATAGTTAGGGAGTTGGGATGAAAATGTACAAACTGCTGTATTTAAATGTATAACCAACAAGGAGCTACTGTAAACTATGCAATGTTTTATGGCAGCCTGGATGGGAGGGGAGTTTGGAGGAGAATGGTTACATGTATTTGTATGGCTGAGTCTCTTCGTGGTTTACCTAAAACTATCACAACATTGTTAATCAACTATACCTCAATACAAAATGCAGTTTTAAAAAAAGAAATTTAATTCATTCTCTTTACACACAAATTACTATGTTTGACACTATAATAGTAGATGTATCATTACATAATTGTCAAACCCATAGAATTTATAACACCAAGAGTAAACTCTAGTGTAAACTATGGGCTTTGTTTGATAAACATAATTAATGTATCAATCTTTGCAGAAATTTCACAGTGAAGGAGGCTGTGTGTGAGACAGCTCAGGGGTTATATAGGACCTCTAATACTTCCTTTGGTAATAGTTTTTCTTTTTGCTATGAACTTTAAACTGCTTTAAAAAATAAAGCTTATTTAAAAGCAACATAGTAACAAAAAAAAGCTATTAAATCTTCCTTGTTATTTTATTTTTTGCTAATTGTAATAAAATGATATTTACTTGACCATAAAATCTTAACAGATTATATGTGAAAATTATATAAAATGTGACACACTTTAAATTTATAAATATGAAAAATGTAGTTTTTCTATATTAATATTTATTTACTGTTCATTAATATAGTTTTTCTTGCATTTGTATGCAAAAATATTTTCATTTTCTAAATTGTTACATAATACAAATTTCAAAACATATATTTATGCATATTGTCTAATATACTGTCTTAATAGAAACAGTATAAACACATGTTGTTTTCATTGTCATTGTTCAGTCAGTAAGCTGTGTCCGGCTCTGTGACTCCATGAACTGCAGCATGCCAGGCTTCCCTCCCCTTCACTATCTCTTAGAGTTTACTCAAACTCATATTCATTGAGTTGGTGATGCCATCCAACCATCTTATCCTCTGTCATGCCCTTCTCCTCCTGCCTTCAACCTTTCCCAGCCTCAGGGTCTTTTCAAGTGAGTTGACTCTGCATCAGGTGGCCAAAGTATTGGAGCTTCAGCTCCAGCATCAGTCCTTCCAGAGAATATTTATATTCACTGGAAGGACTTGCTTTGAAAGGAGGTAGGAAAATATATAAAAGACAAAAAAAGACACAAAAGAGGTAGGGACAGAGCTCTGTCCTGGGATGGGAGTCTTAAAAAGAGAGAAGTTTCAAAACACCAGGAAACACTCTCACTGCCGAGTCTGTGGTGAGCCTTGGAACCAAGGAAGGCAACATCAGCTCAGTTCAGTTCAGTTCAGTAGCTCAGTTGTGTCTGACTCTTTGCGACCCCATGAATTGCAGCACACCAGGCTTCCCTGTCCATCACCAATTCCCAGAGTTCACCCAGATTCACGTCCATTGAGTCAGTGATGCCATTCAGCCATCTCATCCTCTGTCGTCCCCTTTTCCTCCTGCCCCCAATCCCTCCCAGCATCAAAGTCTTTTCCAATGAGTCAACTCTTCACATGTGGTGGCCAAAGTACTGGAGTTTCAGCTTTAGTATCATTCCTTCCAAAGAAATCCCAGGGCTGATCTCCTTCAGAATGGACTGGTTGGATCTCCTTGCAGTCCAAGGGATTCTCAAGAGTGTTCTCCAACACTAAAGTTCAAACGCATCAATTCTTCGGTGCTCAGCCTTCTTCACAGTCCAACTCTCACATCCATACATGACTCCTGGAAAAAACATAGCCTTCACTAGACGGACCTTAGTCGGCAAAGTAATGTCTCTGCTTTTGAATATGCTGTCTAGGTTGGTCATAACTTTTTTCCAAGGAGTAAGCATCATTTAATTTCATGGCTGCAATCACCATCTGCAGTGATTTTGGAGGCCCCCCCCCCCCAAATAAAGTCTGGCACTGTTTCCACTGTTTCTCCATCTATTTCCCATGGAGTGATGGGACTGGATGCCATGATCTTCATTTTCTGAATGTTGAGCTTTAAGCCAACTTTTTCACTCTCCTCTTTTCACTTTCATCAAGAGGCTTTTTAGTTCCTCTTCACTTTCTGCCATATGGGTGGTGTCATCTGCATATGTGAGGTTATTGATATTTCTCCCAGCAATCTTGATTCCAGCTTGTGTTTCTTCCAGTCCAGCATTTTGGGAGGAAAAATACATAAATAATTAAAACCCACAGATTAGGAGCCCAATGGTAACTTCCCCAGTGGAGAAGCAGCACAGACGCCTGAACCCGCCATTAGCAAGCAGGGGCTGGACAGGGAGGCGTGGGCTGCATTGCTTACAGTAAGGACCAGGCCTGAATGCCCTGAGGGCAATCTGAGGGAACTAACTTGGGCTAGCAAACCAGACTGTGAGATAGCTACCACGCGAAAAGCCCTAACTTAAGACACTGCCAGGCCCACTCACAGAACAAAGGACTGAACAGATCTAGCCCCCTGCAGACCATCCCCCTCTGGTGACAGGCAGGCAGAGCCAGAGGGGGCAATTGCAGCCCCAAAGAGGCATTATCTACCAAACTGCAAGCAGGCTTCTTTGCTCACTAAGATTTCTTGGGGTTCTGGATGGTCAACATCCACCTGAGAAGATGCGCTGGTTGTACACCCACAAAACAGCGACAGGGACGGGGGAGGCGATAAGTTGCAGCGACTGCGCTCACCAAACACTTCATCACCTGAGCTGCTTGGACCTGGGAAGGGCACCAAACACAGGCCCAACAGACTCTGCGCCTCTGAGGACTACCTGAGTGCCTGAACCTGGGTGGCTTAGACCTGGGAGGTGCTTGCAGCCCAGGGCCAGCCTCGGATGGTTCCCAGCAGAGCAACCTAGAGCCTGAGCTGTGTATGCTGTGAGTGGGGGAAGGCCCAGTGTGGCTGAGACACTGTGAGCACAGGTCAGGGTTATTTGTTTGCAGCGTCCCTCCCTCCCCACAGCACAACTGAACAAGTGAGCCTAAAAAGTGTCCACTACCACCCCCTTGTGTCAGGGCGGAAACCAGACACTGAAGAGACCAGCAAACAAGAAGCTGAAACAGAGGGAACCGCCTTGAAAGTGACAGATGCAATACCTTAAAACCCTGTAGTTAGTACCAACCATCACTTCATGGGAAATAGACGGGGAAACAGTGGAAACAGTGTCAGACTTTATTTTGGGGGATCCAAAGTCACTGCAAGGAGATCCAACCAATCCATTCTGAAGGAGATCAGCCCTGGGATTTCTTTGGAAGGAATGATGCTGACTTTGTGACTTTGTTTTTTTTCCTTTTCTTTTCTTTAATATTGTACTTTTGAAAATCCAACCTCTAGATTTTTAATCTTTGCTTTTTGGTATTTGTTATCAATTTTGTACCTTTAAGAAACCAATCTTCAGTACCCATTTTTACTTGGGAGCGAGATTACTGGCTTGACTGCTCTCTCCCCTTTGGACTCTCCTTTTTCTCCACCAGGTCACCTCTATCTCCTCCCTCCCCCTTCTCTTCTCTACCCAATTCTGTGAATCTCTCTGTGTGTTCCAAACTATGGAGAACACTTAGGGAACTGATTTTGGCTGGATCTGTCTCTCTCCGTTTGATTTCCCCCTTTATCCTCATGGCCACCTCTCTCTCCTTCCTCCCTCTTCTCTTCTCTGTATAACTCCATGAACATCTCTGAGCAGTCCAGTCTGTGGAGTACACATAAGAAAGTGATTACTGGCTAGCTTGCTCTCTCCTCTTTTGATTCCACTTCATCTCATTTGGGTCACCTCTAACTCCCTCCTCCTTCTTCTCTTCTCCATGTAACTCTGAACTTCTCTGGGTGTCGCTCACTGCAGAGAAACTTTTCATCTTTAACCTAAATGTTTTATTAACAATGCTGTATAGATGGAGAAGTCTTGAGACTACTGTAAAAATAAGACTGAAAACCAGAAGCAGGTGGCTTAAGTCCAGATCGTAAGAACACCAGAGAACTCCTGACTCCAGGGAACATTAATCGACAGGATCTCATCAAACACCTTCATACTAACACTGAAACCAAGCACCACCCAAGGGCCAACAAGTTCCAGAGCAACACTTACAATGCAAATTCTCTAGCAACACAGGAACACAGCCCTGAGCTTCAAGGCTGCCCAAAGTTACTCCAAACCTATTGACATCTCATAAGTCATTACTAGACACTTCATTGCACTCCAGAGAGAAAAAATTCACCTCCACCCACCAGAACACCGACACAAGCTTCCCTAACCAGGAAACCTTGACAAGCCACCCGTATAATACGACCCACAGTGAGGAAACTCCACAATAAAGAGAACTCCACAAACTGCCAGAATACAGAAAGGCCACCCCAAACTCAGCAATATAAACAAGATGAAGAGACAGAGGAATACCCAGCAGGTAAAGGAACAGGATAAATACCCACTAAACCAAACAAAAGAGGAAGAGATAGGGAATCTACCTGATAAAGAATTCTGAATAATGATAGTGAAAATGATCCAAAATCTTGAAATAAAAATGGAATCACAGATAAATAGCCTGGAGACAAGGACTGAGAAGATGCAAGAAAGGTTTAACAAGGACCCAGAATAAATAAAAAAAGAGTCAAATATAATGAATAACGCAATAAATGAGATAAAAAAACACTCTGGAGGCAACAAATAGTAGAATAACGGAGGCAGAAGATAGGATTAGTGAAGTAGAAGATAAAATAGCAGAAATAAATGAATCAGAGAGGAAAAAGAAAAAAGAATTAAAAGAAATAAGGACCATCTCAGAGACCTCCAGGACAATATTAAATGCCTCAACATTCAAATCATAGGAGTCCCAGAAGAAGAAGACAAAAAGAAAGACCATGAGAAAATACTTGAGATAATAGTTGAAAACTTCCCTAAAATGGTGAGGGAAATAATCACCCAAGTCCAAGAAGCCCAGAGAGTCCCAAACAGGAAAAATCCAAGGCAAAACACCCAAGACACCTATTAATCAAATTAACAAAGATCAAACACAAAGAACAAATATTAAAAGCAGCAAGGGAAAATCAACAAATAACACACAAGGGGATTCCCATAAGGATAACAGCTGATCTTTCAATAGAAACTCTTCAGAATAGGAGGGAATGGCAGGACATACTTAAAGTGATGAAAGAAAATAACCTACAGCCCAGATTACTGTACCCAGCAAGGATCTCATTCAAATATGAAGGAGAAATCAAAAGCTTTACAGATAAGCAAAAGCTGAGAGAATTCAGCACCACCAAACCAGCTCTCCAACAAATGCTAAAGGATCTTCTCTAGACAGGAAACACAAAAAGGGTGTATAAACTTGAACCCAAAACTATAAAGTAAATGGCAATGGGATCATACTTATCAATAATTACCTTAAACGTAAATGGGTGGAATACCCCAACCAAAAGACAAAGATTGGCTGAATGGATACAAAAACAAGACCCCTATATATGTTGTCTACAAGAGACCCACCTCAAAACAAGGGACACATACAGACTGAAAGTGAAGGGCTGGAGAAAGATATTCCATGCAAATAGAGACCAAAAGAAAGCAGGAGTAGCAATACTCATATCAGATAAAATAGACTTTAAAACAAAGGCTGTGAAAAGAGACAAAGAAGGACACTACATAATGATCAAAGGATCAATCCAAGAAGAAGATATAACAATTATAAATATATATGCACCCAACATAGGAGCACTGCAATATGTAAGACAAATGCTAACAAGTATGAAAGGAAAAATTAACAATAACACAATAATAGTGGGAGACTTTAATACCCCACTCACACCTATTGATAGATCAACTAAATAGAAAATTAACAAGGAAACACAAATCTTAAATGATACACTAGACCAGCTAGACCCAGTTGATATCTATAGGACATTTCACCCCAAAACAATCAATTTCACCTTTTTCTCAAGTGCACACGGAAACTTCTCCAGGATAGATCACATCCTGGGCCATAAATCTAGCCTTGGTAAATTAAAAAAAAAAAAAATGAAATCATTCCACGCATCTTTTCTGACCACAATGCAGTAAGATTAGATCTCAATTACAGGAGAATATCTATTAAAAATTGTAACATATGGAGGCTGAACAACACTTTCCTGAATAACCAACAAATCAGAGAAGAAATCAAAAAAGAAATCAAAATATGCATAGAAACAAATGAAAATAAAAACACAACAACCCCAAACCTGTGGGATACTGTAATAGCAGTGCTAAGGGGAAGTTCATAGCAATACAGGCATACCTCAAGAAACAAGAAAAAAGTCAAATAAATAACCTAACTCTACACCTAAAGCAACTAGAAAAGGAAGAAATGAAGAACTCCAGGGTTAGTAGAAGGAAAGAAATCTTAAAAATTAGGGCAGAAATAAATGTAAAAGAAACAAAAGAGACCATAGCAAAAATCAACAAAGCCAAAAGCTGTTTCTTTGAAAGGATAAATAAAATTGACAAGCCATTAGCCAGACTCATCAAGAAACAAAGGGACCCAGAGAGATGTTATGGGGAGGGAGGTGGGAGGGGGGTTCATGTTTGGGAACGCATATACACCCGTGCTGGATTCATGTCAATGTATGGCAAAACCTATACAGTATTGTAAAGTAAAATAAAGTAAAAATTAAAAAAAAATAAAAATAAAAAATAAATAAAATAAAATAAAATTTAAAAAAAAGACACAAAGGGAGAAAAATCAAATCAATAAAATTAGAAATGAAAATGGAGAGATCACAACAGACAACACAGAAATACAAAGGATCATAAGAGACTACTATCAGCAATTATATGCCAATAAAATGGACAAGGTGGAAGAAATGGACAAATTCTTAGAAAAGTACAACTTTCCAAAACTGAACCAGGAAGAAATAGAAAAACTTAACAGACACATCACAAGCATGGAAATAGAAACTGTAATCAGAAGTCTTCCAGCAAACAAAAGCCCAGGTCCAGACAGCTTCACAGCTGAATTCTACCAAAAATTTAGAGAAGAGCTAACACCTATCCTACTCAAACGCTTCCAGAAAATTGCAGAGGAAGATCAACTTCCAAACTCATTCTATGAGCCACCATCACCCTAATACCAAAACCTGACAAAGATGCCACTAAAAAAGAAACCTACAGGCCAATATCACTGATGAACATAGATGGAAAAATCCTTAACAAAATTTTAGCAAACAGATCCAACAACTCATTAAAAAGATCATACACCATGACCTGATTCCCTGGTGGCTCAGACGGTAAAGCGTCTGCCTACAATGCAGGAGACCAGGGTTTGATCCCTGGGTCGGGAAGATTCCCTGGAGAAGGAAATGGCAACTCACTCCAGTATTCTTGCCTGGAAAATCCCATGGATGAAGCCTGGTAGGCTACAGTCCATGGGGTCGCAAAGAGTCAGACACGACTGAGCGACTTCACTTCACTTCACTTCACTTCACTTCACTTCACTTCACACCATGACCAAGTGGGCTTTATCCCAGGGATGCAAGGATTCTTCCATATCCGCAAATCAATCAATGTAATACACCACATTAACAAATTGAAAAATAAAAGCCATATGATTATCTCAATAGATGCAGAGAAAGCCTCTGACAAAATTCAACATCCATTTATGATAAAAACTCTCCAGAAAGCAGGAATAGAAGAAACATACCTCAACATAATAAAAGCTATATATGACAAACCCACAGCAAACATTATCTTCAATGGTGAAAAATTGAAAGCATTTCCCCTAAAGTCAGGAATAAGACAAGGGTGCCCACTTTCACCACTACTATTCAACATAGTTTTGGAAGTTTTGGCCACAGCAATCAGAGCAGAAAAATAAATAAAAGGAATACAAATTGGAAAAGAAGAAGCAAAACTCTCACTGTTTGCAGATGACATGATCCCCTATATAGAAAACCCTAAAACTCCACCAGAAAATTACTAGAGCTAATCAATGACTAAAGTTGCAGGATATAAAATCAACACACAGAAATTCCTTGCATTCCTATACACTAATAATGAGAAAATAGAAAGAGAAATTAAGGAAACAAATAAGTAGGATGAAAATACACATCCTTGATGTACTCCTTGCCCAGTATTGAACCAGTCTGTTGTTCCATATTCAATTCTAACTATTGCTTTTTGTTCTGTGTACAGGTTTCTCAGCAGACAGGTAAGCTGGATGTTAGGTTCATGAATCAAGGAAAATTATACATGGTTAAGCAGGAGATGGCAAAAGTGAACATCTACATTTTAAGAATAGTTGAACTAAAATGAACTGGAGTGGACACATTTAATTCAGATGACCGTTATAGCTACTACTGTGGGCAAGAATCCCTTAGAAGAAATGGAGTAGCCCTCAGAGTCAACAAAAGAGTCTGAAATGCAGTACTTGAGTGTAATCTCAAAAATGACAGACTGATCTCAGTTCATTTTCAAGTCAAATCATTCAACATCACAAGTTTAGCCCCCAACCACTAATGCTGAAAAAGCTGAAGTTGAATGGTTCTAAGAAGACCTACAAGACCTTCTAGAACAAACATCAAAAAAGATGTCCTTTACATCATAGGTGACTGGAATGCAAAAGTAGCTTTCATTGAATTATAATCAACAAAAAGTTTTTTCTTTAAAATAAAATCTATGTAAATTTTCTAATTATACATTTAGTATAGACAATACATTTGTATTAGTTTATAATATAAAGTAAGTCAGAGTGAAAGTGTTAGTCACTCAGTCACATTGGACTCTTTTCAACCCCATGGTATTTAGCCCACCAGGCTTCTCTGTCCATGGAATTCTTCAGGCAAGAATATTGAAGTGGATATCCAAAAGAAATGTTTCAAGCAGAGATGACGTCTAAACTGACTCTTGAATTCACAGGACTCTCACTGAGGAAGAAGTTTACTAAAGACTTCTCAGGCAGACCAATTATTATTGCAAATTATAGGGCTGGCCAAAGGGTTGTTTGTGTTTTTCCATAACATTTACAGAAAAACCTGAACAAACATTTGGCCAACCCAATAACACATGGATATATAGGAGCATGGTTTGGGGAAAGTGAATAATTAAGTGTACCTGGAATTCTGCACTGCCAAGAGCAGCATAAACTGAATGAGGAGAGATGCAGAGAAACAACCATCATGTTCGTGGATGACTCATTAATGTCTGTGGACAATGTCAATATGGAATCAATGTTTTCACTTTTAAGATTACCATGAAATGATTCTATATGACTTTTAGGTTCAGCACTTTGGTAATAATAGTGATGTCATAGTCTTTTAGGAAGTAGAAGACAAGGGACTGAATTAAGGCATTCGGCATGAAAACAGATCGAAGACATTGGATTTAGAAATTTCTAAGGCAATAAATTTGTTCAAAATTTTGGCCAATACTTGTTTGGTAAGGGAAGAAGTCAAAACTGATTTCTAGACCTTAGCTGGGTAGATGTTGATGATATCACTTGAATAGTGAAAATTAGAAGGGACAATTTAATCATAAGGATTTATGATTACATAGATGTGTCTGTGAAACACATCTCAGGAATCACCAGTAGATAGGACTGGCTACATTATTGATGAAGGCCATGAGATGCAAATTAAGACTACAGTGAGATACCATTTCACACCAGTCAGAATGTCTGTGATCCAAAAGTCTACAAGCAATAAATGCTGGAGAGGGTGTGGAGAAAAGGGAAACTTCTTACACTGTTGGTGGGAATGCAAACTAGTACAGCCACTATGGAGAACAGTGTGGCAATTCCTTAAAAAATTGGAAATAGAACTGCCTTATGACCCAGCAATCCCACTGCTGGGCATACACACCGAGGAAACCAGAATTGAAAGAGACACGTGTACCCCAATGTTCATCACAGCATTGTTTATAATAGCCAGGACATGGAAGCAACCTAGATGTCCATCAGCAGATGAATGGATAAGAAAGCTGTGGTACATATACACGATGGAGTATTGCTCATCCATTAAGAAGAATACATTTGAATCCATTCTAATGAGGTGGATGAAACTGGATCTGATTATAGAGTGAAGTAAGCCAGAAAGATAAACACCAATACAGTATACTAACACATATATATGGAATTTAGAATGATGGTAATGATAGCCCTGTATGCAAGACAGCAAAAGAGACACAGATGTATAGAACAGACTTTTGGACTCTGTGGGAGAGGGAGAGGGTGGGATGATTTGGGAGAATGGTGTTGAAACATGTATACTATCATGTAAGAAACGAATCGCCAGTCTAGGTTCGATACAGGATACAGGATGCTTGGGGCTGTTGCACTGGGATGACCCAGAGAGATGATATGGGGAGAGAGGTGGGAGGGGGGTTCAGGATTGGGAACTCATGTACATCCCTGGTGGATTCATGTGGCAAAACCAATACAGTATTGTAAAGTAAAATATAAATAAATAAATAAAAATCACCAAAAGATCCCAGACAGTGACAACAAAGAATTAAACAAATATAGGGCCCTTCTGTACAACAGCAGCTGCAGTACCTGGGGATCCTGTGTGACTACACAGGTTACATTCCCATGAGCTTGCTTTCTCATCATGCAGTAGATAATATAGCAGTGGACCTTAAGAAAGGATACTGACTGGAAAGTGAAAGTGAAGTCGCTCAGTCGCGCCCGACTCTTTGCGACCCCATGAAGTGTAGCCTACCAGGATCCTCCCTCCATGGGATTTTCCAGGCAAGAGTACTGGAATGGGTTGCCATTTCCTTCTCCAAGGATCTTCCCGACCCAGGGATTGAACCTGGATCTCCCGCATTTTGGGCAGACGCTTTATCATCCGAGCCACCAGGGAAGTCTGTATCTGACTTGAAGATAGATTAAAAAATCAAAAGTGTTATATGTGATCACTGAAGTAATGAGAAAGCATGGAGCACATATAGGAGAGGAAACCTAGAATGGGTCCTAGAAAGTTTGCACATTCAGGAAAATTAAAAAGAGTAAAGGAGATTAAAAGCAATGGTCAGGACTTCTCTGGTGGTCCATTCAAGGCTACGTTTTCGGTTCTGACAGTGTGAATTCGATCCCTTGTCTGTGGACTAAGATCCACATGCCTAGTGATGGTCAGAACATGAAAGAGGAATTGGAAAACACACACACACATAAGACTGGAACGCCAAAATCAGAAAAAAGAAAGCAGCCTGCATTTTGAAATATGAGGGAAATGGACTAAAACGGAAATTCAGAAGTAAACTTAAGTAAATAGAAGCTATCAGTGGTCTTAGATCAAAATTAGCCAACAGTGGAAAAAATACCACATGGGTCACAAGAGCAATGTAATTTGAGAAAGATGAGTAAAATTTTTGTAATTATGATTCTGCAAAATCTCAATGTATTTTTTTGTTGTTGTTAATGGAGAGACAAAGGTGGCTTAGTCTATTGATTCTGAACTTTTCAAAATATCATTTTCTTTGATTCAGAAAATATACTTATTTGGAAATTTTCTAAATACTGAACTTTTGTTGGGAGTGACTACCAAGCCATAAAAAGTTTACCTTCCTGAGTGGAATCAAGTGCTATCTAGTGGTAGGATGAGCAAGGCTCCTCTTTTCCCCAGTAAAATCCAGTTGCCAGAATAAACTAAGAAGGAAAGCATTTCTTCTCTGTGCTTCCCTGGGACTGTGAAAGAAACACTTTTATGTAACCCAAACCCAACTTCATTTCCATTAAGGTGGCTCAGGAAAAGGCCTTTTAATACCTCCAGAATTCCATTTGGCTTCATATTGCAATATTTTATTTTTCTTTTTCGTACATAAATCATACATTTTTCTTATTTTTTTCAATATTGAAAGATCTATGAAAAGCATTAGACTGAAAATGAAATTATTGTTATTATTTATTTATTACCAGATATTTGATATTGAGAGCAATACAAGGTTGCCACTGGCCACATCTTAAATGAAAATAAAAATATAAAATTCTGGATGCCAATAAGGTTGGCATGCTTCTCTTTAAAATATAGCGGATAAATTCGTTTAGTTGGAAAGAAAATAGTTGCTTCATGAAATAAGTAACGAAGGGATACTAAGTCATTGAAAATATTTTACCCATATTTTCAGTGGGAGGAGAAAGTGTGAAGGACTAAATTACTGCAGAGGATTGAAAAACTAAAGTTGAAACTTTAGTTTTCATGTTATTTGCAGTTGTATATTTTGCTTAAAACAAACAAACAAACAAAACACACACTGTCACATAAAATTTTAGAAAAGATTTACTGTCTGTCACCAGGAAGACTGAGCATGTTTTATAATCCTAATTTTATATAAGAGGAGGTTAAAACACAAAGTCAGAATGCTAAAGGGCATGTGTACTAAGGCCAAGCACTGAAGTCACTACCTCTTGGTTAAATATTCCATCATCTATAAAATGTGCCCTTAGATACTCATTCCCTCTAACCATCTTTTCTTTTTCAGAATAATCTTTGGTTTCCAGTCCTTTACAGCTTGGAGAAAATTACATAGTTGTAAGGCAAAAAATAAAGAGAAATGGGACTTGATAATACTCTAATTTAATAGCTGAAGTTCTAAGTTTCAAGAAATAAATAAATTAAGGATTATCATTCTTCATTTTAATTCTAATTGTTAATTCTAATAGTCACACGTATTCTGTTTTACTTTCATTACTGGGACTGTGTGAAAGCAAAACATTAATGTAATTTTTGCCTCTTTATTTGATATATAACAGAAACAACATGTCTTTCCCAGCATCAGGGTCTTTTCCAATGAGTCACTTCTTTGCATCAGGTGGCCAACGTAGAATTTCAGCTTCAACATCAGTCCTTCCAATGAATATTCAGAATTGGTTTCCTTTAGGATAGACTGGTTTGATCTCCTTGCAATCCAAGGGACTCTTAAGAGTCTTCTCCAACATCACAGTTCGAAAGCATTTATTCTTCGGTGCTCAGCTTTCTTTATAGCCCAGCTCTCACATCCATACATGACTACTGGAGAAACCTTAGCCTTGACTAGATGGACTTTGTTGGCAAAGTAATGTCTCTGACTTTTAATATGCTGTCTAGGCTGGTCATACTTTTTCTCCCAAGGAGTAATCGCCTTTTAATTTCATGGATACTTTCACCATTTGCGGTGATTTTGGAGCCCCCTAAAATAAAGTCCATCACTGTTTCTACTGTTTCCTCATCTATTTGCCATGAGGTAATGGGACCAGATGCCATGATCTTCATTTTCTGAATGTTGAGCTTTAAGCCATCTTTTTCACTCTTCTTTTCTCATCTTTAGTTCCTCTTTACTTTCTGCCATAAGGGTGGTTTCATCCTCATATCTGAGGTTATTGATATTTCTCCCAGCAATCTTGATTCCAGCTTGTGCTTCATCCAGCCCAGCATTTCTCATGATGTACTCTGCATATAAGTTAAATAAGCAGGGTGACAATATACAGCCTTGACGTACTCTTTTTCCTATTTGGAACCAGTCTGTTTTTCCATGTCCAGTTCTAACTGTTGCTTCCTGACCTGCATACAGGTTTCTCAAGAGGCAGGTCAGGTGGTCAGGCATTCCCATCTCTTGAAGAATTTCCCATAGTTTGTGGTGATCCACACAGTCAAAAGCTTTGGCATAGTCAATAAAGCAGAAATAGATGTTTTTCTGGAACTCTCTTGCTTTTTCCATGATCCAGAGGATGTTGGCAATTTGATCTCTGGTTCCTCTGCCCTTTCTAAAACCAGCTTGTACATCTAGAATTTCACACTTCACGTATTGTTGAAGCCCGGCTTGTAAAATTTTGAGCATTACTTTACTTGTGTGTATGATTAATTTATAATAAAGGAGTCATGAATGTACAGTGGGAAAGGGTAGTCCCTAATAAACAAGTTAGGAAAACTGGACAGAAACATGCAAAAGAGTGAAATTTGACTACTATCTTATACACAAAAATCAGCTCAAAGTGGGTTAAAAACTTGAACATAGTACCTGAAACTATAAAACTCTTAGAAGAAAACAGAGGATAAGCTTCTCTACATTGGTCACAACAATCTTTTATTTTTTAATTTGATATAGAAAACAAAGGCAAAAAAAGTAAAAATAAACAAGTGCTTTTCATTAAACTGCAAAGTTCTTGTATAGGATAGGAAACCACCAACAAAATGAAAAAGCAACCTATAGAATGAGAGAGAATGTTTTCACATCATTTATTTGACAAAGGGTTAATCCATAAAATATATGCTTTAACAAAGCAATAGAAAAAATCTGAGCTATTATGCCACACCAATTAAAGTGATTATTATCATAAGACAATAAATAGCAAACCCTATTCTGAATATTTATTCTAAAGAAACAGATTTCTCTCTTGAAAATATCTCCATTTCCATTTTCGTTGTTCATTCACCAAGTAATGCCTGACTCTTTGCCACCCCATGGGCTGTAGCATTCCAGGCATCCCTGTCCCTCACTATCTCCCAAGTTCACGTTCACTGAGTCAGTGATGTTATCCAACCATCTCATCCTCTGCCACCCTCTTCTCTTTTTGCCTTCAGTCTTTCCCAGCATTAGGGTAAGAATCTTTCCTAATGAGTTGTCTGTTCCAACTTCCATTTATACTGCAACATCATTTACAATGGCCAAGACATGGAAACAATCTAAATGCCCATCTTAGGACAAATGGATAAAGGAGGTGAGGTAGATATACGATGGAATGTTGTTTAGCCATAAGGAAAAGAAAAGAAAATCTTGCCATTTGCAATATCATAACTAGACCTTGAGGCCATTATGCTAAGTGAAGTAAGACAGAGAAGGACAAATGCTGTATGATCTCACTGATATGTAGAATAAACAAACAAGCTCATAGATATCAAGAGCAGATTGGTGATTGTCAGAAACAGGATTGAGAAGGTGGTGGAAGTGGATCAAAGTGATCAAAAAGCAAAAACTGGCAGTTATAAGATATATGAGTCCTGGAGATGTAATTTACAGCAT
The DNA here is from genome assembly GCF_023091745.1 of Budorcas taxicolor. Taxonomy (NCBI): domain Eukaryota; kingdom Metazoa; phylum Chordata; class Mammalia; order Artiodactyla; family Bovidae; genus Budorcas; species Budorcas taxicolor. Next base: position 119,224,901 of record NC_068911.1, read on the forward strand.
GGTGACTATAGTTAATAATACTATAGTATAAGTTTCTTAGAAAGTTTCTAAGAGGGTGTTAAGTTGCTAAGTTCGTGTATGCTAAGTTGCCTCAGTTGTGTCCAACTCTTTGAAACTCTATGGACTATAGCCTCCCAGGCTCCTCTTTCCATGGGATTCTCCAGGCAAAAATACTGGAGTGGGTTGCCATTTCCTATACCAGGAGATCTTTCTGACCCAGGCATCGAACCCATTTCTCTTTCATCTCCTGCTTTGGCAGGCAGATTCTTTACCACTAACCCTACCTGGAAAGCCTTGTTTAGAGGGTAAGTGTTAGAAATCCCTATCATGAGAAAAAAATTGTAAATATGCATGGTGATGGAAGTTAACTATAAATATTAAATGGTAATAATTTTATAATACATCATATATGAAATTAAAACTAATACAGTGTATATGTCAATTTCATCTCAAATATGAAAAAATAAATTTAAAATAGAATCACTTGTAAAGACAAACAAAAGTCTAGTCTCTATTAGGTTTTCCTGGAGACCCAGATGGTAAAGAATCCTTCTGCAGTGCAGGAAACCTCGGTTCAATCCTTAGGTTGGGAGTATCCCCTGGAGTAGGACAAGGCAACCCACTCCAGTATTCTTGCCTGGAGAATCCCTATGGACAGAGGGACCTAGAGGACTATAGTTCATGGGGTCACAAAGAGTTGGACATGACGAGAGACTAAGCACAGCACAGCACATAGTCTCTATTGAGTGTTCACCAGACACTGTGCTAAATCCCACTCATGTCTTAGTTTTAGAATCCTTGGTTTATTTTAAATAAAATAGATTTTCATTTGAACTTGAGAATTTCTTCAACTTCACATCCACAACACTAGAGATTCTTTGCTCTATTTCTTCCAAGAATAGGTTTATCTGGAACCCATCAAGACTTAGCTGAGCTATCTGATTGGTTTCATCAGTCCGTTCCCACCTCAGAGCACCTCATTCTGAAAGATAGTGAGTACTAAGATTTTATTTTCAGCCTCTTTTCTCTTGTTTAAAGTAGATATACTACAGCTCTCTTATCTTCTTGACCATCCTTTCTCTTCTGATAACCTAATTTATCTTTCCTCTCTCCTTTACTTCTAACAGGATTTGTATCCCACTTTACACTAACAGAGAATTTTATTTTCAGGATTAAATGTACACCCTTCATGTGAAATCTCCTATGAGAAGTTTGCCCTTTCAGTCAGTTATATCTTCATCAAATCCTACATGAATCTACAATTTCACATTATTTTCCATATTTTTCTTTTAAAATTTGCCAGATTCTTCTTGAAAACTTCAATCCTCATTTGTAAAAAAATTTTATACACTACAATTGTTAGGAAACAACTCTTCAAATGTATGCAAACTATAACATTTCTAAGTTCTGGCCATACAAAATGCACTTAGTTTATTCTCCCATAGCATCCTGTGTTGCACTGGTATAGAATTCTAGCTTCAAAGGATTTTCTTGAAGACATTCATAGAAAATGCTGTATTATTCTTGACACAAGGTATCTCAGTATGTTTTGACATTCACTTACATATGTATCTTCTAAACATCTAATTTTATTTAGTATGTTTTGTACTTGGTGGGCATTTTCAGTTTAAACAGTTTTATTTTCTTTAAATACTGAGCAATATTATTCTAATGGTTCTTAGCTTTTTTTTTTTTTTTTTTTCCTTCTGCTTTGTGGTGAACTCCATCTGCCCAGATTCATTCTTCAGCCTTTCCTCCATGAAGTGTGGCTATGTTGTAAGTTCTTCCCAGTGAAACATGACCAGCAAAGATGTGAATCCATTCTATAAGTGAAAAGATATCAGTCATATGTAGCACCTTCATATCATACGTAGCACCTTGCAATATCATAACTAGACCTTGAGGGCATTATGCTAAGTGAAGGAAGTCAGACAGAGAAGGACAAATGCTGTATGATTTCACTGATATGTGGAATCTAAATAAACAAACAAGCTCATAGATACCAGAAGCAGATTGGTGATTGTCAGAAACAGGATTGAGAAGGTGGCAGAAATGGATGAAAGTGATCAAAAAGCAAAAACTGGCAGTTATAAGATAAATGAGTTGTGGAGATGTAACTTACCCCATGGTCTGTCCTTCTCTGGGCTGCCTCTGGTGACTAGAGAGAACTTGCATATGGCTGAGTCACTGACAATCTGTACTCTGAAATGAACATAAGATAAACTCTCATTGCCAACCAAAGTACTTTTAGCTTTAGAATATTTGAGAAAGAATAAGCTCTTGCTTCAGTGAACCACTGAAATACTGGGACGTGTATGTTCTATCCTCCTGAGGCCGCTCAGTCATGTCTGACTCTTTGCGAAGTCATGGACTGTAGCACCCCATGGAGTGCAGTTCCTCTGCCATGGAATTCTGCAGGCAAAGGTACTGGAGTGAGTTTCCACTTCCTCCTCCAGTCTCCTATCCTAGACCTCCCTAAAAATACTACTTTCTTATGTCCTATGTGATGAATAAATGATAGATTCTCCTTTGTATCTCTTTGAATAGGTTTCATATTTTTCTTTTCCCATAACTCTTGAGAAAAGTCTTTTAGTCTGTCTCTATTATTATGACTTTTCAGCTGTGCCCATTCTTTTCATTAGTAGCAATAATTTTCATTTTCAAGAGTTTTGATTGATTTTTCAAAACAACCCACTTTGATTTCTGGGGTATAATATCTTACCTTGTATCTCTGGAGATACTATTTATACACTGTGAAGTTTTCTGTTTCTTAATAACAACCAATTACTCATTCACTTGTTCTTTGCTTTGGTGACCTGGTTTATCTTTTTCCTTCATTGCTCTTCTGTTAATATTTGATGATTTTTGTTAGTATGTTCATCCTTTTATTAGAGATTCTCTGTTACTCTGTTCATGCATTTGCTGGGTATCAATGTTTACCTCTGTGGATTCTGTGGGAGAAAAATTCATGTGCTGCAATAGGTCTGCATCATTACTGAATCTTCTAGGTTTGGGCATTTTTATTCTGCTAATTGTTTTCTCCCATTTTTGGTAACAGTGACCTGTCACTCTGTCCCAAATACCTACACTCACTATCCTAGCCTAATGTTAGGTTGGCATCTCTAATGTTCATTAAAAGAAAAATTGAGGACAAAATATCATGTAGAAAACATCCTAGCATGTAAAAAGTAATGTCTATTAACACCAAATGCCAAAGTGATTGCCCCAGAGCTCCTTCTACGAGGGCATCTTTAATCTCTGAGCTTGAAGCACGTGTTGACCAAATCACACCCTTTATAACTGTTTTCTCCATATTTTTAGTTAATTTCTGATATTACTATCTTTTTCGTCTGTAGATAGGATGCACTTTATTTTCCATAGATTTTATGGCATTCTGTTTTCACATCATATTTTTCTACTATTTCTGGAAATTTTGATTTCTGCTCAAGAGTTTCCTTTTTATCCAGTTCCCATTAGGAAAATTTTCAATATTAAAATCAGGTAGTAACCATTCTAAATTATCCCTGCTTTTATGTGTTCAGATAGTAACAGAATTGACTGTTTCTTAGAAATTGAAAGACCAAACACAAATCCACCAATCGTTGTGTGGAAGGGACTAGTCTTTTTCTTTTCTTTCTTTGTTTTTGGCTGTGCTGGGTCTTCATCGCTTCACTGGCTCTTCTCTAGTTACAGAGAACAGAGATACTCTTTGTTGTGGGGTTTGGGCTTCTCATTGTGATGGCTTCTTTTCTCATGTGGTGCAGAGCATGGGCTCTAGGGCACGTGGACTTCAGTAGTTGGGGCACATGGGCTCAGTAGTTGGGGTTCCCAGGCTCTAGAGCACAGGCCGAATAGTTGTAGCACATGGGCTTAGTTGCTCCACAGCATGTGGGATCAGGGATCAGGGATCGAACCTGTGTCTCCTGCACTGGCAGGTGATTCTTTACTACTGAACCAGCAGGGAAGCCCTGGGACTAAACTTTAGTGGCACTGTGTCTTTTACAGATTAGGGCATTAAGAATCATTCTAAAGTAGTTGCCAGGTTTAAGAAGATAGTGTGTGCATCATTCAATTGGCTGTAACCAGAGCACCAATTCCTCTGTATACTTTTATTCCAGTGGATAGCTGATAGGAATCCTTCACCACGACAAATAAAGAATGTCTACATATTTCAAAAGAGTTTCCAATTAATACACTGAGCATTGTGAGCATAATATTTCAACTACATTGATTTCCTTTCATTACAATAGTTAGTTAGTTAGTTAATTCGCTCAGTCGTGTCTGACTCTTTGCAACCTCGTGGACTATAGCCCAACAGTCTCTTCCATCCATGGGATTCTCCAGGCAAGAACACTGGAGTGGGTTGCCATTTTCATTACAATAATAATAGCTAATATTTTCTAGCCCTTAATTGTTTGCTCCTTTATTAACTGTTTTTTTCTTTTGTCTACTGTTTCATTTAACTATCACTAAATCTCTGTTAGTTAGGTACATATAGCTGTTTCACCATGGATACTGAAGCACCAAGAGAAAAAGTAACTCATCAAAGTTCATATAAGTAACTCACCCAAGGTCATGTAAATCAGTGATATTATTTGAACTGAAGTCCGCCTGACTTCTAAGTGCATAATTTGATCACTATGCTACATTGCTACACTATTCTATGCTATATAGATTCTCCCTTCAGCCCTCCTACTCTCTTAATAAATCTAATGAACTTTCTTTTATTTCAATAATAAATTATATTATTGATTCCATTCCAACCCAAAATGGCAGAATCATCTAGCACAGTCTAAGAGAAAGACTGAGATATATGCTTAAAACCCTTAGCATAGGAACTGACAAATAGTACACACTTTGTAGCTGAATCTGTCATTGAAACACTCTCATAAGCTTCATTCCAAAAGGCAGAGTTGTCAACTATTAACACATTACAAATTCATGCTCAAAATTTACATTCATTGAGGTGAACTTGGTGAAATATCAGTCACTGAATCCCCCAAAGTACAAGCTTTAGTGGTGACATTTCTTGCTAGTTTTTACTCTGTGATCTCTAGAAATTCAAAATTCAAATTTCTGGAATAAATACTTGTTTATTCTCTTAAAATTGTGGTCTAATCATAACACTGGGCTTCTTGGTATTATGGTAGCACAGTGGTAAATAATCCACCTTCCAATGCAGGAGATTCAAGAGACCTGGATTCGATCCCTGGGTCAAGAGGATCCCCTAGAGTAGGAAATGGCAACCTGCTCCAATATTCTTGTCTAGAGAATACCCACGGACAGAGGAGCCTGATGGGCTACAGTGCATGGCATCACAAAGAGTCAGATATGACTGAGCGATTGAGCACACAATCAGCACCAAGATGTGCCTTCAGCATGACACACAAGTTTACCTATGCCCTGTTGAGGATAAACTTTGTGCATGTGTATGTGAGTGTGTGTGTGTCTGCTGATTTTTTTAAAGGCTAAATACAATTTACATTGCTTTAATTGTTTTAAGTACCTTCAGGTACTTTTAATTGTATTCACTGCGAACATGGGAAAGTTAAACAGAGTCAGTGGTCAAATTGTGTCTTCTTGGAATATCTACTACTTCTCTATTTTGACAACTCAGCCGTTCTTCCTCTGACCCCCTTCCCTTTGCTTAAATTCCATTAGAGAACTCAAAGGGACACATTGTAAGTTCAGATCTGAACTGATAATCACCTGCAGCAGCCTATCATTTCCCTAAATGCAGGAAACAGATTTTTTTTTAGTCATGTAATTATGGTTTTATGGGATATCCTTCACATTTCTATTTGTGTGGAATGCAATTCCCAACTGTCTGCCATTTGCTCCTAAAATTGAAATGTAAATCTAATTGGAGGCTAATGCAGGATTATCTTTTCCATGTGAGCTATTTATATGTTTTTATTGCATGTATAAATAGCTATTTTCAATTCAAGCGTTTCTGGCAAGAGGTAGTCTTAAGGATAGAATGGAAAATATGTTAAATACACAGTTTGTTTCAGGGTCTAAAATTTTGTTTGTGACATGGAAGGGCATATATATATGAAGTGAAGTGAAGTGAAAGTTGCTCAGTGGTGTCTGACTCTCTGTGAGCCATGGTCTAAAGAGTTCATGGTATTCTCCCTGCCAGAATATTAGAGTGGGTAGCCTTTCACTTCTCCAGGGGATCTTCCCAACTCAGGGACTGAACCCGGGTCTCCTGCACTGCAGGTGGATTCTTTACCAGATGAGTGACAAGGGAAACCCGAGAACACTGGAGTGGGTAGCCTATCCCTTCTCCAGGGGATCTTCCCGACCCAGGAATCAAACTGATTGAACTGGGGTCTCCTGCATTGCATGTGGATTCTTTACCAACTGAGCTATCAAGGAGCCCATATACATACACACACACACACACACACACACACACATATATATATATATATAATCTTTTAAAAACTTTTTTTGATGTGGACAATTTTTTAAGTCTTTATTGAATTTGTTACAGTATTGCTTCTGTTTAGTCTTCCCTGGTGGCTCAAATGGTAAAAGTGTCTGCCTACAATGCGCGAGACCCAGGTTCTACCCCTGGGTCATGAAGATCCCCTGGAGAAGGAAATGGCAAACCACTCCAGTACTCTTGCCTGGAAAATCCCACGGACGGAGGAGCCTGGTAGGCTACAGTCCATGGGGTCGCCCGATTAAACAACTTCACTTTGCTTCTGTTTTACGTTTTGATTTTTTGACCTTCAGGTCTGTGGAACCACTGCTCCCCCACCAGGGATCAAACCCGAACCCCCTACATTGGAAAGATAAATCGTAGTCAATTAACCAGGGAAGTCTCAAGGAGGATATAGTATATGACAGTAAAATATTTGATGTCACAAGTTAAAAAAAGAATTTAATGAAATACAAACTGTAAAACATTTCCCCAATAAGCTCATTGGTTGATATATTCCAAATGTTTCCTTAATAATACTTTGCAATTCTATTATCAACAAATATAATTTCACATTTCTAAAGATTTTTCTTTCACTTTTGCCTAAGTTCAGTTCAGTCGCTCAGTCGTGTCTAATTCTTTGTGACCCCATGAACCACAGCACGCCAGGCTTCCCTGTCCATCACCAACTCCTGGAGTCCACCCAAACCCATGTTCTTTGAGTTGGTGATGCCATCCAACCATCTCATCCTCTGTCATCTCCTTCTCCTCCTGCCCTCAATCTTTCTCAGCATCAGGGTCTTTTCAAATGAGTCAGCTCTTTGCATCAGGTGGCCAAAGTATTGGAGTTGCAGCTTAAAAATCAGTCCTACCAATGAAAACTCAGGACTGATCTCCTTTAGGATGGACTGGTTGGATCTCCTTGCAGCCCAAGGGACTCTCAAGAGTCTTCTCCAACACCACAGTTCAAAAGCATTAATTCTTCGACACTCAGCTTTCTTTATAGTCCAACTCTCACGTCCATACATGACCACTGGAAAAACCATAGCCTTGACTAGATCAACCTTTGTGGTCAAAGTAATGCCTCTGCTTTTCATTATGCTGTCTAGATTGGTCATAACTTTCCTTCCAAGGAGTAAGAGTCTTTTAATTTCATGGCTGCAATCAACATCTGCAGTGATTTTGGAGCCCCCCAAAATAAAGTCTGACACTGCACTGTTTCCCCATCTATTTGCCATGAAGTGATGGGACCAGATGCCATGATCTTAGTTTTCTGAATGTTGAGCTTTAAGCCAACTTTGTCACTCTTCTCTTTCACTTTCATCAAGAGGCTTTTCAGTTTCTCTTCACTTTCTGCCATAAGGATGGTGTCATCTACATATCTGAGGTTATTGATATTTCTCCCAGCCTCTCTAAAAGGTCATAATTTTTTGGAACTCAATCAAAAGGAATATATATATATATATACATATATATATATATATGCATATATCTATGATTTGATTAAACATAGTAAGTCCCTTCTTTTGTTGACCCCAGTTAGTTAACTGGTTTGCTTGGTTTTTGTTTATTGACAGCTAGAGTATGCCCCCTTCTTTGAGTCCTGGATCTGCTTTGAGTTTTATTTTATTTTGGAAAAAAGAAGAAAATTATGACCTTTTTGAAGGAAAAATACAAAACAAAAAGTAGGAGAGAGAAAATAGCAACTCATTTGTTAGCCCCTGGACTTGGTCTCCTGGCAAAGGAAGAAATCTACTAAGTTCCAAAGGTTCATTCCAACACTTATTTTCTGTAGCATCATTACTGATAGTCATATCAGGTTTTCACATGATGGTTATTCCTTTTATTTTTAGTATTGTCAAACATTTTATATTTGCTATTTCTATTTATCCAATGGGCTTCTCTGGTAACTCAAATGGTTGAGAATCCAGCTCAAATGCAGAAGACATGGGGTCAATCCCTGGATTGGGAAGATCGCCTGGAGAAAGGAATGGCTACTCACTCCAGTAGCTACCCACTCCATTCTCTTGCCTGGAGAAACCGATAGACAAAGGAGCCTGGCAGGCTATAATCCACGGGATCACAAAGAGTCAGAGATGACTGAACACACATGCAGGCAACAACTCTATGTAAGCACTCAAACTCTGGGAAGACAGAGATTAGGCCCACCTTTTTGGCTATTATGTGCCCAGCAGGGAACAGCATGCCTGAGACAAAAGTTTTGTTTCTCAAATAAATGTAACTGAATGGATTTGAGCTTGAGAACACATTTCCACACTTCTCTACCTCAATCCACATTTTTACATCTGTGCCACACAATTAGGAAGATTCATTTCCTCATTTCCTCTGAGTCCTTCATTTTTTAAATATAAATTTATCTATTTTAAGTGGAGGTTAATTACTTTACAATATTGTATTGGTTTTGCCATACATCAACATGAATCTGCCGCAGGTATACACGTGTTCCCCATCCTGAATCCCCCTCCCTCCTCCCTCCCTGTACCATCCCTCTGGTTGTCTCAGTGCACCAGCCCCAAGCATCCAGTATCATGCATCGAACCTGGACTGGCGATTCGTTTCATATATGATATTATACATGTTTCAATGCCATTCTCCCAAATCATCCCACCCTCTCCCTCTCCCACAGAGTCCAAAAGACTGTTCTATACATCTGTGTTTCTTTTGCTGTCTCACATACAGGGTTATCGTTACCATCTTTCTAAATTCCATATATATGCATTAGTATTGGTGTTTTTCTTTCTGATTTACTTCACTCTGTATAATCAGCTCCAGTTTCCTCCACCTCATTAGAACTGATTCAAATGTATTCTTTTTAATGGCTGAGTAATGAGTCCTTCATTTTTAACTTTTATAATCCCATAATCTTTTTACAGACCTGACCAAAGATTCTGACAGTGGAGGCTCTAAAAGAACTTCCTGGAAGTTAATAGTTTTTAATCATAATCTTAACTTTCTAGATTCAAAAGCTGACTCCAATACAATCAGTGTCATTATAATTTATATTTCTTAACATTTATTCTGCCTTTAATAATGTAAAAGCACTTCAGTGTTACTTAGTGAATAGCCCCAAATTCCCAGGAGCAATATGGTCTGCAGATTCTCTAGATGAAGGTCCTGTTTTGTTGTGTGTGTGTGTTTAATTTTGGAAGAATATTATTTTTTACAAAAATTTTATTGGAGTATAATTGATGTGAAATGTTTTGTTAGTTTCAGGTGTATAAGTGGAGAAGTTTGTGTATAGCAGTTGGCACCTTTGTAAGGAAAAGAAATTTGTCCAAATTTGTGGCTGGAGAAGAGCTGTCATAAAGGACAGTACACTTCTTGCCGGAGAAGGCGATGGCACCCCACTCCAGTACTCTTGCCTGGAAAATCCTATGGGTGGAGGAGCCTGGAAGGCTGCAGTCCATGGGGTCGCTGAGGGTCAGACACGACTGAGCAAATTCACTTTCACTTTTTACTTTCATGCATTGGAGAAGGAAATGGCAACCCACTCCAGTGTTCTTGCCTGGAGAATCCCAGGGACAGGGGAGCCTTTTGGGCTGCCGTGTATGGGGTTGCACAGAGTTGGACATGACTGAAGTGACTTAGCAGCACACTTCTTGCTGGATGTCAAGGGCTGCATTTAGAAGATTTCCCTTTTTTGCACTGTGATCAATGTTCAACGCTCATTTCCTGTGTCACCTTTCATATTTAACCATACCTTCACTTAAACCTTTTCTTTCATTTTCCTACTTAACTCAGGAAAATCTCTACTTCTCCTGAAGTTGTATGAAGTTAGGGTCATGCAGCACTGGAAGAGAAAGATGAGTTATTGCAGGGCTGTCCCATGACGAGTACTGTCCCAGGGACTTTTCCTGCGATGCTCAGTGAGTTAGGAAATGTATTTGTCTTACTCAATATTGAAGGATTGAAGAGGTTTGCCAAGGTGTGGTTGGCTCCAGAGCACAGGCTCTCCCCGTTACACTGAGCAGGAGCTGGGATCATGGAATCTGGGTTCTAGAGTCAGCTCTCCTAATGATGAAAATTCTGTGTAACCTTGGATGTTTCACTTCAAGGTCAGGAGAATATCACTTGAAAATGGTTTTCACTTTCTCTGTGATTAATATATTGGCTCTATAATTGTTTATTAAAATTTTACTGTGTTTTGGGTTCTATGATAATGAGACTATTACAACGAGCAAGGTAGACCCAATCCTGCCCTTGGTCCTAACTTCACAGTTGATCTCAGTTTAAGAAATTATAACTGAAAATATAAAACTTATACAAAATAAAAAATGAATAGTTTTTCTTACTTATGTGACTGTCAAAAAGCACCTCTTTCAAATTTAAAAGACATCAATGTGTTTTCTTGTCAAAAATTCTCGCTAATTGGGTCTGAGAGATCCCATGTTATTTTTTATTGAACAGATGATAAAATAGCTTAAAGATCAATGTGACAAGAGGGAGAAAAGCCCCTCTTTGTTACATTCTACGAAAGCAGGCATTTTTTTGTACATAATCTAGTGTATAATTACCACTCATGTATGTTGTTAAACAGGCACAGTATATATAGCATTTAGAACAATTTTGTTTTTCACTGACTATTTTGTTTCAGATGCTTTCCACTCTTTTGTAATTAAGACACATATTCATTTCTTATTTTAACATCTAAAATGTACTTTACAAGGCATTGACATTACATATAATGTAAGAGACAAGATTGAGGGCAATGGATTCAAATAGTCTGAGTTCAATTTCCAGGTCTGCTGTCTATTAAATGTGTGACATTGGGCTGTTATTCAATGTCTAACACCTCAGTTTTCTTTTCTGTAAAGTGGAAATAATATACTCATCTCATAGAGTTATGAGCATTAGTTAAGACAATATGTTAGAATATTTGGATCACTACCTTGTGCAAAGCCAGCACTCAGAAAAGTGTGTTATTAATAAAAATAATAGATTACAACAATGGAAATACATAACACTAGACTATTAAGATGAAATCAGAAGTCTTTTGTGCCAAAAGCTGAACTCCAGGCTTTTTAATATAGTTAATAAAATAACAGCTCAGTGTGGTGATCTTCAATGTTTAAATGTTTTAGATATTAGCATATCACACTGTTTATTAAATCAATGTGTTTTTTAAAATGTTGCTTTTTGTTTTCAGTTATAATATATTCTTTTGTAATAAATCCTTCCAAGGAGGTTTTTTTTTTATAGATGTACTCTTTCAGGATAAGAAAGTCAAAAGTTATCAATACAAACATATAAAACAGAAGCTGGAAATGTATTTTCAGAATAAGGGGAAATTGATGTTAATTTCATTTTATCAAATACTGGATTTAACTTATTTCAGCATTTAAATTCATCACATAAAATATGTAACACAATAACATAAAGAAAAAATAACATGGCTCTGATAATACTAAAATTCTTGGTGTTTAACATATGATCCAGCAATTTCACTCCTTGATATTTACCCCCAAAATTGACTATGTATGTTCACACAAAAATCTGCACAGAAATGTTTACTGAATTTCTATCCATAATTAACAAAACTTGGAAGCAAGCAAGATGTCCTTCAGTAAGTGAATATAATATAATATTATAGTAATATTATAAGATAATATTACTCAGTACTCAAAGAAATGAGCTATCAAGACATGAAAACACATGGAGGAAACTTAAATGCATATTATCATGGAAAGAAGATAATTTGAAAAGTCTACATATGTATGACTCCAATTATATGATCCTGGATAGAACAAAACTGTATAGACCATCAAAGGACAATTTATTGCCAGGGTTGGTGGTGTTTTCAATTTATTGCTAGAGTTGGCGGGATGAATAGACAAAGCTCAGAGGAATTTTAGGGCTGTGAGATTGTTCTGTATGTTCTGTATGATAATGGTGAAGCGATGTCATTATACATTTTCCAAAACCCATGGAAACTCAAATAATGAGGTTGAGTGGTGGTGTGAACTATGGATTTTGGATGAGTTGTTGTCTCTTCATCAGTTGTAACAAATGTAGCATCTGGTGCAGAATGTTTATAGCAGGAGGGGCTGTGTTTATGTGGGAGCAGAAAGTATATGGAAAATCTCTATATCTTCCTCTCAATTTTCTGTGAACCTAAAACTACTCTAAAATAAAGAAGACTATTGTTTAAAAATGGATAATACCAGAGTTTCAAAGTTTTTCACCTTAGTGATCTATCTCAACAGCCATAATTCTTCCAATCAGATAATTTCAAATAATTTACATATCTTCTTTCAAATTCACTACATGTCACCCTAAAGAAATTCATATATATATATATATATGATTTTTAAAAATTTATTGATTATGAAAAAATAACTAATAGTAACAATGTGATTAGAGATATACTGATCCTATGATATGCATACATGCATATGATAAAATGCTTCGCTAGACCTATATGATAAAATGCTTCGCTAGACATTGAAAATTAGTAAGAGGAAAAAGAAAGGATTGCTTTCAAGGGGCTCAAGATCTTCTTAGAGAAACTATGTGATGTGGAAGATTTGTAGTCAGCAGTGGGCTGCAGCAGTAATAGGAAAAGGTAAAGTCCCTCCGCATTTTCCAGATCTAGCATTTCAGAAAACAAGGTAAAGATGATTTCACATGGTTAAAAGTGATTAATTTTAGAAATGATTTTCTTCTGTCTAGAAACTCACCTCTCCTACAGGGCTGATACAATCTCATTTTGATCATTTTCCATTCAGCTTGTCGGTCCATTATCATATTACTAGGAGTGTATCACTAGCTTTGTTCGCACTGCATGTGCCTCATTTGTAAATGACATTGTCAAGGCTATTATTGCAGCTGTTTGCAGAATGTCGGAAAGCTGTCAAACCCAGCAGAGTCAAACTGTTTGCAGCAAACAGCAAATGAAACATGCTCATAAATGATTAAAGGCACTTCATAAATGATCCTTACCAAGGAAATGGAAATGTTGTTAGACTGAGTCATCATCTGTTTTATGCACCTGGAATCAAGCCAAAGACAGTTGCTGCTCATAACCAGCTAGGGGAATACCTGCTTTTTGAGAGGAAAGGGGTGCTCTGGAGAAGAGCCTTTCAATTTATTTTTGCTTTTATTTATTTATTTTTAATTTAGTAGTTGATTTACAATATTACATTAGTTTCAAGTATACATTAAGCTCATTCAGTTATATGTGTGTGTGTGTGCATATGTGTGTGTGTGTGTGTGTATACAGATATATTCTTTCTCCATTATAGATACTGAGTACAGTTCCCCGTGATATGTGGTAGGTCCTTGTTGTTTACCTGTTTTACATGTGGTAGTGTGTATCATGTTAATCCCAAACTCTTCATTTAGCTCTTCTGTCCTTCACCTTTAGTAACCATGTTTGTTCTGTCAGAGGGTCTATTTTTGTTTTGTATATAAGTTCATTTGTATCAGCTGTTTAGATTCCACTTATAGCTGATATCATATAATATTTGTCTTTCTCTGACTTACTTCATATTCAGTATGATAATCTCTAGGTTCATCCATGTTTTTAAATTGGTATTATTCATTCTTTTTAATAGCTGAGCAACAGTCCATTGTGTCTATATATAATACACACACACACAGATATATATATGTATATGCATGTACTCAGTCATGTCTGATTTCTTGCAACCCTATGTACTGTAGCCCCAAGGTTTCTATGTCCATGGGATTCTCCAGGGAAGAATACTGGAGTGTGTTGCCATGCTGTCATCCAGGAGATCTTCCCCATGCTGGGATCAAACTGGCATCTCCTGTGTCTCCTGCATTACAGGCAGATTCTTTACCCACTGAGCCATCTGGGAAGCCCCAAACTGATAGCCCTTAGTGATAAACTGGACTTTCTCAAAACAAGATATTGATATAAACTTAACAATGTGCAGACAAAAATGAGGGGGGGAAAAAAACTCTTAGAAGTACTTTTCATGGCTCAAGAAGATAGATTGAAATCACAAGTATTTTTTTAAAGAAATCAGCTTTTTTCGAGTCTAATATATACTCAATGAAATTGTAAGGGAAGAGTTAAGAGAGTTTTAACAAACGTGTATCACCACAAATATGACGCAGAGCCCTTCCATAAGCCTCCAAATACTCCACTTCTGTTTGCATAAAACACATTCTCCCTATGCCTGGATCCTGACAACCAACCACTTACCTGCTTCTCTCACTGTAGACGTGCTTTTCCTAGAATTTCATGTGAATGAATTTGCTTTGCCTGTGGCTTATTTCACTTAGTATAATGCTTCTATGGCTCCTGTTGTGAATATATGGTTGCATATATAGAAAATTCTTAATGTATTCTACACATTAAAGTTCATTCTTCTTTGTTGTGTTAGGCTTCCAAAACTGTAGAAATATGATGATGCAGAGGGGCTCATGACAAAATCATGAATAGTATTTGAAAAGGAAGATCAAAGGCCTTGTGCTGGGCTTGTTCTACACACTGTTACATTAGATCCTCTTCAAGTGACCCTTCAAGTTAGGGTTTGTTAATGAAAGGAAAAGTGAAGCTCATTGGATGTTAAAGAAAATTGGAAAGCTTCCTTTCCCTAATGATAATAGATAGGTGACCAACTTTTTGTCTTCCAATTCCTGTTAATGTTGATAGGTCTCCTACAAGTACTCAGAATAAACACTAAGAGGACATATGTTACACTTTGCTGTTTTGCTGCATGATGTATTGGGACAATTGATAAAATGAGGAATGAGATAGTTAATGCTAGTATGTTGTTCAGTTGCTGAGTCCTGTTTGACTCTTTGTGACCCCCATGAACTGAAGCACACCAGGTTTCCCTGTCCTTCACTATCTCCCAGAGTCTGCTCAGATTTATGTCCTTTGAATAAGTAATGCCACCCAATCATCTAATCCTCTGTCATCCCCTTCTCCTCCTGCCTTCAATCTTCCCCAGCATCAGGATCTTTTCTAATGAGTCAGCTCTTTGTATCAGGTGACCAAAGTATTGGAGTTTCAGCTTCAGCATCAGTCCTTCCAGTGAATATTCAGGGTTGATTCCTTTTAGGATGAACTGGTTTGATCTCCTTTCAGTCCAAGGGACTCTCAAGAGTCTTCTCCAACAGCAAGTTTGAAAGCATCAATTCTTCAGTGCTCAGCCCACTTTATGGTCCAACTCTCACATTTGTACATAACTACTGGAAAAATCATGATTTTGAATACAGGCACATTTGTCAGCAAAATGATGCCTCTGCTTTTCAATACATTGTCTAGGTTTGTCATAGCTTTCCTCCCAAGGAGTAAGCATCTTATGATTTCATGGCTGCAGTCACTGTCCACAGTGGTTTTGGAGCCTAAGAAAATAAAATCTGTCACTACTTCCACTTGTCCCCCTTCTTTTCGCCATGAAGTGATGGGACTGGATGCCCCTCTTGTTTGTTGTGAATGGAACATGGAATTGCATAGAAAAATAAGAGATATCACTTTGGTTTGATATGAGGGGGAGTGTTGTGGAGGTTGGGTTGAGCATAATGGTTTGGGTGCCCTAGAAGCTCAGGTGAGACTGCTACTAGTACTAGTAAGATTAGAACTAGGAACAAGGCACCCAGGATAGCTTTAGTTATTTAGCAAAGATTGAATAAGATTTTGTCCATGTAGGATGAGATTCCTGTCAAACTTTTAGAGCCTGTTTCATGAAGGAATAATAGATGAAGAGTAGAGAGAAAGTTTTGTGCTCCAGTGGAAAACTATGCAGTGTCTAGAGCACAATTTCCAGGTTATCTAACTGTAAAGAATTGTGTTTTTGTTTGTTTGTTTGTTTGTTTTACAATGCTATAAGTTGTTGATAATAGGGATAACCATTCAAACAATTTTTATCCATAGACATGCAAATTATGTCCACTGGAAGTTCTCTCTTCCCCTCTGTGGATATTTTAAATCTTCAGCTTCATTTTAATATTCTTTATGATGTTTTTTTTTTTTTATTCTCCATTGAATCACCTTAGCATCTTAACAATTTTCTATTAGTGAGTAAAAAATAATACTTAACATAGTTCCATTTTCATGCCTGTATGAGAATCATGGTTTTACTCTTTTTTTTCCTTTCTTAAAAATTACCTTCCATGTTTTCATGATAGTGTACTGCTGTTTTTATTAATTCTCTAAACATGTCAAAATTTTCCTTTACATTTTGAACAGTCTTTTATCAAGGACAGAACAATCTCCCAGGATAGATTTATACTTTCTACAACAGTTCCGTGTTATGAATGGCATACATGGATTTTAAGGGAACTAGATAGTTTTGTTTCATAAAGATCAGGCTTCATGAGGTTGTAGCATTAGTAGGAAGCCTGAACTTGAACAAGATGAAGTCATGTCGGAATATCTCCAAGACACGAGACCAATGTCTATCTAAGCCCTGACTTTTTAGATGTCAATATTTTTCAGTTCAGTTCCGTTCAGTTTCTCAGTTGTGTCAGACTCTATGCGATCCCATGGACTGTAGCACCCAGGCCTCCCTGACTATCGCCAACTCCTGGAGCTTACTGTAACTCATGTCCATCGAGTTGGAGATACCATCTGACCATCTCATCCTCTGTCATCCCCTTCTCCTCCTGCCCTCAATCTTTCCCAGAATCAGGGTCTTTTCCAGTGAGTCAGTTCTTTGCATCAGGTGGCCAAAGTATTGGAGTTTCAGCATCAGTCCTTCCAATGAATATTCAGGGCTGATTTCTTTTAGAATTGACTGGTTGGATCTCTTTCCAGTTCAAGGGACTCCCAAGAGTTTTCTCCAACACCACAGTACAAAGCATCAATTCTTTGGTGCTCAGCTTTCTTTATAGTCCAACTCTCACATCCATACACGACTATTGGAAAAACCACAGCTTTAACTAGACAGACCTTTGTAGGCAAAGTAATGTCTCTGCTTTTTAATATGCCGTCTAAGTTGGTAATATCTTTTCTTCCAAAGAGTAAGCAACTTTTAATTTCATGGCCACATTGACTCCCATCAATATTGTAGGGGGTATATTAATGGTAATATTTGGTTATGAAGGAACCCAGGGAAAAATGGATATGACACTTTTTTTCTTCTAAGATTATCTATTAAGACAAAATTTGTGTCTTATTCTAATAAAAAATATCTGATTAGAACAGACCAAATGTCTCAGTTTTGTTCAGGTCATTTGGCAATGAATTATTAAATAAAAGGGAGTTTATAACCTGTGAAAGTTGCTCTATACCAAGATAAAGATGAATTCCATATCTTGTGCTTTTAGTGTAGATTTGAATTTTCAGGCTGGTTAAATGGGTCAGGGAGGGGACAACAGATTTGAGAGACTAGGACCTCTCAACAGCAAGGTGATTGTATTAGTATGCAATCTTGGTATGGAGGAAAGCTGAAAGCTGTTTCTAGAGTCAAATGCTTTTTATTCTTAAGTATTTTGTTTTGAGTATTATCGCTTTCGTGACCTGAATTTCTAAATAGAAATATTTTGAAAACATCACAGGGTCTTTATAACACCGGATTTGTTTCAATCTCAATGGCATCATTAGCATCATTAAAAAAAAAAAAAGAAGAAGAAGAAAGAAAAACAACTCTTCAGTGATGGCAACTGTTCAAATCTTAACATGTAAGGTCCAACCCTAACCTTTGCCTGTGATGCTAAAGAAGTTTTCCTTCTGTGTTCTCAGGTTTTTTTGCCCCAAGGTGGGATATCTTTTCACAATGAAATAAATTGTATCCTTCTCCACTGAGATAGGTTAAGAAAGAGGCTCCAAAATTTTACATCCATCCTACAGCAGCAGCTTTGGTATTGAGACACAGCTGGTGATGGGAATCAAATGAGTCTCTAAAGAAGAATTCTGCCCAAGCTAAGATCCCAGACATTTTGAGTATTTGAAAAGTACTCAACATGCTCTACTGAGGTATGGAACAGATTTTGACAACTCATGGAATCCTTGATGGTTATTTAGCATTTAGTCATTTAACTGAACATATTGTGATATCTGGGTTTCCCAGGTGGTGCTAGTGGTAAAGAACTCACCTGCCAAGGCAGGAGTTGTAAGAGACAAGGGTTCAATCCATGGGTTGAGAAGATTCCCTAGAGAAGGGCATGGCAATCCACTCCAGTATTCTTGCCTGGAGAATCCCCATGGACAGAGGAGGCTGGCAGTCTAGAGTTCATAGTACCACAAAGAGTTGGACATGACTGAAGTGACTTAGCACAGCAGCACAGCACTGTGATATCTATCCCTATTTAGGGGTCAAAAATGAAAGTCCTGTTTGAGCTCTGATATTGCTTATGAAGAATATGCATTGGGTATTCAAAGCTATCCCAATAATAGTGATGATGTGTTTGGGGAATATATGTAGACACTGACTTTCTAAATAATAAAAATAAGATCTAAATGGAAAACTTACTAATGTGTAAGTCTACCATGTGAAATGCAATTTTGTTACATTACCTCTGTTTCCACAGTGACTAATTGTCAAGCTTTATTTCTCCTTCTAGAAATTTGTTCACTTAAAGGGCTAGTTTATCTGATATGCCTGTCAGACTGCCACTACAAGATGTATATTATTTCTTATTGCAGTATGCTACACATATTTCAGTAATTTCTCTTTAATCACAAAATATCTCAGCATCTCACTCTCTGTATCCATGTCTATAAGGAGCAGCAACATCATTTCTTAGGACTATGACATCCATGCAGGTCCAACTCATACTCTTACATCAGCTTTTCAACCTCAAGACTTCTGCCGGGGTCCAGCCCTGGTGGGTCCAGGGTAATTCGAAGGGGAGGCAGAATCGGCATCCTAGGAAAAAACTTATTTAATTACAGATATAAAGAGAGATTAGGAAAGAATAGTGTAGTAGGAAAATTAGTGGAGAAAAAGAAGCTGAATAACTTGGTTTACATGGAATACCAGTAAAACTCCAAGACAAGGAATTTGCACCACCTACGTAGGCCACAGGCGTCTTTCCATTCTCCCAAAGGAGAGGAGGCACTGAGGCCTCCCCAGTCCGATCTTAGAAGCCCAGGAAAAAGTAGCAGGCTTGGTGAATACCCACGTTCCAGATGGGAATTCAGCCAGAAGGGGAAAGAAAGAATGACACGGGGAAATCAGTCTTTCCAGAAACTGATCTGATTTTTTTATTTTCAGGTTTGCTTATATACTTTTTGTTATACATAGGGATGAATACAGAGTCACGCGGGGTCAGCAGACCTGACCCTTGTCAAAATCAGGTGCTTCATATAAAATTATACAAAGGTCTTATGGGTTTTACATCATCTTTTGGCCATGAGGCCTGCTGACATTTTATGGCCCTTTCTGATAACAGTCAGTCAACCAGAAAACTTATTTTTTTCAGAGGTGATTTTTTCTTAAACAAGGTACCACCCTCCAAATAAAATTGTATTCTTATAGGGTGAGGGTGTAGTGGGTTACAATCAAGAAAAGGAATTTATTTAGCCTAAGGTTTAACATGATTAATCTTAAAGATTAATACTTATTTCTTGTATATGCTAGTTATATTCATTATAAGGGCAGGGAATATGGAGATTTAGCAGCAAATATTGGCTCAACAAATGAAAAACCCTTCACCGATATAATTTCTAATCAACCCACTATACTATACTAATAATGTTCTAACTTCTCAAAAGAGTCTGTATTTAGAAAGTTTTAAAGCATCTCACGGTTGGGAAGCTGCAAACAATCACATGTGGCCGGATGAACATGCTCAGGCAGGCTAGAGAACCTTCAGAGGAGTTTGTAAGTTGAAAAACTCTTATCACACCCAGGAATTTTTATTAACTGGAACTGCAAGTTAACTCCTTCTCCGAGAGAGGTGGTGGGGGAACAGCCCCCTGTAAAGTCAGAGATTTAGGTGAGAGCATAAAACAGACTCTGGTTTTGGGGGTAGATGCTCGGGAACAGGCGGTTTCCTGAGGCTCAATCCCACCTTTGCGTATGCTGAAGCCTCCTTCCTCATGACCTTTGCCATGGGTGGAGTTCCTCACACTGGCTCCCAGCAGACTTCCTTTGCCCCTCTGAAACTCTGATTTCCATTATCTTGCTCTCTGAATATTATACCCTGTATTTAAATCTTGTTTATGATTTTTGTTATATAATAAAGCAATTATATATACATGCATATTGCATATATATGCATATTATATATATATATATATATATATATAACATCTCCTAAATGTACTAGATTTAAGTTTAGCATAAAAACTTTAAACTGTACATTCAGAACTGCTTTGGTTATATGAAAATGCAATTACGTACACAAGCATATTGCATATATATGCATATTATATATATATAATATATTCTTCTAAATGTACTAGATTTAAGTTTAGCATAACAACTTTAAACTGTACATTCAGAGCTGCTTGGTGATGTCTCAATATTTTTCTAGTTCTTTCTACTTGCAATGGCCTGAGATGAATATTTTATACACTCCTATTTTTTCTCAGAACGTAAATATACCTTCCATCCATACACAGCCTCAGCTGATGCTTGATTACTAGTTTGCTGGAAAAAAGTAATCAGCAGATTCATATGTGTCATTGCCCTACTATCAATTGCATCAATCTATCAGTTCAGTTCAGTTCAGTCGCTCAGTCGTGTCCGACCCTTTGTGACCCCATGAATCGCAGCATGCCAGGCCTCCCTGTCCATCACCAACTCCCGGAGTTCACTCACACTCAGGTCCATCGAGTCAGTGATGCCATCCAGCCATCTCATCATCTGTCGTTCCCTTCTCCTCCTGCCCCCAATCCCTCCAAGCATCAGAGTCCTTTCCAATGAGTCAACTCTTCTCATGAGGTGGCCAAAGTACTGGAGTTATCTATATACATGTATTCTTCTTATTACCATGGCCATATTATTTCTCTACCTATCTAAGTTCAGCAATTTCATTTGTGCACTGGACTCCACTAACTCTTGTTTACACAAAAATATTCTTCTTGAAATTCCTTGATGGTCCAATAGTTAAGACTGTGCTTCCACTGCATAGGACCCAGTTTCTATTCCTGGTCAAGGAACTAGGATCCCACATGCTGCATGGTGTGACCACCACCCCCCCCCCAAAATACTTCTGTAAATAGTCTCACACTTTTCTGCATCACCAACACTTTCCTTTCTCCCTCCAATCTGTATGGGAATTGTGCTAAGGAACTTTTATTTTATTTCTGAGGCTGTAGAATTTGCCTTAAAAAAAAGGCTTGATTTTAAAAAGCCCCGATAGAAATTGTGGGTGTGATATAACAGAGGTGACTTTATAAGTATTATTGGGTTTTACAAAATATGAAGAGAAGTCCCAGGCACTAAAAATGAAGAGAGGTGAGAAAACCATGCTATCATGTTGACAACACACTATGCTGTGTTCATATTTGCTAATCTCAATAATTTAGACATATTGTTTGAGTGAACCCATAAAGTGGGGGTGGGCAAAGACCTCTGACTTTAAAATTTTATTAAATATTTTAAATACACAAAGTGTTAAAATAGTATGTGCATATTATTTTAAAATTAAAATAAGTTCAAGGTTAAAAAACTGAGAGAGGAAAATAAAGAACACACAAAAAAAGAGAATGAAGTCAGAGTTGTCAAAAGTCTATATCCTCAGTGAAGAAAATAGGACTAGAAAAAAAGTTGGTTTGCCGGCTATGCTCTGGGTGGGACAAAGTGCACTCATGATTCATCCTCATAAGCTTGACTTCATATGTGTCTGAAGCTTGAATTGAGGCTGAAAAGCGAAAGCGTGAAAGTGTTAGTTGCTCAGTAGTGTCTGACTCTTTGTGACCCCATGAACTGTAGCCCTTCAGCTTCCTTTTTTCCGTGGAATTCTCCAGGCAAGAATACTAGAGTGGATTGCCATTTCCTTCTCCAGGGGATCTTCCCAACCCAGGGATAGAACCCAGGTCTCACACATCGCAGTCAGGTTCTTTACCATCTGAGCCACCTAATCTTAACAAATTAATTTAACATGTTCAAAGATTGGGACTGTTTTAAAACACCTGGCAGAATAACCTCTGCAGGTGTGTATTCTTATACACGCGAGTGCTGTAAAGTTCTACTCTTTGAAAATAAGTATATAATCCAAAATTATATAACTCAAAAAAAAAAAATTACTATGAATGAGAGTCATTAGGGGAAAAAATCTCAGGAATAGAGATATTTGATAATGCGTATATCCAAAATGTTTATTTTAAAATTTTATTGGAACATAGTTGATTTCTAATGTTGTATTAGTTTCTGGTGCATCACATCAGGATTCAGTTATACGTGTACATATATTCATCCCTTTTCATGTTCTTTTCCCGTATAGGTTACTATAATATTTTGAGTATATTTGTCTGTGCTATATAGTAGGTCCTTGTTGAGCAACTATTTTATATATAGCAGTGTGTGTCCAAAATATTTAGAAAAGAAAAACTGACAGTTATAATTCGGAATCAGGAATGACATACTAGCTTAACACAAAAAATCAAATATTAAAATTTTAAAATTTTAAAATTACAGGACTGTAATGTTTACAGTTTAATTGGATGAATGAAATAGCAAATTATAAAATAAGATTTTAGAAGAACGATCATACATATAAAGGAATTATCTAGAATATACATCGATAAAAAGAGAAGGAAAAAAATATTACACTAAAACCTGTTGTAGCTAAAAGTAGAAAGTTTGGTATAAGACTAATTAAGAGGAAAAACTATTAGAAAAAGAGTGTGAGGAAAATTAAGAGAAAATAATGCCTCAAAATATTCTAGATTTAAAGAAGGAAAAAATAATATTCAAATTTAGAAATTGTGAACTATTTATACGGGAAAAGTATTTTAAAAAACCCACATCTAAGTGCATGTCAGAGAAAAGAAAAAAATAGAGACAATACAGTTTTATTTTATATTATTATTTTAATTGAACTATAGTTAGTTTATAATGTGTTAATTTCAGGTGTACAGGAAAGAGATTCAGTTATATATATGCATGAAAGTGAAAGTGAAGTCGCTCAGTTGTGTCCGACTCTTTGTGATCCTGTGGACTGTAGCCCACCAGGCTCCTCCACCCATGGGATTCTCCAGGCAAGAATGCTGGAGTGGGTTACTCTTTTCTTCTCCAGGGTATCCTCCCCACCCAGGGATAGAACCCAGGTTTCCGGCATTGCAGGCAGACGTTTTAACCTCTGAGCCACCAGGGAAGCCCTATATATATGCATAAACCTACATATATGCACACATATGTGCATATTCAGATTATTTTTCCTTATGCTAAGTCACTTCAGTCGTGTCCGACTCTGTGAGACCCCATAGACTGCAGCCCACCAGGCTCCCCCATCCCTGGGATTCTCCAGGCAAGAACACTGGAGTGGGTTGCCATGTCCTTCTCCAATGCATGAAAGTGAAAAGTGAAAGTGAAGTCGCGTGTCCGACTGTTTGCGACCCCATGGACTGCAGCCTACCAGGCTCCTCCATCCATGGGATTTTCCAGGCCAAAGTACTGGAGTGCGGTGCCATTGTCTTCTCCAACAGTAGGTCCTTGTTGGTTATCTATTTTATATATAGTAGTAACATATTTGTTAATTATAACCTTCTAATTTATCCCTCCTCCCTGTTCACTTTCCCCTTTGGTAGCCATAAGTTTGCTTTCTGTGTCCGTGAGTCTATTTCTGTTTGATACATAAGTTCCTTTGTATCATTTTTTTTTTAGATTTCACATATAAGTGATATTGCATGCTATTTGTCTTTCTCTGACTTATTTCACTTAGCATGAGAGTCTCTAGATCCATCTATGTTGCAGAAAATGACATTATTTCATTCTTTTTTGTGTATGAGTAATAGTCCATTGAATATATATATATATATGTAGGAGAAGGCAACGGCACCCCACTCCAGTACTCTTGCCTGGAAAATCCCATGGACAGAGGAGCCTCGTAGGCTGCACTCCATGGGGTCGCTAGGAGTAGGACACGACTGAGTGACTTCACTTTCACTTTTTACTTTCATGCATTGGAGAAGGAAATGGCAACCCACTCCAGTGTTCTTGCTTGGAGAATCCCAGGGATGGGGGAGCCTGGTGGGCTGCCATCTATGGAGTCACATAGAGTTGGACATGGCTGAAACGACTTAGCAGCAGCGGCAGCAGTATATATGAATATATATAAATTGTACATATTCTTTATCCACTCATCTGTTGATGGGCATTTAGGGTACTTCCATGAGGAGACAATATAATTTTAAACAGCCTAACAGAAAAGCCAGTTTATCAGCTAAGCTTTGGCACTTTGATTAACAGCATGCTTCCCATGAGCAAAAATGGAAGCCACAAGACACAAAAATAATAAATTCCTTCAGTGTACCAAGAGTTTTCAAATCAAATTGATTAACCACCTAAATAAACATTTAAGAATTAAGTAAATTAAACAAACTTTCCTACATACAGAAGCACATTAACAAATACCAAAAAAGACTCTTTCTAAAGAAACTTCACATACGACATGTTTCAGAAAAAAGAAATATCAAGAAATAAAGGTTTCTATGTATCTATTAATGTCATGCATTGACCTCAATTATTGCCATAGCTTCACTGTATTCATACAACTAGTGTAGAATATCTTCTTGCCTCATAATTGCATGTGACTGTAGAGCAATTGTTTCAGGTAAAAGCCTGGAGAAATTACATGGAAGCTTTGTAATCCCAGGAGTGGACACTTCATTCACATGCCACGCCAAAGCTGAGTCACAGTGTTGAATCTATGGAATTGATGGCTACCTGATGGAGTGGTTAGATTACCACAGCCCAGGTACAAACCAGTTACAGTGGAAGTGCAGGGCAGATTTCTGTGGGTAATTTATCATGCTCCACCATTAGTTCAATATGGTCATTTCCTTTGTTTTCCTTTCCTGGACAATTGTTTTGCTTGTATTTTGTTGTTAACTAAAGCAGCAGCAGCAGCAAAGGACTCAATAGTTTCATAATATGTGATCATAGTCAAATTATTTTATATCCATTAAGTGACTACCTATCATTTTTCCATTGATCTATCTCACAATCTATCTTTTTCTGAACCCCAACCAAGGGTCAGGCATTAAGACAGAGTGGTGACCAGGCAGCAATAACACCTGCTCTAAATAGCTTAAGGCTAGAAGACAAGTTCTGGATTAGATAAATAAGCATGCATAATAAATACAACTATTAAATCATTACCTCTAAATCCTATTTGGTAAGATATTATTATTTTTAATATTACTTTATTTTTAGCAGCATTGCAAGTTCCTAGTTTGAAATGAACTATTAATAAAAAACTTAAAATGAAATTCACTGTCCTCAGTTCATCCTATGCCCACCCTCCAATTCCATTCCTTTTTTTCTCGTATAAATTTTCTTACTTCCCCAGCTCCATTTTCCAAAACATTTTCACCACAATTTTTGAATAAATTAAATCATTGTTTTCACTGTTCATTGAAATAAATATTTTTAATGATAAGTAATACACTACTGTTACATTTGTTTTTCTTTACCCTAGAATTAATGATTTCTCATTTTTCTTTTCTCTTTCTGTGGAATCTAAGTAAATATAACTGATTTATCCAAGTTCATATACATGAAAATGAATTAACAAGAAATTCAGACCTTGATTTCTTTTATTGCAAAGGCCATGCTCATCCTTCTCTACAGCATGCTGAAGTTTCTGGAATTACCTGTGTTATAGGTAAGTAAAACAAATGAAAATTTTAGCTTAATTCTGCTGTAACTTGAAGCCATATGATGGTGGTATATGGGAAAATAGTGAACAGAAAGTTCCTAGAGTGGGCTTTTCCCTAGGAGCTTCAAGGATGAAGTTTTGTTTGTTAATTTTTTTAATATGTATTTTTCTCTATTTACTTATTTTATTACTTTTTGATAGCACTCAGTCTTTGTTGCTGTGCATGGGCAGGCTTTCTCTAGTTGCTGCAAGCAGCTCAGCTCTTGGTTGTGGTGCACAGGCTTCTCATTGCAGTGGCTTCTCTTGTTGCAGAGTACAGACTCTAGGTGCTCAGGTTCTAACAACTGTAGCATGCAGGCTCAGTAGCTGTGGTGCATGAGCTTAGTTGCTCTGTAGCATGTGGAATCTTCCCAGATCAGGGATAGAAACCATATTCTCTGCATTGGCAGGTGGATTCTTATCCACTCCACCATTAGGGAAGTCCTGAATTTGTTTATTTAAATTCTAACAATAATGAGTGTATTCAATTACTTATTTCTTAACAATTAATGAGTACATAGGAAAATTATAACTAGTGGATCAAGTGATACTGCTTTTCGTACAAATTTTATAAAATTATATAAAAAAGGATAAAATTTGACACAAAATTCTTAGGTAAATTAGAATGTAACCTAATATGAAATAATTGGGTGGTGGTATTTGGATATATGTAAAGGCAGGGCAAACTTGTCTGCTAAAGTAAGCATCCTTTTATTTCTCATCTATTGTGCGTCAGGGATTGCAATGCTGCTGCTGCTGCTAAGTCGCTCCAGTTGTGTCCAACTCTGTGCGACCCCATAGACGGCAGCCCATCTCGCCCCTCCGTCCATGGGATTCTCCAGGCAAGAACACTGGAGTGGGTTGCCATATCCTTCTCCAATGCATGAAAGTGAAAAGTGAAAGTGAAGTCGCTCAGTCGTGTCTGACTCAGCGATCCCATGGACTGCAGCCCACCAGGCTCCTGTCCATGGGATTTTCCAGGCAGGAGTACTGGAATGGGGTGCCATTGCCTTCTCTGAAGCAACACGTTAGTTCTCTTGTATTCAAGAGTTTGCTCATTGTAAACTTCTCGAAGTTGTTCCTGCTAAGATCTCTCTGAGGCAACCTAAAACTTTGTTTATCCATGTTGTTACCAACCCTCAGCACTTCAAGTCTAACTGTAATCAGAAGTTCATTGCTTCAACCTCAGGTGCCAAGGATTGGGGATTCCTTCTCCAGTCAAGAGACGCAACAGAACCATTGCTTCAACCCCGGGTGCCAAGGATTGGGGATTCCTTCTCGAGTCAAGAGACACAACAGAACACGACGTCTTGGAGAGAAAGAGCAGAAGCAGGAGCGGAGGCGATGGCGGGAAGTTCCTCAGGTGAAGGAAGGCAGGTGGCTCCTTCCACTGGATCAGAGTCTCCATGTCCAACCACGAAGCTCTGAGGGTACTCACACCCTGTGAATATCACTGGAATCATATTTTTTTGCTGGGTTCTAGAAGGTAGGGATGGGTTCTTAGTCCTGAATTCTCATGGGGCTCAACAGTCTCTAGATTTCTTTGAGTCTTCAGAATTTATCTCTGACCATGTTTTCATGTTTTCACAATGCATAGCTGGTTTTTGTATATGCATTGTAGTTTTTTGACTTGTGGTTACTGTTCATATATGCTGATCTGTAACTATATCCATTTATTTTAAACTGGTAGTCATTTAAGTTCAAACAGATCCTAAAGTTCAGCTCAGTTCAGTTGCTCAGTCGTGTCTGACTCTGCGACCTCATGGACTACAGCGTACCAGGCCTCCCTGTCCATCACCAACTCTTGGAGCTTACTCAAACTCATGTCCATGAGTTGGTGATGTCATTCAACCATCTCATCTTCTGTCATGCCCTTCTCTTCCTACCTTCAATCTTTCCCAACATCAGGTTGGCCAAAGTATTGAAACTTCAGCTTCAGCATCAGTCTTTCCAATGAATATTCACATTCTAAAGGGTCTATATTTTCCCCCCTCATCCCCATGTTTTGTGTTTTTGATGTCACATTTCATATCTCCATGTCTGTCCCTTCCCTGTTTATTGTATAGTTTATTTTACATTTTTATCTTTTAAGCTTCATGCTATCTTATGTCAGTGGTTGATCCACAGCCTTTAGTATATATTTTCCTGTACTAGTAGGATTTTCCCCTTCCTATAATTTTATTTTTTATAGTCTTTTCATTTATATTTAAAGACCACCCCTTAACACTTCTTGTAAGCCACCCTTCACAGAAATTTTCAGTTCTTTTACCATTCAGTGTTTTCCCTTGCTTTTGTTCTAAACTCAGTCCAAATTCCTCTCATTGACTCTGTGTTTCCCAGGCATGCAAGATATAGACTTCTGCAAAATAACTGTGCTCATTTACAGAAATATTTCTCCCCTATCCTTATGTCCTAAACAATCTATCCTTTACTGGCCTCTTGTTTCCTTCCTAAGATACATCAAAATCTTCATGACTGGTGTCTGTTTCTAGCTCTGAGGAAGGGATTGCAGGCAGGATGGGAACCATGCCTGATAGTTCCAAGATGGTTACTCATTTTTGTACCTTGCAGTATGTTTCTACAACCAGCAGGTTTGCTCTGGGATTTACACAGAAGTAATTGTCTTGAGGCTTAGCATCCCTTGCTCTCCTGATACAGCAGCTTGTTGTGAGCAGCCTGCCAAGGAGAATGGCACAGCTGTGTGCAATCTGGGATCACTGTGTGAGCTCTGGGGATCCCATGACACCCTAGAGCCATCTGGAGAACCAAGGGAGTGCCAGGGAATTAGCAAATTTGGACACAAGTCAAAGCAAGCAACTTAAAAGAAGGCCAAACTTTCTCAATGTTCTCTTTAGAAGGTGATGGGGAAAGTGCTGATTTGGAGTCAAAGTTAAGCTGAAATTACCACTTTATGTCTTAAAATATTTATTATCTTAGACAAATAACTTGTCTATTCTTACTCTCTTGACCCATACAATGCAAGAGAATAATGTGCATGTAAATCTCCCAAATTCATATGAATGTTTAATGTTTCATTTCTCCTGACTTTATCACCAAGACACAACAGTGTCTTCAGGTCAAATTCAAGCAGGGAAAATTTAGTGCTTATGTTTTCTTTTTACAAATAATTAGCATAAAGCCTCACTCCCCAAAATAAGCCATAATCCTGTCTCTTATGTAAGGGTTGTGTTAGTGATTTCCTTCCAAAGAGAATAGCAGGAAAGATAGAAGGGGAGAGAAAAACTTCACAGTGGAGAAACCTGACCAACAAATACTACCTCAAGCCAGTGAAGTCATCCTGATGCAGTGTGCACTTGACATGGGGTGTTGAAAATGACAATTTACCTCTGTGACCTTGCTCAGCAAAACCCTTAACCCCAATTTAACCTTCGGATAAATAGAAAACTGATTGAAATTGAGGGAACACTGTGCAAAATGCTCCTCAAAACTGTAAAATTCATCAAAAACAAGGAAAACCTACAGATGCCCAAGAGGCACATGAAAAGATGCTCAATATCACTAATTATTTGAGAAATTTGAATCAAACCTGCCATGAAATATCAGCTCATACCAGTCAGAATGGCCATCATTAAAAAGTCTACAAACAATAAATGGTGGAGAGAGTGTGGAGAAAAGAGAGCCCTTCTACACTGTCGGTGGGAATGCAAGCTGGTGCTGCCACTAAGAAGAACAGTGTAGAGATTCATCAAGCATGTGTGCTGAGTCATGTCTGACTCTTTGTGACCCTATGAACTGTGGCCCACCAGGCTCCTATGTTCAGGGGATTCTACAAGGAAGAATACTGGCATGGGTTGCCATAGCCTTCTCTAGGGGATCTTCCCAACATAGGGATGGAACCTGCATTTCCTGCATTGGCAGGTGGATTCTTCACTACTGAATCACCTGGGAAGTGCTGGAGTTTCCTTAAAATCCTAAAAATAGAGTTATTATATGATCCTGCAATCCCACTTTGGGGCACATATCCAGAGAAAATCATAATTCCAAAAAATTAATGCACCCCCAGCCTTTACAGCAGCATTATCTATAATCACAAAGACATGAAAGCAACCTGAAAGTCCAACAGATGACTAGATAAAGAAATGTGATACCTATATACAATGATCTATTACTCAGCCATAGGAAAGAATGAAATAATGTCTTTTGCAGCAACATGGATAAACCTACAGATTATCATATTCAGTGAAGTAAGTCAGACAAAGACAAATATATGATATCATTTAAATGAAGAATCTGGAAGGTCTCCTGTAGAAAGAAATGGCAACCCACTCTAGTTTTTTTTTGCCTGGGAAATCCCAGAGGAGCCTGTCAGGGTAGAATCCATGGGATTGCAAGAGTCAGACAACACTTGGTGACTAAACCACCACTACCAAAAGATCATACAGATTAACTTATTTGCAAAACAGAATGAAACCTACAGACATAAAAAACAGATGTATTTTTACCAAGGGGAAAGGGGAGGGGAGGGAAAAATTAGAAGTTTGGGATTAACATAAAAATATTGCCATATATATAAAATATATAAATGACAGGTAGCTGCTGTATAGAACCGGGAACTATATTCAATATCTTGTAACAACTTAGAAAAGAATCTGAAGAAATATGTATAACTTTTGTGTATATGTACACTTTGCTGTACACTTGAAGCTAACACACCATTGTAAAATAACTATACTTCAATTAAAAGAAAACAAAACATATAAGCTTTGTAAAGGGAAAAAAAAAAAAGCAAAAACAGGAATGTCTGAGAAACTTTCACTATTTAGAGGAGGCTAACCCTGGTACCTGGATGGAATCTTAGGCCAGAAAAATGACATTATGTGAAAATTAGAGAACTCCAAATAAGGTGGCTCAGATGGTAAAGTATCTGCCTGCAATGTGGGAGACCCAGGTTTGATTCCTGGGTCTGGAAGAAGGGAGTGGCAACCCACTCCAATATTTTTACCTGGAGAATTTCGTGGCCAGAAGAGCCCGGCAGACTATATTCAATGAGGTCTCCAAGAATCAGACATGACTGAGAGACTAACACTTTCACTTTCAAATAAGGTCTGACCTTTAGTCCATCATAATGTGTTAATATCAGTCATTAGTTGTGGCTCACATGCCAGTAACATAAGATGCTGATAGTAAGGGCAACTGTATGTGACATATACAGAACCCCTCTGTACTACTCTTTGAAGCTATTCTGTAAATCTAATAATATTACAAAATAAAAAAGTTTCCTTAGAAAGTCAAATATAGAAATTCACAGTAAGAGAAAATAGTACATGGTGTGATCCCATTTTCCTCTCTTACCATGACTAGCCTGGTGAACATTAGATCAAAAATAAGTTCTTACAGATTTATTATATTTGGACAATCAATTTTGTGTAATGATACCTCATTAAAATGAGTTTTTAAATTGAAACGCTCTTCCTAAATGTTACTTACCAAAACTTTTTCTAAAACTGATTTTGTGTAGGCGTAGTCTACAATTCTTTTGAGGAAAATAAAATCTAGGAATGCTTTGTGCACATTCTCAGTTGAATTTAGGTTCTGCTTCATGCAAAATTCTGTGAGCTTCTTAGATGAAGTGATAATGAGAGTCATAATATCACAGTGACAGGTCATTTATACTTGATGAATTTATCCTCTTGAAATTTGGTACCAAAAAAATTTAAACCTGGGAAAAATTTGCCAAAGCAAATATGTATAGTGTCTGAATAATATGGGGGTCTTTGAGCCAAATGAATTCTGGTCAAAGGAATTTGGGGAAGATGTGAAGAATATCATTTGTCTAATTTGCCCAGTGTGCTAATATTTGCTCTATGGATTTGTGAGAGAAATGGACTATAATGTAAAATAAAATTTACTTTCCTCTTTACTAGGTCTACAGTTGGAATGCAGAGGAGAGGTATTTAATTACCCCAGAGTCATAGTATTTATGTATTGATATTACAAATCCAATTTATGTCCATTCAAGGGACTGAGCAGGGGTCAGAAACAGCTGGATTTAAAGTCAAATTCTAATACCTGAATGATATTTTCAATTTGCCCAACTTTGGGAAACCACACTTTCTTTTCTCAACATGAAGATTAGAGCAAACACTTAATGCACCAGACACATGGGAGTTACAAAACAAATATTAGTTTCCCTTACTTCTAGTTCCATTTTCCAGAATCCTCTTCCCCATCGAGACAAAACCATCACAACTGCAACAAAAAGAAAATCCACTTATTGTGAGGGAAAGTCCAGTTTACCCACAAAATATTTACCCATTTTTGTTTATTCTGCACATTTTTCTACCAACAAGAAAAATAATTGGCACAACCTAAACATTATTTGAATTGTAATGGGTATGGTAACTTTGTCTCTCTTCAGTAGAAAATGTTCTGTATTCTGATTTCTAGCACAAGTTGTCACATGTAGCAGAACTGAAAAAATTGGAGTGATTGTACTTATTAAGATTCTGAGACTAGGGAGACTATATAATACATATTTTCCATTGCTAATGAGGCATACTTGAGTCTTTGTTCCATTTAATTCAGTTTTATTTTTTAACTGCAAAAAGAAAAAACAAAAAATCATCCTCAGAAAGCAACCACTATGACCAGGTTAAATAGTTTCTTGTTATGGTATAATCTGCTAAGCTCCACAATAACTGATTTACTTAGAAAAAAGTCTCTGCATTTATTTCAAGATGATATCCGAAATATTTACATCTGTTTTGGTAAGTTCCACTCTTCTGAATTTGCTTCCACAAGACTACTTCAATTCATCTTTCCTTAAGATTCTTTATTAGCTCTTAGAAGTGTATACCAAATAAATTCAAGCACACTTTAGCAGACCCTTCAAGGTTTTCCATCATTTGCTTTCCTCTTAAATGTCATCTCCTTCCAGTTGCCCATTTGCAATTCATGTTCTAATAGTAGTAAACTATATAAATATTCCCAAAGTTCTATGTTGAGTCTATTCATAAGCTTATCTTTATCTGTTGTTAATGAACACTCTCTCCTGTTTAAAGAGCCCTTATAACTTCTGTTCAGTTTGGGTGTCATGTTTTTCACAAAATTGTAAACATCAAAATTTGGATGGATATGCTTTTTGCTTTATCTACATCCATAGAATAATTTTTTTATTTCTGCTAACATACTCAAATTATTAGCTAAAATAAAATTTAACTGCCAACTATTAATTGAGGATTAGTTGAGGATAGAAATTGTGTTCTTTCATTGTTTAATTTGTAATGGCTATTGATATACTTCCCACATATGGTATATGATCACATTTTTTCAGTTGGATAATTTGCCACCCATCTCAATCTTGAGGTTGATCACCCATAACAGCTATGACTCCATTTGATTAATTATTATAATGACTCCAAAATTATTATTATTGTCATTTTACAAATAGAGGATACTAAGGCTTGAGCGATGCTAATTATGTTATACAAGAAAATGTTGTTCAAAACATTATTCAACTTCAAAACCCATGCTTTCAATACATATATTATTGCAGGTCCATTGTTCAAGTAAAATCATTTTTTCTTTTTATTTAAGTATAGTTCATTTATAATATTGGTTTAGTTTCAGGTGTACAGCACAGTGATTCAGATATATGTCTCTCTCTTTTCATATATATATGGAACATGTATTTTTTCATATATATATTCCTCTGAAAAGAAATATGCATATGTACTCTTTCCACATCCTTTTCCCTAATAGGTTATTACAAAATGTTGAGCATAGTTCCCTGTGCTATACAGGAGGTCCTTGTAAGTTATTTATTTTATATAGGTAGTTGTTCAATCACTAAGTCATGTCCAACTCCTTGCAATCCCCTGGACTGTAGCCTGCCAGGTTCCTATGTCCATGAGGTTTTCCAGTCAAGAACACAGCAGTGGATTGCCATTTCCTTCTCCAGAGGATCTGCCTGACTCAGAGATTGAACCTGCATCTCCTGAAGTAGCAGGCGCATTCTTTCTCACTGAGCCATTAGGGAAGTCCATGTATCAGTTCAGTTCAGTTCAGTCGCTCAGTCGTGTCCGACTCTTTGGGACCCCATGAATCGCAGCATGCCAGGCCTCCCTGTCCATCACCAACTCCCGCAGTTCACTCAAACTCACGTCCAACGAGTCAGTGATGCCATCCAGCCATCTCATTCTCTGTTGTCCCCTTCTCCTCCTGCCCCCAATCCCTCCCAGCATCAGAGTCTTTTCCAATGAATCAACTCTTCACATGAGATGGCCAAATACTGGAGTTTCAGCTTCAGTATCATTACTTCCAAAGAAATCCCAGGGCTGATCTCCTTCAGAATGGACTGGTTGGATCTCCTTGCAGTCCAAGGGACTCTCAAGAGTCTTCTCCAACACCACACTTCAAAAGCATCAGTTCTTCAGTGCTCAGCTTTCTTCACAGTCCAACTCTCACATCCATACATGACCACTGGAAAAACCATAGCCTTGACTATGCAGACCTTTGTTGGCAAAGCAATGTCTCTGCTTTTCAATATGCTATCTAGGTTGGTCATAAGTTTTCTTCCAAGGAGTAAGCGTATAGTAGTGTGTATGTGTTAATCCCAATCCATTAATTCATTCCTCCCCCCCATTTCTCTTTTGGTGACCATAAATTGGTTTTCTATGTCTGTGAGTCTCTTTCTGTTTTGTAGCTAAGTTAATTTGTATCATTTTATTAGATTCCACCCAGAAGCAATATCACAAGAAACATTGCAACAATTTATGCCAGAGAATGTTTTGCCTATGTTCTTTTCTAGAAATTTTATGGTGTCACATCTTACATTTAAGCCTTTAGGCCATTTTAAGTTTGTTTTTGTTTATGGTGTGAAGGAGTGTTCTAACTTCATTGATTTACATGCAACAGTTCAGCTTTCCCAGCACCACTTGCTAAAGAGACTGTCTTTTCTCCATTGTATATTCGTGCCTCTTTTGCAGAAGATTAATTGACTTTGGGTGTGTGGGTTTATTTCTGGGCTCTCTATTCTTTTCCATTGATCCATATGTCTGCTACAGTATAGTTGGCATTTATCTTTAGGTTCCTCTTGGCTGTGGCAGTTTCTCAGACTTTACTTAATTTTAATGACCTTGACAATTTTACAGAGTACCGCTGGGAAATTTTGTAGGATGCCCTGCTATTAGATTTTGTCTGACTTATCAAAAATGTCCACCTTCCTAAACTGTCTTATTAAGCTATTTGATTCCTAGCTCAGTCATGTCCATGGGACGTCAAGGACTGTAACCCACCACCAGGCTCCTCTGTCCACGGAATTCTTCAGGCAAAAATACTGGAATGAGTTGCCATTTCCTTCTCCAGGGGATCTTTCCAACCCAAGGATCAAACTCATGTCTCTTGCATTACAGGTAGATTCTTTACCATCTGAGCCACCAGGAAAGCCCTTAAAAAAGAAAAAAAGAAAAACTCTAAAGAGGCTCCTCTGTCCATGGAATTCTCCAGAAAAGGATACTGAGGTAGGTAGCTGGTATTCCCTTTTCCAGGGGATCTTCCCAACCCAGGGATTGATACCTGGTCTCCCACATTGCAGGCAGATCCTTTACCATCTCAGCTACCAGGGAAGTCAGTTAAGCTATTACAGTTTATCAAAGCTTGTTTAGAAGAAATACATTCTAAATTATATGGTTGATGTTATAATTATAAGCCTGCTGCTAAGTCTCTTCAGTCGTGTCTGACTCTGTGCAACCCCATAGATGTCAGCCCAACAGGCTCCCCTGTCCCTGGGATTCTCCAGGCAAGAATACTGGAGTGGGTTGCTTATTTCCTACTCCAATGCATGGAAGTGAAAAGTGAAAGTGAAGTTGCTCAGTTGTATCCGACTCTTAGTGTCCCCATGGAGTGCAGTCCACCAGGCCCCTCCATCCATGGGATTTTCCAGGCAAGAGTACTGGAGTAGGGTGCCATTGCCTTCTCTGAATTATAAGCCTGGGGCCAGGCAAATCAAGAAGAACTAGCAAAAGAATAAGTGATAGAATGTTCAAAAGCTGAGACCCCAAACATTATAAGACCAAACTAAGTGTATTGCTTACCTCTGTAATGGAAAAAATGACCTTGCAAAACTTCAGCAGTATGGAAGGAAAGGGATGGCTAGAGAGAGAGGTACTGATTGGGATTGGGTGTGCATCAGGATACAATAACTCAGAACTGGTGGAAGCCTCAAGGGAAGGATTTTGAGATAATGGATAGAAATAATCTTAGGGTACAAACTATCTGTAGATATTTTCCACTGAAGAGTTGGCGGGTCTTTTGGAAAGTTTCTGTAATAATTAAGACATTTACCTGAAGGGGGAGGTGGGGAGATAGAATAATAGAATAAAGGCACTGCTTCCTTTTCCTCTGTGTAACCATCTAATCTAAAAGGATAATGAAGAACAGAAATATAAGCTTATATTTAATGCATCTAAGAGATATCCATGAAAACCATTTAACATTCACTATATACTTTCATATACTAATAATAGTTGCTAAGAAATCAATACAAATGATGTTAGGTAAATATTCATGAAATAAGAAATCATAGTGAAACAATGAACATCTTTGACAAAGATGATCCCAAAGCATGGATATAAGAGGTTGAGGAAGACATAAAGGAGCAAATAAAGAAGTAGAATTAAGTGTACACATTGAAAACATAATAAAAAACATGAAGAAAATAAACGAATTATAAAAGACTACTTTATTCTATTCTAATCACATGAATTAAAATTTAAAACACTGGATTAAATGAAATAATAAAATTTAATAGAAAAATTAACAAAACTAATAAAAAGATATATTAGTGCAAATATTACCATGGATGAAAATGATTTTATTTCAAAATCCACCCCCTAAAATCATACTGCCCAGAAGAGTCATACAGGTATTCTTTCAAATGTTTGAAAATAGATATTTTCAAAGATTGTTAACTTTACAATAACGTGAAAAAGTAAGGAATTCTCTTCAATATACTTTTGATGCTAACAAATTTCAAAACACAATAATATATGTACAAAAGAGAAAACTCCTCATAATTTACTGAATGAAAATATACTAAAGAAAATATTAGTAAACATAGATTAGTGGCATGTTTAGAAATAATACTCCTTTCAAGAATGGATCATCTATATTTTTGGCAGTTTGTCATAATATTTTAACTCAAAACTTGGACAAAAGAGAGAAAATAATCATGTGCTCATCTCTTTAATTACTAAAAAGTTTTGATATGGCATAACTTAATTCCTTGAGAAAGAAAGTCTCAATAATACAGGGATATTATAAAATAGAAATAAATATCAAATGTGATTTGATACAGATCTGCAACTGAGTTACTAGTCACTATTCACAAACACTCCTCTCTCTTATTCTCACTTTGAAAAATTACATAAGACTTTTTTGAAGGCCCTGCTTATGAAACACAGAAATCTACCAAGAAATATCTCCTTTCAAAGTAATTTGAAAAGTCCTTGTTAACAAAGGATTCACAGAATTCAGGGTAACTCACCTTCTTAAGCTTGAAGGAAATTCTTTAATTCAGAAAACAAAGGGAGAATACTGAGACTTTGGAACCAGGTCCACAGCTTCCTATTCAAATAGTCTTGTTGTGGTTCTAGATAATATCACTACTTTGCCAAGTAATTCACAGTGGGGAGAGGTCATTTTGAATAGATGAAAAATCTGACTTCTTGAGTAAAAAGAAAACACTCTTTCATGATTTTTTAAACACAAGGATAATTCCAATTCTGATTTTTTTTTTTTTTTTTGCAGTTATGCAGTCTACTTGACCCAACTTAAGGAAGAAAACTATAGAAGTCAGCATGAATAGTGGAAAAGCTGAGTAAACGAAGAGTCACTCTGATAGAAATTTATTGTTTCCACTACACCATTCAGGTATGACATAAACCAAATCCCTTACGATTATACAGTGGCAATGAAATATAGATTCAAAGGATTAGATCTGATAGACAGAGTGCCTGAAGAACTATGGACAGAGGTTCCTGACATTGTGCAGGAGGCAGTGATCAAGAACATCCCAAAGAAAAGGAAATCCAAAAAAGGCAAAATGGTTGTCTGAGGAGGCCTTAAAATAGCTGAGAAAAGAATAAAAGTGAAAAGCAAAGGAGAAAAGGAAATATATAAGCATCTGAATGCAGAGTTCCAAAGAATAGCAAGGAGAGAAAAGAAAGCCTTCCTCAGCAATCAATGCAAAGAAAAAGAGGAAAACAACAGAATGGGAAAGACTAGAGATCTCTTCAAGAAAATTAGAGATACCAAGGGAACATTTCATGCAAAGATGGGCTTGATAAAGGACAGAAATGGTATGGACCTAACAGAAGCAAAAGATATTAAGAAGAGGTGGCAACAATACACAGAAGAACTGTACAAAAAAGATCTGCACAACCCAGGTAATCATGATGGTGTGATCACTCACCTAGAGCCAGACACCCAGGAATGTGAAGTCAAGTGGGCCTTAGAAAGCATCACTATGAACAAAGCAAGTAGAGGTGATGGAATTCCAGTGGAGCTATTTCAAATCCTAAAAGATGATGCTGTGAAAGTGCTGCGCTCAATATGCCAGCAAATTTGGAAAACTCAGCAGTTGCCACAGGACTGGAAAAGGTCAGTTTTCATTCCAGTCCCAAAGAAAGGCAATGCCAAAGAATGCTCAAACTACCACACAATTGCACTCATCTCACATGCTAGTAAAGTAATGCTCAAAATTCTCCAAGCCAGGCTTCAACAGTATGAGAACGGTGAACTTCCAGATGTTCAA
Organism: Budorcas taxicolor; assembly: GCF_023091745.1. NCBI lineage: Eukaryota > Metazoa > Chordata > Mammalia > Artiodactyla > Bovidae > Budorcas > Budorcas taxicolor. The sequence continues at coordinate 119,263,855 of NC_068911.1, forward strand.
GCTGAATTTAGAAAAGGCAGAGGAGCCAGAGATCCAACTGCCAACATTCGTTGGATCATCAAAAAAGCAGGAGAATACCAGAAACATATCTACTTCTGCTTTATTGATGGTGTCAAAGCCTTTGACTGTGTGGATCACAGCACACTGTGGAAAATTCTTCAAGAGGTGGGAATACCTAACCACCTTACCTGCCTCCTGAGACATCTGTATGCAGGTCAGGAAACGACAGTTAGAGCTGGACATGGAATAACAGACTGATTCAAGATTGGAAAAAGAGTACATCACGGTTATATATTGTCACCCTGCTTATTTAACTTATATGCAAGTACATCATGCAAAATGCTGGGCTGGACGAAGCACAAGCTGGAATCAAGATTGCTTGGAGAAATATTAATAATGTCAGATACGTTGATGACACCACACTTAGGAACAGAAAACAAAGAACTGAAGAGCCTCTTGAAAGTGAAAGAGGAGAGTGAAAAAGTTGGTTTAAAACTCAGCATTCAAAAACAGAAAATCATGGCATCCTGTCCCATCACTTCATGGCAAATAGATGGGAAACAATGGAAACAGTGAGAGACTTTATATGGGGGGGGGGGGGAGGGGGGAGGTGGGCGGTGGCAACTGCAGCCATGAAATTAAAGACACTTGCCCCTTGAAAGAAAAGTTATGACCAATCTAGACAGCATATTGAAAAGCAGAGACATTATTTTTCCAACAAAGTTCCATCTAGTCAAGGCTGTGGTTTTTCCAGTGGTCACATATGGATGTGAGAGTTGGACTGTGAAGAAGGATGAGCGCCGAAGAATTGATGCTTTTGACCTGTGGTGTTGGAGAAGACTCTCAAGAGTCCTTTGGACTTCAAGGAGATCAAACCAGTCCATCCTAAAAGGAAATTGTTCCTGAATATTCCTTGGAAGGACTGATGCTGATCCTGAAACTGCAGTCCTTTGGCCACCTGATGATAAGAACTGACTCCTTGGAAAAGATGCTGATCCTGGGAAAGATTGAAGGCAGGAAAAGGGGACTACAGAGGATGAGATGGTTGGATGGCATCACTGACTTGATGGACATGAGTTTGAGCAAGCTCTGGGAGTTGGTGATAGAAAGGGAAGCCTGGCATGCTTCAATCCATATGGTCACAAAGAGCTGGACATGACTGAACAAATGAACTGGACTTAAGAAGGTTGTTTTCAAGTGTTTTGCTTTCAAGCATCAATTTCCTTCCAGATGTCTATGTGTGGAATGTGGATGCAGTGGGAATATAGGGAGGGAGGATTCACAAAGGAAGCACAAAGTGACCATTTTAATGGAGACAGAAACTCAAAGGAAGTTGGTTGCAGACTCCAGAATTTGGGACCATGATGATGGGGTGATAGCACACTGAATTGTGTAGGGATTTGGACTTTCTCTGGAACATGCACCCTGAAATCACACAGTTGGAGCTTGACTCTCAGCTTGCTCATTTATCAGCTGTAAGAATCCATACAAATTATTCAACCTTTTGGAGCATGATTCCTCTTTTACTACATAAGGTTAATAAACCTAATGATCTCAGAAAGATGTTCAGAATATAAAATGAGCAAACAATAAAACATCCGGCACAAAGCACTAGGGATGTTGGTAATAATTGTGTCCGGGCATCCTTTTAAGGATTGAGTTTCATAGAATGTGGGTGGTCAGATGGAAGGCATTGTAGTTGAAATTGAGAATCTCAGAGAAATGTATCTAACATTATGTATTATGCTTCTCAGGTATTCCTTTATAAAGATTCAAATAGCATGGTATATGTAAAAGCACAGAAAGCATTGTAAATCGTACTATGAATAAAAGATTTCATTATAAACAGCTACAGTTCAGTTCAGTCGCTCAGTCGTGTCCGACTGTTTGTGACCCCATGAATTGCAGCACGCCAGGCCTCCCTGTCCATCATCAACTCCCGCAGTTCACTCAGACTCACATCTATTGAGTCAGTGACGCCATCCAGCCATCTCATCCTCGGTCGTCCCCTTCTCCTCCTGCCTCCAATCCCTCCCAGCATCAGAGTCTTTTCCAATGAGTCAACTCTTCGCATGAGGTGGCCAAAATACTGGAATTTCAGCTGCAGCATCATTCCTTCCAAAGAAATCCCAGGGCTGATATCCTTCAGAATGGACTAGTTGGATCTCCTTGCAGTCCAAGGGACTCTCAAGAGTCTTCTCCAACACCACAGTTCAAAAGCATCAATTCTTCGGTGCTCAGCCTTCTTCACAGTCCAACTCCCACATCCATACATGACCACAGGAAAAACCATAGCCTTGACTAGACGAACCTTTGTTGGCAAAGCAATGTCTCTGCTTTTCAATATGCTATCTAGGTTGGTCATAACTTTCCTTCCAAGGAGTAAGCATCTTTTAATTTCATGGCTGCAATCACCATCTGCAGTGATTTTCGAGCCCCAAAAAATAAAGTCTGACACTGTTTCCACTGTTTCCCCATCTATTTCCCATGGAGTGATGGGACCAGATGCCATGATCTTCGTTTTCTGAATGTTGAGCTTTAAGCCAACTTTTTCACTCTCCTCTTTCACTTTCATCAAGAGGCTTTTTAGTTCCTCTTCACTTTCTGCCATAAGGGTGTTGTCATCTGCATATCTGAGGTCATTGATATTTCTCCCGGCAATCTTGATTCCAGCTTGTGCTTCCTCCAGTCCAGCGTTTCTCATGATGTACTCTGCACATAAGTTAAATAAGCAGAGTGACAATATACAGCCTTGACGTACTCCTTTTCCTATTTGGAACCAGTCTGTTGTTCCATGTCCAGTTCTAACTGTTGCTTCCTGACCTTCATACAGATGTCTCAGGAGGCAGGTCAGGTGGCCTGGTGTTCCCATCTATTGAAGAATTTTCCACAGTTTTTTATGATTCACACTGTCAAAGACTTTGGTGTAATCAATAAATCAGAAATAGATTTTTTTCTGGAATTCTCGTGCTTTTTCGATGATCCAACGAATGTTGACAATTTGATCTCTGGTTGTCTGCCTTTTCTAAATTCAGCTTGAACATCTGGAATTCATGGTTCACATACTTTTTAAGCCTGGCTTGGAGAATTTTTAGCATTACTTTTCTAGCGTGTGAGATGAGTGCAATTGTGCGGTAGTTTGAGCATTCTTTGGCATTGCCTTTCTTTGGGATGTGAATGAAAATTGACCTTTTCCAGTACTGTGGCCACTGCTGAGTTTTCAAAATTTGTTGGCATATTGGGTGTAGAACTTTCACAGCATCATCTTTTAGGATTTGAATTAGCCTCTGAAACTTACTGAAATTAAAAAGATTACTAGGAAACAGCATGAATAGGAGACCCAACTACATGATTAATATATTCATGCTCCTTAACAATCAGGGAAGTGAATGTCAAAACCATTGTAATTTATAACCATATGGTTCCCATATTGGCAAATAGATAAATGAACAAAAGATTGACAATACCAAATTATAGAAAGATTACAGAATGTTCATTTTCCTAACTGGCATTATAAACAGAACTAAAGAAGATTTCCACATTATCTGCTGATGTTAAAAATAGCATATACTCTGATAAAGCAGTTTCACTTTTAGATTATTAAAGATGAAAATATGCACGTATTTCAAAATACCTGTGCTAACACATATAGTGTGGCATTTTAACAATATCTGAAGAAAACAGGAACTCAAACATGTGATCAGAGTAAAAAGGTTAGTTTATGGTATGTATATATATACCATGGTATACAGCTTTGATATGAACTTATTGCAATCATTTAATACATGGGAATAAAAATGGGTATTAGAAAGATCATGCTGAGTAAAAGAAGCCTGGCACAAATAAATACATAATATGCTTTTCCTATGATACAATGATAAATACTACAACGATGACAGTGAGAACAAAAATGTAGGCTTATGGATGGATGTTTCATCAGCAAAATTTTGAAGAATTAGAAGTTGTTTCAGTAAAAGCCAGAATCTGATAAATTTTTACAATGAGTGAAAGACAATACTAAGAAGGGATGTGAAGGTGGCCTCTAGGGTAAGGTCTCCATGAGGCTAAATGTAGGTGGTGATTACATGGCGATTCATTTAATAGCAAAACACATCACACACTTTTGTCCTATTTACTTGCATGTTTTGTTTTTCTCAATGAAGAATTAAAAGCAATATTAACACACATACATATATATGCATGCACAAATGAAAGAACACAGTGTGATATCGTACGTGCTGCTTCTTTGTCTGAAGAGCAAGTCTATGGAGAGGAGGAAGAAAAGGTATTTACTTATAAAGTCACAGGAGGAACAGAGGAGTGGAAGGTGGAGGACTTTGGAAAGGAGTAGTTGATTGTTCCTCAAAGGAGTCAGTAGAGAAGAAGGCAAGTAGAAATGGTAAGTCTTAGGTTAAAACAGAACATCAAAACACACAGAGCATCTACAGGTGAGACTGGAGATAGCCATTAGCAGGCTAAGTGTGATGTGTGATGGCCTGAGTTAGAGCCAGGTTTCCTGTGTAATAGGCTATTTTCTCCATTCAATTCACTTAATAGATTCTTCCCAAATAGGGAAAAAACCATGGGGAGAGTGAAAACTTCTCTAAAACATTTTTTTTTTTTGCAATGCATTGAACCACATCTGCATGATTCTTCTATACATTAATCCTGCAAGAAACAATGGTCTCCACAAAAAAATACACAGTCTTGTCTCATTTATTGTTTGAAAATTTTATTTTTATATTCATTTATTAAAGTAATATAAATTTAAAAATACAGGAATATATACTATATACATCACCCCACCCCAGTACTCTTGCCTGGAAAATCCAATGGACGGAGGAGCCTAGTGGGCTGCAGTCCATGGGGTCGCTAAGAGTCGGACACAGCTAAGCGATTTCACTTTCACTTTTCACTTTCATGCATTGGAGAAGAAAATGGCAACCCACTCCAGTATTCTTGCCTGGAGAATCCCAGAGACAGAGGAGCCCGGTGGGCTTCTGCCTATGGGGTCGCACAGAGTCGGACTCGACTGAAGCGACTTAGCAGCAAGAGCAGCAGAATACTATATACATATGGATCTTATGCTTTTAAATATTTTTCTTATACAGGATAACTTATACTTCATGGATAATTTTTGTACTAATTTTATTTTTTTTATTTACTAGAAACATTTTAATTGGAAGATAATTACTTTACAATGTTGTATTGGTTTATGCTATACAACAACACGAAACAGCCTTAATTGCATATATATGTGTATGTGTATACATATATATGTATGCATATCCCCTCTCTGTTGAGCCTCACTCACCACTCCCATTCCATCACTCTCAGTCAGTTCAGTTCAGTTCAGTCACTCAGTCGTGTCCAACTCTTTGGGACCCCATGAATCACAGCACGCCAGGCCTCCCTGTCCATCATCAACTCCCACAGTTCACTCAGACTCATGTCCATCGAGTCAGTGATGCCATCCAGCCATCTCATCCTCGGTCGTCCCCTTCTCCTCCTGCCCCCAATCCCTCCCAGCATCAGAGTCTTTTCCAATGAGTCAACTCTTCGCATGAGGTGACAAAGTACTGGAGTTTCAGCTTTAGCATCATTCCTTCCAAAGAAATCCCAGGGCTATCTCCTTCAGAATGGACTGGTTGGATCTCCTTGCAGTACAACGGACTCTCAAGAGTCTTCTCCAACACCACAATTCAAAAGCACCAATTCTTCGGCATTCAGCTTTCTTCACAGTCCAACTCTCACATCCATACATGACCACTGAAAAACCATAGCCTTGACTAGACGAACCTTTGTTGGCAAAGCAATGTCTCTGCTTTTCAATATGCTATCTAGGTTGGTCATAACTTTCCATCCAAGGAGTAAGCATCTTTTAATTTCATGGCGGCAATCACCATCTGCAGTGATTTTCGAGCCCCCAAAAATAAAGTCTGACACTGTTTCCACTGTTTACCCATCTATTTCCCATGAAGTGATGGGACCAGATGCCATGATCTTCGTTTTCTGAATGTTGAGCTTTAAGCCAACTTTTTCACTCTCCACTTTTACTTTCATCAAAAGGCTTTTTAGTTCTTCTTCACTTTCTGCCATAAGGGTGGTGTCCTCTGTGTATCTGAGGTTATTGATATTTCTCCCGGCAATCTTGCTTCCAGCATGTGCGTCTTCCAGCCAAGCATTTCTCATGATGTACTCTGTATGTAAGTTAAATAAGCAGGGTGACAATAGACAGCCTTGACGTACTCCTTTTCCTATTTGGAACGAGTCTGTTGTTCCATGTCCAGTTCTAACTGTTGCTTCCTGACCTGCATATAGGTTTCTCAAGAGGCAGGTCAGATGGTCTGGTATTCTCATCTCTTTTAGAATTTTCCACAGTTTATTGTGATCCGCACAGTCAAAGGCTTTGGCAAAGTCAATAAAGCAGAAATAGATGTTTTTCTGGAACTCTCTTGCTTTTTCAATGATCCAGCAGATGTTGGCAATTTGATCTCTGGTTCCTCTGCCTTTTCTAAAACCAACTAGAACATCTGAAAGTTCACGGTTCTCGTATTGGTGAAGCCTGGCTTGGAGAATTTTGAGCATTACTTTACTAGCATGTGAGATGAGCGCAATTGTGCGGTAGTTTGAGCATTCTTTGGCATTGCCTTTCTTTGGGACTGGAATGAAAACTGACCTTTTCCAGTCCCTTGGCCACTGCTGAGTTTTCCAAATTTGCTGGCATATGGAGTGCAGCACTTTCACAGCATCATCTTTCAGGATTTGAAATAGCTCCTTTGGAATTCCATCACCAAAACTAGCTTTGTCCATAGTGAGGCTTCCTAAGGCCCACTTGACTTCACATTCCAGGATGTCTGGCTCTAGCTGAGTGATCACACCATTGTGATTATCCGGGTTGTGAAGATCTTTTTTGTACAGTTCTTCTGTGTATTGTTGCCACCTCTTCTTAATATCTTCTGCTTCTGTTAGATCCATACTATTTCTGTCCTTTATCGAGCCCATCTTTGCATGAAATGTTCCTTTGATGTCTCTAATTTTCTTGAAGAGATCTCTAGTCTTTCCCATTCTGTTGTTTTCCTCTATTTCTTTGCATTGATCATGGAGGAAAGCTTTCTTATCTCTTCTTGCTATTCTTTGAAACTCTGTATTCAGATGCTTGTATCTTTCCTTTTCTCCTTTGCTTTTCACTTCTCTTCTTTTCACAGCTATTTGTAAGGCCTCCTCAGACAGCCATTTTGCTTTTTTGCTTTTCTTTTCCATGGGGATGGTCTTGATCCCTGTCCCCTGTACAATGTCATGAACCTCCGTCCATAGTTTATCAGGCACTCCATCTATCAGATCTAGTTCCTTAAATCTATTTCTCACTTCCACTGTATAATCATAAGGGATTTGATTTAGGTCATACCTGAATTGTCTATTGGTTTTCCCTACTTCAATTGGAGTCTGAATTTGGCAATAAGGAGTTCATGATCTGAGCCACAGTCAGCTCCTCGTCTTGTTTTTTTTTTGACTGTATAGAACTTCTCCATCCATCACTCTAGATCATTACAAAGTGCCAAGTTGGACCACCTGACTTATAAACCAGTTTCCTGTGAGTTATCTATTTTACACATGATAGTGTATACATATCAATCCTATTTTCTCAGTTTGTCCTTCTCATTCTTTCCCCAGCTGTGTCCATGTCTGTTCCCTACATTTGCATCTCCATTACACCCCTGTAAATAGGTTTATTAATACTTTTTTTCTAGAGTCCACATATATGTGTTAATATATGATATTTGTTTGTCTCTCTCTGACTTATTTCAATCTGTATATTAGGCTCTAGGTTCATTCATCTCACTACAACTGACTCAAATTCATTCCATTTTATATCCAGGTAATGTTCCACTGCTTATACATACCAAAACTTCTTTATCAATTCATCTGTTTATATATTCATCTGTTGCTTCATCAAGGTTGCTTCCATGTTCTGGCTATTGTAAGTAGCATTGCAATGAAATTTGGAGTACATGTGTCTTTTTGAATTGTGATTTTCTCCAGGTATATGTCCAGTAGTAGGATTACTGGGCTATATCGTAGTTTCATTCCTAGTTTGTTAATAAATCTCCTTACTGTTCTCCATAGTGGTTATATCAATTTACATTCCTACCAACAGTACAGTAGGTTTCCCTTTACTACACATCTTCTCCTGCATTTATTGTTTGAATTTTTTTTTTTTTGATGATGGCCATTCTGATTGGTGTGAGATACCTCATTGTAGTTTTGATTTGCACTTCCCTAATAATGAGCTATATTGAGCATCTTTTTATGTACTTATTGGCCATTTGTGTCTTTGGAGAAATGTCTGTTTAGGTCTTCTGCTCATTTTTTGATTGGGCTGTTTGTTTTTCTGATATTGATTTGTGTGTGCTGTTTATATATTTTGGAGATTAATCCTTTGTCAGTTGCTTCATTTGCAATTATTTTCTCCCAGTCCAAGGGTGTATTTTTATAGTTTTTTGTTTGTTTGTTTGTTTTCTTTGCTGTGCAAAGCTTTTAAGTTTAATTGGATCCCATTTGTTTATTTGTGTTTTTATTTCCATTACTCCAGGAGGTGGATCAAAGAGAATCTTGCCATGATTTACATAGAGGAGTGTACTGCCTAAGTTTTCTTCTCAGAGCTTTATACTTTGTGGTCTTACATTTAGGTCTTTAATCCATTTTGAGTTTATTTTTATGTATGATGTTATAAAGTATTCTTATTTCATTCTTTTACATGTAGCTATCCAGTTTATATTTGCACCAGTTATTGAAGAAGCTGTCTTTTCTCAATTGTATATTCTTGCTACCTTTGTCAAAGATAAGTTGCCCATAGGTGTGTAGATTTATCGCCAGGCTTTCTATCCTGTTCCATTGGTCTATATGTCTATTTTTCTGCCTGTGTCATGATGTCTTGATGAGAGTATGTTTGTATTAAAGTCTGAATTCAGAAAGATTGATTCCTCCAGCTCCATTTTCCTTTCCCAAGATTGTTTGGGCTATTCAGGGCCTTTTGTATTCCACACAAATTGTGAAATTATTTGTTCTATTTCTATGAAAATTGCCACTGGGAATTTGACAGGGATTGCATTGAATCTGTAGATTGCTTTAAGTAGTATAGGCATTTTGACAATATTGATTCTTTCAATCTAAGAACATGGTATATATCTCCATCTGTTTGGTTGTCACTGATTTCTTTCATCAGTGTTTTATAGTTTTTTGCATACACATCTTTTGTCTCCTTAGGAACAGTTATTCTTAGGTATTTTGTTATTTTTGTTGTAATGGTAAATGGGATGTTTTCTTAATTTCTTTTTCTGATTTTCATTGTCAGTGTATAAAATTGTAAGGGATTTCTGTGTATTAATTTTATATCCTGTGACTTTACTAAATACATTGATCAGATGTAGTAATTTCCTGGTGACATCTGTAGGGTTTTCTATGTAAATAATCATGTCATCTGCAAACAGTGAGAGCTTTACTTCTTTTCTAATCTGAAATCCTTTCTTTTTCTTTTCTGGTTGCCCTGCGTAGGACTTCCAAAACAATATTGACTAATAGTGGTTAGAGTGGGCACACTTATCTTGTTCCTGATCTTGAGGAAATGCCTTTAGTTCTTCACCATTGAGAATGTTTGCTTTGGATTTGTCTTGTATTGTTTTTATTACATTGAGGTAGGTTTTTCTATGCCAATTTTCTGGAGAGTTTTATCATAAATGGGTGATGAGTTTTGTCTAAAGGTTTTCTCTACGTCTATTGAGGTGAACATATAGTTTTATCTTCCAATTTGTTAATATGGTGTATCCTATTGATTGATTTGTGTATATTGAAGAATTCTTGCAACTCTGGGATAAGCCCCATTAATCATGGTGTATGATCCTTTAAAGATGTTGCTGGATTCTTTTTGCTAAAATCTGTTTTAAGATTTTTGCATCTATACTTATCAGTGACATTGGCCTGTAATTTTCTTTTTTTGTGCTATCTTTGATTTTGGTGTCAGGGTGATGGAGGCCTTGAAGGATGAGTTTTCCTTCCTCTGTAGCTTTTTGGAAGAGTTTGAGAAGGATAGGTGTTAGCTCATCTCTAAATGTTTGGTAGAATTCTCCTGTGAAGCCATCTTGGCCTGTGCTTTTGTTTGTTGTAAGTTTTTTTTTTTTTTGTCACAGCTTTTATTTCAGTGTTTGTGATTAGTCTGTTCATATTTTCTACTTCTCCCTGGGTCAGTCTTTGAAGGTTGTACTTTTCTAAGAATTAGTCCATTTCTTCCAGATTGTCCATTTTATTGGCATGTAGTTGCTCATAGTAGTCTCTTATGATCCTTTGTATTTCTGCATTTTCTGTTGTAAATTATTTTTCATTTTTATTTTACTGATTTGATTCTTTTCCCTTTTTTTCTTGATGAGTCAGCTAATGGTTTGTCTATTTTTTTTAATCTTCTGAAAGAAACAACCTTTAGTTTTATTGATTTTTCTATTGTTTCCATCATTTCTTTTACATTTATTTCTGCTCTAATCTTTATGATTTCTCTTCTTCTACTGACTTTGAGTGTTATTGTTCTTTCTTGTCTTCTTTCTCTAGTTTTATTAAGTCCAAGGTTAGGTTATTTATTTGATATTTTTCTTGTTTCTTGAGGTAGGCTTGTATTGCTAAAATTAAATTATTTGAAAGTTTGGAAGTGGTATTTCATGTTTTTTTAAAATTTCTACTTATTTAAATTACTGGAGGTCATAGATCATTTCATATGTTATTGAATATTGATATTTCCTAATTAAAATGGAAAATTTTTTACTTTGTCCACTTAACTAATTGGATTATTGATGCTTTTTTCTCATAGACTCATATAACTTTTGAAAAATAATCATCATTAGCTTGGAATCTTTATTCTTGATGATTTTGTGATAAACTTATCCTAAGTTTGGTTAAGCAAACTCTCATTTGTCTATGTGAACTCATTCAAATTTGCTAATGATTTATAATTATAAAATAATACCACCAGTTGCAGAAAACATTAATGAAATAACACAACTTTTTGTAAAGTCTGATTTCAATTCTTAAAACCTATTCATAATCACATCATTCCAGAATAAGGAGATATTATAAGAAATTTTTTTATGGTGTGGGAAAAGGAATAAAATATGCTAAGTGATGATAAATACAGATTTAATGATACAATGCTCTTCACAGGTAGCTATGGAGACTGTAAGCGATTATCCAAGAATACACAGCCATAAAATATAGGCCACTTAATAGTAGTAGTGTTAGTCACTCAGTCATGTCTGACTCTTTGTGACTGAATGGACTGTAGCCCACCAGTCTCCTCTGTTTCTCCAGGGGATCCCTACAAAGGGATAAAATTCAGGTCACCCACATTGCAGGCAGATTCTTTACCACTGTGCCACCTGGGAAGTCCAAGAATATACAACCATACAACACATACCACTTAGCCAGATCTAAAATAAACCAGCTTCTTAACAACTGCCATGTGAACATTGTAGCCCTTCTTCCCTCTAAAAGTGACCTAATCTCACATGAAAACAACTGTTATAGGCAAATCAGAAAACCAGCTTTGTGACCAAAAACAAAAGCCAAAAGAAAAACAGCAATTCAGTGGTTAGTCAGTGAAATCTGATGTCGTTCACTGCACTGCTTTTCTCTTCTTACTCTTGTTTATTTTGTCCCTCTTCTTCAATCCATGTCAACTCTCAAGAGATTTGTATGTCATCTGACGCTTATTTATCTTTGGAACTCTCCACAGTGCTGATCTTTTCCCATCAGTAGCTTTTAACAGACACTTGTTATCTGAGCACTCTAAGCCCTTCACAAAACCTTTCCTTGGAATGGGTTTAATTCAACATCAGATTTCTTCAGGATGATGAACATGACACCTGACAACCAGTACTTCTGAAATAGCCTAGTTAGCCCCATTAGGAACTGGAACACAACAAGCCTATCCTTGTTAGGTAACCCCAAGTCCCCTTGCCACTGCATCAAGTCCCAGTCCCTACTGCAAAAGGAGACAGAGATGCCAATGATGGTTTAGTCACTCATTGATTTCTGACTCTTGCAACCCCATGGGCTGTAGCTTGCTAGAATCCTCTCCATGGGATTTTCCTGGCAAGAACACTGGAGTGGGTTGCCATTTCCTTCTAAAGGGGATCTTTCTGACCCAGAAATACAACTCGAGTCTCCTACACTGAAGGTAGATTCTTTACCAGCTAAGCCCCAAACAGCATCAATCTTTCATCCCTCCAGCTCTCATATAACTTTTTTATATGGTAGAATATTTTTTCTGTATTTATTCATTCATCATCTAGATGTTTGAACCATTACTTTCCTTTCTGATTTAACCATCTTCTTTGAAGAATTTCTGTTTCCTAAGATTTGATAATGATCCATTTCATTTCCATCTATTTTATTCTGTAAACTCATAGTGTGACATCAAGAGACAAATGATTCATTTCTTATTATTAAAAAGAATATTTGTACTTCAACTTTTCTACTTTTTTCTCATGGATACACACACACAAATGTTTTGTAATAATATGATACTTGGCTACTGAGCTTGTACTTTTAAACATTGATATAGTCGTTGGGAAAATATGAAAATTATTCAACTTTTTCACATTTATTTTGTGATTTACTTTTGCTTTTATCTTGAATACCCATAAAGAATACTTTAAATTTTTCAATTATTCAATCCCCTTAATCCAAACTTGTTCTGCTATAACTAGAATATATGTTTTCCTTTTTTCTTCTCCTTGCCAAAACAAATGCTTTATCTTCATCACATGAAGAAGATGTGATGTGATTTCCTTATCTCCTAGGAAAAGGAGAAGTGTGCTAATTTGCTCTGCTTGACCTTTATATATGAATCTTTTCTGATGAGTAACCTGTTATAATATCTTCTGAGGGAAGACTTCTTCCACGTACATTGATGAAAAATTTCATCCAGTCAACTATCAAGCTAAAAGCTCTTTAAGTACTCTTTATCCTACTACCTATTAGGTACTATTTACTAAATGATGTAAGCAAATAATGTCAGTAATGAAGCTGAAACTCCAATGCTTTGACCACCTGATGCGAAAAACTGAGTCATTAGAAAAGATCCTGATGCTAGGAAAGATTGAAGGCAGGAAGAAAAGGGGACGGCAGAGGATGAGATGGTTGGATTGCATCATTGACTCGGTGGACATGTTTGAGCAAGCTCTGGGAGTTGGTGATGGACTGGGAAGCCTGGCGTGTTGCAGTCCATGAGGTCTCAAAGAGTCAGACACGACTGAGTGACTGAACAGAACTAAATTGACTGAATAATGTGCTACTAATTCTAGCCAGCTTTCAGGTGTCAGTTTTCTTTTTCCCAGTTTCTAGATGAAAAAAAAAAAAAAAAAGTTACCAAAAAGTTAGTAATTAGCCTGAATTGATAGGTGGAAGTGTAAAGACTCAAATACAATTCTCCTACCACTGAAAGTGAGAGTTAACCACCCAGTCATGTTTGATTCTTTGTGACCCCATGGACTGTAGCTTGCCAGGTGTCTCTGTCCATGCAATTCTCCAGTCAGAAATAGCGGAGTGAGTAGCATTTCCTTTCCTCAGGGGATATTCCTGACCCAGGGATCAAACTTGGGTCTACTACATTACAGGCAGAGTCTTGACCATCTGAGCCACCAGGAAAGCCCATAGCTTCCATACGAGGATGTGTCTTACATCTAGAGGTATCGCCTCATCTACTTCAAAGTACACATAAATGAGAACCCGAAATAACTGAGAATACATGTCAAATACCCAAGAATGCATTTCTATCACTCTGTCCCAGGCCATTGTAATACAGCAGAATAGAACCTGATAAACACACCATGAGCTGTTGACCTCTCGAAATCTCAGTGCTGTGTTCCACACATGGCTCTAGAGATGCAGACCTGTTAATCACAATATTCTCCATCTCAGAGCCTGTGTGTGTGTTAGTCACTCACTTGTGCCTGATTCTTTGTGACCCTATGGACTATAGCCCACCAGGTTCTTCTGTCCATGTAATTCCAGAAAAGGAATATATTAGATTGCTGCAAAAGTAATTGTGGTTTCATTGTTCAACTTTGCCATTTGATACTGGAATACATTCTTAAATAAATGTGATTATGTTATACATTATTTTACTGTGCATTTCTCACTTTTTTTTTGATAGTGACTTATTACTTGCTGTTTTCTTGATATTTATTTTAGACTATGGAAATGATATTAAGACAGAAAGCAAATTCAAGTGATTTTTTAAAATTCAAGTTCAACATGAGGTGTAAAGCAGCAGAGACAGCTTGCAACATAAACAATGCATTTGGCCCAGGAACTGCTAATGAACGTATAGTGCAGTAGTGGTTTAAGAAGTTTTGCAGAGGAGACAAGAGATTTGATTTTGAGGAGCAGAGTAATTGGCCAATGAAAGTTGACAACAACCAGTAGAGAGCAATCATCAAAGCTGATCCTCTTACAACTACACAAGAAGTTGCCAAAGAACTCTACTTCAACCATCTTATGGTCATTCAGCATTTGAAGCAAATTTGAAAGGTGAAAAAGCTCAATAAGTCAGTGCCTCATGAGCTGACCATTGTAAAAAATCCTTATTTTGAAGTATCATCTTCTCTTATTCTATGCAACAACGAACCATTTCTCTATCAGATTGTGACATGCCATGAAAAGTGGATTTTATAGGACACCTGGAGATGACCAGCTCAGTAGTTGGAGCAAGAAGCTTCAAAACACTTTCCAAAGCCAAACTTGCACCAAAGAAAGGTCATAGTCACTGTTTGATGGTCTGCTGCTGATTTGACCGACTATAGCTTTCTGAATCCTGGTGAAACCATTACATCTGAGAAGTATGTTCACCAAATCAATGAGATGTATCAAAAAAATGCAACATCTGCAACCAGCATGGGTCAACAGAATGGCCCCAACTCTTCTCCAGGACAATGCTTAATAGTGAGTCACAAAACCAAATCTTCAAAAGTTGAACAAATCGGCCTATGAAGTTTTCCACATCTGCCATACTTAGCTGATCTCTTGCCAAACCAACTGTCACTTGTTCAAGCAAATCGGCAACTTTTTTCAGGGAAAATTCTTCCACAAATAGTAGGAGGCAAAGAATGCTTTCCAAGAGTTCATCAAATTCTGCAGCATAGATTTTTATGCTACAGGGATAAACAAACATATTTCTCATAAGTTTGGTAAAACTGTGTTGGTTGTAATGGTTCCTATTTTGATTAATAAAGAGGCATTATGCCTAGTTATAATGATTAAAAATCCACAGTCTGAAACTGCAATTACTTTTTCATCAACAGAATACTAAAGGGAAAATGAAGGCATACCCTGAGAATGGTTGACAGACTTCTCTCACGGACATGCATGCCACAAGGGGCCAAGAACTGAAACCTCCTTCACACAAGAGCAGTCTTGGTGGGAATTCTGCATTTGCTGGTATCTCTATACTTTGCGCTGCTCCTTCCTGTACAGCACATATATTTCACTTGTGTTTCCTGTCTTCTTTCCTCCTAACAAAGCTTAATATTGCTAATGCAACTACTTCTCAGCCACCTTAGAAAAGCCTCTCATCTTTCTTTATCCAGTTCTAATTCAGCTGCTGTATTGCTGCTATTAATAACAATGGCCAGCATACACTGGTTTTTATTTTTTTGTACTAACTGGTTTTCTATTATTTATTTGATTCAGTTCTCTCAATTACCCTATTAAGGAGGCAGTATAATTTCCATTTAGCAGGTGGGAAACAGAAAAGGAGGAAGGAACACACACAGAGAAAGGAGTAGAGGTGGAACTCTCATTAGAGACTATCAGACACAAAGCCCACTCTTTTTTGTTTGTTTGTTTGTTTGTTTTAATCTATTTAATTGAAACATTGTTGACATAATGGTGTGTTAAATACTTCTGCACAGAAAAGTAAACCCTATACATATATATATATAAACTATGGACGGAGGTATGTGACATTGTACAGGGGACAGGGATCAAGACCATCCCCTTGGAAAAGAAATGCAAAAAAGCAAAATGGCTGTCTGAGGAGGCCTTACAAATAGCTGTGAAAGGAAGAGAAGGAGCAAAGGAGCAAAGGAAAGATATAAGCATCTGAATGCCGAGTTCCAAAGAATAGCAGGAAGACATAAGAAAGCCTTCCTCAGTGATCAATGCAAAGAAATAGAGGAAAAGAAAAGAGTGGGAAAGACTAGAGATCTCTTCAAGAAAATTAGAGATACCAAGGGAACATTTCATGCAAAGATGGACTCGATAAAGGATAGAAATGGTATGGACCTAACAGAAGCAGAAGATATTAAGAAGAGGTGGCAACAATACACAGAAGAACTGTACAAAAAAGATCTTCACGACCCAGATGATCATGAAGGTGTGATCACTGAACTAGAGCCAGACATCCTGGAATGTGAAGTCAAGTGGACCTTAGGAAGCATCACTATGAACAAAGCTAGTTTTGGTGATGGAATTCCAGTGGAGCTATTTCAAATCCTGAAAGATCATGCTGTGAAAGGGCTGCACTCAATCTACCAGCAAATTTGGAAAACTCAGCAGTGGCCACAGGACTGGAAAAGGTCAGTTTTGATTCCAATCCCAAAGAAAGGCAATGCCAAAGAATGCTCAAACTACCACACAATTGTGCTCATCTCACATGCTAGTAAAGTAATGCTCAAAATTCTCCAAGCCAAGCTTCAGCAATACGTGAACAGTGAACTCCCTGATGTTCAAGCTGGTTTTATAAAAGACAGAGGAACGAGAGATCAAATTGCCAACATCCACTGGATTATCAAAAAAGCAAGAGAGTTCCAGAAAAAAAAAACCATCTATTTCTGCTTTATTGACTATGTCAAAGCCTTTGACTTTGTGGATCACAATAAACTGTGGAAAATTCTGAAAGTAATGAGAATACCAGACCACCTGACCTGCCTCTTGAGAATCCTGTATGCAGGTCAGTAAGCAACAGTTAGAACTGGTCATGGAACAACAGACTGGTTCCAAATAGAAAAAGAAGTATGTCAGGCTATATATTGTCACCCTGCCTATTTAACTTATTTGCAGAGTGCATCATGAGAAACACTGGGCTGGCTGAAGCACAAGCTGGAATCAAGATTGTCGGGAGAA
This sequence comes from Budorcas taxicolor, assembly GCF_023091745.1. Classification (NCBI taxonomy): domain Eukaryota; kingdom Metazoa; phylum Chordata; class Mammalia; order Artiodactyla; family Bovidae; genus Budorcas; species Budorcas taxicolor. Next base: position 119,281,024 of record NC_068911.1, read on the forward strand.
ATATCAATAACCTCAGATATGCAGATGACACCACCCTTATGGCAGAAAGTGAAGAACTAAAGAGCTTCTTGATGAAGGTGAAAGAGGAGAGTGAAAAAGTTGGCTTAAAGCTCAACATTCAGAAAATGAAAATCATGGCAAGTGGTCCCATCACTTCATGGGAAATAGATGGGGAAGCAGTGTCAGACTTTATTTTTTGGGCTCCAAAATCACTGCAGATGGTGATTGCAGCCATGAAATTAAAAGATACTTACTCTTTGGAAAGAAACTTATGACCCACCTAGACAGCATATTGAAAAACAGAGACATTACTTTGCCAACAAAGGTGCGTCTAGTCAAGGCTATGGTTTTTGAGTGGGCATGTATGGATGTGAGAGTTGGACTGTGAAGAAAGCTGAGCACTGAAGAATTGATGCTCTTGAACTGTGGTGTTGGAGAAGACTCTTGAGAGTCCTTTGGACTGCAAGGAGATCCAACCAGTCTGTCCTAAAGAGATCTGTCCTGGGTGTTCATTGGAACGACTGATGCTGAAGCTGAAACTCCAGTACTTTGGCCACCTCATGAGAAGAGTTGACTCACTGGGAAAGATCCTGATGCAGGAGGGATTGGGGCCAGGAGGAAAAGGGGACGAAAGAGGATGAGATGGCTGGATGGCATCACTGACTCGATGCACATGAGTTTGGGTGAACTCTGAGAGTTGGTGACGGACAGGGAGGCCTGGTGTGCTGTGATTCATGGGGTCGCAGAGAATCAGACACGACTGAGTGACTGAACTGAACCGATATATAATTTGCTTGTTCATTTTCACATTCTTTTGCATTATGATTTATCATAGGATATTGAATATAATTTCCTGTGTTATACAGTACAGCCTTATTATTTATCCATTCTGTGTATGATAGTTTGCATCTCTAATCCCAAATTTCTAATCCATCTCTTTCCAACCTCCCTACATCTTGTCAATCACAGGTCTGTTCTCTATGTGGTAAGTTGGTTTCTATTTCATAGATAAGTTCATTTGTATCATATTTCAGATTCTGAATACGTGAGTCATATCATGTGATATTTAGTTTTCTTTTTCTGACATTTCACTTAGCATGACAATCTCTTGCTTCATCACTGGGGCTGCAAATGACATTATTTCATCCTCTTTATGGCTGAGTAATATTCCATTGTCTGTATGTACCACATCTTCTTTTTCTATTCCTTTATCAATGTACATTTAGGTTGTTTCCAAGTCCTGGCTATTGTAAGCAGTCCTGTAATGAATTTTAGGGTACAAATATCTTTTAAAATTAAAGTTTTCTTCAAATATATGCCCAAGAGTAAGACTGCTAGATCATGTGCAAAATCCACTAGATTTACTGACCTATATGATGAAATATTACCATTCCTAGATAAAATGCCTTACCCTGGTTAATGTGTATTTGGTTCTTTAAGAATGTATCTTTTAAAATATCTTTTTTTCCCAAGCATACCCTAATTACAGAAAAAAATAAATGTAGGTTTTGTTGAGCTTCATTCAAATGAATATCTTTACCACCATCACCAATATGATCAGCATTCATATCAAGAGAAAGAATAAGAATCATTTTGGAAGCCCCCCATGATGCTTCCTTTTAGCTCCTCCCCCCACTACTCCATGAGTAACCACTGCCCTGAGAAAGAGGAGTGTGTCAGTGAAATTAATTCACATGACTGAGGCAAGCTAGTGTTAGAAGGGGCTTTGAACAGAAAGATTTTCCATGGATTGTGTAATGCAGAAAAAATCTGGTGCTAAACATTACAGCAGACAGTCCTTGGCTAAGCAGGTGACATGGGAGCCACTGCATAACTTTGTAGAGATATTTTGTGACATTACAAACTGCAAAAATTCTCAGTCTAATAGAGCCTAGTTGTGGGTCCACAAGTTAAATTGCATACTGTGATGTGTTAGTTTCCTGACCTGCATCAGTACTATAGTAAATCACAAACTATCACCCAAGGCTAGCCTCCTGTAAAAATGTAGACAATGTTATATCACAAAACAGCATGTTCAATTTCTACTCTGGAAATATTTAACTTGAACAAAATCAAAATCAGTGTTGAAAATAGAGAAGTATTTCTAAATAAAGAGCAAAATTCTGACTAGTAAAGAATTTGGAAACAATGAGGAGAAATTTTTAGGAAATTACAAAATATTTCCATAAGAGAATATCTTAAAGAAAAATATCAGTTAGAAGCATGCCTCTTTTCTCTTTCATTTTTTCCCCTTTTTATTTGTCAAGCTGCACTCCGTTTATAACTGCTTGTGGTTTGATTCAATTAGATTTGACAAGATTGATGTCTTAGGGATGTGGAGAGAGTTGTTGTGACTATATAGTGTTATTGGGGCATAAAGTGTAAAGATTGCAAATAAAAAAAATATGGGATGTAGAGAAAAATGTCATTCCATGTCAGTGCTTCCAGGTTCAGTTGGAAAACAACAATGATTTTGTTTACATAACTCTGTGCTTGTGTTCACAGTGATAGCATGAGAAAGAAGTGCGTGTGTGTGTGAGAGAGAGAGAGAAAGAGAGAGGGAGAGAAAGGGAGAGGGAGAGGAAGGAATGCAATACACAGAAGCAAAGAAACACTTTGAGGCTCAATAGAATACATTTTTAAACTATGCATTCTTTACTCCAGGCCTGATGTCATACCCTGGATTAAAAGGTCCTTTCATGTATACTATCATATAAGAATCGAATCGCCAGTCTATGTCTGATGCAGGATACAGCATGCTTGGGGCTGGTGCATGGGGATGACCCAGAGAGATGTTATGGGGAGGGAGGGGGGAGGGGGGTTCATGTTTGGGAATGCATGTAAGAATTAAAGATTTTAAAATTAAAAAAATTAAAAATTAAAAAAAAATAAAATAAAATAAATAAAATTTTGGGGAAAAAAACAAACAAACAAAAAGAAGGAGCACATTTTTATACAACATGTTATTTATCATAGGAGGTCTGGATGGGATGTGTACTTAAAACACTGAGACTGCCTGCAGTTTTCCTGGAGGAGGCAATACCTGAATTTCAGTCAGCTGAAGAAGGGGTAAAATCCCATTCTAGAGGGATAAAACAGCCCAAGCAAAGACTCAGAGCTAAAATAAATAAATAAATAAAATGAATTCAAGAAACTCTGCACAAAGTAGTGAGTGAGCCAGAAGGCTAGGGGATTTGGCCACCAAAGGTTCTGAGGACTCTTCAGGTCAGACTGAGGAACATGCATTTTATTCCAGGACCCGTGTGGAGCCTCTTTGGTCTACTATGCTGAGACTCAAGACTTGTACTTTAATAAATCATTTATCTCTGGAAGATGTGTTGAGATATAGACTGAGGGAATTAAGATTTGAAACAGATATATGAAGACCTCATTAATGTGAAAGCATACTAGTATTAGATCCATTCATTTGAAAGCAGCTTGTTTTTCACTGTGTAGGTCAAAAAAGCAACCAAGAGAGGCATAGACTGTGAGTGAGATAGGGACCCTGGAGAGACTGATCAAATACTTCTCTCTGTCTCTGTGATGATGTAAACGGGAAGGAAATTCAAAAGTAAGAGGGGTGGGGTATATGTATACATATATGTGATTGAGTTTGTTGTACAGTATAAACTGACACAACACTGTAAAACAACTAGCTGCCGTTGTTGTTTAGGCACTAAGTTGTGTCTAACTCTTGCAACCCCATGGACTGTGGCCTGCCAGGTTCCCCTGTCCATGGGATTTTCCCGGCAAGAATGTAGGAGTGGCTTGCCATTTTCTTCGCCAGGGAATCTTTTCCCAACCCAGGGACTGAACACCTGACAGGCAGATTCTTTATCTCTGAACCACCAGGGAAGTCCAAAGCAAATATATTATAAAAAAAAATCTGTTAAAAAAATATAAAAAAAGCAAACAATAAAGCCATATTCGATCACTAAAAAAAAAAAAAGAAAGAAAGAAAATCAACCTAGCTGATAGGATAGATATTCTTTATTTAAATGGTGTCATTTGTCAGAAGCATTCAGTCTAATCCATAACTAGAAGCAATATACCCCACACTATATTGTGATCTGAAATGCTTGGATTATCCCCAACATGTTAGCTATAGGCAACTCTTTTCTATGTCACTCTTTCTGCTTTTCACTCAAAGAGGAAAATAATACATAAAGTATTCAACATTTGCCTTTCTTGTACTCTTCTTTATTGTCAAGAAATTCCTATTGCTTGAAGAAATTTTGATTGAAGTGTAACGTTTATTTGGTGGTCTCCTCCCCTGCAGTTACAATGAGCTAATACTTATTTTAAACTGTGTTTTCTTACAAGTAATTGTTTCTGTGGTATGATTTGGCTCTTAAGTTCAGATAAATAAAAGCTGATTCATAGACTTTTTTTTTTTTTTTTTTAGATAATGATCAGTACTTGGGTAGATTTTTAAAAATTTCTCTAATAGCAAAAGTAAAAGAGAATAAAGTGTACAATAAAATTCATTATAATAATGAGTATAGAGCCTGCTATTAATTTTAAAGGTCTTTTGCATGAATGAGAAAAAGGTTATGTGACACATTTGTAGAGTCTGCAGATGTTTGATATTTTGAGATAGCAAGGAGAAGGGGCAAATGTTACTTAAATGTGCAGTATTCTTTCAATAAGTTCTTGGGTGTCTAGTGAAAGGTCTGGTCTTTTATCTGATGGTTTAGGATTTCAGGAGATCTTATTGTTTGTTAGAACAGTTATTATGGAGAGCGATGACAAAAGTTAAAGGAATTCGAATTCACTTTGAATTTGAATTTGAAGAGTTAAAGAAATTCAAATTCACTTTGAATCCTAGAAAACAGATAAGATAAAGAGATTTATTTGTAAAGGACCAATGCAAAGTCTCTCAGCTGGACACTTTTACTGTAAAGAGTAACATCTGTAAAGGAAACAGAATATTTATTTGTCGATTTGAGTTAATTCTATACCTGACTTACTGTGCTTCAAGGCCAAATTTGCCTGTTACTCCAGGTGTTTCTTGACTTCCTACTTTTGCATTCCAATCCCCTGTAATGGAAAGGACATCTGTTTTGGGTGTTAGTTCTAAAAGGTCTTGTAGGTCTTCATAGAACCTTTCAACTTCACCTTCTTCAGCTTTACTGGTTGGGGCATAGGCTTGGATTACCGTGATATTGAATGGTTTGCCTTGGAAATGAACAGAGATCATTCTGTCGTTTTTGAGATTGTATCCAAATACTGTATTTGAGACTCTTTTGTTGACCATGATGGCTACTCCATTTCTTCTAAGGGATTCCTGCCCACAGTAGTAGATGTAATGGTCATCTGAGTTAAATTCACCCATTCCAGTCCATTTTAGTTCATTGATTCCTAGAATGTCAACGTTTACTCTTGCCATCTCCTGTTTGACCACTTCCAATTTGCCTTGATCTATGGACCTAATATTCCAGATTCCTATGCAGTATTGCTTTTTCTTTTTTTTTTTTTTAATTTTTTTCCCAATATTGCTCTTTACAGCATTGGACCTTGTTTCTATTACCAGTCACATCCACAGCTGGGTATTGTTTTTGCTTTGGCTCCATCCCTTCATTCTTTCTGGAGTTATTTCTCCACTGATCTCCAGTAGCATATCGGGCACCTACCGACCCAGGGAGTTCCTCTTTCAGTATCTTATCATTTTGCCTTTTCATACTGTTCATGAGATTCTCAAGGCAAGAATACTGAAGTGGTTTGCCATTCCCTTCTCCATTGGACCACATTCTGTCAGACCTCTCTACCATGACCTGTCTGTCTTGGGTGGCCCCACACAGCATGGCTTAGTTTCATTGAGTTAGACAAGGCTGTGGTCCGTGTGATCAGATTTGGCTAGTTTTCTGCAATTATGGTTTTAGTGTGTGTGCCCTCTGATGCCCTCTTGCAACACCTACCATCTTACTTGTGTTTCTCTTACTTTGGACGTGGGGTATCTCTTCACGGCTGCTACAGCAAAGCGCAGCTGCTGCTCCTTACCTTGGATGAGTCGCCCCTCCTAACCTTGAATGTGGAGTAGCTCCTCTCAGCCCTCCTGCACCCATGCAGCCTCCGCTCCTTGGACGTTGGTTTGCTCCTCTTGGCCACTGACCTGACCGTGGCTGTGGGGTAGCTCGAATGCTCAAATTACAGCACAGTTGCACTCATCTCACACGCTAGTAAGTAATGCTTAAAATTCTCCAAGCCAGGCTTCAGCAATATAAGAACCATGAACTTCCAGATGTTCAAGCTGGTTTTAGAAAAGGCAGAGGAACTAGAGATCAAATTGCCAACATCTGCTGGATCATGGAAAAAACAAGAGAATTCCAGAAAAACATCTATTTCTGCTTTATTGACTATACCAAAGCCTTTGACTGTGTGGATCACAATAAATTGTGGAAAATTCTTCAAGAGATAGGAATACCAGACCACCTGACCTGTCTCCTGAGAAATCTGTATGCAGGTCAGAAAGAAACAGTTAAAACTGGACATGGAACAACAGACTGGTTCCAAATAGGAAAAGGAGTATGTCAAGGCTGTATATTGTCACCCTGCTTATTTAACTTATATGCAGAGTACATCATGAGAAATGCTGGGCTGGAGGAAACACAAGCTGGAAGCAAGATTGCCAGGAGAAATATCAATAACCTCAGATATGCTGATGACACCAACTTTATGGCAGAAAGTGAAGAGGAACTAAAAAGCCTCTTGATGAAAGCGAAAGAGAAGTGTGAAAAAGTTGGCTTAAAGCTCAGTATTCAGAAAATGAAGATCATGGCATATGATCCCATCACTTCATGTGAAATAGATGGAAAATCAGTGAAAACAGTGTCAGACTTTATTTTCCTGGGCTCCAAAATCACTGCAGATGGTGAATGAAGCCATGAAATTAAAAGACACTTACTCCTGTAAGGAAAGTTATGACAAACCTAGATAGCTTCTTGAAAAGCAGACGTATTACTTTGCCAACAAAGGTCCGTCTAGTCAAGGCTATGGTGTTTCCAGTGGTCATGTATGGATGTGAGAGTTGGACTATGAAGAAAGCTGAGCGCTGAAGAATTGATGCTTTTGGACTGTGGTGTTGGAGAAGACTCTTGAGAGTCCTTTGGACCGCAAGGAGATCCAACCAGTGCATCCTAAAGAGATCTGTCCTGGGTAGGCCTGGTGTGCTGCGATTCATGGAGTCACGAACAGTTGGACACGACTGAGCGACTGAGCTGAACTGAACTGAACTTACTGTAAGCAGATTAAAGATATATATCCAAAATATTTATCAGTGCCATGTTGTTATTATTTAGTCACTAAGTTTGTTTGACTCTTTGAGACGCCATGGACTGTAGCCCTCCAAGCTCCTCTGTCTGTGGGATTCCCCAGCAAGAATACTGGAGTTGATTGCCATTTCCTTTTCCTGCAGATCTTGCTCACCCAGTGATCAAACCTGCTTATCCTGTATTGGCAGGCAGATTCTTTACCACTGAGCAGACTTGGCTTAAATATGTAAGAATTAATGACATAAAGAAGAAAAATTAATGTTTATTGAGAGTTTACAATGGGCCATGTGCTATACTAGATGATTTTAAATATTTGGTTTATTTACAGGGCTCTTGATTAACAAATGCTATTAATCTGTTTTTCAGATTACATGCCTAGATGTTATTCTTTAAAATAAAAATATCTAACTCATGGACATTGCATTGGTTCTTTACATATAAATCTCTTGATCATATCTGTTAACCGAAGAGGTTTTCAATAAGCCATTGCCACAAAGCTAGTAGGTAGTAGTTCCAGAATTTGACTCTCTCCTCCTGCCAATGCAGGAGACACAGGAGAACTGGGTTTTATCCCTGGGTCAAGAAGATCCCATGGAATAGGAACTGGCAACTCACTCCAATAATCTTGCCTGGAAAATCCCATGGGCCGAGGAGCCTGTAGGCGACCCCTACAGTCTGTGGGGTCACAAAGAGTCAGACATAACTGAGCTACTGAGCATGAACACATCTGCTCCCAAAGCTTCATCTGCATGCTATCAGGCTGGCTGTCACTGAAAGAATTCTACATCTTTGCAGTTGTTAAGAAAAAGTACTTACAAGTTTTGAAATAATTATATCTTTATACAATTAATAAAATCTACTCTCCACTTCTCCAAAATTCTTACCAGAATATATACAATTTCTGTCTCAAAGTATATTAAAGCATATGACTTCTGTGATATTTTACATTAGTAATTTGTTTAGCAATATCTTTATAGAGAACATCTTATAATAAATCTACAAAATTTTAAGTTAAATAGTCCAGAAATAGGACAACATGAAATAGATATTTTTTCAACCCCCTTCAGGTTTAATGTCCAAATATTAAGTATGAGTCATTATTCATTCTGGGGCCCAACACAGTAACTGTGTTGGTCTCCCAACAATTTCTGAATTACAAGCAAAAAGCGTTCAGTCTATTGGCATGTATTCCAAGGTATAGGTCTCATAGTTCCTTTCTTGATAAATACTCAGAAATTGTCAGCATGATCAAAATGATCTGTTAATTTTAAAGATAAATTATAATAATACATGATTTGGGGTTTCCCTGGTAGCTCAGCTGGTAAAGAATCCACCTGCAATGCAGGAGATCCCAGTTAGATTCCTGGGCTGGGAAGTTTCCCAGGAGAAAAGATAGGCTACCCACTCCAGTGTTCTTGGGTTTCTCTGGTGGCTCAGATGGTAAAGAATCTGCCCACAATGTGAGAGACCTAGATTCAATCCCTGGGTTGAGAAGATTCTCTGGAGGAGGGCATGGCAACCCTCTCAAGTATTCTTGTCTAGAGAATCCCCATGGGCAGAGGAGCCTGGCACACTACAGTCCACGGGATTGCAGAGTAGAATACGACTAAGCACAGCACAGCACATGCATGATTTTACTCTTATTTGAGGAGGACACACCATAGAGTGTAACAGCTAAAGTCCTTGGTATCAACAAATGTTCTATAAATACTAGATCTATCAATATTTTGGTGAATTGAGCAGATTATATCATCCTTACTGTACTGTAAAATGAAAATAATAATTTGAGGGAGTGGCACTGAAGATGCTTATGGTATCTTATGCAGAGCTCCTGATACATTTCAATCTTCAGCTTTTACCATTTCTTTTGTAAATACTTTCTAGTACTTCCACTTTCTCCTTGTCTCAAGTTCTAGTATGGCTAAAGAGCAGGCCAATTCTGTTTACATATATGTTGAATGAAATTTAAACAGTTTTAAAAAATGAAACATCACAAACAAAAGGATTTATTTACATAATTCAATCTTGCATAGGTACCTGGTCAGTTTGATTATATGGGCACAACCACTGTATCCCTTCCTTCATAGAACTTAAAAGTAAACTTATTTATAGGTCTTCTAGAATGACTAATGCAGAAACATAGAACCCTGAAAGAGGATGCTTCCCTAAATCAGGATGAAAACTGAAAACAGTATCTTTAGAACCTTTCTCAAATGACAAAATATGAGCTGATATTAACTGGATATCTGGCTTTGGCTTTTTAGTGTTCACATTTTTGTGTCCATGATAAAGTGGGTGCTGACACAAATTGAATCCATTCACTACTTGGATGAAGGTCACCAGAAAAAAAATCAGCTCAGAGCTGTGGTGCCTGATAGGGTTTTTGTAGGTCTTGCTACCAATTCGGAAAATAAACGTTTGGTGATCACACTAGGTTCAGTGAAGATGAGTTTTGAAACTGCTCCTATTCACATGCAGAACCATGTAAAAGAGAAAATCCCCAGATGATAATCATAGTGTATTTACCACCATCCTTAGTTGATTCGTTGACTCCGGGTTTACTAACTGTCTCATTTATGAATGAAATATGTCTTCAATGTTTCTCATTTTTGTATGATTGCTATTGTTAGTTTCTGACACATAGTATTTGTTATTTGTTTGAAGATGCAAACAAAATGCTGGAGTGAGAGAAAATTAGACACAATGTTCTCGCCACCATTTTGGTTGCAGTTGCTTTTGTTCCTAAATCATGCTATCTTCAAATTTGCATCCATTTGTCTGAGCTCCTGTGCTGATATGGGATACTATGATAATTCCAACAATCAAGGAGTTTGGTTCTAAGATATGCAGGATGCCTTAGCATGTCTGATTGACTGGATTAGTCTACCCTCCTCTCAAAACCTTATTTATAAGTTTTTATGAAAATATCCATTTTTCAAAGATGTCTTTATAACCAACTGATAGGTGATTTTCCCCCATTAAACAGAGAAATACATATATATGAAATGATATGCTTTATATGGTAGAATGTAAAAAAAGAAAAAAAAATAGTTTCACCCAGGAAGACAGTTTTACAACACAATTACATCATTTTACTGCAGTAGAAACATTGAGTATCACAAGGTAACAATCAATGTAAAATCAAATATATGAGTATTTTTTAAAATCATAACAAGCTGTACAGCACACTTGGAATTTACATGGAAATTAGAATGAAATTGCTTTGCTGGCTCCTTTATAATAAAGTGAAGCTTGGAACACTCAAGTTGTAAATTTCCTTATAAACAAACATCTATAAAATAATTTTACAAGTTATATTAGAATGAGGAATAAATGTATAGAAACAGACGGAAAGAAACTGTTTCTTCATTTTCTATGTCAATTCTTCTAATTGTTGCCACCGTAATGCTTTTTCTCATCAGGTCTAAGTCATCAACATAGCCTTCAATGGCAAATGAATAAATAATGTTTACACTCCAATTCTAATTGTGTGCCAGCCTTCACTCTTGCTGATAAGCCAGATGGTGACTTGCAACTCAAAGAAAAAGTGCATAATCCAAAGAACATGTACCTTGGTAAAAGGTGACCTTAATTCCAATCCCAATTTCAGCTGTGATTAACTGTGTAACCCTGGATTAATTCCTTTAGCTCTCTGAACTCAGGGTCTTCATCTCTAAAAAGACTATAAACCTCATAGGGTGATTATAAAATTGTAAAGGGAGAAAACTTATGTCAAAACAAGCCAATGCAGAGCCAAACCCAAAATTTGGACTCAGATTGAACTTTGCTGTAAAAGCACAAAAAATGGTCATGACACGAAGGAAATTGAGCACAGTGGAGTTGAATGATACAAACTAGGGCATCTGCTGAGAATTCCCTGTCAAAAATTATATTTCCCTAAATAGCAAAAGGATAGATAGAAGATGGGAGGAGAAACCAACTAGCCATGAACTGAATAAAAACTTATGTTTATTTGGCTTCTACTGGCATTCTATTCAGTGTTCATGGGTTCACAGGAGAACTATTCAGAGTGGCCTCACTATCTAGATCTGAGTCAGACACTGAGAAGAATCATCATCACCCAGCATGTAAGAAAGAGGCCATGTCCATAGCACTTGTTTTAAGGAATGACAAATGGCCCTAAGCAGATTGAGTTATGCAAACCCAGGTTTTTTTTATTTTACTTTTTCCTTACAAAGACTTTGGAGATAAACTTCCATTTCAGCAGATTTATTATGGTGGTAGTTTTTTCAAACTTCCAAAATGCCCTGATATGTTTACAGGTCATATCTCTAGGGGAAAATTCTGAACATCCTGCTAAAATTAAATATTATTAGGATAGCTCTAGCAGGCAGATCTCAGGAAACCCTATATAAAGAGGGTAGGTCTCCTTCATCCAAAACATCACCTCAACTTTCTGCTTAATTGACAGTGGCCAATGTGATTAACAGTGAAGTTTTCTTGAGGGACCTGCTTTTTGGCTTTTCAATACCACACAATCTATAAAACTTCATTCTCCAACTGAGAAAAGGAGTGCCAGTGGGAATAGAGAGGAAAAGAAAGGATTTATTTTTGCTATTTCGGGTGTCATATTCACATTCAAAACACTTTCTAATGCATTTACTTTCAGAAATCTTCACATTTTCCAGAGGGGCAGGTAAGTGTTTTTATCCCAATTTTACAGATGAAAAACTTGAAACCCAAGGTTAAGTGACTGGCTTGCAGCAGCACTGGGAGCCAATGTCAAGATCAGACTTCCACCATCAATGTTTGATGGCTCAGACCACTGGACCAAGACTTTTTCTGAGTACAACACGAATGCTTGGAAAATGGTTTTAACCTCTTTCAGGAATACAAACATTCAACACTATGCCTCTGGGTTAAAATAGATTTTCCAAATGCCTGATGAACATGGAGATAGTGAAGGCAGAACCATGACTGCTATGTTTAATAGAGATAGCTACTATTGTAAGTCATTTTGTAGGTTAAGTCATTCATCATTTCTATTTTCATGCATGAATTCAACAAACTCTTGTCAACCAATGGCACAATTATCAGTTAAATTCCAAATGAATATACATATAGATGTTATACATGTAAAATATACTTTTATAACTATTATTTATAGAAACTATTCAGTGACACTTCTTTGGTGAATCATTCACTATATTAGTGCAGATCGTCAGTATTTTAAGTATTAACCAACTTTGCCCAATATTGTGCCAATAATATAGGTAAGAAAATTTGCAGATTATACAGTAAGTTAACTTAGACAATATCCAAGCCTAGATTGGTGTTGGAAAGAACACAGGCTTTTCTATCAAACAGACTTGTGTTCTAATTATAGTTCCACAACTTACTAAACAAATTGCAATGGTATTACTTAAACTTTATGAGTTTAAGTTTCCTGATTTGAAAATGGAACTATTAATAACTAACACCATTGTCCCATAATACATGATTTTTCTGAGGATTAAGAAAAAAAATTATTTTTAGGTACAATACATTTTTTTCCTAGAAAAGTATTATTCCCCTTCTAAAAATAGCTTCAAAGTACATGGAAAAGTTAGTTTTTAAAAATCCTAAAATACAGTGATTTGATGATTAAGTAAGAAGTATTCAGAGCAAGAAACAAAAGACAGAAATCCAGAACAATAAGCTGAATTCAACAGGTGGCCTTCAATTCAAGGCGTACACTTACCAGGTAGACTTGAGTTTTGTCCTTCATAGACTCACAGAGACAAAGGGAACAGATGAAAAAGACTAGATCCTATATCAGGTGGAATGTCTAATGAAATCTTCTTACATAAAATGGGGATATTCAAGAGTTATGTTTCATCAAAATACTGAGCCCAATATATTCCCCAATAAAAATGAGAAACATGGAAAATAATATCTTGACAAGGAACCAAGGGTAAAATGTGCCTAAGAATTCAAAATATCAATCAGCAGTTTATGTTTACAACTTAGATTGTTCAAAAACTACCAAGCTAAGAATTCTGTTTGGAGAAACCTAAATTAGCAGTGCTTTTGCGGCTGCCATTCAGAAGGCACATTCCTTACAGAAACAACAAAAGTGTTCTTAACCTGTAGTCACTTTATGACTCAGTGTACAGGGTACAGACGGAAATGCACATCCCCCAGTTTTCCCTGAAAGAGGTATATTTGATTACATTAAATGCTATTGCCTGGTAGTCTGGCTTCCATTTAACCTGAATCTAGGTGCTCACTGAGATCCTCCCTCTTTGGACACTGACAGGTGTGGGCACACTGTCAAGTATAGGGGGTTGCTTCAAATAAAGTAGACTAATAAGACAATCACAGTGGTTTGAAAGACAATCAAGAGCTAGGAGCTAGTTAAATGATGAGGTTCATCTACATGAGTCCACACTGTGAGACTGGGAGAGGTGGCTACTTTATCTAGTGCATACAAACCAACACAGAGAGTCAAGGAAAGTAAAGAAAACAGGACTATTTTCAAACAAAAAATAAGGTAAAACCTCAGAAAAAAGTTAATGAAATGAAAATAAGTGATTTACCTGATAAAGACTTCAAATAATGCTTCCTGAGTTCAGGAGAACAATGAAAGAACAGAGTGAAAATTTTAACAAAGAGAAAGGAATATAAGGATGGACCAAATAGAAATCACAGGACTGAGAACACAATATCCAAACTGAAAAATACAATAGAGGGGTTCAAACTAGATGAAGGGAAAGCAAGATTCAGTGAACTCAAGGACAGAGCAGAGGAACTCATCCAATTAGAGCAGCAAAAAAAAAAAAAAAAAAAAAGAAAAAAAAATTGTGAAGATAGCTTAGGGGACTTACAGGAGAATATCAAGCAGACTAAAACTCAAATTGTAGGGTTTTCAGAAAGTGAAGAGAGAAAAAAGGGGGTAGAAAATTTAACCAAAGAAATAATGGCCAAAAATGTTCCTATCCTTAAGAATAAAACATACATTAACATCCAGGATTCCCAGAGAGTTTTAAATAAGACAAACTCAAAGACTCCCATACGAAGACATAATTAAAATGTCTAAAGTTAAAGACAAGGAGTGAATCTTAAAAGGAGCAAGAGAAAAGCAGTTTGTTACAAACAAAAGAACCTCCATAAGGCTATCAAAGTTTTTCAGCAGAAACTTTGCAGACTAGAAAGGAGCAGCATGATATACTTTAAGTGCTGAAAAAAACAAAAACAAAAACAAACCACTGCCACCCAAAAATATTCAACCCAGAAAAATTGCCCTTCAGACTTGAAGAAAAAATTTAAAAATTTGCAAGACATGAAAAAGCTACAGGAGTTCATCATCAGTGTTAAATGAGATTTCTTAAGGTGAAATGAGAGGATGCTAGTTAGTAAAAGGAAAATATACGAAAGTAAAAATCCTTCTGGGATAGGTAATTGTATAGTGCATGCCTGCGTGCATACTTGGTCTCTCAGTTGTGTCTGACTCTTTGCAGTCCCATGGACTATAGTCTGCCAGGATCCTCTGTCCATGGAATTTTCCAGGCAAGAATACTGGAGTGGGTTGCCATTTCCTACTGCAGGAGATCTTCAACTCAGCTATATAATAGCTGTAAATGTGGTGGGTTAATCACTTTTAAAGCTGATATAAAGGTTAAAAGGCAAAAAAAAAATAAAAATAACTGTAACTAAAATATTTTGTTGGATGCATAAGATAAAATTATGCAAATTGTTAAATCAGAATTATAAACTGTGGTAGGGAAATAAAAGTGTAGAGCTATAGAATGCATTTGAAATTAAGTTATCAACTTAAAATAGACTGCTATAAACATATGTTGTTTTACTCAAGCCTTACAGTAACTGCAAATCAAAAACCTGTGATAGTTACACAAAAGACAAAAAAAGACAGAATCTAAGCATACTACTACAGAAAATCATTCAATCACAAAGGAGGAGAGCAAGAGAATAAGAAAGGAACAAACAAATTATAAAATAGCTGGAAAAAATGAATGCAGTGGCAATAAATATATATATATATCAATAATTAATTTAAATGTAAATGAATTAAATTATTCATAGACATAGAGTGACTGAATGGATAAAAATACATGGCCCCACTACATGTTACCTGTAAGAGCCTCACCTCAGATATAAGGACACAGATTCAAAGTGAAGTGATGAAAACAGAAATTACATACAAATAGAAACCAAAGGAAAATCAGGGTGCTATACTTATATCAGATGAAATGTGTGCTAAGTTGCTTCAGTCGTGGCTGAGTCTTTGCAACCCCATGGACTATAGCCTGCCAGGCTCCTCTGTCCCTGCAGTTTTCCAGGCAAAAATACTGGAGTGAGTTGCCATTTCCTTCTCCAGAGATTAGATGAAATAAACTTCAAAAAAAAAAAAAAAAAAAAGCTGAAATAACAGTCAAAGAAGGTTATTATATAATGCTATTAGGATCAATTCAGTAATAGGACATAACATTTGTAAATTTTTATATATCCAACATAGGAGTTCTTAAATATATCAAACACATATTAAAAGACTTAAGATAGAAAAAGATAATAATAAAATAATAGTAGAGAACTTTAGCACTCCACTTTTATCAATGGATAAATCCTCCAGACAGAAAATCAAAAAGGAAACATTGACCTTAAACAACACATTAACCAGATGGGCTTAACAGACATATATAGAATATTCTGTCCAAAAGCAATAGGAAATACACTCTTTTCAAGTGCACCTGGAAGATTTTTCTGGATCAATGTTATGTTAGTATACAAACCAAGTCAATCAATTTAAGAAGCTTTAAATCATATAAATCTTTCCTGAAACATAACAAAATCAATTACAAAAAGAAAAGTTGGAAAATCTCCATATATGTCAAAATTAAACACGATGTCACTCAAGAATTAATAATATTAAAAAGAAATCAAAATAGAAATTAAAAAATATCTTGAGATAAATGAAAATGGGAACATTGTTGCTGTTCAGTTGTCATGTCCAGCTCTTTGCAACCCTGTGGACTACAGCATGCTAAGCTTCCATGTCCCTCACCATCTCTTGGAATTTGCCTAAGCTCATGTCCATTGAATTGGTGATGGCTACAACATACCAAAACTTATCGGATGCAGTAAAATCAGTTTGAGAGTAAATCTATAGTAATAAATGCCTACATTAAAGAAACAAGAAAGATCTCAAAACAACTTAACTTTACCCCTCAAAGAATTAAAGAGAAGATTAAATTAAGCACAAAGTTAGTAAAATGAAAGAAATAACAACAACAAAAAAGGCTAAAATAAAACGACAGAAGAAAAGGTTAATAAAAATAAGCTGTCTCTTTGAAAATATTTTTTTAAATAGGCAAATTTAATATTCATTGACAGTAAAAAAAATCTCATAAAACAAGGTGATTAAGGGAATTTACAAAATCTCACAGCTAACAACATACTCAATGGTGAATAATCAAAACTATATTGAAAAAGAAACTTGATACTATGATTAATTGATTTTTGACAAGGGTGTCAACCACATTTGATGGAGAAAGAATAGTCTCTTATACAAATGATGCTAAGACAACCAGATTTATGTATGAAAAATGATGAAGTCAGACACCATTTCATATCATATAAAAATGTAAAATAAATTAAGAACCTAAATAAAAAAGCTAAAATTATAAAACTTTTTGAATTATCCATTAGGGTAAAGTTTCAAAATAATTCAAATCCTGGAAAACTACTTGGTTTAGAGTGGGAAGAGAGATAGACAGGCAGAGCCCAGGGGATTTTTAGGTCAGTGAAACTATTCTGCATGGTAGTATGATTATGGACAGAGACACATGACACATGCCTTTGTCAAAACCATGGATGTGCAATACCAAGGGTGAACTCTAATGTAAACTACAAACTTGGGCTAATAATGATGCGACAGTGTAGGTTTATCAATTGTACAAATATACCACTCTGTTGTAGGATGTTGATAATGAGGGAAGCTGTGTGTGGGGGAGGGGTGGGTGTGGGGTGGGTATATACGAATTATTTGTGCTCTTTGCTCAATTTTGCCTTAAACCTAAAACTGCTATAGAAAGTAAAGGCTATTTTTTAAAAAGATTATGCATCCATATGATCCAGCAATTCCACTCCTAGACATATATCTTGAGAAAACCAGAATTCTAAAATGTCAGCTCTCTGATGTTCATTGCAGTACTATTTACAATAGCCAGGATGTGGAAGCAACCTCAAAGAGACAAATGGATAAAGATGATATAGTACATGTATACAATGGAGTAGTACTTAGCCATAAAAAGAAATGAAATAGTGCCATTTACAGAGACATGGATGGACCTAGAGATTGTCACACAGACAGAAAGAGAAATAGAAGAATAAATGTCATACAATAGTTTTTAAATGTGGAATCTAGAAAATGGTATAGATGGACTTATCTGCAAAGGAGAAATAGAGTCACAGATGTAGGGAACAAACATATGCTTGCCAAGAGGACAGTTAGGATGAATTGAGAGAATAGGAAAAGGAGTACGTCAAGACTGAATATTGTCACCCTGCTTATTTAACTATTATGCAGAGTACATCATGAGAAATCCTGGGCTGGAAGAAGCACAAGCTGGAATCAAGATTGCTGGGAGAAATATCAATAACCTCAGATATGCAGATGACACCATCCTTATGGCAGAAATGAGGAGGAGCTAAAAAGCCTCTTGATGAAAGTGAAAGAGGAGAGTGAAAAAGTTGGCTTAAAGCTCAACGTTCAGAAAACGAAGATCATGGCATCTGGTTCCATCACTTTATGGCAAATAGATGGGGAAACAGTGGAAACAGTGGCTGACTTTATTTTTCTGGACTCCAAAATGACTGCAGATGGTGATTGCAGCCATGAAATTAAAAGATGCTTACTGCTTGGAAGGAAAGTTATGACCAACCTAGACAGCATATTCAAAAGCAGAGATGTTACTTTGCCAACAAATGTGTCTAGTCAAGGCTATGGTTTTTGAGTGGTCATGTATGGATGTGAGAGTTGGACTGTGAAGAAGGCTGAGCGCTGAAGAATTGACGCTTTTAAACTGTGGTGTTGGAGCAGATTCTTGAGAGTCCCTTGGACTGCAAGGAGATCCAACCAGTCTATTCTAAAGGAGATCAGTCCTGGGTGTTCGTTGGAATGACTGATGCTGAGGCTGAAATTCCAATACTTTGGCCACCTCATGTGAAGATTTGATTCACTGGAAAAGACCCTGATGCTGAGAGGGATTGGGGGCAGGAGGAAAAGGGGCAACAGATGATGAGATGGCTGGACGGAATCACCAACTTGATGGACATGAGTTTGGATAAACTCTGGGAGTTGGTGATGGACAGAGAGGCCTGGTGTGCTGCGATTCATGGGGTCGCGAAGAGTTGGACACGACTGAGTGACTGAACTGAACTGAGTGTTTGGGATTGACATATATACACTACTATGTATAAAATAGATAACTAAAAAAATAAATAAATTAAATAAACTAGATAACTAATGAGTTCCTACTGTAAAGCACAGAGAACTCTACTCAGCATTCTGTGGTGAGCTAAATGGGAAGGGAATTTAAAAAACAGTGGATATTTTCTTGCAGTCTTATAAAGCAATTATACTCAAATAGAAATCAATTAAAAAGTGAATAAGAATAAAAAAGATAGAATTGTACCTGACCCAATAATTCTGCTCCCAGACATATATGCAAAAGAAATAAAAATATGTACTCAAACTAATACCTGTACACCATTATTCATAGTAGCAATATTGTCTTTTCTTTCCTCTTTTCATTTAGTCCCTATGTTGTGTCCAGCTCCTTTGAGACCACATGGACTGCAGCCCACGAGGCTCCTCTGTCTATGGGATTCATTTGTCAAGAAAACCGGAGTGTGTTGCCATTTCCTTCTTTGGGGCATCTTCCTAACCCATGGATCAAATTGGTATCTCCTTCATTGGCAGGCAGAGTCTTTACCACTGAGCCATCTAGGAAGTCCACTAGCATTATTATCAAGAGCCAAAATCTGGGAATTTTCTGTTTAGATCAAAAGACCAAAGGATAAACAAATTGTGGTATGTACATACAATAAAATATTATTCAATTGTAAAAATGAAGTACTAATACAAGTTACAGCATGGATAAATTCAAAAACATCATGCTAAGTAAAATATGCCAGATGCAGAATGTCACACAATGTATGATTCCAGTTACATGGAAATACCTAGAATAGATAAATTCATAGATACAGATAGATAACTACTGGTTGCCCAGGGCTGGGGAGAGGGTGCAATTAAGAGCAACAGCTTAGTGTTTATGGTGTCTTCTTGTGATGACAATGTTTTAGAACTAGAAGCAGGTGGCAATTGTACTACATTGTGAATGTACTTGATGGCACTGAATTGCATGCCATAAAATGCTTACTTATGTGGATTTTACCTTAAAAAATATGTAGATGAGTGAGGCAAAAAATTGGAAAGTGAAACTTATCTCTTGCTGATCAAAATACATAGCTCATCAAATCAGGGAACTTTAAAGATGGGGTTGTGAATATGTTATGCACCTGATGACATCATCTTGCACATTATATTTTCTAACATAGATTATTTAAAGGTTGAAAACATGGCCATACTCTGTTCATATTCATAAAGAAAGTCATGGAACATCATCAAAGTAGAGTTTATTTACCAGTCATTTATAAATGATTGCTGTGAAACTTTAAGATAACCTGACTTCTGAGTTACATTAAGAATTTCTCCTGTAAGTTTATGTAAAATATATATTTTATAAGTAAATGTTGTAAGCATAGTTAATATTAAGATAAATTCTAGCTCAGCTCCATACAAATTCTTTATCATCCCAGCAATTTTCTTATCATTTAACAAATGGACTATAGGCACAGAGATAATAATAATGTAAAACTCAGAAAAAAAATTATTTTTATTCTCTCCTTGCCTCTCAAAGCCCAACTATTGGTGGAAGGATGTAATTGAGGAAATTATGAGATTGATAAGAATTTCATTTAGTAGTATTTTTTTTTTGTTTCTATGTGTAACAAATACCATACAATGGTATCATACATTTGTCAAGTTTCTATATCAATGTAAGTAACTTCAAGTTCAGTTCAGTTCAGTTGCTCAGTGGTGTCCAACTCTTTGCAATCCCATGAACCACAGCACACCAGGCCTCCTTGTCCATCACCAGATCTCAGAGATCAGCTAAACCATGTCCACTGAGTCAGTGATGCCATGCAACCATCTCATCATCTGTTATCTCTTTCTCCTCCTCCCCTCAATCTTTTCCAGGATCAAGGTATTTTCCAAGGAGTCAGCTCTGCAATAAGTGGCCAAAGTACTGGACTTTCAACTTCAGCACAGTCCTTCCAATGAATATTCTTTAGGATAGACTGGTTGGAACTCCTTACAGTCCAAGGGACTCTCAAGAGTCTTCTCCAACACCAAAGCTCAAAAGCATCAATTCTTTAGTGCTCAGCTTTCTTTATAGTCCAACTCTCACATCCATACATGACCACTGGAAAAACCATAGCCTTGACTAGATGGACGTTTGTTGGCAAAGTAATGTCTCTGCTTTTCAATATTCTATCTAGGTAGGTCATAGCTTTCTTTCCAAGGAGTAAGCGTCTTTTAATTTCATGGCTGCAATCACCATCTGCAGTGATTTTGGAACTCAAAAAAAAAAAATAAAGTCAACCACTGTTTCCACTATTTCCCCATCTATTTGCCATAAAGTGATGGGACCAGATGCCATGATATTCGTTTTCTGAATGTTGAGCTTTAAGCCAACTTTTTCACTCTCCACTTTCACCTTCATCAAGAGGCTCTTTAGTTCTTCTTCACTTTCTGCCATAAGGGTGGTATCATCTGCATATCTGAGGTTATGGATATTTCTCTGGCATTCTTGATTGCAGCTTGTGCTTCATCCAGCCCAGAGTTTCTCATGAGGTACTCTGCATATAAGTTAAATAAGCAGGGTGACAACATACAGCCTTGACATATTCCTTTTCCTATTTGGAACCAGTCTGTTGTTCCATGTCCAGTTCTAACTGTTGCTTCCTGACCTGCACACAGGTTTCTCAAGCGACAGGTCAGGTGGTCTGGTATTCCCATCTCTTTCAGAATTTTCCACAGTTTATTGTGATCCACAAATTCAAAGGCTTTGGTATAGTCAATAAAGCAGAAATAGATGTTTTTCTGGAACCCTCTTGCTTTTTCGATGATCCAGCAGATGTTGGCAATTTGATCGCTTTGTTCCTCTACATTTTCGAAAATCAGCTTGAACATCTGGAAGTTCACGTTTCATGTATTGCTGAAGCCTGGCTTGGAGAATTTTGAGCATTACTTTACTAGCATGTGAGATGAGTGCAATTGTGTGGTAGTTTGAGCATTCTTTGGCATTGCCTTTCTTCGGAATTGGAATGAAAACTGACCCTTTCCAGTCCTGTGGCTATTACTGAGTTTTCCAAATTTGCTGGCATATTGAGTGCAGCACTTTCACAGCATCATCTTTCAGGATTTGAAATAGCTCAACTGGAATACCATCACCTCCACTAGCTTTGTTCATAGTGATGCTTCCTAAGGCCCACTTGACTTCACATTCCAGGATGTCTGGATCTAGGTGAGTGATCGCACCATCGTGATTATCTGGGTCGTGAAGATCTTTTTTGTACAGTTCTTCTGTGTATTCTTGCCACCTCTTAATATCTTCTGCTTCTGTTAGGTCCATACCATTTCTGTCCTTTATCGAGCCCATCTTTGCATGAAATGTTCCCTTGGTATTTCTAATTTTCTTGAAGAGATCTCTAGTCTTTCCCATTCTATTGTTTTCCTCTGTTTCTTTGCATTGATCGCTGAGGAAGGCTTTCTTATCTCTCCTTGCTATTCTTTGGAACTCTGCATTCATATGCTTATATCTTTCTTTTTCTCCTTTGCTTTTCACTTCTCTTCCTTTCACAGCTATTTGTAAGGCCTCCTCAGACAGCCACTTTGCTTTTTGCATTTCTTTTTCTTGGGGAAAAATATATCTTCAAGTAAATTTAGATAATTCAAATCAGGTAGTTTTTCTCCTGTCCTATAGTTCTGATAGAAAGTTAGCTCCAATTATTTTGTCTTGGTAGTTCTCTGAAATTTCCAAAGAAATTTAATTTCCTAATTTAATTTCCACGGTAGAACATTTGAGTCTAAGTTTTATAAACTTGAGAATTATCTAACATTACTCAACAATTTCTTCTCATTTGTACCACAGCTCCTTTTTGCTCTATATTTTCTATTTGCTCACTATTTTTCGGAGAAGGCAATGGCACCCCACTCCAGAACTCTTGCCTGGAAAATCCTATGAATGAAGGAGCCTGGTAGGCTGCAGTCCATGGGGTCGCTAAGAGTCGGAAAGGACTGAGCGACTTCCCTTTCACTTTTCACTTTCCTGCATTGGAGAAGGAAATGGCAACCCACTCCAGTGTTCTTGTCTGGAGAATCCCAGCGACAGGGGAGCCTGGTGGGCTGCCGTCTATGGGGTCGCAGAGAGTCGGACACGACTGAAGTGACTTAGCAGTAGCAGTAGCAGTCACTATTCTTAATGCTGCTGCTAAGTCGCTTCAGTCGTGTCCGACTCTGTGTGACCCCATAGACGACAGCCCACCAGGCTCCCCCGTCCCTGGGATTCTCCAGGCAAGAATACTGGATTGGATTGCTATTTCCTTCTCCATGTTATACATTATTTATTTTTATATCATATCAGGGAATTTGTGTTAATATTCTTTTTTTTTTTTTTTTTTACTGCATTCTAGCCATGGTCATAAAGGAGGCTTTGAAGGAATAAAATTTCATGCCCTGTATTATATAATCTATCATTGACATATATTTTTGAATATAAAGAAATTATCCTGCCATTGAGAAACTGTGCAATTGAGGACATAACATTGCTGATATCCCTGTAATAGGTTATAGGTGATCCTTATCATCTACTAGCCTTGAATTACTTAACTAGTCGAGTAGATACATATATCTTGCCTGCTCCCTGGGTCGGGAAGTTCCCTGGAGAAGGAAATGGCAACCCACTCCAGTACTCTTGCCTAGAAAATCCCATGGATGGAGGAGCCTGGTGTCCATGGGATCGCAAAGAGTTGGACACAACTGAGCGACTTCACTTTCACTCACTTTCATGCAAAGATTTATAAAAGTGTTTGAAAGTGTACTATATGCTGAATAACTAATTATATTGATTATTAATTTGATGAGGACCAGAAGGTCATGCAATTTAACTTAGATAAGCAGTAAAATTATATATTAAACGCCCAGTGCAAGACAATATGCTAGCATCAATCTTCAAAGCAATCTTAGGAGGTCAGCAACATTTTAGAAACAACAACTATGAAGGGTCATTAGATATCTTGTTCAAAGTTGAAAAGCAGAGAGAGACACTGATACTAAAAGTCATGTTTTCTGGTCAAAATTTCCAAGCTCCTTCCACAGGCTCCTCTGAAGTCCAATCAAACATTCTTGGATTCATGTCAGTCATTCTGGGGCTGTGTGTGCTCAGTGAGTTCCTAAACTTCTTAAAGCTTCAGTTTCCACAGTGCTTGGTCTAACGAGAATAAGGCTATTTTGCCATAAATTATCTGTCAAACAAGTAGTTTCACAGGAGAATGGGTGTAGGATGACCAGCATATAAACATATGGAACCCCATAGCTCCTAGGTTTATTAAAAAGTAATTATTAAGGAGAGATGTATTCCCTATGATTAAAACCTCAAATAGCCTTATTGCACTTAATTATGTTCTATGAATTATCATCTGTTCATCTAAATCATTTTGAAATTTTTGACTAATTCAGTTTCAAGGAGTGAGGTGTAAAATTGGTTCAATGAGTTAAGTGAGTGTGATATCTGAATTAAGCTAGGGGATTTTTGTTATGCAAACTGTTAGTATCAAATTCAAAGGCAATCACCTCTCAAATCCTCAATTCTTCCATCTGGGCTTCCTTAATAGCTGTGTTGGTAAAGAATCTGCCTGAAATAGAGGAGACCCGGGTTTGATTCCTGGGACAGGAAAGATCCGCTGGAGAAGGGATAAGCTACCCACTCCAGTATTCTTGGGCTTCCTTTGTGGCTCAGCTGGTAGAGAATCCGCCTGCAATGCAGGAGATATGGGTTCAGTCCCTGGGTTGGGAAGATCCCCTGGAGAAGGGAAAAGCTACCCACTCCAACATTCTGGCCTGGAGGATTCCATGTAAAGACCAAAGGGTCACAAAGGGTCGGACTCGACTGAGCCACTTTCACTTCACTTTCATAGAATATAAACGATAAAAATAACTACCCTTCAGTTCAGTTCAGTTCAGTCGCTCAGTCGTGTCTGACTCTTTGGGACCCCATGAATTGCAGCACGCCAGGCCTCCCTGTTCATCATCATCTCCTGGAGTTTACTCAGACTTACGTCCATCGAGTCCGTGATGCCATCCAGCCATCATCCTCCATTGTCTCCTTCTCCTCGTGCCCTCAGTCCCTCCCAGCATCAGAGTCTTTTCCAATGAGTCAACTCTTCGCATGAAGTGGCCAAAGTACTGGAGTTTCAGCTTTAGCATCATTCTTTCCAAAGAAATACCAGGGTTGATCTCCTTCAGAATGGACTGATTGGATCTCCTTGTAGTCCAAGGGACTCTCAAGAGTCTTCTCCAACACCACAGTTCAAAAGCATCAATTCCTCGGCGCTCAGCCTTCTTCACAGTCCAACTCTCACATACATAAGTGACCACAGGGAAAACCATAGCCTTGACTAGATGGACCTTAGTCGGCAAAGTAATGTCTCTGCTTTTGAATATGCTATCTAGGTTGGTCATAACTTTTCTTCCAAGGAGTAAGCGTCTTTTACTTTCATGGCTGCAGTCACCATCTGCAGTGATTTTGGAGCCCAAAAAAATAAAGTCTGACACTGTTTCCACTGTTTCCCCATCTATTTCCCATGACGTGATGGAACCGGATGCCATGATCTTTGTTTTCTGAATGTTGAGCTTTAAGCCAACTTTTTCACTCTCCTCTTTCACTTTCATCAAGAGGCTTTTTAGCTCCTCTTCACTTTCTGCCTTAAGGGTGGTGTCATCTGCATATCTGAGGTTATGGATATTTCTCCCGGCAATCTTGATTCCAGCTTGTGTTTCTTCCAGTCCAGCGTTTCTTATGATGTACTCTGTATATAAGTTAAATAAGCAGGGTGACAATATACAGCCTTGACGTACTCCTTTTCCTATTTGGAACCAGTCTGTTGTTCCATGTCCAGTTGTAACTGTTGCTTCCTGACCTGCATACAGATTTCTCAAGAGGCAGGTTAGGTGGTCTGGTATTCCCATCTCTTTCAGAATTTTCCACAGTTTATTGTGACCCTTAACATTTGTTATATAGGTTAAATGAGATAACATTAGTCAATGCCTAACATAATGCCTAGAATATGACAAACTTTTTATTTATATATTTTTCTGTCCTTCCCTTTTCCCAGTAGCATGGTTATTTTCCTTCTGAACTAGCATTTTTTCTTAGAGGTGCACAGGTGAAGAACTACAACAGTTTTCTGTAGCTGAAAAACACAAAGAGAGTAGCAGTGAATGATCTGGATAGGTGGCTCAGCTGTGACAATGAGTTTATAGTCCTGTTTAAGTCAATACACAACTGTTTATGGGGTTCAAAAATACCTTCTTCTTACAGGCATTATTTGATATGTGTAATATTATTGTGACATAAAATTTTGCAAGCTTTAGCAAATAGAAAAGGGGAAGCCTATGCTTTTTCTGATTCCTAGAGCCTTCTGTCTCCATTGCCTTCATGAAAATACTTTTGGTTGTGTGATATTATAGTAAAAATGTCCTTAAAAATCAGTATGTTTGATTTCTTTCATTTTGCAAACAAGGAAAATAGTAAAAATCCATTTGCTTAAAGTAATATAATAAGTTTGCTTCAGAGGTTCTGACCATTCTATACCTCACATCTCCTGATTTCCAGTGTAGCATTCCCTTCTCTGTATCATGCCAGAGCCCTTCTTTCAGAGTGAAGGACATGTTCCAAATATTTGCAATCCAGAAATTAAGTCTATATTGTTGAAAGATTTAAGGCACAAGCATGTTTGTTTTACTTTTCTTTCTTTAAAACTATTGTTAAATATTTCATAGGTACAAAGAAGTGTAAACAGTCAGAAAATAAAATTAAAAACACAACAAAACAAATCGAAGTCAACACTATCCAGGTTAAGAAATAGTATGTTACCAGTCTGTTTAAGACTCAGACCTCCTCAAGTCTTTATTCTAATACCCGCTGCATGTGTAACCACTATCCTTAATTTTATACAATTTCTTGTTTTTAAGAATGAAGTTTTTATTACATATCCATAAATGATATGTTATATAGCTTTAATTTTTTTAAAATGTGTGTAAATGAAATAATACTATATGTCTTATTTTAGACTACATTTTCTTTTCTTTTTTTTAATTTAAAAACAGCACTTGTTTATTTCAAAGGAGGAAGACTACATTTAGACTACATTTAAATTACATTTAGTAGACTACAAGTCTACTAAAATGTAGACTACATTTTCTACTCACAGTTATATTTTAAAAAATTATTCACATTGATACTACTCAGTAAAGCCATTCTTTTCCACTGTATTTAGCTTTTATTCTGTAGGTATATATTTGAGTAGTTTCTAAAGTGTGATGTATTAAACATTGTTGCTGTAAATAGGCCTTTGTGTATCTCCTGATTCACATGTGCAATAGTTCTTCTGGCATATATATTTGAGAATAAAGTAGCTGTGATATAGGTTTTTCACTTATTCAAAATGGTACTATCAGTTTACACCGCCACCATGTCCATTGCTCCTTTTCCTTGAAAGCCTCTAATAATTCTGTTTTAAATTTGTGTCCATCTGTGAAGTGTGGATGATATCACACCGTAGCTTTGCTATGCATTATTGAAAAGAAATAAGTATGTTCTTACTTATTGATAGGTCATTTACATCTCCTCTTGTTCAATGTCATCTTAGCCTATTTTTCTTGCTGTGCTATTTGTCTTCTTTTTATTGATTTAACATATATTTGTGTGTGTGTGTGTGTGTGTGTGTGAGAGAGAGAGAGAGAGAGAGAGAGAGAGAGAGAGCTCTTATTCCAGAGTAATAAGTGATGTTCCAAATAGTTACAGACTATAGATCAAGTTCATATTGTTGGAAAGTTTAAAGTACAATTTATAGCATTGTAAATGGATATCAGTGATACCATTTTCATATATTTTATATATTATTTGACATCCATACTATGTAACATAGACACACCAAACTTTCCCACATGATTTGAAATTAAGTATGGCCATGTGACTTGCTTTGAGCAAAGACTCACATGAAGAAACAACTTGTATTATATCACAGAGAAAGTTCACAAAGAGCCAGTGCGTTTACCATCCTCCCTTCCTCTGCTGAAAGGATCATGGTTGAATATGTCAAGGTGAAACTCCTTTAGTCTAAATCTCTGACTAACTGCACTGAGTAAATTCCCCAGCCAATCCAAACTAATTATGTCATGTGAGTAAGATAAACTTTTCCTGTGTTAAGTCTATAATATTTTGGAGTCGATTAACATTGACACTTTTACCTTTTTTTGACTTGATAAATTGTACTTCATCAAAATTAGAAGTGTTGCTCTTTGAAAGACCATTGAGGAAAAAAAGGACACAAGCAACATATTGGGAGACAATATTGACAACACATATATCAGGAAATCAACTTATATTCAGTAGATTTAAATAATTCTTAGAAAAAAATAAAATATGAATAACCTAATATTTTCTCAAATGACAAAATATTTGAATAGATAATGCATGACAAATATTCAATTGACTAATAAGAACATGAAAAAGTTCATGTTCTTTAATAAGTAGAAAATTAAAATTATTAAGAAATATCATTACACACATATTAGAATGGCTAAAGTTAAAGAATAAAATGACGGCACCTTATGTTGGCAAAGGTGTGAAGCACTGGGAGTGAATTCTCATTACTGCTGACCAGAATGTAAAATTTTATAACCTTTATAAAAGTAGGAAATACTGACAGGTGCTACAACACGACTGAAACTTGAGGACATTGTGCTGAGTGAAATAAGCCAAATGCAAAGAGACAAATACTACATGATTCCACTTATATGAGGCATCTGGAATAGTCAAATTCATAGAGACATAAAGTAGAACGTTAGTACCCAGAGCCAAAGGAAAGGGGAGAAGGGGTAACTGTTGTTCACTTGGTATAAAGTTTAATTTCTGCAAAAGAGAAAGTGTTCTAGCAATAATTTGCAGATCAATGTGAATGTTCTTGGAACTAATCTGGTAAGATAGCAAATATTATGTTATGTATATTTTACCATAATTAAAAATTTTAAAAAATACTTTGGTTAAATTTGATATCTCCTCCTTGACTCTTTTGCAGACTATATAAAAATATATATTAATGGACATGAAAATATCTGTTCTTCTTGTATTTTTTCTGAAAATAGTTTTCAGAAAACTATTTTAAACATTTCAATATATTATCAAACCATTTTGATCTTTTATATTTTCTATAAACGTGTTCATTTCTCCTAAATTTTTAATTTTAATTTTTTGCACAAAGTTTTGATGTTATCTCTATTTTCTCTGTCCCTGTAGCATTGCTCTTTTAAAATTTATAATAGTGTTTACCTATTTTTGTACTTTTTTTTGATGCCTTTTTTTCATCATTTATTTAAAGTCAATTTATCCTACATTGATTTTCAATCTTTGTTTTATCCCAGTAAAAGTTCTGACATGACAAAATCCTTTAAAATTAAAAAGTCTATTTTCAATATTATTCATTTCTAAGGATTTTTATTTTTTTATTTTTGATAGCTGACAGTTAACAAACATTTATTATCTCACAGTTTATGTGTGTCAGGAATTTCATCATGGCTTAGCTAGGTCTTGGGGCTCAGGATTTCTTTCTCATTTTTTTAAGTTTTATTTTTACTTTATTTTACTTTACAATACTGTATTAGTTTTGCCATACATTGACATGAATCCGCCACGGGTAACATGAGAGTATGAAATGGTTGAATGGCATCACTGACTGGATGGACATGAGTTTGAGCAAGCTCCCAGAGTTGGTGATGGATAGGGAAGCCTGGCGTGCTGCAGTCCATGAATGGGGTTTCAAACAGTCAGACATGACAGAGCGACTGAACGGAACTGAACTGAAGAATTTTCAGATGTCCCTAGGTTATATTTTATATTTAAGTATATTTTGAATTTTCTAAACATATGGAGAAAATTGAATTTGCATTTTACCTTTTTACTGATTGCTTCAGTAAATGCATTAGTGTCTGAGAATATAATCTATTTGATCAAAATGTTTTAAATTTATACAGAATTGTCATATAACTATGTCAATTTTCATCAGTTTTGTATATCTTCTTAAAACAAATGTATATCCTCTATTGTGGTGAATACTATGTTAGATCACACATGCTAATTGTTGTTTAAATGATTTGTTATTTACTAACAAAGGTTTATGAAAATCTTCATCTCTGATTATAGATATGCTTACTTCTGTCTTCTTTAGTTTTGTATTTGAAGTTATGATACTAAGGGCAGAAAAGTTCAGAATTGTAGTAACTTCCTCTTATCATTAAAAAGCTAAGACCCTCTTTATCTCTTAGTGAAGTTTGGTTGTCTAATTTTTGTTTTTATTAATGATTAATAAACACAGCTATAACTATATTGTTATTAAGGGATTAATAATTTTATAGTATACAATTTCCTGTACTTTTACCCATAATTTTTGGGGTTCTTTTACATTTTTTGCTGTAGTTAACATTTGACTTGATTTGCCTTTATAACTGTCATACAGATTTATATTTTACTTACATTTAATATGCTTACTAATATGTTCAAGAAAAATTAACAATTTCTTGTTCTACTTGTTACTGTTGTTCAGTCACTCAGTCTTGTCCAACTCTCTGTGATCCCATGAACTGCAGCACACCAGGCTTCTCTGTCCTCCACTATCATCCTGAGTTTTCTAAAACTCATATCCATTGAGCCGGTGATGCCATCTAACCATCTCTTCCTCTGTCCCCTTCTTTTCCTTTTGCCCTCAATCTTTCCCTGCATCAGAGTCTTTTCCAATGAATCTCTTTGAATCAGGTGGCCAAAGTATCAGTTTCAACTGCAGCAAGGACTGATTTCCTTTAGGATGGACTGGTTTGATCTCCTTGCTGTCCAAGGGACTCTCAAAATTCTTCTCCAACAACAACATTCAAAAGCATGTTTTTCGCCACTCAGCCTTCTTTACGGTCCAGCTCTCATGTCTGTACATGACTACTGGAGAAACCATAGCTTTGACTATATGAACCTTTGTTCTAGTATTACAATTTATTTTTCTTTATTTCTTTTTATTGCAGAGCCTCAAATTCTATTTTTTATTCTGTTAATTTGTAAATTATAAACTTAATTTCATTTTAGCAATTATTTATGGCTCATAAAATACTAAAGTTAAACACCACTTTTATTTTTTCCCCAAATAGTAGGTTTTTAAAATATGTTAAATATGTTAACCCTTCCTGTCTCATATGGGGTTGTTATGCATATTGATTCTACAATTTTTCTAATACGTCATTTAATAATTTATTTTTTGTTTATTATCTTTAAACACATATTTAGAACACTCTTTAGGTTTCATTTCTTCTTGCACTGAAAATATTCCATTAAGAACTTATTCCTTTCACATGAGATCAAACTTTTAAACTATGCTTATTGTAGCTAAGATACTGTCAAACTTGGATTTTGGTTTTTCTAAAAATGTATTCTTTTCACATTTAATCTTGAAATATAGTGTCCCTGTCTACAGAGTTTTAAATTAATATATTTTTCTGTGTTAGATTATGCTATTCTCTTCTGAATTCCATAGTGGCAGCTGGTATTTTATATCATGTTAACATCAAGTTTCAGTTTCTCTTTGTTTTTCTGGTTTCTCTAAATATGTTTTGGGTCTTTAATATCCTCTGAAGAAATTAGCATTTATTGGACTTCTAAACCTGGAAGGGGGTTTTTTCAGTTTTAGATATTCCTTAAGATAGTTTTCCTTTTTTCCATTCTAGAAGTTCTTTTTATTCTAGTCAGAATAGAATAATTTTCATTTCTTATTCTTTTGTCATAATTATAATATTGATATTATATATTTAATCATTTCATTCAATGCTATATACTATAAAATTTCAATCTGTAATTTTTTGTGAATCTGAATTTTTAGTTAATTATTTTTGATGCACAATTGCAATTTTAAATTTGCAAGTTTTGAACTATTTGAAATATTTTTTCTCTTGTTTCTTTAAATCATGTCTGTGATTACACCTAGGAAACTAGAATTTAAAGAGACATGTGTACCCCAGTGTTCATCACAGCACTGTTTATAATAGCCAGGACATGGAAGCAACCTAGATGTCCATCAGCAGAAGAATGGATAAGAAAGCTGTGGTACATATACACAATGGAATATTACTCAGACATTAAAAAGAATACATTTGAATCAGTTCTAATGAGGTGGATGAAACTGAAGCCTATTATACAGAGTGAAGTAAGTCAGAAAGAAAACCACCAATATAGTATACTTACACATATATGTGGAATTTAGAAAGATGGTAACAATGACCCTATATGCGAGACAGCAAAAGAGACACAGATGTATAGAACAGTCTTTTGGACTCTGTGGGAGAAGGCGAGGGTGTGATGATTTGAGACAATAGTATTGAAACATGTATATTATCATATGTGAAACAGATCGCCAGTCCAGGTCTTATGCATGAGACAGGGTGCCCAGGGCTGGGGCACTGGGATGACCCAGAGGGATGGGATGGGGAGGGAGGCAGGAGGGAGGATCAGGGTGGGGAACAAATGTACACCCGTGGCTGATTCATGTCAATGTGTGGCAAAAACCACTACAATACTGTAAAGTAATTAGCCTCCAATTAAAATAAATAAATAAATAAAATATATAAATCCTGTCTGTTTAAACAGAATTCATTCAGACAAGGTTTAAATGTGTTTCTCTCATGTGCAAGGGCTAAATCAAATCATGTCCAAAGTATATTTGGGGTAACATATCTATGAATGTCAGCTCATAATAAAAACATTCTCAGGGTAGGTTTTACTTTTTAATTCTCCAAAAAGAACCAAACTGAGACACACAAAATGGTGCCTCATCCTGTATTTTGTTTGCATTATTTCCATTGCTTTACCCCATCTCCATCACACTCAGCAATGTTTTAGTCACATATTATCAAATAAATTTAAGTATTTTCAACAAGAAGTCTATCACTATTTATCTATACCATCAGAAATGTGTAACTGTAGTTGTGTGTAACTGCATTTATCTTCTAGAGCTTCAATAATAAAATATCACAGATCGGGTAATTTAGATAACATAAATTTCTTTTCTCATGGTTTTGGAAACTACAAGTCCAAGATCAAGATCAGCAGGTCTAGTTTCTTATGAGGCTTCTCTCTTTGGCCACTTTCTCACCATGTCCTCACATGGCCTTTCATCTGTGTGAATGCACCCCGTGATTACTCTTCCTTTTATTTTAGGACACTATTCCTCTTGAAATAGGGTCCCACCCTTATGGCTTCATTTAACTTTAATTATCTCTTTGTATGTCCTATCCCCAAATACAGTCTAATTGGAGATTACGGTTTCAACTAATGAATTCTGGCAAGGGAGAAATAATACAGCCCACAACAGTGATTAAAATGTGTATTTTATTTTATTTTTATTTTACAGTTTCTTCATGTGGATTATTTTTTTTATTACCATTTACCCATTTCCCTGTAAGTCTCTTGATAGTTGTCTTCTTTCCCTTAAAATATTTTACTTTTATATTAAAAGCTATTCAGCGATAAGGGAATATGAAAGATAGGCACAATAAAGGACAGAAATGGTATGGACCTAACAGAAGCAGAAGATATTAAGAAGAGGTGGCAAGAATACATAGAAGAACTGTACAAAAAAGATCTTCAGATCCAGATAACCACGATGGTGTGATCACTCACCTAGAGCCAGACATCTTGCAATGTGAAGTCAAGTGGGCCTTAGGAAGCATCACTGAGAATAAAGCTAGTGGAGATGATGGAATTCCACTTGAGCTATTTAATATCCTGAAAGATGATGCTGTGAAAGTGCTGCACTCAATATGCCAGCAAATTTGGAAAACTCAGCAGTGGCCATAGAACTGGAAAGGTCAGTTTTCATTCCAATCCCAAAGAAAGGCAATTAATGCTTAATGTTCTCCAAGCCAGGCTTCAACAGTACTTAAACTGTGAACTTCCAGATGTTCAAGCTGGATTTAGAAAAGGTAGAGGAACCAGAGGTCAAACTGACAACATTTGTTGGATCATAGAAAAAGTAAGAGAGTTCCAGAAAAACATCTACTTCTGCTTTATTGACTATGCCAAAGCCTTTGACTGTGTGGATCACCACAAACTGTGAAAATTCTTCAAGAGATGGGAATACCAGACCACCTGACTTGCCTCTTGAGAAATCTGTATGCAAGTCAGGAAGCAACAGTTAGAACTAGACATGGAACAACAGACTGGTTCCAAATAGGGAAAGGAGTACGTCAAGGCTGTATATTGTCACTCTGCTTATTTAACTTCTATGCAGACTACATCATAAGAAACGCTGGGCTGGATGAAGCAAAAGCTGGAATCAAGATTGCCGGGAGAAATATCAATAACCTCAGATATGCAGATGACACCACCCTTATGGCAGAAAGTGAAGCAGAACTAAAGAGCCTCTTGATGAAAGTGAAAGAGGAGAGTGAGAAATTTGGTTCAAAACTCAACATTCAGAAAACTAAGATCATGACATCCGGTCCCACCACTTCATGGCAAATAGATAGGGAAACAGTGACAGACTATTTTGGGGGCTCCAAAATCACTGCAGATGGTGACTGCAGCTATTCAATTAAAAGACACTTGGTCCTTGGAAGAAAAGCTATGACCAACCTAGACAGCATATTAAAAAGCAGAGGCATTACTTTGCCAACAAATCCATCTAGTCAAAGCTATGGTTTTTCCAGTAGTCATGTATGGATGTGGCAGTTGAACCATAAATAAAGCTGAGCACCAAAGAATTGATGCTTTTGTACTGTGGTGTAGGAGAAGACACTTAGGAGTCCCTTGGACTGCAAGGAAATCCAACCAGTCTCTCCATCAGTCCTGAATATTCATTGGAAGGACTGATGCTGAAGCTGAAACTCCAATACTTTGGCTACCTGATATGAAGAACTGACATTTGAAAAGACCCTGATTCTGGGAAAGATTGGAAGTGGTAGGAAAGGGGGAAGACAAAGGATGAAATGGTTAGATGGTGTCACCGACTCAATGGACATGAGTTTGAGTACACTCTGGGACTTGGTGATGGAGAGGGAGGCCTGGCATGCTGCAGTCCATGGGGTCGCAAGGAGTTGGACATGACTGAGTGACTGAACTGAACTGAACTGAATGTTATTAAATATTTTCTATGTGATACAAGCAAAACAATATTTTCAAAAGTCTAAGATTTGATTTCTTTATTAATACTCCTCAAGGGGTTTGTAGCTTTCTGCATCACTGACTGTCTTACAACCTGGATATAGTAACAGTGTGCCCTTTAATCCCAGATGTAATTTGCTATTTATAGGAGATTCAGAATGATAATTTCCCAGATGAGCTCACTCTTGTGCTTATGACCAGTAAGTTTCAAGTTATAGTTAAATGGATAATGTATCACTTAATACAACTTTACTCAGACTTGAGTGATAAGATATATATATATATATATATATATATATATATATATATATATGTATATATATATATATTTTAAATGCTAAACATATGAAATACTTGAAGGGAGAATTTAGAGTTATGAGATGAGAAAAATCTCTGAAGATAAGGGAAGCCTTTTGTAGTCTAATCTGAATCTATCTTTTGATCAGATTCTCTTGCCTTGCCCCTTTCTTAAGCAGCTGATTGTGTTTATATTTTTAATGGATTGTTTAAATGTTAGACATATATTAAAATCAACTTTATTCTCCACCTCATCATTACTCTTAATCTTTCACTAATCCATTTCAGGCTGGATGGGACAGAATCTACTAATGAAAAAAGAATCACAACATGTGCTCTCTTAGAGTTGAATCAATGATCTTTTATGTAGAACCAAATAATTCCACTTTCCCTCATATTAGCCGAAACATTTATTTCCTACTTTTAACTCTCTTTTTGGAAAATTTGTCCTATATGTTCACTCTCATTACCCCTCTGAATTCCAAGAATCTTCAGAATCAAGTAACATATATATGTCCCATACTTAATTTTGTTTAGGATTATGTTTCAGGTTTTGATTAGTAAAACAAATTGCAACAAACCTCTCCAGGTGCTGCTGCTGCAGCTGCTTAGTTACTTCAGTCATGTCCAACTTTGTGTGACCCTATGGACTGTACCCCACCAGGCTCCTCTGTCCATGGAATTTTCCAGGCAAGAATACTGAAGAGGGTTGCCATGCCCTTCTCCAAGGAATCCTCCCAACCCAGGGATCAAACCCAGGTCTCTTCATTGCAGGCAGATTCTTTATTACTGAGCCACTAGGCAAGCCCCCACCCCTTTCCAAGGTGCTATTTACTGTCATATGTTTAATACCACTTACCTGTCTGTGGCCAATGATAGATGACTTATGATGTGTAGCTTTTTTTGTACTTATTTAATAAAATGTCTATTGTCAATATTATTGCAAGAATTAATGGTCAATATATTAGTATCCTGGGGGCTCCCCTGCTGGCTTTGACCATAAAGAACCTGCCTGCCATAAAGGAAACCTGGATTCAATTCCTGGGAGGGGAAGATTCCCTGGAGAAGGGAATGGTTACCCACTCCAGTATTCTTGCCTGGAGAATTCTGTGGACAGAGGAGCCTAACAGGCTACGATCCATGGGATCGCAAGAGTCAAACATGACTGAGCAACTAATACTTTCACTTTTTTCATACATAGTATTTTACAGTAGGATATTTGCATATTTTAGTTACTCATTATATCCTATTTATTTTATCCATGAGTTTTGTTCACTCTTGCTTCCCCAGTGCTTCCAGGAGTAACAGTAAGAAGATACTTTTTAATAAAGTAAAGCTTTTAAACAGATGGGAATACCACACCATCTTACCTGTCTGCTGAGAAACCTGTATGCAGGTCAAGAAGCAATAGTTAGAACTCTGTATGGAACAGCTGGTTTATTCAAGATTGAGAAAGGAATACCATAGGGCTGTCTACTGTCACCCTGTTTGTTTAACCTATACACTGAGGGCATCATGAGAAATGCGGGACTAGGTGACTGACAAGCTGGAATCAAGATGGTTGGGAGAAACACCAACAACCTCAGATATGTGGATGGTACCATTTTAATGGCAGAAAGCAATGAGGAACTAAAGAACCTCTGGATGAGGGTGAAGGGGGAGAGTCAAAGAGTGGCTTAAAACTGAATATTAAAAAATCTAAGATCATGGCATTCTGCCCCAATACTTCATGGCAAATAAAAGGGGAAAAGGTGGAAGTAGTGACAGATTTCCTCTTCTTGGGCTCTAAAACACAGCTGATGGTGACTGCAGCTATGAAATCAGAAGACATTTGCTTCTTGGCAGGAAAACTGTGATAAATCTAGACAGAGTGTTGAAAAGCAGAGACATTCCTCTCCCAACAAATGTCTATATAGTCAAGGCTATGGTCTTCCCAGTGGTCATGTACAGTTGTGAGAACTGGACTGTATAAAAGGCAGAGTGCTGAAAAATTGATGCCTTTGAACTGTGGTGCTGGAGAAGACTCCTGAGAGTCCCTTGGACAGCAAGGAGATCAAACCAGTCAATTGTAAGGGATATCAACCGTGAATACTCATTGGAAGGACTGATGGCTAAGTTGAAACTCTAGTATTTTGATCATCTAATGCAAACAGCTGACTCATTGGAAAAGCCCCTGATGCTGGGAAAGATTAAGGATAGGAGAAGAAGACATCAGAGGATGAGATGGGTGCATGGCATCACCGATGCAATGGGCATGAACTCCATTCATGGTGAGGGGTGGAGAGGCCTAGTGTGCTGCAGTCCATAGGGTCACAAAGACAGACATGACTGGTCAACTGAACAATACAATACATTAGAATTATTTTGAAGCCAATAATACCTTCTGTTTCTTTTTAAAGACAAAAATCAAGGCTTATTTCCTTCATAAAGACTTTCTCATCAGTCTCATGCCACATACAACATCATTGTAGACTCTGTATGACTGTTGTCTGATTCGTTTTTGTTTATAAATCATTTCTACTCCCTCAAAATAATTAGCTTCTTTAAGTGCAAGAGCTATCTGTTAAGTCCTAGATCTACTGTATACAACACTTAACCAATAACTGAGTGTGTGATAGATTCCCAAGAAGACATTGCCAAGCCTTGGCATAGGAATGAGATATAGGTGCCATTATGCGAGGCATCCACCCAATTCAAGCACACCACATGAATGTGAGTAAGTCTTTACTCCCAGTCCTTAGTCTAGCTGCTTAAATAAAGCAAGAATGATTAATCAACACTGAAATCTGCATTTTCCCTTCTTCAGTCATGGTCAGACAAGTTTAGGCCCCAATGATATTGATAGATAAATTGAACAATGTTTGGATAGATCATCTGTTAATCTGATTTCAGACAGAATGTATCTTCTCCCATGTGTAGCCTCAGTGAATGGAATTGTAACAGGAAAGATAGATACAGAATCATCTAAAAGACAAAAGACAGTAGATAATATATTTATGTCAAAGTTACCTGAAACCCTCATGTGAACCAATATTATTTTTTTCTTCTTCATCAAATAGAAAATCAGAAGATTCATAGAGAAATAACATAGTCATGCCATTACTGTGGTTTTTCTCTTCTGTGGGGCATCCTTCCACATTTCTGGCATTAGAAATTAAATATTTATGCCAGCTCTAATACATACTTTTAATTAAATTAGTGGTTGTACATGTCAGATTCTCTTCCTCTTTCCCAACATAATTGGCACCAAATAAATACAATTGATCTTCATTATTCACATATTCCATAGGCATTAATTCATCTACTCACTAAAATTTATAACCCCAAAATCAATACTCATGGTGCTTTTGTGGGCATTCCCAGATGTGTACAGAGCAGCAAAAATTTGAATTGAGCTGTAGACATAGTCCCAACTGAGGTCAATCAAGGTAAAAGCTCTGATGTC
Source organism: Budorcas taxicolor (assembly GCF_023091745.1). Lineage (NCBI taxonomy): Eukaryota > Metazoa > Chordata > Mammalia > Artiodactyla > Bovidae > Budorcas > Budorcas taxicolor. Next base: position 119,319,597 of record NC_068911.1, read on the forward strand.
TTATTCATCTCTCACACAGTAAATAAGGTCCTTTTCTAAGTATATTTAGTACCACATGTTTATGTTTCTTCTTGGTAATTTCACCGTTTAAAATGGCCTGTAAACCTAGTGCTGAACTGTTGTCTAGTATCCCTAAGCACAAGTAAGCTATGGTGTGCCTTTTGGAGAAAATATATGTGTTAGATAAGCTTAATTCAGGCATGCATTACAGTACAACTGAGTGTGAAATCAATGTGAATCAATCACAACATATATTAAATAAGATGCCTTTACAAAGAAATAGACATAAATTAAGTTGTGTTGATCAGTTAATGAGAATGTTGTGGGCAGAGGCTAGGGGAACATAGCCCTATTTTTCCTCTAGGAGTGCTTCACAGGTGGTGCTAAGGGTAAAGAACCTGCCTGTCAATGCAGGAAATATGAGAGATGTGGGTTCAATCCCTGGATCGGGAAGATCCCTTGCAGGAGGACATGGCAACCCACTCCAGTATTCCTGCCTGGAGAATCCCATGGACAGTGGAGCCTGGCAGGCCCATTCCATGATGCTGCAAAGAGTCAGACACAACTGAGCAATTTATCATGCACACTCACACACACACATACACATCTGTGCTGAGTTCAGGAGCCCATTTCCTCAATGGTCAAGGCTTCTATGGGAATCATGTAACCTAATCTGGTCAATGTGATATAGCTGGAAATTTGATATCAGGGGTGACATCTGAAGAATATTCTTGTATTCCTTGACCCTCTCCACTTCCTATTTCCAGTTAGCATACACAGAATGAATGATGAGGTGACAGCCACACTGCAAACAAGCAGCAAGCAGCATGACAAAGGGCTTCCCAGGTGGCAGTAGTGGTAAAGAATCAACCTGCCAAAGCAAGATATGTGGGTTCAATCTTGGAGTCAGAAAGATCCCCTGGAGGAGGGCATGGCAACCCCTCCAGAATTCTAGCCTGGAGAATCCCATGGACAGAGGAGCCTGGTGGGCTATAGTCCATAGGGTCACAAAAAGACACAACTGAATGACAGTATGCATGCAGCATGACCAAGGCTTACAGCAAATGTCACAGCAGAACATCCAGATCTCTGAAGCTTAGTCACTTCGGATGTCTCTATATGATAGTTTATAGGCTTCCCTGGTGGCTCAGAGGGTAAAGCAGCTGCCTGCAATGCAGGTAGACCGAGGTTCGATCCCTGGGTGGGGAAGATCACCTGGAGAAGGAAATGGCAACCCACTCCAGTTATTCTTGCCTGAAAAATCCCATGGACGGAGAAGCCTGGTAGGCTACAGTCCATGGGGTCGCAAAGAGTCGGACATGACTGAGCAACTTCACTTTGTCACTTTGTCCTTTATACTGGGCGTAGTATTAGTGCACACAATCACCTTTCACTCTAATTCCTGAACACGCTTGATTTTTCTGACATTTTTGGTCTTCAAACAGGCAACGTTATGATATGAAGGTTGACGCTACTGCCTCCCTAGTTTGGAACTAGCATTTGCTCTTTGAACAAATGTTTTTTCATTGCTTGGGGAAAACGTCTGACATTTCAGGGTATTTTAGAATCTCATTCTGCTATAGCACCTTTAAGATTTACACTATACATATATTTATCTCACTCTCTGGGAACTTGAACCAAAGTTCAGTATCTCTTCTTACAAGTACCAGGTATTTTCGGAAAGATAATACATTTTTTTGTAAATGAGGGAAGCAAAAACAACTTGCATCTGTTGAGTACTTACTGATATGTATCAGATTCTATAAACAGACTGGGACATTTAATCTGAAACAGAAACAAAACAAAATAAAATGAGTCATGTGAAGTAGGTGTTTACCTTGTTTATTTTGCAAATAGGGCACGAAGCTAAAAGAAAATGAATTAAAAAGAGAGAGAAATGGAGGGAAAAAAGGAAGGAACGACTGAAGGAAAGAAGAAAGAAAACTACTTGCCAAAGATCCCAGGGCTTGTATGAATTTATTACATAACAAATCACCTAGAACAAGTAGTGGATTTAAACAACTGTAATTAATGAACGATCCCTCACAGTCTTTAGTTCAAAAACTAAGGAGTGGCTTGGTTACATAGTTCTGGAATAGGGGCTTTCTAGTGGGCTACAGAGAGATGGCTCTTATGGCTTCAGTCATCTGAGCTTTGACAGGGGCTGATGGATCCATTTCTCAGGTGGCTCACTCACATGCTGGCAAGTGTCGCTGACTGTCGGTAGGAAGTCAGTTGCTTACCATATGGACATCTCCATGGAGTTGTTTGAGAGTGTTCCTGGCATGTAGTCAGCATCTCAGAGAGAGAAACCCAAGAATGCACAGTGGAAACAATGGTGCTTGCTATGACCCAGCCTTGAAAATCACAGACCATCACACCCACCCATTCAACACATGCATGGGGACAGGAGCCAAGGATCACCAGAGACTGGTTACCATGAAAAACCAGATTGAGAGAGCAGCATGGAAACATATACATTACCTATGCAAAATAGATGTCTGGTGGGAATTTGTTGTGTGACACAGGGAGCTCAATCCAGTACTCTGTGACAACCTAAGGGGGTGGGATGGGATGTGAGATGGGAGGGAGGCTTGCAAAGGAAGGGACATATGTATACCTATGGCTGATTCATACTGATGTATGGCAGAAAGCGGCACAATATTGTAAAGCACATATGTCACAATAAAAAAATTTTAAATAAATGAATAACGAAAACAAAAACCGGATTCACATGTCAGTGCACATTCCTTCATACCACGTTGTCTCAAAAAAGAGACAATGTCTCAAAATGTTCAGGCATTTAAGCACATCTGCATACTTAATAATATCCTGGATCCCAGGAAAGCTGGTGTGGATGGAGCTAAATTTCAAGGGACTAATTAGTCCCATTAGTTCAATATGTATGTATCATCCCTGATGACAACATGTTGTAAAGCAAAAATAAAATTAATTTGAATTTCTTTAGAACCTCCAAAATCTGATCCAGAATTGGAAGACAAACAAGTTCATTTGCCGGGTCTGGTAGGTTAAAGTCCCTACTCCTTCAGACATTTGGCACATTTCAGGCATATAGGAAAAACCAGAATTCAAGCATTAATGTCCTTTTAGGAAGTTTGCTGTCATTTGCCTCTCTATTACAACATCATTAGACCTCTTACTCTTGATGTATTTTCTGTAATTTCCTTATGATAATAGGGCAATAAGGTAGGATTGAAGCCAGGGAAATTAGGGGCAAATAAAATAGATCTCTTTATTTTTTACTGGTTCATATAAAAGAATATTCATGTTTATTCAGAATGGCATTATGCAAAAGGCGACGGATACTAACACCACAAACACCATTTAATGAGAGTTTAAAAAGTGTACCTCTTTTTGCTAAGTACATCATATATTAGAATCATTTACCCTCAAATTAAAAATATCTTATGAATTAACTATTGTGACTTTCATTACATAGAGAAAGCTTTGAAATCTTTAGAAATTTAGCTAGTACTTGAAGTGCAAAGCCTAAGATTCCAAAAGTCAGAACAAGTTTATAATATCCAAATGCTTCTCTCAATCATTTTTCATGCCCATATGATCAGAGTAATTTTTAAAGCAATTAACTTATTTTTCTTCATAAGGCAAGCAAAAGAGTACCTTGTTCACATTGCCTTACCAAAGACTAGGATAATTGGCATAAAGGAATTTTCCAGATGGCTGAAACTTGAAGAGAATAAAGTTTATCTTAAATATTTTTAAATAGAAGTCTTTCTCAGGAATACTTCACACCTTTCTGCTTCTTGAATGAGTATTTGAAATCCCACATAACCTTTTGTGATAAGGCAAAGATCACTGCAATTTTTATCTTGATGTGTATCATCTTGCAGGAATATCTTTAGGGGTAAGTAGGCTATTTAAGGGGCTCCCCAGGTGATGCAAATGGTAAAGAACCCACATGCCAATGCAGGAGACAAAAGAGACGTGGGTTTGATCCCCGGGTCAGGAAGATCCCCTGGAGAAGGGCATGGCAGCCCAATCCAATATTCCTGCCTGGAGAATCCCATGGACAGAGGAGCCTGATGGGCTATAGTCCACAGTGTCGCAAAGTGTCAGATGCAACAGAAGCTACTTAAAATACACACATGCAAGCTATTTAAGGTGGCTTATCTGAGTATTTTAAGGATCCAGATGACAGTTTATGTGTTTGACAGCTGGATAAAAATATAGAACAAAATGTTTGTCTTCCTCTTTTGTCAGTCTTCCCTATCTCAGCTATAGCCTTCCCTATACATTATTATAGGTATAGGATGTTTGCCAGTCATCATACATAGTGAACTAGAGACACAAAATACAACAGTAACATTGTTGCTAGTGTGTGCTTGCTCAGTAGCTAAGACCTGTCTTTTTGTGACCCCATGGACTATTGCCCATGGACTGTAGTTGTATGTGTTCATAAATAACACCAGTCGCTCACCATGTGTCCCTGTGGCATTTTCCTCAGGCTCAAGTGTTAGTCACTCAGTCAAGTCTGACTCTTTGTGACCCCATGGACTGTAGTCTACTAGGCTTCTCGGTCTCTGGGACTTCACAGATAAGACTACTGGAGAGGGTTGCCTTTTCCTTCTCCATTGTTGCTAGTAGTGTACCTTAAATAGGAGTATTAGTACTTCTACTTAATGCTAGTCTGGGAATTGATTAGATCTTAGTTAATTTCTCAGAGGCCATTCACATTTTTTCCATTGTTTTCCTGCAGTATTTTCAGATGTATTCGAGGCTTAAGCAATCTTCAAATAATTTGATTTATATGGTAGTTTATAATATCACTATTGAGGCATCCATATTACTGAACAAAAACCAAATATTAAACATGTGTTGGGCCTTGTAGTGACTGATTCATTGATCCTCTGAGGAAAGGGAAGGAATATCATCATGCCTGCACACAACAGCTTTCAATGCTCCAATGTTGTGAATTAGTAAACTCGGATTCACAGGTTAATATGGATTTAAGGAAAGTGTCCAAGGACACAGCACCTAGATCCACCACAGCAGTCTCTGATTTCAAACCTGTGTCTTCATTAATTCACTATTATTCCTCTATCAATATGATGAAGTAGGACATATCCCTGGGAGACAGGAAAGTCTCCCTACTCCAGTATTCTGGCCTGGAGAATTCCATGGAGTGTACAGTCTATGAGGTTGCAAAGGGTCAGACACAACTTGGGTGACTTTCACTTTCACTTTCAGCGCATAAGCAGGAACAAAAGAAGTACTCAATAGTCTTGATTCCAAATTATTATCAGTTACGCAGCTCATCAGTAATCTAGCAACATTTTCGTGGAAGATAAATAATTCATAAATGTACCCATTGCTAGACAGACTGAAGATTTAAAATAAAAAAGGCATATATGTATAACAATCATTTTGCTGTATATTTGAAAATACCACAACATTGTAAATTAACTATACTTCAATTAAAATAAATTAAAAAAATTTTAAATTCCATTCCTGGTAGCTCCAGGATAAAAGTGCAAATCAAACCATTTATATAAAAACAAATATATGTATATATATAGACATATATGTATAAATGCAAATATGAAAATACATCTTAGAATGGGAAATCTCATATTAGAAAATGTCAAAAATCATTGTCATGAGCATATGTAAAAATAAACACAATAGAGTAAAATATATGTTTTCTATGACTCTAGGGAAGAGGAATAAAAGAGTGATGACTGTGTAGAGATGAGAATTCCGTGGATATAGGAGCCTGGCAGATTATAGTCCATGAGGTCTTAAAGAGTCAGACATGGCTGAGAGAATTTCATGAATGAATGAATGAATTGTGGTTGTTACTTCAGGACCAGAATTTGATTAAGGTATGTAAAAAATGGCTGTCAAGAAGAAATAGCTAATAATGTTCTTATTATTAGTCAGAAAAATAAATTTTCATATATATGGTTTGCCTCCTAATCCTTTTGTCAAAGAAAAAGTCAGGGTCAAAGAAACTGTTGAAAATATGTTTTGGTTGCCATGCTTCTGTTTTCAAACTATTGTGAATTCACAAGTAATTTATGGAATACCTCCCTGACCCTCACCAAATGATAGTTCAAGGTGAGGATTGGAAGCATTGGAACACTTTGCAGGAGTCAATAGACCATGAGTGCACATATGTGGACCCTTATCACACCACTGACACACATCATTTTAAGACACTATCACCAGACTTTCCAATTTGTTGTACAAACAATAGAAACTCTAGAATCAGTTAAGGTCAAAATGTTAGATGTTACACAGGTGAGATGATTGTGACAAGTCACACTAAAGCCTGCAATGATCTTTAGATACTCTCCAAATATACCCCGATTTGTGAGTATAGGGAGAAGTTGTTTGCAAAAATGATAGAATGGGTCAAACAAAGTGAAATTTACAGGAACAGAACCAGTTCAGCAAATGGTAACTTTTAATTATCTGTTTATTTTCAAGTGTTCAAAACTATAATTTTCAGTTCAGTTCAGTCGCACAGTCGTGTCCGACTCTGTGATCTCATGAACCGCAGCACACCAGGCCTCCCTGTCCATCACCAACTCCCGGAGTCCACCCAAACCCATGTCCATTGAGTCAATGATGCCATCCAACTATCTCATCCTCTGTCATCTCCTTCTCCTCCTGCCCTCAGCCTCTCCCAGTATCAGGGTCTTTTCAAATGAGTCAGCTCTTTGCATCAAGTGGCCGAAGTATTGGAGTTTCAGCTTCAACATCAGTCCTTCCAATGAACACCCAGGACTGCTCTCCTTTAGGATGGACTAGTTGGATCTAATTGCAGTCCAAGGGACTCTCAAGAGTCTTCTCCAACACCACAGTTCAAAAGCATCAGTTCTTTGGTGCTCAGCTTTCTTTATAGTCCAACTCTCACATCCATATATGACCACTGGAAAAACCATAGCCTTGACTAGACGGACCTTTGTTGGCAAAGTAATGTCTCTGCTTTTCAATATACTGTCTAGGTTGGCCTAAACTTTCCTTCCAAGGAGTAAGTGTCTTTTAGTTTCATGGCTGCAATCACCATCTGCAGCGAATTTGGAGCCCAGGAAAATAAAGTCAGCCATTGTTTCTCCATCTATTTGCCATGACGTGATGGACCAGATGCCATGATCTTAGTTTTCTGAATGTTGAACTTTAAGCCAACTTTTTCACTCTCCTCTTTCACTTCCATCAAGAGGCTCTTTAGTTCGTCTTCACTTTCTGCCATAAGGGTGGTGTCATCTGCATATCTGAGGTTAGTGGTATTTCTCCAGCAATCTTGATTCCAGCTTGTGCTTCCTCCAGCCCAGCATTTCTCATGATGTACTCTGCATGTAATTTAAATAAGCAAGGTGACAATATACAGCCTTGATGTACTCCTTTTCCTATTTGGAATCAGTCTATTGTTCCATAGAATTTTACCATTCTCTTTGATGACTTTCTGGAAATTAATTATTTTGGGGAGAATTTTTCTCTCTTTTTGGACTTCCCAGGTGGTTCAGTGGTAAATTATCTGCCTGCCTCAATGCTGGAGGCACAGGAGATCCTGGATTGGGCAGATCGCTGGAGGAGGAAATGGCAACACACTCTAGTATTCTTGTCAGGGTAATCCCATGGACAGAGAAATCTGGCAGGACTATACCCATGACAAGACTGTTGAACACGACTGACCATGCATGCACAGGATGAGCCAAGGTTTTGGACATGCTTACTTGAACATGTGTAAAGTCCATCCTCTAGGATCTAAAATCAGATTTTTTTTATCCTGGAGAGAGGAGATTTAACTATTCACCCAGCAACAGACCAGATGTTCTTGTTTGTTGCAACTGGCCAGCGAGGAAAAACTGATTAGAGAAAAAAAAAAAAAAAATGTAAGAAGGAAAGAAAGAAAAAATAAAAAAATGTGAGTTTTTCTATAGTTAAGTCATGCTATGAAAATTGTTGCCAAAAAAAAATAAAAAAAGTAAGCACAGGCATTATGGTGAAAAGTAAACACTTTATTTTGAGGTAGGAAAAGTCTGCCAAAGTCAGGGCATCCACTTAGAAAGGCCAAAATAATATGACTCATTTTATGGAAGTTTTAAGTCTTTTATTGTGTGTAAGCGGGAAAAGTTAATATTTTAATTTAGAATCATTTTTACAGCTACTGCTAGCATAGATAAAAATTTATAGTTTCACAGCTGTAGAGTTTTTAGATTTAATTAGAGGAACTGTTCCCTTTATGCAAGAACTTTCTCATGGAGGTAGGCTGTGCTGATTTGAATTAATGTGCTTTAAATAATTTTTACTGAGTTTCCTGCCGTGAATAGCTAAATAGAAGTTTTGTGGTGCATGATTTTAAAAGGAGATTTTTTTCCCCCTTGTAACTGAGGTTGGGCTCTTCTTCTACTCTTAGCAACAACAATCCATACACAAACATTCTTACAAGGAGAGGAAAGGCCACTATGATCATGTTTATTAGTCAGTCCTAGGTTTATGAAGAAATCTGTGCTCACTAATTTGGAGACTAAAAGAGAAATGTTTGGAAAGTGAAGAAGTGAAAGTGTTAGTTGGTCAGTCATGTCCAACTCTTTGCAATCCCATGTATTGCAGCCTGCCAGGCTCCTCTGGCCGTGGAATTCTCCAGGCAAGAATATTGGAGCGGGAAGCTATTCCCTTCTCCAGGGAATCTTCTCAATCCAGGGATGGAACCCAGATCTCCTACATGGCATACAGATTCTTTACCATCTGAACTACCAGGGAAGCCTTTATAAATGTCATAAATTATTAAAAAATTGACAACATATATTTACAAGCTAAATTTTTTGAAAGAGTCTGGAATTGTATAAATTAGAGGCAGAAGGTCATCAAGACAGGAGGTCATCAAGAAGTCAGAATCCCATTTGTAAATATTGCCCATCAGAGGGAAGTCCACACCGACCATGACAGATGTGAAGGATGACCCCAGACTGCCTGGGTTTGAGAACCAATTAGGCAACTTGGACTTCAGAGAACCATTCATTTCAAGTTCACATCTTTAAATGTGAAAGGCAGTTAGACCACCACTTGTGTGCAGTTTCTTTCAGTCAAACATTTTACATGAAAAAATGAATGTCAGGCAACAATATGAACAAGAGAAAACAGAAACAAGTTTGGTAACTTGACATTATGGGAAAAAAGAAAGTTACATGCAAATCACTTTATTTCAGTTAAGTTTCACACTTAGATATGATACCAAATGCAAATTTGTGTGCCTGACACACTGTGATTCCAAGCAAATCAAAACGTCAAGAGTTTAAAGCAGAGAAAGGCTTATTGCAGGACCATGCAAGAAGATTGGCAGCTTCTGCCCACCCCCTGCGAAAACAACAACAACAACAACAACACAGAACTCCTTGAAGGGTTTCAGCAAAGAACTTTAAAAGGCAAGGTAAGGGAGGGACATGGTTAGTTTTGCAAACTGTTTGGTGTTGAAGTCCTCAGATCAGTATGTTCCTGTAAGCCTCCAACAACACAAATGTTATTCTCGGTTTTGCAACTTTTTATCTCTGTATTGTTGAGGTTCTTTAATGGGCCAGAACCTGGTGGTCCAGAGTCGACTGATAAGAAAGTAAAGGAGAGAGAAAGACGTTGATATTCCTTGGTTTACACAGAAAGCCAATAAAGTCCATGACACAGGGCTTGCTCTGTTCACGGAGGCCTCAGGCACCCTCTCGATGGGGTGAAGGCTCAGAGAGCCTTCTCAAGAGGGTCTTAGAAGCCCAGGCAGGAAAGTGAACTCAAAGAGCCTCTGTGCTCCAAAGAAATAGCCTGCAGGGGCAGTGGTGGGGGGCGGGGGTAAAGAGAGAGAGAGAAAGCAAGACAAAACTGTGATGGAGCAAAGGTGTTTTATTCAACATTGAGTAGGTATTTATCCTGTTTCAGCACAGATAAAATCAAAACTTACAAGGAAACATGAGGTCATCCATATGAAAGAGAGAGTGTTGTAAATAATCACTTTTACCATATGGTTCATAAAAAGGAAGAGGGTACTTATCACCATATAGAAAAACTAGGGAAGGAAATGCCTGGATTCCTCAGCTGCAGGGAGAGGTTTGCATCTCCTCTTAATTCCTGAATATTCAGGAATTAATAAGGAACAGAGAATTCTGACAGATCCAAAACAGCACACAGGAAGCCTCCTGTTAAACAAAAAAGTGTTATATCCTTAAAGGTCAGAGCCTTGAGAAAGGGCTACCCTGTATATTTCAACATTCTTCTAGGAAAGGTGCAGAGCCAGTGTGACTAAGCACAGGGAAAGGAACAGATCCAGTATGGAGTCAGATTTGCTTCCCAGGTGACTCAGTGGTAAAGAATCCACCTGCCAATGCAGGAGACGCAGTTTGATCCCTGGGTTAGAAAGATCCCCTGTAGTTGGAAATGGCAACCCACTTCAGTATACGTGCCTGGAAAAATTCATGGACAGTGGGGCCAGGCAGACTACAGTCCATGAGGTCACAAAGAGTCAGACATGACCGAGTGACTGAGCACAGTAGCACAAGCACGTTACAGATATACCATAAAAAGAGGATTGTAAAAGACAAAAGTGAGCATACACACGTGTTATTGTTACACATGCTCACTCCTCTCTTTTCCAGATGCTTATTTCAAACTCCGCTTTGGTTTAACTTCATCACCATCTTTCTCTTCAATCCTTTCTTTCAGCTGAAGAACCTCTCTGAAAAAAAACAGAAGCCTCACATGAGAAAATCCAAAAGCTTCCAGCATCCAATCCATCCACCTACCTGCACTGGACCAACATTCCCTATCTTCTCTCCAATTATTATAGTATTTATCTTTGTGTCTCTAAAGACAACATGCTGATTTGCTGTTATTAGTTTGTTAAGTTTTATCAATCAGTTTCTCTCCCATTAGGAAAAGCTATTATTTTTCTTCTGCCTTGTTATGCAGAACATTTGCATTCATCTCCATACCCCAAGTTTAATACTGTATTTTGATTGAAAAGTAAATACTCCAAGTTGAATATTTTGTGTCTATTATATACTATTTATCACTAAGTGTGATAGTAAACTATAATTACACTTAGTTTACTTCACATGCATGGTTTTTTAAATGTTGATTTGTCCTTTAGCTTTCTGCATTCAAAAATTCAACATGATTTCTTTGCCAAAAAGAATCTCCTCAAAATACTTTCAGTGCTTCAGTCTATTCACATTATCTTTCCGAAGAAGTGCATCTCATAACTTCTGGCATTTCCAGCTACCCAGGGTTCCCTTTGCTTCTTGTCCACAGCAGTCTTGCTGAAATGTGCCTACACTGTTCTCTTGCAATTTCTTCTCCTTGCTTCCTGTGATGGATATCCTGCTTCCAGCCTCATGTCCCCCATTTTATTTATTTACTCTTAAAAAACAGTTTTGGATGGTAATTCTCTAATAGCTTTCTCAAAAAGAATGCACTGTAAGTAATTTTGTTGTTACTTTAGTCCTTGCATGTTAAAATTATGTACATTGGAACCTCACACTTGAATAGCTCTGCACTTGTTAAATACAAACGATTTCCCATTTCTTCTTCCCCCAAAGCCTGGAAATAATTGTTCTTCTCTCTGTTTCTATGAATTTCTCTACTCTGGATATGTTTGCTCTATTCCGGCTGGTTTATTTCACTTAGCAGACTGTCTTTAGGACCTTTAGATTATGAGACTGATGTGCTGTCTACTACGCTAAGAGGGCAAATCGCAGGTTGTCTTCAAAGTTCATCTGTTCTGTAGCGTGTGTCCAATATTTGTCTATCCATTCATCTGCTGATGAGTGTTTGCAATAACCATGATTCTCAGCTCTGATTTGAACCTGCATACTCCACTAGTTTGAAATCAGTTAATGACTAACACTAAATAGAATTTACTCTTTGGTATTAATCTGAATTTTCCTCATGCTCATGTTGTGTGTGGGTGCTCAGTGTGTCTGACTCTTTGTGACCCATGGACTGTATCCTCTGTCCATGGGATTCTTCAATCATAAATACTGGAGTGGGTTGCCATATCCTTCTCCAAGGGATCTTCCGGATGCAGGGATTGAACCTGTGGCCTCCTACATTGCAGGTGAGTTTTAATGCTGAGACACCCTATAAATTTAGTATTTATAAATAATGGTACTATCAATAAGGCTATATAAATATCCATTGGGTCTTTTTTTTTTTTTTTTTAATTTGGGGAGGTATATATCCAGAAGTGAAAAGGCAGAGGAACCAGAGATTAAACTGCCAACATCCACTGGATTACAGAAAAAGCAAGAGAGTTCCAGAAAAACATCTATATCTGCTTTATTGACTATGCCAAAGCCTTTGACTGTGTGGATCACAATAAACTGTGAAAAATTCAGAAAGAGATGGGAATACCAGACCACCTGACCTACCTCTTGAGAAACCTGTATGCAGATCAGGAAGCAACAGTTAGAACTGGACATGGAACAACAGACTGATTCCAAATAGGAAAAGGAATACATCAAGGCTGTATATTGTCACCCTGCTTATTTAACTTATATGCAGAGTACATCATGAGAAACACTGGGCTGGAGGAAGCACAGGCTGGAATCAAGATTGCCAGTAGAAATATCAATAACCTCAGATATGTAGATGACACCACCCTTAAGGCAGAAAGTGAAGACGAACTAAAGAGCCTCTTGATGAAAGTGAAAGAGGAGAGTGAAAAAGTTGGCTTAAAGCTCAACATTCAGAAAACTATGATCATGGCATCTGGTCCCATCACTTCATGACAAATAGATGGGGAAACAGTGGAAACAGTGTCAGAGTTTATTTTTCTGGGCTCCAAAATCACTGCAGCTGGTCATTGCAGCCATGAAATTACAAGACACTTACTCCTTGGAAGGAAAGTTATGACCAATCTAGACAGTATATTGAAAAGCAGAGACATTACTTTGCCAACAAAGGTCTGTCTAGTTAAGGCTATGATTTTACCAGTACTCATGCATGGATGTGAGAGTTGGACTATAAAGAAAGCTGACCACCAAGGAATTGATGCTTTTGAACTGTGGTGTTGGAGAAGACTCTTGAGAGTCCTTTGGACTGCAAGGAGATCCAACCAGTCCATCCTAAAGGAGAGCAGTCCTGGGTGTTCATTGGAAGGACTGATGTTGAAGCTGAAACTCCAATCCTTTGGCCACCTCATGCAAAGAGCTGACTCATTGGAAAGACCCTGATGCTGGGAAAGATTGAGGGCAGGAGGAGATGGGGACGACAGAGGATGAGATGGTTTGATGGCATCATTGACTCAATGGACATGGGTTTGGGTGTACTCCAGGAGTTGGTAATGGACAGTGAGGCCTGGCGTGCTGTGGTTCATGTGGTTGCAAAGAGTAGAACACAACTGAGCAACTGAACTGAACTGAACTGAATAGCCAGAAGTGGAGTTGCTGGATCATAGAGTAATTTAGTGTTTATGTTTTTGAAAAATGACACCCATTTTCCACAGTGGCTGCATCATTTTATATCCTTACTAATAATGCACAAGAGTTCCAATTTCTCTTCATCCTTGTTAACAAGTATTCCTTTTTTAAAACAATTTATTTAGTTTTGTAATAGTCATCCTAATGAGTGTGGTATGGTATCTCATCGATTTTTGATATGCATTTTCCTTATAATTAGTGGCTTTGAATATCTTTGCATGTGCTTTTTATATAATCACACATCTTCTTATGTTATAACTATTACCATATGGTCCTTTGCTTTTCAATAAATTTCTGTTCCAGAACTTCGGTTTCTTCTTCATTTCTTTTTGTCTTCATGTGATTATGTTTTTAAGAAAAAAACATTTACTGCAATTAATGGTGCTTTGAGAGACTGAAATTGTTAAGTGTGTTTTATCTACAATATGTAAGCAGGAAGTTCCCTTCTTAGAGTCCTTTCATATGATACAAGTAGGCTTGCAGCCATACAACCCTATCAAAATTGTTCTCTCCAAAGTTATCAAATTGGCAGAAACAAGAGTTAATATAGTGTCATTCAGAAGCAGTAATGTGCTGGGCTAGTTTCTAAATTCCAAATTTTCTATGTATTTAATGCAACTTTGGGCCAGAAAAAAATACCACCAGGGGCTTCCCTGGTGGCTCAGAATTGTAAAGAGCCTGCCCTCAATTCAGGAGACCTGGGTTTGATCCCTGGGTTAGGAAGATCTCCTGGAGAAGGAAATGGCAACCCACTCCAGTAGTTTTGCCTGGAAATCCCATGAACAGAGGAGCCTCGTAGGCTAAAGTCCTTGGGGTCTTCAAAAGTCAGACACGACTGAGTGACTAACACTTGGGCCTAAAGAAAATGTCACAGGGACACATTGAGGGCAGCTGGTGTTAATTATGAACAGACAAAACTGTGATTATCATATCAGTGACTTCTAATGTGCCACCAAAAGAAAATAGCAGATTCATTCGTTTATATAAACATTACACAGGGATATATTATTCTAGATAAGTTGCTCTGTGTTAATGTATACACAGATAAATATTTATGAAATTCATAGCTTTGAGAGGAAACACTTCTAAAAACACTCTAATCGGGGCCTGGAAATTATGTCAAAAGATTATAATTCAGAAAGAATATAACACTATCTGAAAGTGAAAGAAACCTTTCTTTAGGTGATTTTGGGGATGGATATGGAAGGACAAGTAGCCATTTTCTTGGCAGACAAGATGAAAATAAACTGCACATGCATCCGTGTAAACCCTAAGTATAGGGAGCCCGCAAATTGCAAGACACAACTTAGCAACTGACCAAAAACAGCAGCAACATAAGAGGCCATCTGCATGAAAGACCATACAAATTACCACACAAGCTGACAAAGTGATTGTAGTATTCAAGGAGGAAATTTATGATTGTTTTGTGACTTTCTAAAAATACTTCATCAAAACCTTTAAACTTATAAAATTGTATAAGTTGTATAATATAAATAGTATTTTTTTAATAGTAAAGCTAATATTTATTTAGCACATTAAAATATTAGAAAGACTGAGAATCAAAGTGTTTCATTTATTTACAAAAAGTACTTCCCTTCTTCTATTTATATAGTTTAGAATATAGAATAAGAATCTTTTCTGTGCCTTTGTAAATAGCTATATGTTTTCTATGTTTGTTTAATTTGCCAGCATTTCATTGTTTGTTCTTAATTTTGTGAAATAAGTCTTCGAGTGCTTTCAATATGGAGGTTTTGGGCATCAAAACTTCCTAAGAAACATCTTCATTTTTTTCTTCACAACCACTTTTTTCATTTGTGTGAGAAACACACTCTTACTGAAGTCTTTTAGCTGAAATCTGTTCAGTCTCACAAATCGCAATCATGTCAACATTTCTGTGGTCAGCTATTTCTTCTAAAATAAATTTTGATTTGAATTTCATTTCTAGTACTATCACATATTGTTTTCTTTTTGGCTGTGTTTTTCATCTTTCTGGTCAACTTTCTCTTTTCATTATCTATTTTTGTAAAATGCCACACAAGGTTATAACTGAGTGACAAAGAGGTCACACAGTGGCATCCTTTCCAGTTCATGCATGAACTGAAGAGCAGATGTGCAGTGACCAGTCAACACGGACTGTAAAAGATGCTATATGGAAACTTCCCTGGTGATCCAAGGGTTAAGACTCTGTGCTTCCACTGCAAGAAGCACAGGTTCAATCCTTGGTAGGGGAAATAAGATCCCCCATGCTGCTCAGCATGGCCAAAAAATAAAATAAAATAAGCAATAAAAATAAGAAAAAAAATTTAAAAGATAGAATGTGATTGGTCATTGATTGCCATGTGCATATGTAATCTGTGAATGGAAGAGTTAGCTGCAAAGTTCGCACGTTATTTAATGACTCACTGTCAAAGTACCAGGTAACTAGAACTTGGATGGTGTAGTTGGGTACCAATGTTTAACTAAACTGTGACAACTGGAATTCACACAGTCAATGCTGTGTAAAGCATGGACAGTCTGTAAAAGCAAAAGAACTAGAAAAGAGTGAAGCCTAGAATCCGGGAGGTTTGGGAGGGTGCAGTTAAGGAAGCGCCAGCACTCTGTTCAGACTTCAGGTCATCCTTATAACCATTTTCAGTTATTCTCAGTAGTTCTTATTCACACACACACACACACACACATACACACACACACACACACACAACCTAGGGATATCAACTTTATACAGTGCTTTGATGGATACAATTTATATCATATCATGACTTTTTGTCTGCTTATTAAATGCAGGTCTGAATAATTAGGTCTTCTATTAATGATAATTATCAATGGTTTTAACCAATAAAATGCTGTACATAATAACTAGAGTGCTAAAATACTATTGACTACCAAATTGCATTATATTTTATGGTAGGTTACATTGCTTTAAATATCTGCTATATTTGTATCTATCAGAGGAGTCACAGATGTGAAACTACCATTCTTTTCCTCCCATTCTACTGGTTGTTAGGGTTTCCTTCTGATTTGTTTCTTTTCAGGGGCTCCTGCCTGTGTAATTAGTCAGTGGACCATGTGGGAAAATGTGCTTTTTTATTTATTAATCTGGCTTTCTCCCTCCAACAGAAAGTGACACGTTTTTGTTGTCATTGTTGTTGCTGATTTAGACCTTTTGAATTGATGTTTTTGAAACACTTCAGGAACATTTATATTCTTTCCTAAGAAGTTCTGCAGGCTTCTTGAATTCCAATCAAGGCAAAGCATTGAAAGATATATAAGATTAAGAGCTTTACCCATCCATTTCAAAAGATCCAGCCCAACGCTATACACTAGTGTTCTGTGTTCTGTATCTGCCTGTCAATCATCAGATGGCATGGTCCAACCCAGCAAGTGAGACCTGGGTTGGATAAGAAACTGGAGCTGATAATTTTTATGATTTGGAACTTAGAGTTTAAAATTATTTACTCATATGATACCATTTATTCATGTGTTATCGACTTGGGGAGAGAATAAACTCAAAGTATTTATTCAAAGGAAAGGCAGAGATTGTATTGATATACCATGCATTTTGGTATTTGCTTACTTAGCATTTTTAGAAATAACATTTAGAGAGAAAGGAAAAAGAAAACTGAAAATAAATACCACCAAAATGTAATGGTAAAGTGAATGAGGTTGGATTCACTTTTACAAACAAGGGTACATTTATGGTTTTTCATTAGTTACACTATTTTTCAAATCATTTTTACTGTGTCCCAATATTTAATATGTGTGTGTTCTTGATCTGAATCTTTAGACAGGTATAAAAAAGGAAAGGAGTAAAGTGCCTAACCAATGGCCTGGAAACCTTTGCCTTGGCCAGACTGTTAAAATTATGAAACACATGGTGTGTTTTATAGTCCCATTCAAATGTGTAGTGTCCTGTCATATTTTCTCATCTTAGGTTCTTTAGTTATCTCTGGCCTCGCTATATATCTTCTTACCTAATGAGCATTCACACTTTTACATCTCTTGAAAGAAGATGACAAATCAGCATTCGTCTCTAAATAAATTGCAACTGAAAACGTAAAGCAGTACCATCTTTTTCCTCTCTCATTTCCTCATTGTGATAGCACCTAACAGATATCATCCTGTGAAAACTTTTTGGAGTTGTTTTTAAGAGACACTTTTCTATTTTTAATAGCGTTTTTCTACGGCTATCAAAGACTTTGTTACATGCATTGGTGCATTACTGAAATAGACTGGCATCCCTTTTATTTTTTTAATCTTTTATACAAAGATCTTTTATTTAAAAAATATGAGTCTTCTTTCCAAGGTTATGTGGTTAGGCAGGAGAACTTCTAGGGGATTATCAAGTTTTCAGCAGTTTCCAGCCCTGAAATTTATACTTTGTCCATTTATTACTATAATTAAGTGAAGGGTATTTTGTGTTATTTTCTTTTTCATCTGGCTAGAAATTTTATACTGTTACATGGATATGGCCTTTCAGATAATTTCAAATGGATAGTAAACTTGATATCCAAGTACAGCTATACCTCAAGCCCTCTTTGCTAGTTGTGAAGAGAAGAAAGAAGGCAAAACTGGGAACTCCTCCCTGGAGATGCTAGCATCAAACTCAGTGACACCAAGGTTCTAGTTTGGTTCCATGAAAATTAATTTGTCCACAACACTGCACCAAGGCTTGAAAAAATTCGTAGAGGTTGGAGGAAAGTAAAACACAAAGAGCTCAGAGGGAAAGTTAGTTAATGATAATTATAGATTGATGTGAGAAGTGTTACAAATGGAAGACCAAGAGAAACACCACAAAGAAATCTCCCTTTTGTCTTCAGAGAAACTATTTTTTTATTTCCTTTTTTTCCCATCACTGCTTTTTCTTTTCTTTCTTTCTTTTTTATTTCATGTGAATGGAAACACACAGGATGTACTCTGGTGTTCAGCTTACTTTGTAGACAGAGTATTATGACTTTGAAGTTTAGTCATATCCTCAATATTCTCAGGTGACTCAGTTAGTAAAGAATTCACCTAAAATGCAGGAATGCCAAGAGACTTGGTTTCGGTCGCAGGGCGGGGAAGATCCCCTGGAGTAGGAAATGGGCAACCCACTCCAATATTCTTGCCTGAAGGCTTTCATGGACAGAAGATCCCAGTGGACTCCAGTCCATGGTGTTGCAAAGAGTCAGTCAAGGCTGAACAACTGAACATGCACCTGTATGTTGTCATGAGTATTGCAACTTAATTCCTTTTTATTGCTGAGGAGTTTATATATCTGTTACCCTGTTGCTGAATGATTAGGTTATTTCCTGTTTGAGGCTGAGAATTGGCCAACTTTTGGCACATAACGGGAGAGTGCATGTGTAGTAAGTCACTTCAATCATGTCCGAACTTTTGGACTGTAGCCTGCCAGGTTCCTCTGTCCATAGGATTCTCCAGGCAAGAATACTGGATACCCAATTTCCTCCTCCAGGGGATATTCTCAGGGATTGAAAATTTGTGCTCAGGGATTGAACCTATGTTTCTTATGTCTCCTATATTGGCAGGTAGGTTTTTTTTTTTTTTTTTTTTTTAATCACTAACACCATCTGGGAAGCCCTGACACATAATGATTCTGTCCAAACATCTGCACTAAGAGATGTCCAAACTCTAGTAAGGCTTCTAGCAACATAAGGCAATGTCCCTACGATGACTTACTACAAAACACCCACCTGAAGAAGTTCTAAGGATCCAGAGAATTTATTCTTTGACCCAGAGGGATGGTATGGGGAGGGAGGTGGGAGGGGGGTTCAGGATGGGGAATATGTGTACACCCATGGCAGATTCATGTTGATGTATGGCAAAACCAATTCAATATTGTAAAGTAATTAGCCTCCAATTAAAATAAATAAATTTATATTTAAAAAAAAGGAAATTAAGTAAAAAAAAAAAAAAAAAAAGCAGAAACATTACTTTGCCAACAAAAGTCCGTCTAGTCAAGGCTATGGTTTTTACAGTGGTCATGTATGGATGTGAGAGTTGGACTGTGAAGAAAGCTGACCATCGAAGAATTGATGCTTTTGAACTGTGGTGTTGGAGAAGACTTCTGAGAATCCCTTGGACTGCAAGGAGATCCAACCAGTCCATCCTAAAGAAGATCAGTCTTGAGTGTTCATTGGAAGGACTGATGTTGAAGCTGAAACTCCAATACTTTGGCCACCTGATGGGAAGAGTTGAGTCATTGGAAAAGACCCTGATGCTGAGAGGGATTGGGGGCAGGAGGAGAAGGGGACGACAGAGGATAAGATGGCTGGGTGGCATCATTGACTCAATAGGCAGAAGTTTTGGTAAACTCTGGGAGTTGGTGATGAACAGGGAGGCCTGGCGTTCTGCAATTCATGGGGTCACAAAGAGTCAGACACGACTGAGCAACTGAACTGAACTGAACTGAAATGAGCAATTGATGAAGGCTTCCCAGTTGGCTCTAGTGGTAAGGAACCCACCTCTTGCCAATGCAAGAGACATAAGAAATGTTGGTTCAATGCCTGGTAAGATACTCTGGCAACCCACTCCAGTACTCTTGCCTGGAGAACCCCATGGACAGAGGAGCCCAGCAGGCTACAGTCCATAGGGTTGCAAAGATTTCATGTATCATTGGAAGACTGAAGAAGTCAAGCAGGTTGCCCAAAGCAGGTTGACTGAAGTGACTTAGCACACATGCATGATGATGATAACCCCCATACCTTCCTTTTTAGAGTGTTTACTAAAAGTGCAATTGCAAATCCCCCCCGCCTTTTTTTTTTTGTACCTTTGAGATGCACATGCATCTCAAAAGTGTCTTTCTTAAGAAACTGAAAAATTTACTGCTCTCCTGCTATATAATCAAGAGACCAATTTATACCCCTTTCTTGGTCTCTGTTTCCTTATTTGTAAAATAAGGGGCATAACTAGATAACATCTAATTTGCCCTGGCATGTTCTCTTATTTCTCAACATAATGGTGAAGAAACGATTTTAGGTCTTCCTCAAATGTGACCCAAATAATGTTTCTTATCATTTCAATTTCAAGCTTATATTTCCTAATTTGCAGAATGAATGAATGAATCTTATCCTTTGTCTTATATCCAATCGCATGGCCAAATATTAGATTCCTCTTTGGCTAACCTATCTCCATTTGTGTATCTATTATAAGTGTTAGATGCTCAATCGTGTTTGACTCTTTGTGACCCTATGGAATGTAGACCTTCAGGCTCTTCTGTCCATGGAATTCTCCAGGAAAGAATATTGGAGTTGGTAGTCCTGTCCTTCTCCAGAAGATCTTCCCAACCCAGGAATAAAACCTGTGTCTCCCCCAGAGCAGGAAGAGTCCTTACTGTCTGAGCCACCAAAGAAACCCATCTCTATTTGTGCTTGTATAGTTTTATTCTAATAAACAGGCAGCAGATAATTCTTAAATTGCAAATATTTTAGGTATTTGCTAATTAGGACAAGGTCATTTTTACAAGTTATGATTCTGCCAAGGTAATAGAAGTCCATGAACAGCAGCAGAGAAAATTTAGAATTAAATTTATCTATATTGAACATTCTTAGTGCCAAAACACTTAGATTGTTTTCCATGGTTCAGTTTAAAAAAAAAAAATTAATGACTTCTTTTCAGAGTAAAATTATATACTGGCCATCATCAACAAAAAAGACTGTAAATCTAAGCCTATGGTTAGTGTATGCTTGTGTAGTAGTGCATATATATGTATAGTTTGAATCTGACTTTTCAGAACTCATTCTGAAATGCAAGCCACACTAGAGCAATATTTGAGGGACTCTAAAATTGTATTTATGCGAATCAAAGATTTTGTTTATACATTTACCACGGTTGTTTCATAGTGGGATTAAAATTCAAACCAGTCCCATAAATTGGGCCAATACAGAATAAAAGAGGAAATTGATTACCAAACTCTTTATGCACCAAAATCACCTGGGTCTTTGTTAAAATAGCTCCCCTGGCCCCACCTCTAGAGTGTCTGAAGTCTGGGAACAGACACAAGAATTTGTATTTCTAACAAGTTTCTAGCTAATTCTGCTACTCTAGGTGCAACTCTGAGAACTACTGACAATGATCTTAGAGAAAAAGATGTAGACTCTTGATTATGTTTCATATGCTGAGATATAAAGGTGCTGGTGTCTCAGACTTTGACAGGATATCCAAAAGATAAATCAAGTGTGAATTCTTGCCCATCTGGAAGATAGAGCTGAAATCATTGCTAACTCCCTGATTCAGCCCACTCAAACCACATGAGGAACTGGAATTGAACTGAATCTGTAAGTAGTTGGGAAAGAGGTACTGACTTGAAGTTCAGGTGGAGATCTTGGGGAAAGAAGAGGTGTTTGAAAGATACTCTGAAGCTTAAAATACTGTACTCCTTATGACTAAGGGTGCAGTAGCAGCTAATCCTTTAAAAATGCAAATGACAGAAACACTGCCAACACAGAAACTTGAAAACTCACTGCAGCAAGAGAAAGCAACCACAGCAAACTAACTCTGCAATATGAAAGCATAATTTTTTAAGAGTGACATTTGCAGGAAGGCTTAACTTTCAGGGATATATCCTGATTTCTCTTGTGAAGAAGCTGTGGTTTGGGGACAGAAGGCAGGTTCCAAAGTCCATTTTTTATTGACTGAATGGTTTTGGGCAACCTGCTTGACTTCTTCAGTCTTCCAATGATACATGAAATCTTTTTGTACAATGTAATTTGTGAATGATAAGAACGGTTGATCATAGTAAAGGACGTATAGACAGTTTGTGAAGTTCAGTTGAAATTACTAAGCTTTTATGTTATTTTCTAGCTGTATGATGTATCAGTATTTTGAAATGTCAGGAGTTAGGGTAAGTAGCCATAGCTACAAGCACAGTATGAATATATCAGTTCTTCCTTATTTCTTAACACTGAGAAGAGAGAAGATTAAGGACAGACATTTATTTCTCCACATGCCTGATTTTCACAAGGAGTCAATACCATCCTCTAATGCAGTAATAAAAAGAAAATCAACATGACATTCACAATTTACTAGGCAAGTCAAAATACCTTCCTAGGGGGGTTTCAATAATGAAATACAGCCATTTACTTCATCCATTTCAAAATCAGATTGAAGGCCTAAGGGAAAATTTCCCTGAAGAATTCACATTTTTCATGTTGCATATATTTAGAATACAATAATTCCGCACATGGAAGCAATTTTTTCTTGAGTGTCATAAAAAGTGGATGAGAATAAAATGACCATTTTCCAGTTTGTATGAGCATGAAGAGTTCCAAGTTCAGCATCTTCTAATTCACAGTTTCTAAGCTCTATTTACAATGGCGTTCATCTCTCACTGCAAGATAAGTGGCTTTTTTCCCCTACTCGTATGGTGGTTAAAGCTGCTGCTAATGATTCCCATCTTGTTAGTAATGGTTGAAAATAGATTCAAAACAGGCACTTTCATTGTTCTTTCTCTTCATTTGAGTGAGTTCCACAGAGTCCTACACATAGTAGGTACTTTCTACATGTCTACCCAAACTGTGAGACCAGCAACAAGAAAAGACAAAAAAATGAACATTCTTTACTATTTCATTCAGTCCTTCTTGTGGGAGATTCAGATCAAATAAGGTGCCTCTTAAGCAACCTGCTTCCACATTCTTTGTTGTGTCATGTTGTAATGTCTTTCAGTCATGTCTGACTCTTTGTGACTGCATGGACTGTAGCCTGCCAGGCTCTTGTCTGTGGAAATTTCCAGGGAAGAATACTGGTGTGGGTAGCCATTCCCTTCTCCAGGGGATCTTCCCAAACCAATTATCACATTTTTTCTTAGAAAAGGAGAAATCTTTTTTAGAGAAGGGGAAAGCTTCTGTGTTTAAAAATACAAAATCATTGCAGCTGATGTTGGACAACTTCATGTTAACAGAGAGAGGAAGGAAGATGGCTATTTTCTTCTTTTCTGGATTTGTTCATAACTGTGCTTTGAAGAAAATTCTGATTTTTGAAATGTTAATCATCATCAAATGTAATGAAAGAAAAAAGTCATGGTGCCTGCCTTTGATATGCTCATAGATATGACTGAATTATCTTGCTTTTCCCAGAGTTAAACTATTTTATAATACTACGTCTAGAACAAAAGATATACACACACAATCCTGGCATTTTACTGAATGCTAACTTCTATTGTCTGTATGGAAAGAGAACAAAACATATCTAAAATATGAATTATAATTTTTCTGTCTTTTTTCAGTTAATTTTTTATGGTGATGTCTAAACTATTGCAATTACCATTTCTTCACATGCATTCACCATAATCTTCCCTAAAAACAAAGTCAAAGTCAGAAATCACTCCCTCCCCTCTGATGCAAGTTTTCTTACTCCTATGGAGCCTGCTCACACTCTTTTCTTTTTAAGGGGAGTCCTCTTTTCCAGTTAAAAGCCTTAATTCTGAACACATTTTAGGTAAAATGAAACTATGTAAAAGACTTCAGTCAAAGGAATCCCCCTTCTCTCATCTGTCTGATATCCCAGATCTGCTCCCCAGAGGTGGCCAGTTTTTATTTTGGAACACTGAATAAATGATAACTAATTTTATTGTGTTTCAAGCATTTCTTCCTTCATTCATTCACTCGGAAATATTACTCGAGTGACAATTACATGGCAGCCATTATGCTAGGCACTAGTCATTTGAACCTGAAATAAACCACAGATGGATGGTGACTAAAGGCTATAGAGCAGGGTTTTCTAGCTGTCTCGGGTGAAGGATGAGATGGACTGACACTATTATATATATTATGCCATGTTGAAATAGAAAAATGAATCTAAAGACATAAAAATTACAAACAATTATTGCAGTCAACAAACATCCAATCATTCTGTCAATTTGCTGTGCAAGGTTTTAAATGCTACAGAGCAGGGTTCTAAAGCCTTATTCTGCATTTTTTTCCTCCAAGACAGGCAACATGACATTTCTGCACTAGCAAAGGACAAGAACTACATTTGGGAAGCATTTGTATTGGTTCCAGAACATAAACATAATGGGGGCCAAGTTCCTCTATTTCCTCTTACCTGTTAGGGTTAAGGATATTTCTTCCATTGCTCCTCAGGGTGTTGAGGGCTCTCCTCCCTTTAGAAGATAAACTTGCTAATGGTTTTCCTTTGCTATTAAAAGGAAGGATGTATTCGAATAGCCTTAGCAAGGTCTCCTAGCAGAGCCTGGCATTCAGCTTTTGGGAGTTCATAGGCAGTGGAGGTAGACACTTTTAATTAGCTGTAAATAATATTTTTATGCCTTTATTGGTTTATTCATGAATTTAGCAATTATATGTGGATTTTCTTATGAAATTTGCTTAAATGTCCTCATCCCCTTTCCTTAGTTTCCAAATTTGTCACTGTATCTCCACTCTTTCTTCTTCTTATGGCTTCATTATACAATATACATACACCACCATATAGATTACCCACACGTAATATAATTGTGTATTTCTTATTCTATTAGTTTTATATCTCTTAACCTCTTCCTTTATGAATTGATATATTCACATTCTAACCTATCTAAATCCCTCTTATTCGCTGCTTCTACCTCTTGACTTTGTCATCTGCATTTTTTTATTTTAAGGATGACATTACTTACTTAAATACTTAAATATTTAGTTTCATAAAAATTTAATCATAATTAAATTTTCTGCACTTTTAAAATATTTGGTTTGTAACATGAAATCACTATATGATGATTTATTGTTAGTTTTTTTAGAAATAATGTGTATGATAAAGCTAAATATATTCCTAGGATTGCACTTTCTTTTTTAGAAATCCAGTGCACAACTCCTATGACAATCAAATATTTGGACTGCCTTTTCCCTCCACTGAAAATATGGCACAGCTTGATTTCCTTTACTTGAGCAACAAGTTTCTTGTGTCTTTCTTAGCTTTTTTGTTAGTTTCCACCAGAGTTATTTTTTTCAGCTTTGTTTCTCTTTATTGTTGTTGTTGTTCAGTTCCTAAATCATTTCCGACTCTTTACAACCCCATGCACTGCATTATACCAGACTTTCCTGTCCTTCATTTTCTCCTAGAGTTTGCTCAGACCATATTCATTTAGTTGAAGATGCCATCCAACTATCTCATTCTCTGTTGCCCCCTTCTCCTTTTGCCCTCAATCTTTCCCAGTATCAGGGTTTTTCCCAATGAGTTGGTTCTTTGATTCAGGTGGCCCAAAGTATTGGAGCTTCAACTTCAGCATCAGTTCTTCCAGTGAATATTTAGGACTGATTTCCTTTAGGATTGACTGATTTGATCTCCTCACTGTCCAAGGGACTCTCAAGAGTCTTCTCCAGCACCACAGCTCAAAAGCATTGATTCTTTGGTGCTCAGCCTTCTTTATGATCCAGCTTTCATATCCATACATGAGTACTGGAGAAACCATAGCTTTGACTATGTGAACACTTGGCAGCAAAGTGATGTCTTTGCTTTTTAATATGCTGTCCAGGTTTGTCATAGCCTTCCTTCCAAGGAGCAAGCATCTTTTAATTTCGTGGGTGCAGTTACTCTCCACAGTGATTTAGGGCATAAGAAAATAAAATCTGTCACCTTTTCCACTTTTTCCCCATCTATTTGCCATGAAGTGATAGGATCTTCATTTTTTGAATGTTTAGTTTTAAGCCAGCTTTTTCACTCTCCTCTTTTGCCCTCATCAACTGGCTCTTTAATTCCACTTCATTTTCTGTCACTAAAGTGGTATTATATGCATATCTGAGGCTGTTAATATTTCTCCTGGCAATCTTGATTCCAGCTTGTGAGTCATCCAGCCTGGCACTGCCCCAAATTCCTCAGTGGCTCAGATGGTAAAGAAGCTCCCTGAAATGTGTGAGACCCAGTTTCAAACCCTGGTTTGGGAAGATCCCCTGGAGAAGGGGATCACAACCCACTCTGGTATTCCTGCCTGGAGAATTTCATGGACAGAGGATACTGGCAGGCTCCGGCCCGTGTGTTTGCAGAGTTGGACAGGACTGAGCAATTGTCTCTAGCTCATACCCTAGCACAATCTACATATAATTTTTTTTTCTTTTTTAAATTCATTACATCATGGATATCTGGCAACATTAGTTATGTCATCTATTTTACTGAAATCATTCCATTTTTATCCTGACAAACATGTTTCATACAAGTCTTTCAATTTGTATCTTACTTCAGACCAAATAAGATACTAGCCAGGATTATTGACACTGGCTACCTGAGATTTTCTCACTAAAATCTGTGATTATAATTTACATGTTTCACTTTGTGACATTTACTTTGGTTAGATACATCTTCAAGTATCCCCCTAAGAAAGTGTGCATGAACAGATATATCTTTGTAATTGCCACATCTTGAATACATATTTTAGGAAGCTTATGCTCAAGGTTATTTTCAAATTTTTTTCCTCAGACTTTTGTAGGCCCTTTATTGCTGGTGGTTTGTGGGCAATGGGAACAGAAACTTTTCAGTAATTCTAAATGTTATTATTATAATACCTTTGTTTTTCACTCAGAAACTCCAGCTATCTCTTAAGGATGTTCTTGCTAAATTCAGCTGCCAATGTTATTCATTAGATGTGAGGGCATGTGTGCTAAGTCACTTCAGTTGTGTCCTACTCTTTCAATCCTATGTATTGTAACTCACCAGGCTCTTCTGTCAAGGGGTTCTCCAGGCAAGAATACTTGAGTGGGTTGCCATGCCCTCCTCCAGGATGTCTTCCCCATCCAGGGATTAAACCTACCTCTCCCTCATTGTGGGTGTATTCTTTACCACTGAGACACTGCAGAAGTCCATTCATCATGTTGTAGCCATGCATTCTGGGAAACAAACTCACTCAGAAGGACAATGCAGATAGTGAAGTGCAGTTTATTACACTGGTGGGCCCAAGGCAGAGTTTCCTCAGCCAAGAACCCCGACCGGCATTTGTGAAAATCTTTTATACCCCATGTGTACCTGTCTGAACCCATGACTCCAAATTCCTAAAGACTTACAAAACAAAGGAAGGGTAAATACAATCCCAATAACCCTAACATTCATGTGTTATGTGCTCAAACAGTTAAACAATTGCCCAATAATCAATAAGCCTGAGGTTACATTCTGATAGGTACAAAAAATTTTATGAGCTATCTGGAGGTGGGGGGGGTTAGTGTATGTTTTCTCTTAGGCGATGAGTAACCAGGATACCTTTTCATACTGTTGATACTGTTCATGGCAAAATAATAGGATACTGAAAGAGGAACTCCCCAAGTCAGTAGGTGCCCAATATGCTACTGGATATCAGTGGATAAATAACTCCAGAAAAAAATGAAGGGATGGAGCCAAAGCAAAAACAATACCCAGCTGTGGATGTGACTGGTGATAGAAGCAAGGTCCGATGCTGTAAACAGCAATATTGCATAGGAACCTGGAATGTCAGTTCCATGAATCAAGGCAAATTGGAAGTGGTCAAACAAGAGATGGCAGAGTGAACTTCGACATTCTAGGAATCAGCAAACTAAAATGGACTGGAACAGGTGAATTTAACTCAGATGACCATTACATCTACTACTGCGGGCAGGAATCCCTTAGAAGAAATGGAGTAGCCATCATGGTCAACAAAACAGTCCAAAATGTAGTACTTGGATGCAGTCTCAAAAATGACAGAATGATCTCTATTCGTTTCCAAGGCAAACCATTCAATATCACAGTAATCCAAGTCTATGCCCCAACCAGTAACGCTGAAGAAGCTGAAGTTGAATGGTTCTATGAAGACCTATAAGACTTTTTAGAACTAACACCCAAAAAAGATGTCCTTTCCATTATAGGGGACTGGAATGCAGAAGTAGGGAGTCAAGAAACACCTGGAGTAATAGGCAAATTTGGCCTTGGAATATGGAATGAAGCAGGGCAAAGACTGATAGAGTTTTGCCAAGAAAATGGACTGGTCATAGCAAACACCCTCTTCCAACAACACAAGAGAAGACTCTACACATGGACATCACCAGATGGTCAACATCAAAATCAGATTGATTATATTCTTTGCAGCCAAAGATGGAGAAGCTCTATACAGTCAACAAAAACAGGGCCATGAGCTGACTGTGGCTCAGATCATGAACTCCTTATTGCCAAATTCAGACTTAAATTGAAGAAAATAGGGAAAACCACTAGACCATTCAGGTATGACCTAAATCAAATCCCTTATGACTACACAGTGGAAGTGAGAAATAGATTTAAGGGCCTAGATCTGATAGATAGAGTGCCTGATGAACTATGGACTGAGGTTCATGACATTGTACAGGAGACAGGGATCAAGACCATCCCCAAGGAAAAGAAATGCAGAAAGCAAAATGGCTGTCTGGGGAGGCCTTACAAATACCTGTGAAAAGAAGAGAAGTGAAAAGCAAAAGAGAAAAGGAAAGATACAAGCATCTGAATACAGAGTTCCAAAGAATAGCAAGAAGAGATAAGAAAGCCTTCCTCAATGATCAATGCAAAGAAATAGAGGAAAACAACAGAAAGGGAAAGGCTAGAGATCTCTTCAAGAAAATTTGAAATACCAAGGGAACATTTCATGCAAAGATGGCCTCGATAAAGGACACAAATGGTATTGACCTAACAGAAGCAGAAGATATTAAGAAGAGGTGGCAAGAACACATAGAAGGACTGTACAAAAAAGATCTTTATGACCCAGATAATCATGATGGAGTGGTCACTCACCTAGAGCCAGACATCCTGGAATCTGAAGTCAAGTGGGCCTTAGAAAGCATCACTATGAACAAAGCTAGTTTTGGTGATGGAATTCCAGTTGAGCTATTTCAAATCCTGAAAAATGGTGCTGTAAAAGTGC
Source organism: Budorcas taxicolor (assembly GCF_023091745.1). NCBI lineage: Eukaryota > Metazoa > Chordata > Mammalia > Artiodactyla > Bovidae > Budorcas > Budorcas taxicolor. Next base: position 119,348,856 of record NC_068911.1, read on the forward strand.
TGCACTCAATATGCCAACAAATTTGGGAAACAGCAGTGGCCACAGAACTTGAAAAGGTCAGTTTTCATTCCAATCCCAAAGAAAGGCAATGCCAAGGATTATTCAAACTACCGCACAATTGCACTCATCTCACACGCTAGTAAAGTAATGCTTAAAATTCTCCAAGCCAGGCTTCAGCGATATGTGAACCGTGAACTTCCAGATGTTCAAGCTGGTTTTAGAAAAGGCAGAGGAACCAGAGATCAAATTAGCAACATCTGCTGGATTATCCAAAAAGCAAGAGAGTTCCAGAAAAACATATATTTCTGCTTTATTGACTATGCCAAAGCCTTTGACTGTGTGGATCACAATAAACTGTGGAAAATTCTGAAAGAGATGGGAATACCAGACCACCTGACCTGCCTCTTGAGAAATCTGTATGCAGGCCAGGAAGAAACAGTTAGAACTGGACATGGAACAACAGACTGGTTCCAAATAGGAAAAGGAGTACGTCAAGGCTGTATATTGTCACCCTGCTTACTTAACTTGTATGCAAAGTACATCATGAGAAACGCTGGGCTGGAAGAAGCACAAGCTGGAATCAAGATTGTCAGGAGAAATATCAATAACCTCAGATATGCAGATGACACCACCCTCATGGTGGAAAGTGCAGAGGAACTAAAAAGCCTCTTGATGAAAGTGAAAGAGGAGAGTGAAAAAGTTTGCTTAAACTCAACATTCAGAAAATGAAGATCAGGGCATCTAGTCCCTTCCCTTCATGGGAAATAGATGGGGAAACAGTGGGAACAGTGTCAGAGTTTATTTTGGGGTGCTCCATAATCACTGCAGATGGTGACTGCAGCCATGAAATTAAAAGACGCTTACCAACCTAGAGAGCATATTCAAAAGCAGAGACATTACTTTGCCGACTAAGGTCCGTCTAGTCAAGGCTGTGGTTTTTCCAGTGGTCATGTATGGATGTGAGAGTTGGACTGTGAAGAAGGCTGAGCACCGAAGAATTGATGCTTTTGAAGTGTGGTGTTGGAGAAGAGGCTTGAGAGTCCCTTGGACTGCAAGGAGATCAAACCAGTCCATTCTGAAGGAGATCAGCCCTGGGATTTCTTTGGAAAGAATGATGCTAAAGCTGAAACTCCAGTACTTTGGCCACCTCATGCGAAAAATTGACTAATTGGAAAAGACCCTGATGCTGGGAGGGATTGGGGGCAGGAGGATAAGGGGACGACAGAGAATGAGATGGCTGGATGGCATCACTGACACGATAGACATGAGTCTGAGTGACCTCTGGGAGCTGGTGATGGACAGGGAGGCCTGGCGTTCTGTGATTCATGGGGTTGCAAAGACTCGAACACGACTGAGCAACTGAACTGTACTGAACTGAACCAGGATATGATCTTCAAATTTTCCCTCTCTGGAGGGGTTCTTATCTTTCTGTTGTAGTTTCCATAGGCACTAAACACAGAGTTCAGAGTCCATTGGATAGGTGGCCGAACATGATCAGCATGAACAAGCCTAAGATGGAGTCCTGGCCCTATGAATTCCCTCTTCAGTCAGATATCTTATATCAAATGTTTCACATTCCTCTACCATGCTAGAAGAATTTTAGGACATCATTTTATTGTGGTAAATTTCATAGCAATATGCCTAACAGTTGATCATTAAGAAAATATTTATCCTCACTGGTATTCAGCCCTTTTGATCTGAAGTCTTACCAGTTGAGAAAGACTTATGACAACAGATACATTATTGTATCTACACATGAGTTATTTAAGCTACTAGAAATTATATTAATTATTTTCTCTGCATTTTTTCTTTTATCTCCTCCCCCTTTAAATTCATATGTGGAGTCATCGGAATCCTTGAATCTCTCCTTTTCTCTCATATTCTGCTTATTTTCTTTTTTTCTAAGTATTTTTGCAAAGACTACTCCTTGTTTTGTGTGTTCACTGAAGTTCCTGTTCTTTAATCCCATGTTCAGCTAGAGTTTTGGCAGAGATGTCACTCTGCGCCATGTAGTTCAATGGGTATTGACAAATGCATAATGTCCAGTGTCTACAATGGTACTGGGGAGAGTAGTTTCACCTCCCTAAAAATCCCTGCTGAGCTATATATTTTAAACGGTTATACTCTCTCAATTTTATCTCTACCCTGATACAAGTTTTGTGTGCTTTTATCTCAGCCTTTTCATATTAATGATTTCCTTCAAACATACATTGAAACTTGTATGTCCACTTTTATGTTATTTTATTTATTTTTAGTGAAGTATATTATTATATGTTACAGGTGTACTACATAGGGATTCACAGTTTTAAAAGGTTATACTCAATTTATAGTTACAAAATATTTTCTATATTCCCCATGTTGTATAAGTAGCTTATTTTATATGTCCACTTATTCTTTAGAGTGAGGGAGTAGGAATCCTACGCATGGAAAGTGATATGACAGAACACACAGACCTTATGGACTGAGCTTTGCATTAGTGGTCGTTTGTGCAGGGATCCTGGAACTGTCAGAAAATGATGTATCTAAGTTGGGATTACAAAACATACAGTACCTATTTCAATTTAGATGGGATGGATCAGTTACCTCCCAGATATAGTCTATTATCAAGCTGGGACTTGTGCTTCCAAATTTTGTTGAAATCTCTAATCTAATGAGGGACTACTTTCTCATTGTTTCACATATATAAATTTATAAAGTTTTAAATTTTTATTTTAATTTCAATAGCATCTTGGTAACCATGCGAGAGTTTTATGTGCAAAGTCTGCCGTGTGGTAAGTAAAATAATATAGCCTATACCAATTTGTACAATACTTAGCACTCACTGTATGCATTCTGCATTATAAATCTGTTTGCTACTATCTTCTATTTTCTTTGTGTATTCAATACTGAAATTACTTACACATTAAGACTTGTGGCTTATATATTAAAACTATATGTGTCATCTAGCAAAGGTAAAAATATGGGAGTTGTTATCAAGCACCTTTGTAAACTCTGTTGTCTAGAAGTATACCTTTATGTGGCATGTCTTATTTTTTCAAATAAATAATTCATTATTAGAACTACTTATCCATATTTTATATGGGAAAGAAGAGTATAATTAGGATGAGATATCTGCTGTTAGTCTTATCAGAGTTTCCATGTACAAAATGAGTGATACTAATCTGGCTACTTGCAAAATTTTCTGTTTGTCCTTCAATATGTTACCAATAATGGGTCTAGGTGTATAACTCTTTGATGTTCATATAACTCCTTTGTTGTTCAGATGGGTTATTTTTATAAAAGTTGAGAACTTCAGCCATTATGTGTCCAAATATATTTTTTACTTTTTTGCCTTTCTCCTCTCTTTTTGTGCCCCTATTTTGCTTATGTGGATGCCCCTGGTGGTTTTCACATTTCTCTGAGTTTCTGTTCATTTTTCTTCATTTGGTTTTCTCTCTTGTCAACTAAAAAAATATTAGTCCAAACTCGTAAATAGAGAGTTGTTTTATTTGGTGGGGATGTTAAGGACTCCGAGCCCAGAACGCAACGTCTCAGTGCCTGCAGGCATGCCAAGTCTCTTCAGTCGTGTCCGACTCTGGACTGTAGCCCAGCAGCCTCCTCTGTCCATGGGATTCTCCAGGCAAGAATACTGGAGTAGGTTGCCATGCCTTCCTCCAGGGGATCTCCCAAACTAGGGATCAAAGCTGCATGTCTTAAATCTCCTGCATTGACAGGTGGGTTCTTTATCACGAGCACCACCTGAGAAGACCAGCATCACAGTAGCCAGGAGAAAATTATTCTCAGGAGGTAGGAGAGGGAGTTAAACTATACACAAGTTTGCAACAAAGGAGGCAGGCAGTCTAAACAGTGCAGATTCTTAACTAGTCAGGAAAACAAGATATCAAGTGAAGGAATTTAGCGTTCTGTGTACGGGAAGATGGAAGCCTCTGGGCTCACTGAAGTCATTCCTTTCATATGTATCTCAGCTCTCTGGAGCCAAATCCTGTTTCCTGTCACTGTAAGGGGCTGCAGGTGAGGTGGATAGGTGCCTCTTGCATCCCCCACCCCCAGCTCATTAGCAGGCACCCTGGGGGTAGTGGTGGCATCCGCTGGATTGCAGCCCTTGTGTTCGCTTTTGGGAGCCCTCATTCACATCAGGGCTTCCCAGGTGGCACTAGTGGTAAAGAACCTGCCTGTCAATGCAAGAGACATAAGAGATGCAGGTTAAATCCCTGGGTTGGGAAGATCCCCTGGAGTAGGAAATGACAATCCACTCTAGTATTCTTGCCTGGGAAGTCCCATGGACAGAGGAGCCTGGTGGGCTACAGTCCATGGAGTCGCAAAGAATCAGACGTGACTGAAGTGACTTAGCACACATTCACACTAGGAGGCCAGAAATTGCAGATAGCTGTGGCTTTTTTTTTTTTTTTTAACCTCTTGATATGGCAGGAAGTATTTCATTTCACACTCTGTTCTTCAGAATGTGTATTCTCAATCTTCATATTTGTAGACACTCTCTTCTCTCAGCTCAAATCTACTAGCGTCTCCTAGTGAATTTCCCATTTTGATTAGCATATTGTACTTTTCAACTGCAGATTTTCCATTTGGTTCCCTTTGTGATTTCTAGCTCTTGCTATTTTCCTTTTTATAAGACATTGTTATCACCTTCATTCAATTACACAAACACAGATTCCTTTATTTCTTTGAATATAGCTGTAAAAGCTGCTTTGACATCTTTGCTAAGTTCTACATTTGACACCTTCAAAGGAAGTCTCTATTGCTTGCATTTTGTTTTTCCTATCTATGGATCACAATTCCTTATTCTTTGCATGTCTCTTTATTTTTGTTGAAAACTGGACATTTTTGATAATGAATTGTAGTCACTCTCTAGGTACCACATCCTAGTCCTCATCCTCACCCCAAGGGCCTGTTATTGTTTAAGACCTTGGCTGCAGCCTATTTCCCCCACACTTTGTAACTTCTGATGGGCTTATGCACAGTCATCTGACCAACAGGAATAAGTGTGGTCTTAGCCAAACTCTCTCAAGAGAGTTCTGTCTCTGAACTTCCAGTGAAACTTATAGATGGTCTGCCTCTTTTGGTATGGAAACCCAGCTGTTACCCTCCACAAATTGCTAACTGACTGTACTATTGTTTTTGAAAACACCCTGGGGATATAAATTGTTCCAGAATCTAATCCAATTGAAGTGGCAATTTTGCATGAATAGAGTGCTGCTGTCTCTGAGACTTCCTCAGTCTCAGGAGGGGACTTCTTAGCTGTTTCTTTTCCTACTTCTCTTTGCATAATTTTGAGCCAGTTTTACTACATCTCGCTTATTGCCAGCACTATTTCAGAGCTACTAACATTTTCTTCTCTGCTTACCACCAAAATATTCCTTAAGCATAAACTTTGCAAGCAATGTTCCAAATCAAGTCTACCTCCTTAGGAAGAGCTACAGAAATCTCTGTTCTTCCAGTACGCCTTGTCCTTGGGCAGAATACCTATGTCATTGCATTGGGCCTGAAGCTCTGGAACAAGGGTCTGCTTCTCCCCGATGAACCTGCTACTCTACAGGTGGAGTATTTCATGGTGATGAGAGTCCCTGATCTTCTTGGTTTATCCTTTCATAATGAAACTACTAATGTATTATACAAGCAAGCTGGGGTAAACAATAAATTCCAAGTATTCTCAAATGGCTACAACTGGGTTATAGCTTTTGCCCCATGAATGGAGGTTTAGTGGGTGAGGAAATTTGGATTCTCTTGGTTCTGAGGCAGGAGATAGATGGGCTCCAGGTAAGGCATTTTCAACTAGTCTGCTGTTTGCATTTCCTGAGGCAGGAGGCAAGCGGTCTTCAGGCTAGATATTTATGACCAGCCTCCTGTCTGTACTTTGAGATAGAAATAACAACAGGGACAGGATAAATAACTGGACACTTTAAGATAACAGTAATAGCAGGGACAGAGAGATGCTAAACTCTGTTTGGTCACATATTTCCCATCCTAGGCTCCTTAGAGGTGAAGAAAGAAGGGGCACCACCCCATAATAGGTGATACCAAGACCCCTCCCAATAGGCCTCTGAGCTGGACTTCATCTTGGAAAAATGTTGTGCATGCATGTTAGGGAAGATCGTAGGGCAAGGCAAGTGTGGAAAAAGAAACCAGATAACTGGTCAACGGCAACAAAGACCCAGAAGAACTGCCCTATATAAATGACTTAACCATCTCTTTTCTGTGATTCTCTTCATTAGGGGGGATGCTTACACCCTTTCTCTCCAGGTGTGTCTCTCTGCCTTGCTTCTGTGTGTGCTTTCCCACTTGTGCTTCATCTCTAATAATAAACTTTGCCTCTGTTTTTGTTTTTTTCCTCCTTGAGAAATGCATTTTTCACTAGGACAAATAGCCAGGAAATTTTCATTCTAGCTTCTAGCCCCTGATGAACTAGCGACTGGGGTTGCTGGTTTTTATCCAGGCTGCTGCTGCTAAGTCTCTTCAGTCGTGTCCGACTCTGTGAGACCCCAGAGATGGCAGCCCACCAGGCTACCGCCTCCCTAGGATTCTCCAGGCAAGAACACTGGAGTGGGTTGCCAATTCCTTCTCCAATGCATGAAAGTGAAAAGCGAAAATGAAGTCGCTCAGTCGTGTCTGACTTTTCGTGACCCCCATGGACTGCAGCCTACCAGGCTCCTCCGTCCATGGGTTTTCCAGGCAAGAGTACTGGAGTGGGTTGCCATTGCCTTCTCCCAATTCAATTCCTGGGCAGGGAAATAAGATCTTGCTTCAAGCCACCACTTACTGCTATTTCTTCTGAGATCAGTCCCACCTACCTAGAATAGATGCAATATACTGCTGAGGAGAAAGATGAGAGATTCTGGCTGCCTATGCCTCCTGGAGACAAAACGTGGCTCTAAACTAGGTGCTGGGAGAACAGGGTGTCGTTGGTCATAGTCAAAGTCATCTAGAGTAGAATTTCCTTCACACTGAGTTGGGTATGGGGGTGGGTAGAGTAGATCATGGCTTAAATTACCTCTCTCTCCCAAACAAATTTTTACTATTCTTGCACATATTTAGTAGATTTTCTTGATTAAACATTTCTTCATTTTCTATGTACTCTTAGGAAATGGTTGTTTCACTGGGAGAAGCAGGGAGGGGGTAACTCAGATGGGTAAAGAATCCGTCTGCAATGCAGGAGACCTGGGTTCAATCCTTGAGTTGGGAAGATCCCCTGGGGAAGGGATTCGTAACCCATTGCAGTATTCTTGCCTGAAGAATCCCCATGGACAGAGAAGCCTGGCAGGCTATAGCACATTGGATCATAGAGAGTCGGACATGACTGAGTGACTAACACTTTCACTTTCACTTCACTGCGAGGTGGGTTGCTGAGCTACTCATATGTCCATTCTGAAGTGAGAAAGCAAATTTTTGATGGAAGAATTTATTCTAACGGCAGTGAGATTTTGCAAGAAAAATAAAACATATTTACATGACTTAATAGCTACAAAATTCTCTATAAAAGGCTGAGGACTAGAGCAAGTCTTTGAAGATGAGATTGTGATATATAGAGTACTGAAGTCAGCACACACAAAGGGTCATTAAAGCCCTGGATAACTGAGCTCCTAAATATTGTCTTATTGGAAACCATTCACAGTTAGTCCCCTACATATGAACTTTCAAGTTGCAAACTTACAAAGATGCTAATATGTGTTCAAGTGTCCTTTCATGTGCTTGGCTTATATTATCAAGTACGTGCATCCTTTGCAAGTGGTTGTGCTTTTGTGTACGTTACAAGAGAAAAGACAAAGAGAGGGAAGAAGAAGAAGAAGTAACTGATGAACCAAAGAGATTCACCATGCAGGAAATGGCAAGATTTTCTTTATTTGAGGAGGTACTGTTAGTTCTTGAGACATAGAACCTGAATGTAGAATGGTACATGAAACTTGCAACAGCCATTTAGAATGCAATCCATTGCTACTTGCTACCATGTCACCTATGATGAGAAAAAAGACCCACAATCCAGATATTATTTGATCATTCTTTCAAGAGAATAGATAGAATTGAATCCAGCAAGGAACCGGACAGAACCTGTGTTTTCAAATCAGGAGTGAATGGAATGCAGCTTACCCTCCATCTCCTGTTTCTTATAGTCCTTCAGCTCTACCATCTCCCACCTCCCTCTTCCAGTTGGTAACTCATCTTGCCTGTTCACTTGATGCCAGCCCCTGTGTGCTGGCTATTCTATAGTACTGTTATAATTTTCAAAGTATTTTACCATGAGATTAATTTTTCTTCTGTTTTTCTTTTATATATTATCTGTGTGAAAAGTACTATAAATTTATTATAGTACAGTACTATATAGCCCATTAGGGTAGTTGGATACCTAGGATAACACTGTTGGACTTACAAACAAATTAGAGTTATGAATGTGCTCTTGCAATGGAACGTGTTTGTTTGTAGGATACTTACTATATTTAGCTTATGTAAAATATCTGTAATACATCTAGAAGTAATACGTAGAATACTCCTAGAAACTGCAGGATGTAATTAGTCACAATTCTTTTTATAGATTGTGAGAAAAAAGACACATCATACTTAAACAGTAAGGAATGTATAGAGTACATATTTTATTCACATTTGGAGGCTGAGGATGGTGCACTTAAATAAAAATAGATGTCCACGTCTGACCACAATTCTGAGTTTGTGCACTCTGTAGAGGTCATGAAAGACAGTGGGTCTCTTGGGTAAAAGATTCGTGTAGATTAATTCATTAACATCTCATGATTAAAGGTGTGAAAGAACTCATAATATTTGCTTTCATTTTGATTACAATACTTAGGATATGCTCCTGCTGCTGCTACTAAGTTGCATCAGTTGTGTCCGACTCTGTGCGACCCCATAGACGGAAGCCCACCAGGCTCCTCTGTCCCTGGGATTTTCTGGGCAAGAACACTGCAGTGGGTTGCCATTTCCTTCTCCAATGCATGAAAGTGAAAAATGAAAGTGAAGTCACTCAGTCGTGTCCGACTCTTAGCAACCCCATGGACTGTAACCTACCAGGCTCCTCCGTCCATGGGATTTCCCAGGCAAGAGAACTGGAGTATAATCACCTATTATTTCAGTTACACAGGTGTTTTTCATGATAGTTTTGTATTTTGATTTTGTGAGTTTTCAGTTTGGCATAATTATCTTTTTAAATTTTATTGAATAATAGTTGCTTTACAATGCTGTGTTAATTTTTGTGCAAAATAGTGATTCATACATACATTCCTTTTCATATTGTTATTTGTTCATTCTATATATAATAGTTTGGATCTGCTAGCCTCAAACCCCTAATCCTTGCCCCCACCGCCTACTCCTTTCCTTTGTCAACCACAAGTCTTCTCTTTGTCTGTGAGATTGTTTCTGTTTCATAGGCAAGTTCATTTGTGTCATATTTTAAATTCCATATATAAGTGGTATTTGTGTTTTCTCTTTCTGACTTACTTAGTGATAATATCAAGGTCCATCCATTGTATTATTTCTTTTATCAGTTTGATAGAATATCTTCCCAAAATTTCTCTTCTTTAGTTATTACCACTAATTGGACACAAAAATGCTGATTTGTCCTACTGTCATAGTTTCTTATTCCTTTCTGTTTTCCTCTGGTAACTCTGCCATTGACACTGCTGACTATGTGACAGCTGAAACTGAAAACATTCTTGGGTGATATTTACCCAGTTGTTTGGATTTGGTTTACTTGTGGCTGGGTCCTGGCATTTTCCGAACTCCCAGTGGGCTTCTTCCACACGACTCCCTGAGGCAGCCACAGTTACTGATTCCAAAATACCTACTCCTCTGTGTCAAAATCAATATTTGATTCTTCATCACAGGCTCTGCCTCTTCACTAACTCCTACTGACTACTGCCTTCACTTGCCACTCTCCTAACAACAACAGAAATGCCTCCTGTAGCTACTTTTGAGCACACTAAAAGTAAGATTAATAAAGGCATTCCATTCTTTTTGTAGTTTCTTTGCCAGCTTGCAATAGAATTCTCTACCATCTTCTAGCTTTAACTTGTCTGAATTTTTTGAGACTGTGAGATGGGACAACTGTAACCTCTCAAAAACCATTGTCTCTAGATTCTTGACAACTGGAGAAAATGCTACTTTCCATATGGTAGGAGACAGGTGATAGGTAGGGCTTTAGGTTCCTATAAGGTCTTCACTGATCAGAAGTGTGACGTGGTGTGTTAGTCTTGGCAGATACAGTCTGAAACTTAATTCACATTAACTTTAAAACATAAAGATGGTATGGACCCAGAATTGAATCAAGATAGCTCTAACTCTACAAGCAAGAGAATTTATTTTCCAATTATAGGAATAGATTGACTGAACAAATGGAGGAAAAAAAAAAATTTTAAATTTACAGATGTCCTGGTAAAGAGTTGATCTCCCAAGTGTAATCTTAATCTTCTGGCTTCTGGCAACTGTTGAGACTCTTCCAACAAACAAAACACTAGACTGTAATCTAATTGAATCAATGGAATTAACAACTAGGAAGTCTATTTTGGAGGAGTTATCCCACGTCCGAGGTCAGGGGCAGCGGCCGAGAGTGCCAGGCTGAGATGGCGCAGGAATGGTAGAGAGGAGCCACCCTGTGCCCGAGGCCAGGGGCAGTGGCCGGGAAGAGCCACCCCATATCCAAGGAGCTGTGACTGCGTGGGCACAGGAGGGCCTAGAGGAGCTATCCCACTTTGAAGGTCAGGAAGGGCAGCGGTGAGGAGATACCTCTCGTCCAAGGTAAGGAGCAGTGGCTGTGCTTTTCTAGAGCAGCCGTAAGAGATACCCCATGTCCAAGGTAAGAGAAACCCAAGTAAGATGGTAGGTGTTGCAAGAGGGCATCAGAGGGCAGACACACTGAAACCATACTCACAGAAAACTAGTCAATCTAATCACACTAGGACCACAGCCTTATCTAACTCAATGAAACTAAGCCTTGCCCATGGGGCCACCCAAGACAGGCGGGTCATGGTGGAGAGGTCTGACAGAATGTGGTCTACTGGAGAAGGGAATGGCAAACCACTTCAGTATTCTTGCTTTGAGAACCCCATGAACAGTGTGAAAAGGCAAAATGATAGAATACTGAAAGAGGAACTCCCCAGGTCAGTAGGTGCCCAATATGCTACTGGAGACCAGTGGAGAAATACCTCCAGAAAGAATGAAGGGATGGAGCCAAAGCAAAATCAATACCCAGCTGTGGATGTGACTCGTGATAGAAGCAAGGTCCGATGCTGTAAACAGCAATATTGCATTAGAACCTGGAATGTCAAGTCCATGAATCAAGGCAAATTGGAAGTGGTCAAACAAGAGATGGCAAGAGTGAATATGGACATTCTAGGAGTCAGTGAACTAAAATGGACTGGAACAGGTGAATTTAACTCAGATGACCATTATATCAACTAGTGAGGGCAGGAATCCCTCAGAAGAAATGGAGTAGCCATCATGGTCAACAGGAGAGTCCGAAATGCAGTACTTGGATGCAATCTGAAAAAGGACGGAATGATCTCTGTTTGTTTCCAAGGCAAACCATTCAATATCACAGTAATCCAAGCCTATGCTCCAACCAGTAATGCTGAAGAAGCTGAAGTTGAACGGTTCTATGAAGACCTACAAGACCTTTTAGAACTAACACCCAAAAGAGATGTCCTTTCCATTATAGGGGACTGGAATGCAAAAGTAAGAAGTCAAGGAACACCTGGAGTAACAGGCAAATTTTGGCCTTGGAACACAGAATGAAGCAGGGCAAAGACAGATAGAGTTTTGCCAAGAAAATGCACTGGTCATAGCAAACACCCTCTTCCAAAAACACAAGAGAATACTCTACACATGGACATCACCAGATGGTCAACACCAAAATCAGATTGTTATATGCTTTGCAGCCAAAGATGGAGAAGCTCTATACAGTCAACAAAAACAAGACCAGGAGCTGACTGTGGCTTAGAACATGAACTCCTTATTGCCAAATTCAGACTTAAATTAAAGAAAGTAGGGAAAAACGCTAGACCATTCAGGTATGACCTAAATCAAATCCCTTATGACTACATAGTGGAAGTGAGAAATAGATTTAAGGGCCTAGATCTGATAGATAGAGTGCCTGATGAACTATGGAATGAGGTCCATGACATTGTACAGGAGACAGGGATCAAGACCATCCCCATGGGAAAGAAATGCAAAAAAGCAAAATGGCTGTCTGGGGAGGCCTTACAAATAGCTGTGAAAAGAAGAGAGGTGAAAAGCAAAGGAGAAAAGGAAAGATATAAGCATCTGAATGCAGATTTCCAAAGAATAGCAGGAAGAGATAAGAAAGGCTTCCTCAGTGATCAATGCAAAGAAATAGAGGAAAACAACAGAAAGGGAAAGACTAGAGATCTCTTCAAGAAAATTAGAAATACCAAGGGAACATTTCATGCAAACAGGGCCTCAATAAAGGACACAAATGGTATTGACCTAACAGAAGCAGAAGATTTTAAGAAGAGGTGGCAAGAATACATAGAAGAACTGTACAAAAAAGATCTTCATGACTCAGATAATCACGATGGTGTGAACACTCATCTAGAGCCAGACACCCTGGAATGTGAAGTCAAGTGGGCCTTAGAAAGCATCACTACAAACAAAGCTAGTTTTGGTGATGGAATTCCAGTTGAGCTATTTCAAATCCTGAAAGATGGTGCTGTGAAAGTGCTGCACTCAATATGCCAACAAATTTGGAAAACTCAGCAGTGGCCACAGGACTGGAAAAGGTCAGTTTTCATTCCAATCCCAAAGAAAGGCAATGCAAAAGAATGCTCAAACTACCGCACAGTTGCACTCATCTCACACGATAGTAAAGTAATGCTCAAAATTCTCCAAGCCAGGCTTCAGCAATACACGAACCGTGAACTTCCTGCTGTTCAAGATGGTTTTAGAAAAGGCAGAGGAACCAGGGATCAAATTGCCAATATCCGCTGGATCATGGAAAAAGCAAGAGAGTTCCAGAAAAACATCTATTTCTGCTTCATTGAATATGCCAAAGCCTTTGACTGTGTGGATCACAGTAAACTGTGGACAATTCTGAAAGAGATGGGAATACCAGACGACTTGACCTGCCTCTTGAGAAATCTGTATGCAGGCCAGGAAGCAACAGTTAGAACTGGACGTGGAACAACAGACTGGTTCCAAATAGGAAAAGGAGTATGTCAAGGCTGTATATTGTCACCCTGCTTATTTAACTTATATGCAGAGTACATCATGAGAAACGCTGGGCTGGAAGAAACACAAGCTGCAATCAAGATTGCCAGGAGAAATATCAATAACCTCAGATATGCAGATGACACCACCCTTATGGCAGGCAGAAAGTGAAGAGGAACTAAAAAGCCTGTTGATGAAAGTGAAAGAGGAGAGTGAAAAAGTTGGCTTAAAGCTCAACATTTAGAAAATGAAGATCATGGCATCCGGTCCCATCACTTCATGCGAAATAGATGAGGAACAGTGAAAACAGTGTCAGACTTTATTTTCTGGGGCTCCAAACTGACTGCAGATGGTGATTGCAGCCATGAAATTAAAAGACGCTTACTCCTTGGAAGAAAATTATGACCAACCTAGATAGTATATTCAAAAGCAAAGACATTACTTTGCCGACTAAGGTCTGTCCAGTCAAGGCTATGGTTTTTCCTGTGGTCACGTATGGATGTGAGAGTTGGACTGTGAAGAAGTCTGAGCACTGAAGAATTGATGTGTTTGAATTATGGTGTTGGAGAAGACTCTTGAGAGTCCTTTGGACTGCAAGGAGATCCAACCAGTCCATTCTGAAAGAGATCAACCCTGGGATTTCTTTGGAAGGAATGATGCTAAAGCTGAAACTCCAATACTTTGGCCACCTCATGCGAAGAGTTGACTCATTGGAAAGGACTTTGATTCTGGGAGGGATTGGGGGCAGGAGAAGAAGGGGACGACAGAGGATGAGGTGGCTGGATGGCATCACTGACTCGATGGACGTGAGTCTGAGTGAACTCCGGGAGATGGTGATGGACAGGGAGGCCTGGCCTACTGGGATTCACGGGGTCGCAAAGAGTCGGACACGACTGAGCGACTGAACTAACTAATTAACTTCTTCTTCTGACAAGGATATCAATCCCTTGTTTATTCTGAACCCACTCTTATCACCTCATTTAATCTTAGTTAGCTCTCTCAAGGCCCCATCTTCAAATATATTCGCCTTAGTTAGGGCTTCAATGTACAGATTTTGAAAGTGAAAGTGTTAGTTGTTCCGTTGTGTTCAACTTTTTTTCACTGCATGGACTATGAGGAATTCTCCAGGAAAGAATACTGGAAGGAGTAGCCATTTCCTTCTCCAGGGGATTTTCATGATTCAGGAATCAAACCGGGGTCTCCTGTATTGCTGGTGTGTTCTTTACCATGTGAGCCACCTGGAAAACCCACAATATGAATTAGACTTATTTGACATGTTCTTTCTAGTGAAGGAAGATCACACATTCCTCCTAAGTCACTTTAGTCGTGTACTGGACCCTACGACTGTAGCCTGCCAGGCTCCTCTGTCCATGAGATTCTCCAGGCAAGAACACTGGACTGGGTTGCCATGCCTTCTTACAGGGAGTCTTCCCCACCCAGAGATCAAATTCACGTGTCTTATGTGTCTCTTGCATTAGCAGGCAGGTTCTTTATCACTAGTGCTACCTGGGAAGCCCATATAGATTTTTTGAGCACACAATTCAGCCGGTAACAAGGTCATTGCCTGCACATGGAGGTTGGCTCATTTCTTCACTTTTCTAGTTTCTAGTCAGGCAGAAAATTACTTAAATCCTTCTTTTGATTAATCAGATAACTAAAGGATCTCTCACACCTGCCTTAATTCCCCTTCCCAACTTTTATCTGAATTATTTTGCTAGTGCTGAGTAAGCAGGTAGAAAATGGCTGAGGGAAGGAGGTTCACCAATTAAAAGCAGCATGTTACTGCTGAGTAATACATAATCATATTAACAAATGTTGTTAATTTATTTTATTTCCTAGTCTTAGTGTCTGAAGATATTCACCAGTTTTCTATGTATGGTAATGCAGCGTGCTAAAATGCTTTTATTCAATTTTGTATATCTGAAAACAGCAGTTTGATGGTTACCTGCAATAGCATCTTGGGTGAAATATAAGCACTTATTGACCAAAAAAAAAAAAAAAAGTGATAACCAGTTTAAAATCTATAAACTCAGCCACACAGTAATATTTTAAATTGCAGTGTGTCAAAATTTCAGATCATATTACAATCAGATTGCATAAGCCACCATTATATACATAACTTCTAGTCTTCGACAACACTGTGGAGTCTTCTGGTAACCACAGGAAAACTGGAACACTAAACAGTGCTGTCTGCTTTGGAGACCCATAGATCACTACCATAAACTGTGGTAGGTGCTCAAAAGATGGGCATAGATGAGAATGGAACCTGGCATTAATATGCCTCTGATAAGAGAACATGAACTTCAGGTATACTTGGATGTAGGCAACTAAACTGGGAGTATCAACTCATTTCACTCATACATTTATTCAATACCTTGGGAACCGATTTCATTCCATCTACTAAATGTGTCTACTTATGACAACCCATTCCAATACTCTTGCCTGAAGAATCCCATAGACAGAGGAGACTGGTAGGCTACAGTCCATGGGGTCGCGAAGAATTGAACACAACCGAGCGACTTCACTTTCACTTTTCATTATCATGCATTGGAAAAGGAAATGGCAACCCACTCTAGTGTTTTTGCCTGGAGAATCCCAGAGATGCAGGAGCCTGGTGGGCTGCCATCTATGGGGTCTCACAGAGTTGGACACGACTGAAGTGACTAAGCAGCAGCAGCAGCAGTACCATAGAGCTATAATACAGTTTATTAGTTGGAGTCATGTTTTTGTTTTATTCTATAAATTGTTTTTAATCTTCAGTTTTACATTTTGTTTTAAAATATGCTAGAGTTCAGTGATTAGACATGGAAAATATCAGGAGTACAAATACATAACACTGAAGATGACCATAAAGTTGATAATTGTGCAAATTTGCTTCAAGATATTCTACAGTTACCTTAGACTCATCTATTTGATCACACAAATTTACTAATTCAGGGCGATTCTAGTACTACAAAAATCTGTGCTTGGTAGCGAAGATATAAAGACAATTATGTCTAATTTTTTAATGAGAATACAATTAATCTATAATATGTTATTTCTAAGCAAATGCTTCTAAAATCAAACAGAATATGTTTATTTTTATGGTTTATAAAAAGAACTCTAAACATCAAAAAGAGAATTAAAAACAACTGAAAGCACTTTTTGCCTGTTGGATTAAATTTCAGTGTATAGTTTAATATAAGTTTGGATCTGCATTGCAAAATAGTGATTTATACTTAAATGCATTTCTTGACAATACATGCTCTTAAAAAAATAAAAAAAAATTCAAAGTAGCACTTGTAATTAAACATTGTATATTTTCCTTTGCATCAAGAAATGTTAAGAATTTTGTTTAAGTGAACTTTGTAGAAAAATTATAATATATTTTTCTCAAGTATTATTTATTTATACAACTTTAACTGTGTGACAGTCATGATTTATATGCTTTAAAATGTAATAAAATGAATCAACTTAATAATATCATGACAGGTACCATTTTATTCCCATTTTAAAGATGACAAAAGGCAAATTCAAACAACTTTTCCAATTATTTCTGTTTCATGCAATAATAATATTTTTAAATCCATATGATATTTATACCTAGAATATACTACAGTAAAAGGGATATGAAGCTACAATTATTAGGGAAAAACTAGATTTAGATGATCTCAAATACCCATTTATGTCATTCATGGATAATTCATGAATTCTCTAAACTTCTCAGCTGCAAGGAAAATAGTGTAGGAAAAAACGAAGCCCTCAGATTTGGCATTCTCTGCTTTCTTCTAGAATGTTAGACATCAGATGGTAGGCACTCTGTTTGTAAGAATATATTTCTGCCCTTTATTTTTAATTGAAAGATATTAAATGTGTAAGTACTATATTTAACTAGAAGGAAGATTTGAGAATGTTCTATGAGGATAAGGAATAGCTGCCATGTCAAAGGAGAATTTCATTCGAGATACACAGTGTACACATCTAATGAGAGTCCTCACAGTTTAGGTCCAAGGAATCCACAACGAAAGTAATAACATGCACACACAAAAACACCCACACACAGAAAAATAGAGATGGTACCTACCACCACAGGACAATAACCCAAAGTTTAAGTTCTTTACTGTCCAGGGAGAGTTGATTTTCCACAAACTATCATTTAGCATCATAATGATTCAAAAGAGGGACCCCCCCCCCCCCAAAAAAAAAGGCAGAGCAAAAGGAAAAGACATTTGAAGTTTTATTTGGGGTCTGTGTTTCATTTATGGGCTTCCCAGGTGGCTCAAAACAGTAAAGAATCTGCACGCAATGTTGGAGACCTGGGTTCAATCCCTGGGTCTGGAAGATCTCCTAGAGAAGGGCATGACAACCCACTCCAGTATTCTTGCCTATAAAATTCCATGGATAGAGGGGCCTGGCGGGCTACAGTCCATGTAGTCACAGAGTTGGACACAACTGAGCGACTGACACTATGGTCACTATAAGTATTTCATTTAACCAAAAGAGAGCAAACAATACATATGGCGAACGATGTATGGAACTCTCAAGTTATTTTGCCAAGTGATGAGATGCTGCAAAACTCTGGTCATACTTCTGTTCCTTCCATTGGTTAACTGCTGGTTTGGATAGGTTATTTACTTTCACAAAATATACAAAAAATACTTTTCCACATTTGAGGGATCTCATTAGACAAACAAAAATTTGAAAATTGCTGTCTTAAAAAATGTAGAACAGAACTTAATTAGGAGTAACACTAATAAGTAGAAGGACAAACTTCTCTCCATTAAGTCAGGTTTCTATTTTGACCGAAACTTGTTTGGAAATGGTTTAAATTTGTATAGGGAGATGGACATGTTTTGTTTGTTTGTTTTTCATATCTGTGTATGTATAATCAACCATTGTATTATATGAGATATATAGGAAATATTTTGAAATTCAAGTCTGCAAGCATTATTTGTTTCCTATCTTGAGCAAACAAGAATACCCATTTTGTGCACTGTTCCTAGTAAAATAGAAAGTCCCCATCTTCTGGAAACTTATAACCACACAGATGAAAATCACAGAGATAATTCACTCTAATATTTATCAGGGTATAGTAGACAATATTTAATGCATAGATGGTCTGTATTGGGAGACTGTCCCAATTAGTAATTTCATGATGGCTGCAAACATAGCCTCCACTCCAAACTCATGGGAGAGGAAATTGAGGATTTTGAAAATATTCTTGAAAAAGGTGAACACTGAGCTGTTGAACTGTTTGTTGAAGGATAGGCAGGAGTTAATCAGGCAAATATGAGAGGAAGATGATTTCATGCAAAGGTGAAGAGAATAGATGTGGAAACATGAAGACATTGGCATACACAAAATATTGTAATGTTATATCACCTATGAATTTATTTTTACATAGCTAGGCATCTCTTTTTCTCTGAATGTGTGGCTATATGTATTTGAAGCTTTTGAATTTGTCATAATTCACTCATGTTATAACACAGTTTGTGTTAATATCCATTATTCAACTTGACCGTCAAAGTATACATATGACTCTCAGAATTCTTCTGTTTCTTTCTTTATCTATTTGTGTTGCCTATTAAGCCAACTTCAAAAGGAATTGTTTCTCTACAAACAAGATCATCATCAATACTAGCACATAAAAAATACTTTTTGGTGAGAAGTGGCAAGGAAGTACAAGATCATTGATTGGTGTCTGTATTAAACATAAATATGTATTTATTGATGGTACCTCATTTTTATATATAAAAATTTTCTAGCAACTAACCTATATTTTTAACATTTTAATTCTTACTCCTTACAATACATAGGAAAGCAGCTATCAGAAATCAGATAACACTATTTTCCTTTGCCAACACACATCAATTTACTTTTTGGTGAAAGATGCCATGCATAATATAAATTATAACTTAGGAGTTGCTCATATTGTCGGAGAAGGCAATGGCAACCCACTCCAGTACTATTGCCTGGCAAATCCCATGATTGGAGGAGCCTGGTAGGCTGTGGTCCATGGGGTTGTTAGGAGTCGGACACGACTGAGTGACTTCACTTTCACTTTTCACTTTCATGAACTGGAGAAGGAAATGGCAACGCACTCCAGTGTTCTTGCCTGGAGAATCCCAGGGACAGGGGAGCCTGGTGGGCTGCTGTCTCTGGGGTCGCACAGAGTTGGACACCACTGAAGTGACTTAGCAGCAGCAGCAGCAGCTCATATTGTGTGGAGGAGAAATTCTAAAAGTCTTAGATTTCTATAAGAAGTTAAAAGTTAATAGTGTGGATTTGGACAAAGATAATCTTGAGTTTAAATTTTTCTTCTGATACATTCCAGCTGGGTGATATTGTTTAACTTACTTTATTTTACTTATCTCAGTTTCTGCACTGGATTCCCATCATTAGTGATAGTTTTTGTGAGATTTGAGCAGTTATAGACATGTACAAAGCTTTTAGTTTATAATCTGTATATAGCATGGGCTTCACACACTGTGGGCTGTGTGTGGGTATGAATAGGCACATGTATGTATATTCTTGCTGCTGCTGCTGCTGCTGCTGCTGCTGCTGCTTAGTCACTTCAATCATGTCCAACTCTGTGTGACCCTATGAACTGCAGCCTGCCAGGCTCCTCTGTCCATGGGATTCTCCAGGCAAGAATACTTGAGTGAGTTGCCAGGCCCTCCTCCAGGGTATCTTCCTGATCCTGGGTCTTCTGCATTGCAGGCAGATTCTTTACCACTGACCCACCAGGGAAGCCCATATATATGCTTACCCATAATATATTAAGAACAGGAAAAAATGAGAAAAACTATAGCATGATATAAGGCCTGACAAAGAAACCACCAAATTCATATGGAATGAATAATTAATTTAAATCCACAAATAAGTAACATCAATTTTTAAAAATAAATAAATAAATGAATTAGTGTCATAAAAAGAAACAGCAAGAATTTTATCTGTTGTGATTTGTCTTTTCTTCTTTTTAACTTTTCCTTTAATCTCTAATACAGACTCTACAACTGACATATTACCATTCATGCAAGGAAGGTGTCACTAAAATTTGCAATCTAGAGGAAGAGGCATGAAGTATGCAAGTGATAGGGAGTGGAATGTACGTTGTCTAAACACTAAGCCCATCAAAATTATCAAACTTTGAGTTGTCTGTTATTACTTGTTTGGCAGTTGTGACTATATAATCATAACTATTACTATAATGCTTTTTAGCTTCAAGCTGTATAAATTCTGAAAGAGATGGGAATACCAGACCATCTGACCTGACTCTTGAGAAACCTATATGCAGGTCAGGAAGCAGCAGTTAGAACTGGACATGGAACAACAGGTTCCAAATAGGAAAAGGAGTACGTCAAGGCTGTATATTGTCACTCTGCTTATTTAACTTATATGCAGAGTACATCATGAGAAACGCTGGGCTGGAAGAAGCACAGGCTGGAATCAAGGTTTCCAGGAGAAATATCAATAACCTCAGATATGCAGATGACACCACCCTTATGGCAGGCAGAAAGTGAAGAGGAACTAAAAAGGCTCTTGATGAGAGTGAAAGAGGAGAGTGAAAAAGTTGGGTTACAGCTCAACATTCAGAAAACTAAGATCATGGCATCTGGTCCCATCACTTCATGGGAAATAGACGGGGAAACAGTGGGAACAGTGTCAGGCTTTATTTTGGGGGGCTCCAAACTGACTGCAGATGGTGATTGCAGCCATGAAATTAAAAGACGCTTACTCCTTCGAAGAAAAGTTAGGACCAACCTAGACAGCATATTGAAAAGCAGAGACAATACTTTGCCAAGAAAAGTCCATCTAGTTGAGATTATGGTTTTTCCAGTGGTCATGTATGGATGTGAGTTGGACTGTGAAGAAAGCTGAGTGCTGAAGAATTGATGCTTTTGAGCTGTGGTGTTGGAGAAGACTCTTGAGAGTCCTTTGGACTGCAAGGAGATCCAACAAGTCCATCCTAAAGGAGATCAGCCCTGGGTGTTCTTTGGAAGGAATGATACTGAAGCTTAAACTCCAGTACTTTGGCCACCTCATGCGAAGAGTTGACCCATTGGAAAAACTCTGATGCTGAGAGGGATTGTGGGCAGGAGGAAAAGGGGACAACAGAGGATTAGACGGCTGGATGGCATTGCTGACTCAATAGACGTGAGTTTGAGTGAACTCCGGGAGATGGTGATGGACAGGGATGCCTGGCGTGCTGCGATTCATGGGGTCGCAAAGAGTTGGACACACTGAGCGACTGAACTGAAATGAACTACGATTTAGGGCTTCCCTGGTGGCTCAGACAGTAAAACGTCTGCCTACAATGCAGGAGACCCAAGTTCAATCCCTGGGTCAGGTAGATCCTCTGGAGAAAGAAATGGCAACCCACTCCAGTACTCTTGTCTGGAAAATCCCACGGATGGAGGAGCCTGGTAGGCTACAGTTTATGAGGTTGAAAAGAGTTGGATACGACTGAATGATTTCACTTTGAATGCTTTTTAGGTGGCTCAGTGATAAAGAAGCCACTTTCCAGTGCAGGAGATGTGAGTTTGATCCCTGGTTTGGGAAGATCCTCTGGAGAAGGAAATGGCAATGCACTCCAGTATTCTTGCTTGGGAAATCCCATGGACAAAGGAGGCTGGAAGTTGGCAGTCCATGGGGTCTCAAAAGAGTTGGACATGACTTAGTCATTAAACAACAACATTGCTATTATTACATATTATTCCATTAATCAGAATATTTCAGCATGTCTGAGGTCTGGTCCTTTAACAATCGTTCCAAATGATTCAATACAAGTAACCAAAGTGACTTGAAAAGTCACTTTGAAAATGATTTGAAAAACAATGATGTAAATCTCATCCAGAAAATAGATCTATAAGTCCTATGTGGTACTAAGGAAAACTATTTTCACAGAATTTGTTAGCTTCAAGCTGTATAAAATAAATTCACTGATATGTAAATTGATTTGTTACAGGAGAGAACAATTTAGAAATCCTGAAGCTGAGTGGAGAGGGACTGCTTGAGGCAGAGACATTAAAGAACACACAATGACAGAAAATTTTAAATATTGTAAACTTGTAGTTGAATGGAAATATTCAGCACAGGGACAAACTATCCTGTGTAAATTTGGAGCCCCTGAGTAATTTATTCAATATAGCTTTTTACAAGCATGCTTTGTTTTCAAAAATATGCTTTCCCATTTATTATATTTGCTAAAACTTTACTGGAAAGACAATACTTAGCAGTCTCGGCTTTCAAGGTGCTTATAAATCGAGAGGTAAGAAAGTCATCAACAGTTAATTTGAAAATCAAGCTGCTGATTAGCAGTACAAGACAACAGGAGAACAGATGTCATAAGTAGTAAGTGATTAATTGCCCCTTGAATTACATTGACAGTATTTGATAGAGGACTTCAAAGAACGAAGTTATCTGATGACCGTGAGTCATTCCAAGGTGAACCTATGCCAAGGGCCTCTTGGTTTTAAAAGTAGGCAGAAGGAAACAGCACTGCAAAGCCCTCCAAAGGTGTCTGTAAGATTAAAAAAAAAAATTAATTCCTTCTATGTGATTGGTGGGGCTTCCCTGGTGGCTCAGACAGTAAAGAATCTGTGTGCAATGTGATTGGAACTATGCCATATGCTATATACATTAGTTTATACATGTATACATTTATATACATTTATTTAATCTTTACAACCTGGGAATCATATACTAGCACCTAGTTTACAGATTAGACAAGCAAGATTAACAAAGTAAGTAACTAAGTAATCCAAAGTCATGTAACAACTGAGTACAAGATTTAAATCCTGACTGGTAACTCCAAATCTTGTTCATGTCACATTGCAAATCCGCCTGAAATGCAGGCACTGCAGGAGACAGGAGTTCAATCCCTGGGTACAGAAGATCCCCTGGAAGAGGAAATGACAACCCACTCCAGCACTCTTGCCTGGGAAAGTCATGGACAGAAGAGCCTGGTAGGCTACAGTCCATAGCATTGCAGAGTCAGACATGACTGAAATGACTTAGCATATCTGAATAGCAGGTGTAATACCTCGATTAATCGGAAGAAATAATAATATGGAAACAGGTGATTATGTCAGACCAACAAATTTTAACTATAATTCCAGTTGGAGTGCATTTTGATACCACCAGTTTTAGGAGTTTAGAAGTTTTGATTTTTCTCTCTGTGTCCTGTCCTCTGACAGATTCAGTTTTCTTTTTGACCACCGATTTAACTATTGTTGCAGTTACCTAAAGGTTCTATCTGGTTTTAACTGTGCTCAAATGCTTAAGATATATTTTTGCAGCAAAAAATATTATTGCATTTCTTCACAACATTGCAAAATTACTTGAAATGAAATAGGGAGCGTTACTTAATAGCAACAACAGCAAAAGCTTGATTGAAGAAAGAAAAATGCATTTTTCATTTTTTTAAAGATTTTTTATCTGGACCACTTTTTAAAAGTCTTTATTGAAATTGCTACAATTTTGCTTCCATTTTGTGTTGCTTTTTCTTTTTGGCCATGAGGCACATGGAATTGAACCCACAACTCCATTCACTGGAAGGCAAAGTCTCAATCACTGGGCTACCAGGGAAGTCCCAAAAATGAATTTTTCTTATTTTCTTTTGTGATTTTATTTAACTTTTAGTGCTGTAAATTATATTTAGTTTTAACAAGCCAGTTTTATCTAGTGTACGAGAAATGAATGTTTTGGTACGCTAGGACTATAGATTGTGATCAAAAGTTTCAAACAATGTCTTCGAGTTTCATCCATGCCAAAGACATGAAGCTAAATGAGACAAGCAAGTCAGAGAAGCACAAATACTGCTTGATTCGATTATCTGGGGTATCTAAAATAGTCAAAATCATTAAAACAGAAAGCAGAATTGTCATTTCCCAGGGATGAGGGTGGTGAAAGAAACAGGGAGGTGGATTTCAGTCATGCAAGATGAAAAGTTCCAGAGATCCATGGAACAGCATTGTCTGTATAGTTAACAATATGTTAATGCATGCAAAGTTAATGCATATATTGTCTTCCCCACTGCATGGTATTGTTGCAAGCACAGCAATAATGAAACAGGAAGTCAAACGGCCTGAGCACAGCATTTAGCTGTGTATTTGAAGGAATTATTTTGCTTTCCCCTCTAGTGGGAAATTGTGAAATCTTTGACTAAATAAATACCCAAATGATGTCTATTTATTGTCTTCTTGGGAGCTCAAATGCACAGTCTGTTTCTTCTTATCTTCAGATGCTTTTTTATGTGTTTGTTTAAAGTCATATATAATTTAATGAAAATAAAAATACCTAATTTCAGAACTATGGGGAAGTGTTGCCAGGATGTTTGGTTTAGAATAGTAAAAGCTACAGGCTCAGTATTATAAAGAGAAAGACTGATACTTGTTTTACTTTTCAAAATTTGCCCAATTTTCTTTTCAAATCTCACATTAACTCCAGAAACTATTAAAAAAAAAGGTGGCTCACCACTCATGATTGATGGCGTTCTTATGTTTTTGTTTTCAAGAGTAGTTGACTTACAATGTCACCTTAGTTTTGGGTGTACAGCAAATATATATATTTCAGATTCCTTGTCTTTATAGGTTATTATAAAATATTGAGTATAGGTCCCTGTGCTATACAGTAGGTCCTTGTTGTTTACTTATTTTATATATAGTACTGTGTATATGCTAATCCCAAACTCCTAATTTAACTCTCCTCTCTTTACCCTTTGGTAACCATAAGTTTGTTCTCTATGTCCATGAATTCATTTCCATTTTTGTAAATAAATTCATTTGCATAATTTTTTTTAGATTCCATATACAACTGATATCATATTTGTCTTTCTCTTTCTGACTTACTTCACGTACTATGATAATCCCTAAGACCAAGTGTGTTGCTGTAAACAGCAGAGTTGATATAGTTTTAAAAGGAGATAGTCTCAGAATGGGTCTGTAAACCCATTCTAGGTTTATCTCCCAGTTCTTAAGCATATACTTGGGTAAATGTAGCCAGTATCTCAGAGAAGGCAATGGCAACCCACTCCTGTACCCTCGCCTGGAAAATCCCAGGGCCAGAGGAGCCCGGTAGGCTGCAGTCCATGATGTCGCTAAGAGTCAGACACGACTGAGCAATTTCACTTTCACTTTTCACTTTCATGTATTGGAGAAGGAAATGGCAACCCACTCCAGTGTTTTTGCCTGGAGAATCCCAGGGATGGGGGAGCCTGGTGGGCTTCCGTCTATGATGTCTCACAGAGTCAGACACGAATGAAGCGACTTAGCAGCAGCAGCAGCAACAGCCAGTATCTAGCAGAATCCTTACCTTGTCTCCAACTCATGAAGTGAAGCTACTTAAATTCATAAATGCCATGCTTAAGCCTACAGAGCTCTGGTAACCTACAAAGATATTCAATGAAAGTGAAATTACATTACTGGGAAAATAGCAAAAAAAAGATTGATGGCAATTTCCAAAGGCTATCTAAGGACCATCATATAGCTAGGAACTTCAGGAATCTATCTATAAAACAATTTCATAGTGCCATAAGATACCAGAAAGATTTCTAGGCCAATCTCCTGACTTTTAATTACAAGGAAATGAATAAAACTTTTAACAAAGACTGTACCCATTCATAGTTACTGATTTTATTTCCTGAGAAATGAGTTGGGGCAGGAATTGTTTTAGGAAATGTTATCACTAGCTCCATTTTTTAGACAAGCATATTAAACTCACCTCACAGATCTAATAAGCAGGGAGCTGAGTTTCAAACCCAGGTCTTCTTGACTATCTGCCTGCAATGCAGGAGACCTGGGTTTTTTCCCTAGGTCAGGAAGATCCCTTGAAGAAGGGAATGACAACCCAGTTCAGTATTCTTGCCTAGAGAATTCCATGGACAGAGGAGCCTGGTGGGCTACAGTCCACAGGGTCGCAGAGTTGGACAGGACTGAGTGACTAACACTTTCACTCTTTGACTCTAAAAATCTTTGCTTATTCCTTTACATTATACAGGTACACTTTGGTATTATGAAGAAAAGTAGAAAATTTATTTTTTCCTCTTAGCCTGTATTCTTATGCTTGGGGATAGGCAAGCATGGCATCCTTCTTGTCTTCAGGCACAGGGATATACATTCACCCTCTTATGAGTGGATCAGCGTGGAATCTTTCAGTTGGATTTCTCCAAGTGTAAATGTGGGCGGGTGGGATGCTGTTGTTTCACCAGAATGTAGGTGTGTGTGTTTTGTTGGTGGCATTGGGATGGTCAACAGGTTTCAGCAGAGATATGAGGGAGCAAAAAATAACTAGTATTCATGAAAATGATGATACCAACTCACATTTATTGAACATTTCCTGTGTGCAAAAGGAGAGGAAATCACCTCCTCTCTATATGGTCTGCATTAGTCCTAGGTTACATGGCTTAGAAACTCTTAGAAGATAAGAGCCATAAGTAAAATTTGTGACTCTAAAGGTATTTTAACAGTATTCAGAGAAAGTGATTGTTGAGTTAATTCAAAGTAAATATAAGAGGCATTCCACAGATCAAAGCAAAGGATTCACATTTGTACTTATTTTTACTTAGCAAAGTTTCAATAGTCTTGGATGAACGTTGATTAAATAATAGCAGAATAAAATGACAGCAATACATCTCTTTTTCCTTATCTGTGCTCAAGAAAGAAGACTCATAGGAGACAATGTGTGAGAGCATGTGGCTTCTATTTGATTTAGAAATTTGCCCCCTGCAATCAGTTGCTATGAAAAGTCAGCTATGATCATCTTTTCTGCTTCTTAGTATTGTTAAATGCTGAAAAAGCACCTCTGCCTCTGTTCTCAAGAACTAAGGTAAGCCCTTTTTCCTTGTATGTCCTCTTTGAAGCCTATAAGCATTCTGCAAAAAAGAAAAATAATATGAGCTTTGGGCTCAGAAATAACTGTCATCTCAGTGGTTTAGTAAGAAAGTCGGCAGTTTGAGGAGAAAAAAATTCCCATGTGGCAGATTCATACGTGGCAAAGTCTTGCAGAATGAATGTAAATCATTTCTGGAATCATTCCATATGTTTATTTAAAAGGGACTTCATTTCACCTTTATTCTAATAAAAAATATACTTTAGTGTATTTAGTGGGTAATTAGAATATGAAAGAAAATGACACTGAGAGAAACATCCAAAGATAAAATATTTCTCTTCCTGAAAAAAAAAATGTTTGGAGAAAATCTCAAACTCATTACACAAGTGAATCTTGCTTTTAGAGGTGGGTGAAGGACCCATTGATGATGATCAGCCACTTCTAAAGGAGTTTACCTTTAGGAGGCTTTCTGATTTTCCATTGACCCACTTCCAGGATCTCTTTTTCAATTATCAATCATGTAAGTTAAGCATCTTAGCCTGGAACATGAGCAGGAGGTAGAGAATTTTCTTCTCTAGAATATATGCAGATTTCCAGTTCAAATGGTAATATCTGCTTTTAAAGGGTTTTTTTTTTTTCTTTTTTAATAAAGGAAATTATATTCTTGGTGTATATTTGAATACAAAGATTAATTATATTTAATTTTGTGTTGTGATGGCTAATTTTATATGCCCATTTGACTGAACCACAAGTGTCTGAGATTTGGTCAAACAGTACTCTGGATATTTCTATGAGGGTGTTTCTGGATGAGATTAGCATTTCAATCAGTGCAATAAGTAGAGGAGATTGCTCGCTCCACTGTGAGTCTCCTCCTAAACAACAAGACCTGAATAGAACCAAAAGCCTGAGTAAGAAAAATTCTTTTTGCTCAAATGTTTTCACTGGGAAATCAGTCATTGTCTGGCTTTGCCCTGAAACTGAAACACTGGATCCTCCCGAGTTGGGTCTCCAACCTGCTGGCTTTCAGACTGAAGCAAACACCATTAGCTCTCCTGGTTCTATAGCTTGGTGACTGCAATCTGTGAGACTTCTCAACTTCCATAATCATGTGAGTCAATTCCTTATTCCAAAGGAAGAAAAGTACACACACACACATACATATACTACTGGGTAATAATAGCATGTTTATAGGATTATAGGGTACACATTTTTATATACATATGTTCAATGTAATTAACATTTACATTAAGGAATGTAATTATGTTATACATAAGTGTATTATAATATACTTTGACTTGTACTGATAGTGAGAAACATGTTTTTCTCCCCCAAGAGCATCTTTTCTAACCTGCCCATGGTTTTCATGGGAGCACATAGAAAAACTACAATCCAGGTATTAAGTAAAAGTGGAATCAGAGGTGAATATGTCCACCAGGACTTCCAGTTGCTTCATCAAAGTTCCCAGGACTGATGCACAGTACCTGCTTAGAACTGCCAAAAGGCTCTTTGGAAAAATGCCTTATTATTTCCTCTAATCTTTCAAAGATTGCTGCTGCAAATTCTACCAAGCAGAGATGGAAGAATCTGACCTTAGCAACTTTAAAGAGGAGTTCAGAAAACACAGACATACCTGGCTCACCAAAAAATAAAAAGTGAAAATATAAAGTTGTCATCTGCAAACTCAGTTAATTCAGGAACTAATCTGATTCCTGTGAAAGCCATATAATTCACAGGAAACTAAGGTCATCAGTTTAACAAATTTCAGACAAAGGAAAAACCATTGAAAGTCTGCAAGAATGAAGACAGTTCTGTGTAAGTGATGTTTGAGGAATCTACCTTTGAAAGGACATATATAGAAGAACTATTTACCAACAATTTGGTGCTTCTCTTAATTGGCAAGAAGCTAAATGGGTATAACGTGCTTCCAAAGAAAAAGACCAATTGTGAATGGGGTGGAAAAATAACTTACTTCTGAGAAATTAATATAATTGATAAAACAAGGCATGATGGATAAATAAGAGATGGAAGACTTCCTCCTTAGACTTAAGCTATAGAAGAAACATGAGGACGCTCTTCACATCCTGGGAAGGACTCATCTGGGGCTTCCCTGTGGTTCAGACAGTAAAGAATCTGCCTAGGGAAGATCCTGATCCGATCCCCTGGGTTGAGCAGATCTCCTGGAGAAAGGAATGGCAACCCACTCCAGTATTCTTGCCTGAAGAATTCCATGGATAGAGGAAATTGGCAAGCTAGAGTCCATGAGGTCACAAAGAGTCAAACATGACTGAGCGCCTAACCCACAGCAGTTAATGATGTTGAGCACCTTTTCCTGTGCTAGTTGACTGTTTTCATATCTTCTTCAATGTCTGATGCCTTCTAGCAGGCCAAGGCTCCTCTTCTTGGGTGTCATCAAAAAGAGACTTGTACCTGTCCAAGGTGCTACAGGTCAATGAGAAAGGCATGGAGGCCACGGCCGCTACTTCTGCCATATGTAAGAATCATCCCCAGGTTGTGTGCAGACTACCCTTTCTTCTTGTTTGTCCAGCACAGCGAAACCAATGATCTTCTTTACCATGGCTGATTTTCCTCCCTGTAAGAAAATAGTTGGTGTAACTGATAACCATTATCCTGTCTCCTACTGATTCACTTTTCCTCTGATACTTCACAATGTGTCTGCAACCCCAAATGACCTTTGGTGACAATTCAAAGATAAGGAACAAAAAAATCTAAATAATTAAATATAGCTGATTTTGTTTCTCTGGAGAGCCTCGATACATGTGTAGATTCACTTAAAAAATAAATGTGTTTAAATGTATACAGGTATTTATTTGCACACATTCATATATGCAATGCATTATGCATATCAAAATAAATATTTAAAACCATATCATATATTATATATAGAGGACAGAGTGATAGAGAAAGGAAATGATATTAAATGGTAATGACTAAAAAGTCATCAGAATTTATGATAAAAGTAGAGAAGAAACAGAAACTTTTAAAATTCACCATTGTAGCTTCCATTTTTAGTTTCACCTTTACTGGTAATTAAAATCCAGGTATGTTGTTGAGAGTTTGGGCAGGGTGGATAAAAGTATCTCTTTTAATTCTATGTAGGACATTGAAAAGAATTCAAATGTTGGATGATGATAGCACTGGGAAACTGAACAGTGAGAAAATCTTGGGCAGTCAACATCAGTCACCATTTTGCCTTGGTGGTAGAATTCACAGAAGGAACAAGCTAGACATAAAACAAATAAGAATGCAGGGCCTCCCCATCACCCACTGAGGTCAGAAGAAGGTTTTGGTTCTAGAGGCCTCCAAGGTAACTGAAAAGGTTTCCATGCTTTATAATGCTACCTGGGAAGAAGGCAGTCCTGAAGCCCGGAATCAGCATTTGACTATTTGGGAGAATATCTGAAAGTTGCATAATGTACTAGATCCCTGTGCTAAGTCACTTCAGTCATCTCTGACTCTTTGTGACGCCATGGACTGTAGCCTGCCAGGCTCCTCTATCCATAGGATTCTCCAGGCAAGAATACTGGTGTGAGTTGCCAATTTCCTACTCCAGGGGATCCACCCAACCCAGGGATTGAACCCGTGTCTCATGCATCTCCTGAATTGGCAGACGGGTTCTTTACCACTAGCACCACCTGGGAAGCCCTCCTGATGTGGCCAATTCAAGGTCATGATTTGACTCATAGTTATCATCTTTTCCGTGAAGAAATCTTCTTTACCTCTACTTAGAACTGACCATTTATTTTATTTATTGTTGTTCAGTCATTGTGTCTGACTCTTTGAGATTCCATGAATGCAGCACATTGGGCTTCCCTGTCCCTCACCATCTCCTGGAGTTTGCTCAGACTCATGTCCATTGAGTCAGGGATGCCATCTAACCATCTCATTCCCTGTCATCCACTTCTCCTGCCCTCAATCTTTCCAGCATCAGGGTATTTTCCAGTGATTTGACTCTTTGGATCAGGGTGCCAAAGTATTGGAGTTTCAGCTTCAGCATCAATCTTTTCAATGAATATTCAGGGTTGATTTCCTTTAGAAAATCAAAGAATACTGGTTTGATGTCCTTCCCAAGAGTCTTCTCCAGCACCACAATTGGAAAGCATCTATTCTTTGGCACTGAGCCTTCTTTACAGTCCAACTCCCACATCTGTACATGACTACTGGAAAAAACATAGCTTTGACTATATGGACCTTTGTTGGCAAAGTGATGTCTCTGTTTTAACATGCTGTCTATTTTTATTTCAGATATATTAAAGTTTTATTTATTTTACTTTAGTTAAGATATGCATCTTAGAATTCACATATATGGATTTTTATGCTTTAACAGCATGTATGTACTCTTTTAGAAGAAGGCAATGGCAAACCACTCCAGTACTGTTGCCTGGAAAATCCCATGGATGGAGGCGCCTGGTAGACTGCAGTCCATGGGGTCGCTAAGAGTCGGACACGACTGAGTGACTTCATTTTCACGCACTGGAGAAAGAAATGGCAACCCACTCCAGTGTTCTTGCCTGGAGAATCCCAGGGATGGGGGAGGCTGGTGGGCTGCCGTCTATGGGGTCGCACAGAATCGGACACAACTGAAGCGATTTAGCAGCAGCATGTACTCTGTTGCTGTTATATTACATGTCTTGTGACTCTGACTCTGGAAATATTTTATTTTTATTTTGCAGTTGTTTTCCTTACTCTTTCCAACACTTTACTGTAAATCACAAAGAACAAACATTATCATATATATGTGTGTGTGTATATATATATATATATATATATAATCTTCTTTACCTTAGCTATATGCTTCTAAAATTTTATTCTACAAAGAATTACATGAATAGCTTAATGAAGCATATGTTGCTGGGCCCCACCTCAGAGCTTCTGATTCAGTAGATCTGGGTGATGCAGCTGTGAAACTGACGTTACTGACTGTTGTCATCTTAGCAACAATGCATTGAACATGATTGTCCTATTATAGCACCTGACAATTGGTAAGGTCAAAATTAAACTCCTAATAAATGCATAAAGAAATGATAATTTCAATATAACTTGTTTTTTGGCTCTAAGCTTAGAAAACAAGATCAGCTTTCATTCTCGAGTAGAGAACCTTAGAAGATTATTTGAAGGAGTTTGAATACAACAGGCCATGTTTTCTTCCCCTTCTATTCACATACAAATTGTATGTACACATGTGCATGACTGTGTGTGTATAGTGCTAACTTTTAAGGTGAAGATATAACCTTCTACCTTTTATATTTCTGCATGTGGCTTTTAAGACTAAATTCCTACATAACCAAAGGGATATCATCCCACTTCTAACATTTCAGTTAAATTCTGTTATCACCAAATGTCAATTCCACATTCACATTTCCTCATTTACTCTGAAAGTGGATTTCAATGTCTTTATAAAATATTCAGGATTCAACCAAGGATTATATATTGTATTTGATTATTGTCTCTAATCTCTAATTTTAGAACAGTCTCCATTCTTTTCATTATATGATTCTTTTAAAGTTTCAAATCAAATCCCATTATACTGTATAATCAGTCATATTCTGTATTTGCCAGGTTATTTACTCATGATCTATTTTGCATTAAACATTTTTTGACAAGAGAACTCAGCAGAGTTTTCTTTTTGATGTAGAGTACACTTTTTGCATTGTGCCAGAAGACATATGATTTCAGATTCCCCCAAAATCGGTGATGGTAAATTTAATCAGTTGCTTAAACTGATAGGCACCAGATATCTCCATTTTAAAAGTATACTGTACCTTCATAGACTTCCCTGGTGGCTCAGATGTTAAAGAGTCTGCCTGCAATGCAGGAGACCCAGGTTCCATCACTGGGATGGGAAGATCCCCTGGATCAGGAAACGGCAACCCATTCCAGTATTCTTGCCTGGAGAATCCCATGGATAGAAAAACCTGGCAGGCTACAGCCCATGGGGTCGCAAAGATTCGGAAACAACTGAGCGACTTCACATTCACACCTTCATAATTACAATTTGTAAGCAGTTTATGAGGTGATATTTTGAGATAATAATATTATCTTGTGGCCTAAATACTTACAACAAATGATTTTGCATGCATGATGATGCTTGCCTAAGTATTACTTTAATCATTACAAAATGATAGCTTTCTTATTATAACATATTTTCCTTTCAGGTGTGCTCTCATTAGTCTTTGGGGACCTGCTTGCTTTCTGGCCAAAGTGCTTGAAGCTGGTACTATATTTTTCCTGCCCCATATTCAAAATAACCTACTTTTGTAATGGTTCAGGAACTTTCAGAAGGAAATGGTACTTGGAGCAAATAACTGTGTTAGATGAAAATACTAACCTTTCATTGGTTAGAGTTAGAAAAAACATGTATTTATTTTTATACTTATAAATATTTGAGTTCATGTTGGCATTTCTAATTCAAATTTGCAACTGGAAGATTTTCCCTTTCTTCACTTTTTAATTTTCTCTTACAGAGGAAATCTTGGATCCTATGAATATTAATATATTTACCTACTTATTTCATATTACAATGTTCATAAAATAATTTCAGAATTACAATACCAGTATTACTTCTACAAATAAACCACCTAATTGAAGTTTAAGATTTCTCTCTGTTTGCCCTTAGAGTATGTCCTTCTAAGGATATAAAATCATTTTGCCATTTTAAAAATTTAGTTGAGAGGAAGTTTTCACCTTTGAGATGTAGAGAGAGCAAGCAAAAGCATTGCTATCACCTTTATAATAAGGAAATCCTGGAAAAAATGCAAATCAATTTCTTTTCTAGAATCCATTAGAAAAATAAGGTTGAAAGGTATACAACTGTCATGAGATCTGGAGAGAGACAGGAACCTTCAGGGAGATACAGGACCTGAAGATTTGCTTGTTTGGGTAGATATTGCCAGACTATGCAAGTTTAAAAGGAGATTAAGCTAGAAATTGTTAATAAATTGCTAAAGCATAATTGATGGCTAGCAAAGAGATCTTGAACAAAGAGGAATTTGATCCTCTTGTAGGCTTTTCATCACAAGGAAAAGTGGTAGTATTTTGAGAAAGATTCTCTGATGATGATGGTTCAGAGTGGATATTGGCCCAGATCAATCTTGTCCCTTTTATCTATGAGCCAAAACCTTTACTTTGTAGAGGAAAGGGAAAATAAAAATGGTAGTTTTTACTTAAAAAAGTAATGAGGAGGTTAGAATAAATTCCGTCATACTAGATTATAATTAGAAATCAGCATGCACTCTAGGTAATTTTATCATACATAGATAAAGGGAAATAAATATAATTGTGTCTACATGGGTTGTTACACATACAATTTATATGTGTTTTCTCTGTTGTGATGGTCTAGATACAGATAACATAGTCAGTCAGTTCAGTCACTCAGTCGTGTCTGACTTTGCGACCCCACAGACAGCAGCATTCCAAACGTCTCTGTCCATCACCAACACCCGGAGTACACCCAAACCCATGTCCATTGAGTCGGTGATGCCATCAAACCATCTCATCCTCTGTCCTCCCCTTCTCCTCCTGCCCTCAATCTTTCCCAGCACCAGGGTCTTTCCAATGAGTCAGCTCTTCGCATCAGGTGGCCAAAGGATTGGAGTTTCAGCTTCAACATCAGTCCTTCCAATGAACACCCAGGACTGATCTCCTTTAGGATGGACTAGTTGGATTTCCTTGCAGTCCAAGGGACTCTCAAGAGTCTTCTCCAACACCACAGTTCAAAAGCATCAATTCTTCTATGCTCAGCTTTCTTTATAGTCCAATTCTCACATCCATACATGACCACTGGAAAAACCATAGCCTTGACTAGATGGAACTTGTTGGCAAAGTAATGTCTCTGCTTTTTAATATGCTGTCTACGTTGATCATAACTTTCCTTCCAAGGAGTAAGCATCTTCCAATTTCATGGCTGCAATCACAATTTGCAGTGATTTTGGAGCCCAGAAAAATAAAGTCAGCTACTGTTCCCACTGTTTCCTCATTTATTTGCCACGAAGTGATGAGATCAGATGCCATGATCTTCATTTTCTGAATGTTGAGCGTTAATCCAACAATTTCACTCTCCGCTTTCACTTTCATCAAGAGGCTCTTTAGTTCTACTTCACTTTCTGCCATAAGGGAGTGTCATCTGCATATCTGAGGTTATTGATATTTCTCCTGGCAATCTTGATTCCAGCTTATGCTTCCTCTGGTTCAGCAATTCTCATGATGTACTCTGCATATAAGTTAAATAAGCAGGAAGACAATATACAGCCTTGACATATTCCTTTTCCTATTTGGAACCAGTCTGTTGTTCCATGTCCAATTCTAACTGTTGCTTCTAGACCTGATACAGGTTTCTCAAGAGGCAGGTCAGGTGGTCTGGTATTCCCATCTCTTTCAGAATTGTCCACAGTTTATTGTGATCCACACAGTCAAAGGCTTTGGCATAGTCAATAAAGTGGAAATAGATGTTTTTCTGGAACTCTCTTGCTTTTTGATGATCCAGCAGATGTTGGCAATTTGATTTGTGGTTCCTCTGCTTTTTCTAAAACCAGCTTGAACATCTGGAAGTTCACAGTTCATGTATTGCTGAAGCCTGGCTTGGAGAATTTTAAGGATCATTTTACTAGCATGTGAGATGAATGCAATTTTGCAGTCATTTGAGCATTCTTTGGCATTGCCTTTCTTTGGGATTGGAATGAAAACTGACCTTTTCAAGTTCAGTGGCCACTGCTGAGTTTTCCAAATTTGTTGGCATATTGAGTGCAGCACTTTCACAGCATCATCTTTCAGGATTTGAAATAGTTCAACTGGAATTTCATCACCTCCACTAGCTTTGTTCATAGTGATGCTTTCTAAGGCCCACTTGACTTCCCATTCCAGGATGGCTCTAGGTGAATGATCACACCGTCATGATTATCTGGGTCATAAAGATCTTTTTTGTACAGTTCTTCTGTGTATTCTTGCCACCTCTTAATATCTTATCCTTCTGTTAGGTCCCTACCATTTCTGTCCTTTATTGAGCCCATCTTTGCACAAAATGTTCCCAGTATTCTTGCCTTGAGAACCCCATAAACAGTATGAAAAGGCAAAAAGATAGAACACTGAAATTGAACTCCCCATATCACTATGTGCCAAATATGCTACTGGAGATCAATAGAGAAATAGCACCAGAAAGAATGAAGGGATCCAGCCAAAGCAAAAACAACACCCAGTTATGGGTGGGACTGGTTATAGAAGCAACGTTTGATGATGTAAAGAACAATATTGCGTAGGACCTGGAAAGTTAGGTCCATGAATCAAGGCAAATTGGAAGTGGTCAAACAGGAGATGACAAGAGTGAACATCGACATTCTAGGAATCAGCAAACTAAGATGAAATGGAATGGGTGCATTTAACTCAGATGACCATTATATCTACTACAGTGGGAAGGAATCCCTTAGAAGAAATGGAGTGGTTCATAGTCAACAAAAGAATCTGAAATGCAGTACTTGGATTCAATCTCAAAAACGACAGAATGATCTCTGTTCATTTCCAAGGCAAACCATTCAATATCGTGGTAATCCAAGTCTATGCCCCAACCAGTAACACTGAAGAAGCTGAAGCTGAATGATTCTATGAAGACCTACAAGACCTTCTAGAACTAGCACCCCAAAAAATGCTCTTTTCATTGTAGGGGACTGGAATGCAAAAGTAGGAAGTCAAGAAACACCTGGAGTAACAGGCAAATTTGGCCTTGGAGTACAGAATGAAGCAGGGCAAAGACTAATAGAGTTCTGCGAAGAGAACGCACTGGTCATAGCAAACACCCTCTTCCAACAAGACAAGACTCTACACGTGGACATCACCAGATGGTCGACACCAAAATCAGATTGATTATATTCTTTGCAGCCAAAGCTGGAGAAGCTCTATACAGTCAGCAAAAACAAGACCAGGAGCTGACTGTGGCTCAGATCATGAGCTCCTTATTGCCAAATTCAGACTGAAATTGAAAAAAAGTGGAGAAAACCACTAGACCATTTAGGTATGAGCTAAATCAAATTCCTTATGATTATACAATGGAAGTGAGAAATAGATTTAAGGGACTAAATCTGATAGACAGAGTGCCAGATGAACTATGGACAGAGATTTCTTGACATTGTACAGGAAACAGGAATCAAGACCGTCCCCAAGAAAAAGAAATGCAAAAAAAGCAAAGTGGCTCTCTGAGGAGGCCTTACATATAGCTGGGAAAAAAAGGAAAGGGAAAAGCAAAAGAGATAAAGAAAGATATACCCATTTGAATGCAGAGTTCCAAAGAATAGCAAGAGAGAAGAAAGCTTTCCTCAGGGATCAATGCATAGAAATAGAGGAAAACAATAGAATAGAAAAGACTAGAGATCTCCTTAAGAAAATTAGAGATACCAAGGGAACATTTCATGCAAAGATAACACAGTAGAGTGAACAAAACCTGGGACACAGATTTGGTTTCTAAACACTAAACACCATTCACCATACAGATAATGCTATTCACTATATAGAGTGAAGTAAGTCAAAAAGAGAAAAATAAATGCATTAACACTTATTTGTGGAACTGGAAAAATGGTATAAGTGATCTTCTTTACAGAAAACAAAAGGATGGACACCAAGGATAGAAGGGGAGCATGAAATGAATTGAGAGATTGGGATTGACATATACACATTATTGATAGTATATATGAAATAGATAACTAATGTAGCTAATGAGAACCTAGTGTATAGCACAGGAAACTCTACTCAGCAGGAAGAAAATCTTAAAAAGTGAGCATATATGCATACATATAGTTGATTCACTTTTCTGTACAGTAGAAACTTAACACAACATTGTAAAGCAACTATAGTGGAAGTGA
Organism: Budorcas taxicolor; assembly: GCF_023091745.1. Lineage (NCBI taxonomy): Eukaryota > Metazoa > Chordata > Mammalia > Artiodactyla > Bovidae > Budorcas > Budorcas taxicolor. Next base: position 119,386,709 of record NC_068911.1, read on the forward strand.
AAGTCGCTCAGTCATGTCTGACTCTTTGCAACCCCATGGACTGCCCTTGGAATTCTCCAGGCCAGAATACTGGAATACTGGAGTGGGTAGCCTATCCCTTCTCCAGGGGATCTTCCCAACCCAGGGACTGAACCCAGGTCTCCAGCATTGCAGGCAGATTCTTTACCAGGTGAGCCACAAGCAACTATACTCCAATAAAGTTTAATTTTTAAAAAAGGAACAGAACTCAACAAAATAGCTAATTCTAGCAATAAAGCAAGAAACATGAGTCAGACACACCTAGTTCTCGAATGTAAGGAAGGGGAAAAAAAAAGAAGGCATGTGAAACAGCTTCCAATGGAACAATCTGAGTAGCAATATAAATCATGATAATTATATTGAATTACAATCAAAATAATAAAGCAAGTATCAGGGAGTTCGTGCTGATGTAAATTAATAGTAGCATAAATAAATAAATGAATGGGGAGAGGGGACACATTGCCTACAGAAAAATTCCAGATTATGAATGGTAAATGAGTGAGGGATACAGAAAGTGATTACAGTTAATGCTTCAGGGGAAAAAAATGTACTGATGAATGCTGTAAAAAGTGCGGGAAACTTTATGATAAGAAAAAGACTATTTGAATAGAATCTAAATATCTCCTCAAATTATTTGTTAATTGATATACCGACTCATTGGACATGAGTTTGAGCAAACTCTGGGAGATGATGAAGGACAGGAAAGTCTAGTGGAAAGTCCATGGGGTCACAAAGAGCGGACAGTACTGGAAAACAATGTTGATTTTAACAGCTAATTAGTATGTCCACTTATTACTTGATAACCATCCTTCTGAAAGGTGAAATTTAACTCCCTCCCCTTGGATGTCAGCTGGATTGTATCTCACTTGTAAAATAGCAACTTCTGGCAAGAGAAATGAATTTTTTTTTTTTTTTCAGTAGAAAAACTTAGCAAGTACCACTTTAGCCAATAGTCAATGTTAAGATCACCAGAATTAACTCATAGTGAGTTCATATACCCCTGTTTGACACAGTGTGGAGGACTCTTATCATTTATTCTTCCTCAAAATCTATAGCCTCAACTGAATCATGACAAAACCTTAGACAAACCTAAACTGGGGGATATTATAAAAAATAGATGGCCAGTACCTTTCAAAACTGACAAACTCATGAAAGACAAGGAAAAACCAAGAAATCATCCATGTGTTAACCTTGAAAATGGAATCGTAAAGACCAACTGCAATGGATATCATGGATTGAGATTTACAGAAAAGGGCATAAAGAGAAAAACTGGTGAAATTTGAATAAAATTAATAGTATTCTGACAATGTTACCTTCACACTTTTTGTAAATATACTAACATTACATGAGATAATGTTAGGGTAAGTGGGGCAAAATTAGTACTACTTTTGCAATTTCTTGGATTTCCCAGGTGGCTCAGATGGTAAAGAATCTGCCTGCAAGGAGTGAGAAACAGGTTCACAGTCAGTCTATGGGGTCAAAAGAGTCAGACACAACTGAGGGGCTAACACTTTCATTTTCTTTTCTTTTGCAGTTTCTCTGTAAACCAAAATGATTTCAAAATTAAATGTCTAAAAAATTAGCAAAACCTGTGGTGGGTTGTTGAGGTCTTTTAGTGGACCAGAATCTAGTGGTCCAGAGTCGATGATAAGAAAGTAAAGGAGAGAGAAAGAGGCTGATATTTCTTGGTTTATGCAGAAAACCAATGAAGTCCCTGACACGGGGCTTGCTCTGTCCATGAAGGCCTCAGGCACTTCTAGATGGGGTGAAGGTGTAAAGCGCCTTCTCGAGAGGGTCTTAGAAGCCTGGGCAAGAAAGTGAACTCAGAGGGCCTCTGCGCTCCAGAAAATTAGCCTGAAAGAGAGAGAGAGAGAGAAAGAGAGAGAAGGGAAGAGAGAGAGAGAAGACATGGGGACCAAAGCTCTGATGGAGCAAAGCTGTTTTATTCAACATTGTTTGAGTATTTATAGTGTCTTACAAGGTAGCTATTTTCAGCAGAGATAAAATTAAAACTTACAAATTATTAAGGAAACATGAGGTCATCCATATGAAAGAGAGAGGGTTGTAAATAATCACTTTTACCGTATGGTTCATAAGAAGGAAGAGAGTCGTAAATAGTTACTTACCACCATATGGAAAAACTAATGAAGGAAATTCATACATTCCTAAGCCCCCTGGAATAGCTTCCTGCTCCAAACCTGAATATTCAGGAATTAATAAGGGACAGAGGATTCATGACAGATCCAAAACAGCACACAGGAAGCCTCCTGTTAAATGCTTCCTGACAGTGGGTCACTTTTTTTTTTCTTTCTGTAGTTAATAATATCTGGTTTATGTACCTAGGTCTCTTATTTTCCAATTTCATTTCCATTTTTGAGATTGTAAATAATTTATGTTTCCAAATTCAAAACTACAAAAAGCAATAGCATATACATTGGGTGTTTAGTTCTGTCTCTTTAACTCTGTTCTCATCTATCCCTTCAAAATAATGATTTTTATTCATTTCTAGTTAATCCTTCAAATACTATATTTTCTTTTAATTACTATTTTGTTTTACTTTCTGGTGCCTTGATATTTAGAAAAATCTAATTTTATAGTTTTATATTTAATTAAAAGTATTAACTATGCTGGAGTCCAGTTTTTATTAGTTAAGTTCAATCACTCAGTTGTGTCTGACTCTTTGTGACCCTATGGACTGCAGCACACCAGGCCTCCCTGTCCATCATCAACTCTCAGAGCTTACTCAAACTCATGTCCATCAAGTCAGTGATGCCATCCAACCATCTGTCGTCCCCTTCTCCTCCCACCCTCAATCTTTCCCAGCATTGAGGTCTTTTTCAATGAGTCAGTTCTTTGCATCAGGTGGCCAAAGTACTGGAATTTCAGTTTCAACATCAGTCCTTCCAATGAATATTCAGGACTGATTTCCTTTAGGATTGACTAGTTTGATCTTCTTGCAGTCCAAGTGATTCTCAAGAGTCTTCTCCACAGTTCAAAAGCATTAATTCTTCAGTGGTCAGCTTTCTTTATTGTCCAACTCTTACATCCATACATGACATTCTTCCAGTTTTTATATTGTTTTGTCTATTTATCGGCTTGTGCCATGCAGCATTGTACTTGTACTCAGTCATATCGGACACCCTGCAATCCCACAGACCATAGCCCTCCAGGCTCCTCTGTCCATGGAATTTTCCAGGTAAGAACACTGGAGCAAGTTGCCATTTCCTACTCCAGAGGACCATCCCAAGGCAAGGATTGAACCCATGTCTCTTGTGTTGGTGGGCAGATTCTTTACCGCTGTGCCAACTGGGAAGCCTCCTATCCCTTGTCATGAAGGATCTTGTTTCCAGGACAAGGGTGGAACTCATGACCTCAGCAGTAGAAGCACAGAGTCTGAACTGCTGAACCACCAGGGGAGTCCCCGTGGATAATTTTATACAACATTTTATAAAACAAAGTTTCCCTTGGCCTTTGATTGGAAAGGTCATCTTCATTAGATTTCTGAGGTCGGATTAACAAACAATAGTCTATAAATTGTTGCATGTTTAAAATTGTTTTTCTACAACCTGGATGATTTAAATCAGTGTCTGGAGATGACATGTATTTTTAATTAAGTTCATTTTTCATTTATCTTTTCTTTCCCTATTTTATTGTCCCTCCTACAGGCATATCACAACATGGCACAATGCAGAACAGCCAGTTTCTCCTTGAAAAATCATTGAACTAATTACCTTTATTTTATTTTTGTTGTACTGAATCCTGTCCTGCGGGATGAATCTCTTATGTTGTTACATAAAAGCTTTGCATTATGCAAGAATTATTATGGATGACTAAGATGAGGGTGAGCATTGTACAGCTTGTCTATCATTCTGCCTCTTGTATTTCAGGTTTTTTTTTAATCCTTCTTCCTCTTCATTTCTCTACATTCTTTTATTTTAAAAATATATATTCCGGGGACTTCCCTGGTGGTCCAGTGGCTAAGAATCCACACTCCCAATTTAGGGACCCCAGGTTCGGTCCTTGGGCAGGGAACTAAAATTCCACATTCAGCAACTAAAAAAGGTTCCATGTGCTGCAAATAAGACCTGGCACAGCCAAATAAATAAATAAAATGAAACTACATATACAGTCCTTTTGTTTCATCCTTACTGTTTCTTCCAAAACTTTTGGATTTAGAAATTTATCTCACCATGGTTCTTTTTGTTTATTTAAATGCCTAAAAGATATTTCTGTTTGATTAATAATTTGAGTTTTCCTATTAATATTTACTATAGAAATCAGGCAAAGGTACAATGTCTCATTAATCAATCAAGGGATAACTTAATTTAAAAAAATGCACAACATTGTAAATCAACTGTACTTCAATAAAAAATTTTTAAAGATAAGTGTTAAAAAAGAAAAAAACGGTGGTGAAGCCATTCACATGTTTTCATTTGACGCATATATATCCTTCTGAGACCCAACATAGACCATCTTCTATTTTGTTGGCACATATGAAAAACATTTGTTTAATTTCTTTAGTGCATATTTACACATCCAGACACTGAAAATTTTACTGTGATTTCTTACTATGTTTTAGATCCCGGGAATATGGCAGTGAACAAAGAGAACAGTTAGTCTCATAAAGAAAAGCAACACACATCAAGAAGGGAACCAAGTGAAGTCAATACTGAAAGCAGAGCATTTGAGAGGCACAAACTATATATTAGGTTCCCCTGAAAACTCCTATTTTTATAAAAAAGGAGCAGAGGAAAAAGCTCAAGAGTAAACTAGGGTCCTTCAGTAAGAAATTTATAAGGAAAGTAGACAGCATGTATTACCACACCTCACATTGGTTGGGATTCATGAAGAATCCTCATATATACTGACTGGATAATAAAAAATATGTAACAACCTCTCTTTTCACACTGTCATATATATCAATTGGTAAATCAGTATACTTTATATGGGCACATTAGATCAATTATATGCAACATGCTTTGTATGATATGCATTATTTATAAAATTGTATGTTTATAATGCACATGCATATAATATGTATGTATATAATATATATCAGTATGCATTATTATTTTGAAATAATAACAGCCTCATAGAAAGTTGCAAATATAATACAGGGACATGTGCCATACCCTTCATCCAAGTTTCCCCAAGTGTTACATCTTGTATAATTAGAGTACAATATCAAATCCAAGGATTTGTCATTGTCTATTTACTACATGCATAAGTTCATGTAATCACCACCACACTATATCAAGATTCAGAACCATTCCATCACTACAAATTTTTCCTCATTATCTTCTTTACTAAGTTTTATTAGAGTACAGTTGATTAATTTTTTTATTATTATTATTAATTTTATTTTAATTTAAATTTTATTCTTTTACTTTACAATACTGTATTGGTTTTGCCATACATTGACATGAATCCACCACAGGTGTACATGAGTTCCCAACCCTGAACCCCCCTCCCACCACCCTCCTCATACCATCTCTCTGGATCATCCCAGTGCAGCAGCCCCAAGCATCCTGTATCCTGTATCGAACCTAGACTGGCGATTCGTTTCTTACATGATAGTATACATGTTTCAATGCCATTCTCCCAAATCATCCCACCCTCTCCCTCTCCCATGGAGTCCAAAAGTCTGTTCTTTACATCTGTGTCTCTTTTGCTGTCTCACATACAGGGTTATCATTACCATCTTTCTAAATTCCATATATATGTGTTAGTATACTGTATTGGTGTTTTTCTTTCTGGCTTACTTCACTCTGTATAATAGGCTCCAGTTTCATCCACCTCATTAGAACTGATTCAAATGTATTCTTTTTAATGGCTGAGTAATACTCCATTGTGTATATGTACCACAGCTTTCTTATCCACTCATCTGCTGATGGACATCTAGGTTGCTTCCATGTCCTGGCTATTATAAACAGTGCTGCGATGAACATTGGGGTACACGTGTCTCTTTCAATTCTGGTTTCCTCGGTGTGTATTCCCAGCAGTGGGATTGCTGGGTCATAAGGCAATTCTATTTGTAGTATTTTAAGGAATCTCCACACTGTTCTCCATAGTAGCTGTACTAGTTTGCATTCCCACCAACAGTGTAGGAGGGTTCCCTTTTCTCCACACCCTCTCCAGCATTTATTGCTTGTGGACTTTTGGATCGCAGCCATTCTGACTGGTGTGAAACGGTACCTCATTGTGGTTTCGATCTGCATTTCTCTGATAATGAGTGATGTTGAGCATCTTTTCATGTGTTTGGTAGCCATCCGTATGTCTTCTTTGGAGAAATGTCTGTTTAGTTCTTTGGCCCATTTTTTGATTGGGCCGTTCATTTTTAATGCTAAGTTAGTTTCAGGTGTACAGGAGAGTGAATCAGTTATATGTATATCTACTCTTTTCTAGATTCTTTCCTCAACTAGGCTATTACAGAGTATTGAGTATAGTTTCCTGTGCTATACAGCAAGCCCTTATTAGTTATCCATTTTATATATAGCAGTATGTATATGTCAGTCCCAGTCTCCTAATTCATCCCGACTCCCTTTCCCCAGGTTGGTAACCATAGGATTGTTTTCTACATCTGTGACTCTCTCATGTTACCTTTTTATCCTTATATACACACCTCTCCCCCAACATTTTATAGATCTTGGCAATCACTAATTCCTTTGTCAGCTTTATAATATTTTTTTTAGAGAATGCTATATAAATATACTTAAGTAGTGTGTGGCCATTTTGAGATTGACCTTTTTCACTCAACACAATGCCCTTGAGATTCTTTCAAGTTGGTAATTCAATCAATTTTATTTCTAAGTGAAATTCCAGCGTATCACAGATGTTTAACCATTAATTTATGAGTTGTTTCCAGTTTTGACCACTCCAAATAGGGCTGCTATGAACAACCATGTGTAGGTTTTTATGTGGACATAAGATTTCATTTTGCTGAGATAATTGCCCGGTGAGTCTGAGTGAATGTTGCTCAGTCATGTCCAACTCTTTGCGACCTCATGGACTATAGCCTGCCAGGCACCACTGTCCATGGAATTCTCTTGACTGGAATACTGGAATGGGTAGCCATTCTCTTCTCCAGGGATATTCTCAACCCAGAGATTGAACCAAGGTATCCTACATTGAGGCAGATTCTTTCCCATCTGAGCCACAAGGGAAGCCCAAATAATTGCTGGGTCATTTGTTAAGTGTAAGTTTAACCTATTTTTTAAGGGAAGGTCAAACTGTTTTCCAGAATGGTAGTATTATTTCACATTCCCATCAGCAATGTATAAGAGATCCAGTTTCTCTGTATCCTTGCCAGCATTTGATATTTAGTCACTGTTGCTAATTTTAGCTGTTCTATGAAGTGTGTGGTGATATTCCATTGTGGTATAAAATTGCCATTCTCTTTGGCCACCTCATGCAAAGAGTTGACACATTGGAAAAGACTCTGATGCTGGGAGGGATTGGGGGCAGGAGGAGAAGGGGACGACAGAGGATGAGATGGCTGGATGGCATCACTGACTTGATGGACATGAGTCCGGGAGTTGGTGATGGACAGGGAGGCCTGGTGTGCTGTGATTCATGGGGTCGCATAGAGTCAGACCCGACTGAGCGACTGAACTGAACTGAATGGCTAGCGATGTTAAACATGTTTTCTTGTGCTTATTTACCATCTAAAAATTCTCTTCAATAAAATGTCCCTTCATAGATTTTCCCATTTCCAGTTGAATTAGGTTTGTAATTTTGATAAATTTAGATTCTATTTTTTAATTAATAGATTATGGTTCTGGTGTCATATCAATGAACTCTTTACCAACTTCTAAACCTTAAATGGATTAAGTTTTTAATTTTGATAAAATCAGATGTCTATTTTTTCATTGATGGATTGTGGATTCTATGTCATGTCTAGGAACGCTTCAACAAGCCCTGAGTCCAGAATATTTCTCTATGTTATCTTATCTCTTAACTTTTATAGTTTTACACTTAAATCTATCATTCATTTCACACTAATTTTTTGTATAAGTTTTGAAGTTTAAGCTGAAGTATAATTCTTTAGTATGAATATACATTGCTCCAGCACAATTTGTTAAAGTGTTTTCACCTTTGTCAAGAATCAGTTGGTTGTAAATGTATGGAACTGTTTCTGAATTCTCTATTCTGCACAATAGATCTGTCTGTCTATCCCGAGTCCCGTCCTGACTACTGAAGCTATGTAATAAATCTTGAATAACTCTGTTAATCTACTTTACCAGAATATTGGCTATTGTAGTTTCTTTAACTTTCCATAGAAATTTTAGAATAACCTGTAATTAACCTCCAATTAAAATAAATAAATTTATACTTAAAAAATTAAAAAAAAAAACAAGTTTGCTTACATTTTGATAGGATAAACTTGTATAATAATTTTCAAAGAATTGACATCTGAACTTTGTTGAATCCCTTCAATCCATGGTATGTCTCACCATTTATTTAGGTTCTTTTTGAGGTGTAATGTATTTCATCTTTCAGATAGTTTTTTGTTTCCTTCATTCATATTTTATAGTTTTTAGTTTACCTGCATGTGTTTTGTTAGATTTAAACCTCTGGGTTTCTTTTTTTCTTTCTTTTTTTTTTTTTTTTCTTGAGTTGTAAATGGTATTGCATTTTTATTTTTGGATTCTGCAAGTTTATTGCTAGTATATAGAAATGCAATTAATTTTAGGGTGTTGATTTTATATCTTGGGGTTTTGTTGGACTCAATTATCAATACTTGAGATTTCTTTCTTCAAAATACATTCCTGATCACCGGGGTGCAAGATGGCTCAAGGGGCAGTGCTCCCCCTGCACCCTCAGTGCTCTGAGGCAAGCACTGGGCCCCAGCCCCCAGCCCCTCTGGCTCAGCCTTGGCACTGGCCCCACGGAACACTGTGAGCCGGCTAGAGACCCCAGAGCTGGGCGTTGCCGAGTCTAGCAGACCGTGAGCCCCACTGTTGCTCCGTGCACCGTGCCCCGGAGCTGCCATCCCGCCTCCTGCTGCCGCTGCTGATGTTGCTGCTCTTGCCTGCAGCAAGTGAAGGTCTTGACCACTCTGTTGAAATGGCATTTGCTGTGGAGCCAAGCAGTGATGTTGCAGTCCCAGGGCAACCCGTTTTTAATGTTGGGCTGTGAGGTGGAGGGGACTCCTCCAGTGCTAATCACCTGGAAGAAGGCTGAGGTGGAGCTGCTGGACAGTCCCCACTCCCCTGTGCTGGACAATAGGCCCTTGATGATCTTCCACTTCCTGCTGGATGGAGGAGGCAGCCCTTCAGATAACGGGGACTATACTTAGGTGGCTAAGAACCGCTTTGGGCTGGTGGTCAGTCGGAAGGCTTGAATCCAGGCTGCAACCATGTCGGACTTCCAAGTGTATTCCTAGGCCACTGGGAGTGAGGAGGGCAGTGTGTTCCACTTCCAGTGCCAAATCCATGTGCTCCCCAAACCCCTCATCACTTGGGAGAAGAACAAGGTCCTCAGTGACATGGACGAGGAGAGGTACACGCTGCAGCCCAAGAGGGTGCTTCAGATAACTGGCCTTCGATCCAAGGACAGTGGAGTCTTCACTGTGACAGGCTTGGACTCTGGGGCCGCAAGGAGCCTACAGTCCTCGTGGGGCCTGAGAACCTCACCCCGACTGTGCACCAGACTGCTGTGCTTGAGTGTGTTACCATGCCCATTGTGTCCTGGAGTCCCTTTCATGAACACCCCATCAAGGTAGAGGGCACCCAGGTGCCAGGCATGGGGAACTTCATCATCTCAGAGGTGACTGTCCAGTGCTCAGGCGTCTTTATGTCTACGCTGCCAAAAGCCCTGGCACCTGGGTGAGGAGAAGGGCCCAGAGCCGGCTGGTGGTGCAAGCCCCAGCAGAGTTTGTCCAGCACCCTCAGTCCATCTCCAGGCTGGCTGGGACTACAGCCATGTTCACCTGCCAAGCCCAGGGTGAACCGCCCCCTCACGTGATGTGGTTGAAGAATGGACAGGTGCTGGAGCCCAGAGGCCCTGACCATTTCTGGAATCGCCTGGAAGATGAGGCCATTTACCAGTGTGTGGCTGAGAACAGTGTCAGCTTCTCTTAGAACAGTGTCAGCTTCTCAAACTGACTCTGCTGTGGGTTGAGGGGCTGCAGGCCCCTGTTGTCCACTGAGGTCCACGTGTCCTGGACTGAGCCCCTGGTGAAGACCAAGGAGATTGTGGGGCTATGCATCAGGAAGGCTGCCGACTCCCTAGAGCTGGAGCATCAGGAAGTCATCAACAAGAGCACCTTCTAGCACACGGTGAGACACCTGGAGCCTTCCACTGCCTACAGTTTCTACATCAAAGTCTACACACCTTGGGGTGGGAGGGGGGCGGGTGCAGTTCAGCCTTCACTCCCACCCTGGCCAGCACTCTAGGCGAACTGCGACTCCCTCCTCAAATGTCAGTGCGGGTCCTGGGCAGCTCCACCCTGTAGCTGCTGTGGTAGCCCTGGAACCCACTGGCCTAGCAAGAGGGTGGCTTCAAGGTATTTTTACCACCCAGCAAGCAAAGCTCCCTTCACAGTCCCCATCCTGCTGCCTGAAACTGTCTTCTCTTATCGCCTAAGCCAGCTTAACCCCACTGCAGTATACCATGTGAAGCTGCTTGCCTACAGCCAGCATGGGGATGGCAACGCCACAGTCTGCTTTGTGTCTTTGAGGGGAGCATCTAAAAGGGCATCCCTGAGCCCACTATGTGACGGAAAGAGGAGGCCACCAACTAGACATCCACCATGGGCATCGTCATCGGCATCCACATTGAGGTCACCTGCATCATCTTTTGCGTCCTCTTCCTCTTATTTGGCCAAAGGGGCAGGGTCCTCTTGAGTAAGGGTGTGGAAAACCACCTCTCCCCAACTTAGGGCCCCTGGAGCCAGAGGAACCCTGGTGTCCCAGCGCTGAATGAGGTGGGACAGGGAGAGAGGGGCCGGCTGGGCCAAGGCAGGAAGCGTGTGGACACGAAGGAACTGGAACAGCTCTTCCCCAAGGCCCTGCCCCTGTGTGAGGAGACCCAGCTCTCCGTGCTGCTGCTTCAGGGGTTCCACCTTCTGGAGGAGATGACATCAGAGCCAAGGCCCCCGCTTCCCTGTCACTCTAGGGGACAAAGGCCCTGGCCTCCTGAGTGGAGGACTGGTTGTCCAACGAGCTCCCTCAGGACAGTAGCCAGTGTCCGGCAGGTTCTGGAGGGAGCAACCCCGCATTCTCAGGTTAAAGTCAAGATTTATCCTTTTATGTGGAATTCACCTAGGGGCTTCTCTGTGTTTCTGTCCTGACTGACCCTCTGTTTGTCAAGACCTAAAGTAGCCTCAGCAAGAAACCCCTCCAAGGACCCGGAGTGGTTCCTGCAGGAGCCCCCACCTTGGGCCAAGGCCCCCCTTCACCTCTGCTTGTACTCACATGACTTGGAACTGAGCTAATGTTTTCCTTTAAAAAAAGAAAAACAAACATAAAATCAAAAAAAAAGAGAGAGAGAGAGAGAGGGAGAGGAAGGTGAATTAGACTAAAATAATGCCCCTGCTGTGGCTGGGTGCCTGACACTGTCACTCTCCACGACTTTATTTTCTCAGGATGGAGTTTTGCTGTTTTGGTTTCCAGTGCTTACCTCAGCTGGAATGTATGTCCTTGGGGGAGCAGGGCCATGGCCTCAGCACCCTGCTCCACAGAACTCTGAATGCATTCCTGCTTTAAGCCCCTTTAGGGGCACCCCTTCTTTCCTCACATTGTAGTCCAGACTTTAAAAAAAAAAAAAGTCCCAATTTCCAGGTGGTAAAGAAAACATCTACCTTGAGGTTCACTGGTTCTTGGTCGGCCTGTGTTGTATCACTGGACCTTCCTTCCTGGCTCCTCTCTAAAAATAAGAGGAACATTTGTTCCTGAAAGTATAAGTTGTTGCTCTAGACTAGAAACTTCTCAGCATGCTACCAGGGCTCCATCTCATCTGCCCGTCCACTCCCATTTTGACCCTCTCAGGCAACTCATCCTTTACTGGGACCCCCAGAACCTTCTCTGAACCTGGGCCTTGGGAGGGTGGGCCATCACCCCACAGCCCGCCTGCCTCCTGTCTTGCCCGCAGAGCTACTGGAGCAGACTGGCCCCTGAAATGTACTGTGTGTGCCGGTTGTGTGTGTGTGGGTGTGTGTGTGTGGGAGGGGGGGCCAGCTCTCTGTTCCCTGGGACACTGCCGGCTTGACTCACCCCCTGGGCAGTGGAGCAACCACTATCAGCAGTTATGGCTGGAAACTATTTTTCCACAAGGTGTGTTTAAGGAATTATGTTCTTGTGACTTCTTGTTTCTCTTTTCTGTTGTGTTGCTTTTTGAAAGACTTAAAGATGAGGAAAAATTAAATGGAAACAAATATGTATTTTTGGTTACACTCAAACATATTTTTAAATAGAAGAAACAAAACTTTTTTTAAGAAAAAAATGTATATTCCTTAAGTATAGATTAGGTCATAAAATCCCTGACTCCCAACCCTCTAGGAACGCCTGCCCCAAACTTTAGTGAATTTGCTGAAGAAGGTACTCTCGGTGGCATTTTCGTGAAAGGTTGCAGTCTTGTACCTGTGGACTTGGGGAAGGGCATCGTCCCTTCTCCCCAATGCTGGGCCTGAGACCCAGGCACATCAAACCTCCCAGGCAGTACCCCTTGGTCCCTGCAGTGTCGTCTCCACACCCCCTTCCTCCTGGAACCCCCTCCCCCTAAGAAGCTTGGATCTGTGGGAGGGGATATGGGGGCCACCTGCCCCATCTTGGGTTTTGTCACACTCATTTTGACTGAATAAAAGCCCTGTAGCCAAAGTGGAAAAAAATAAAAAATAAAAAAGCACATTCCTCAGAGGTGTTTATATGTAGACCAAATTCCTTCCTATCTAGGCAGCCACTTATACCAACCTGGCTAGGAAGGACAGAGATGTACTTTTACTGTTCTACATGTGGCCTCCACTGACACCATGGAGAAGGTAGCACTGTTCTCAGTAAGCCTTAGTAGAAATGTAACTCTCCATAAGAGCCCCTCTGCCATCCCTCCAAGCAGGCAGGAAAGAGGCTTTTTGTTACTCATAGGCGGGAGAGATCTATAGATTTCCTTTACGCTGTCAACTTAGTCTGAACAGAGTAGTGAGCTTGTTAAGACACTCCAAGGTCTTTGGTGAAGAGAATGCTGGCTCCTGACCATGCCTTCTCTGACATCACCCTGACCAGGAGTTTGGAACACATTATGAAATTTTGGTTTTCCACTCAGTTTTTGCTGATGGAATTGAGAGTGGGGTCCTTCCTTTTTTTTTTTTTTTTTTTAATGTGCTGTTTTACTGGAGTAGAGTGGTTATTTCCAAAACTTTTTGTTCTGCATGTCTACCCTTTCTTGGCCTTTTAACAGAGAAAGCATGCTTTTCTTGTTTATTTTTTATTTATTTTTCTTAAATCTGTGTCCATTGACATTTCTGGGTGGTTGGCTTCACAGTCTGGTATATACAAGACAAAGAGAAAACCGAAAGAATTTACTACCTTATATCATCCCTTTGTTATCATATTCCTAGACAGGCTATCTACTTTTCTTCACCATTCAGCATATTTCTCTTTGTTTTATATTTAATAATCAGGATTTTAAGTTGCATTCATCAGGAGAAATAGGAAAAATATGTCTAATACAGCTCACCAGAAGTCTTTAATATATTTTTAATCAAACTGTTTATAGAAAGAGAGGCCCACAAAACAATTGCTTGGAGCCCTGAACTACTGAGGGGTGGCCCTGTACAGAACTGTGCAACATTGCTGTTACCTAGCAGCCAGATGGCCTGGTAAAAAGCATATTTTTAGCAAAGCATAATTTCACCCCAATTAGAACTGGGGCTGTCTTAGTAAGCACAAAGAGAAAATGCGTATTTAATAGGCAGCCTGCTGTGTCTGCTTCAAACTCCTATAGTTTAACAACTTACTTTAAAATCATGAGTGTTATAGAAGGCCCAATGTGCTTTAGGTTGAAATTACATATATACGTATACATATACACATATGTGTATACATATACATAATTTATATATGCATATTTTAAAAATATATACATATTTGTGACAAAATACACATACATAAAATAAGTTCATGCCATGCTGCCATGCAGAAGTCAAACTAAAATATTGGAAAAGTCCAAGAGACCCAATGTATGTCTTAGAGCAGCAAAGATGAAGTGATGGCCTCAATCCAGAGTCCAGGTGACCTACTTGGAGAGATGCATGGTTACCTGAGCAAAGTTTACTCAAGTAAAGCCCTTGGACTTTGGAGTCTCAGAAATCCCTTCTTCACTCAGGTATAAAAAAGTCATAAAGGAAGCAGAGAATGTCATTCTGAGCTTAGCAAACTATAGGAAAAATGAAAGGAATGGTAGAAATATTGGAAAATTGTAAGACATTTGATAAATAGTTTAGTTTGTATGCAGATCAATGAATATTTCTGACATCCTAAGGAAGTTCTGGAAATTCACCAAGAATTTTGGAAGGATGATAATAATAAATAAAAAATTTAATTAGCTGATGGATCTTAGAAGGAACTCTTTAATTAAGTGATACTATTAATTAGGTATTGAATGACTACTCTATATACATTTTATTAATACATCAAAATACTTTCCAATATTATGTTTTCCCTAACTGTGTTATTAAAATTCTAAACAGACATAATATAAAGTAATGGAAAACATTTTGAAAACTTTAAGTTGAAAAGCAAATCTCCGTTTTGTTACTGTACCCCATCTCTCTTCCAGGATAAACACTGTTTGTGGTTTTCCTCTACATATCATTACAATAACAATCATATATGTGTGCATGAGTGTATTTAATTTTACTCAAATGGCAGCATAATCACACACAATCATTTGTATCTCTGCATCTTCATAATAAAATACCTTAGAGATTTTTCTTTTCCCAACATTGATGAGATCTCATTTTTTTAAACATTTTACATACTCTTTTTTCATACTGATGGAAAACTTCATGTAGATAGTGTGAGCTAACATACATATGAAAATGGCCTTTTGCTTCCATCTCCAAGTTCAGTTGTATTTGTTATATTAAAGCTTTTACACTTATTGTGTTGTAATTCAATAACCTGATTACAATGTGGTTACATAGCTTTTCACTAGTATGTTTTTCTACTGTTTCTTCAGACTTGGTATGTGTTTTCATTACGGTTCATTTCCCTAGTATCTGATATAATACTGGCATATAATAATGACATCAACAGTCATTTACTGAGCATCAAGCACTAGAAGCATGGTGAAGTACTTTTGTAAATGCTTGCTTATATAACCTGCCAAATAAATTTAACAAAGAATAAAGTTATTATTCCATTTTTAGAGATGATGAAATCAAGGTTTATAGAGGTCAAACCACTCTTTTATAGATATAGCATTTATGCTTGTTGTCCATCATTCCTTTGAAAGTTTAAATCCTAAACACTGATCTCTGTAATCTCACTGCATGTATTTTTTGCATCATTTAAAAAACAAATTAATAAAATATTTAAGGGCCAGAATCCATATGTGTCAAATCATGAAAACTCCATTTAAGCATGTCCTTTTGTTTCTCATGTGTATTTTTTAGTAAAGATAATTTTTTAAATGACTAAGTATGCAGTACACATCATAGCAGTAAAATTTACTCAGAAAGGTTAAGGAGAAACATTTTCTATAGATTCACATGATATCCAGTTTATCTGGTTCCTAGCAATTCACATACACAAAAATCCTTTTTTCCTCACACAGTACATTTCAATTTAAATACTATGTTTTTCATTAAATTTACATAAAACTTGTATATCTTGTTTACTGCATAAATCCAAAGTCTTATATAAAATCAATATGTCATGTGCTCTATTTCACACATAGCATGAGTAGTTTTTCGTTTTGTCATAACTCTTTTTATCATCCTGGGAAACATACATGGAATTATGTTTCTTTCAGCCAAGTATACCCTCTTTAGTCTGTGTCTTCTGCTAAGCAACTGGATAAGAAGCAAAAAATCAACTACCTGAGGACCCTTACAAGTAATCTATAGATAAATGTAAAAACTATGAGAACAAGCTGTATGTGGGTTGGATTCTCAATTTTCTGTTTCTTTTGTGCTTTACTTTGAAGGAACTCCCCAGTCATGAGGCTGTGTAGCAGTGAGCATGCTGTCAGCTAAATCTCCAATTGAAATCCCATCTTTCTAGCCACAGGAATAAGGAAAAAGAGACCACATGTTCCAAAGAGGGCAGGGGGTATCCATATTTTATTTTTATCTTTGCTTGTGCCATTTCCAATAGTGAAACTCAACTAGGGAGTTCCATGACTTGGGTGGGAGTGCTTCGGTCAATATATAACTATTATTTTTATAATATTTATGTGCATATTTTTTCAGATATGCACATGTGCATGTGTGTTTAAGTCTCTTTAGTCATGCCCAGCTCTTTGCAACCGTTTGGACAGTAGCCCACCAGTCTTCTCTGTCCATTGGATTCTGTAGGCAAGAATACTGGAGTGGATTGCCATGCTCTCATTTAGGCGATCTTCCTGACCCACGGATTGAACCTGAGTCTTCTGCGGCTCCTGCACTGCAAGCAGATTCTTTACCACTGAGCCACTGGGGAAGTCTCTAAATATACGTACAAATATTTAGTTCTCAAACTATTATATCTAGCATCCGGTCCCATCACTTCATGGGAAATAGATGGGGAAACAGTGGAAACAGTGTCAGACTTTATTTTTTTGGGCTCCAAAATCACTGCAGATGGTGACTGCAGCCATGAAATTAAAAGATGCTTACTCCTTGGAAGAAAAGTTATGACCAACCTAGATAGCATATTCTAAAGCAGAGATATTACTTTGCCAACTAAGGTCCATCTAGTCAAGGCTATGGTTTTTCCAGTAGTCATGTATGGATGTGAGAGTTGGACTGTGAAGAAGGCTGAGCGCCAAAGAATTGATGCTTTTGAAGTGTGGTGTTGGAGAAGACTCTTGAGAGTCCCTTGGACTGCAAGGAGATCCAACCAGTCCATTCTGAAAGAGATCAGCCCTGGGATTTCTTTGGAAGGAATGATGCTATAGCTGAAGCTCCAGGACTTTGGCCACTCATGCGAAGAGTTGACTCATTGGAAAAGACTCTGATGCTGGGAGGGATTGGGGGCAGAAGGAGAAGGGAATGACAGAGGATGAGATGCCTGGATGGCATCACTGACTCGATGGACATGAGTCTGAGTGAACTCCGGGAGTTGGTGATGGACAGGGAAGCCTGGCGAGCTGCAATTCATGGGCCCACAAAGAGTTGGACACGACTGAGAGACTGAACTGAGCTGAACTGAACTGAAAATAAAAACCTACTGTCAATGTGGTAATTTTTATTTTTAATATTTATGTGTATATTTAAAGTGAAAGTGAAGTCACTCAGTCGTGTCCAGCTCTTTGTGACCCGTGGACTGTAGCCCACTAGGCTCCTCAGTCCATGGGATTCTCCAGGCAAGAATACTGGAGTGGGTTACCATTTCCTTCTCCAAGGGATCTTCCCAACTCAGGGATCGAACCCAGGTCTCCCGCGTTGCAGGCAGACACTTTAACCTCTGAGCCACCGATATACACATAAAAATATATTTAATATTTTATGTGTATATTCAAAATTTTTATTTTTATTTGTAAATATATGCATAAATATTGAAAATAAAAATTACCACACTGACAGTAGGTTTAAGTGTATATAGATATATTTGACAACTATAAAATAAAGAAGAGTGATAATAGTAAGGAGTCTTACATGTTTTTAAGACATCTAAATTTCATGTGAAGTACTAAAATATTAAGCCAATTAGGTTGCAAAAGGCTAGACATATGTATGTTGTAATCCTTAAAGCAAAGAATGAAGCAGTAATACAAAGAAATATCACTAGAAACTTAGTATGTAAATTAAAATGAAATGCTAAAACTTATTTATAAAATGAAAAATAATAAAGTGGCAATAAACAGGCAAAAAAAAAAAACAGAAAGAGAAAAGCAAAAATGAGTAATAAAATGTAAGATCTAAAGAAACTGATATAAATAACTGCATAGAAAGTAAATGATCTAAATAGATACTTAAAGATAGATTTTACCTGACTGTGTAAAAAATAAAAAAGACTCAACTATAAGCTGTATAAAAGAAACTCAGCTGTAATATAAAGTCACATAAATGCAAAAGTCAAAGAAAATGTAAAACTATATACCTTGCAAACAATAATCAAAAGAGGTCTGGAATAACTATATTAATATGATAAATGGTAGGCTTCAGAACAATGATTATTACTAAGGATAACAAGAGACATTAAGCAGTTACGAAAAATCAATTGTCCAATAACTGTCATGGTTCCTAAATAGCACTTAGTAACAGAGTTTCAAAGTAAATGAAAGAAAAACTGATAGAACTAAAATAAGAAATAAACAATTCCACAATTATAGTTGGAAACATCAGTATCTCTTTCCACAATCAATAGAGCAAGTAGATAGAAAAGTAATAAAAGTATAGAAGATTGAATCAACGTGTCAACAAATGAACTAAATTGTCATTTATACAGCACAACTATGGAGAGGCAATGGCAACCCACTCCAATACTCTTGTCTGAAAAATCCCATGAACGGAGGAGCCTGATAGGCTGAGTCCATGGGGTCGCTAGGAGTCGGACTCGACTGAGCGACTTCATTTTCACTTTCATGCATTGGAGAAGGAAATGGCAACTCACTCCAGTATTCTTGCCTGGAGAACCCCAGGGACCTGGGAGCCTGGTGGGCTTGCTGTCTATGGGGTGGCACAGAGTCGGACACAACTGAAGCAACTTAGCAGCAGCAGCACCAGCATGACATCAAAATAGAAAATATTTTCAAAAACACCTGGGACATTCACCAAGATAAATCATATTCTAGGCCATGAAAACCACTAATGAATCTAAAAGACTAGAAACTATTCAAAGTCTTTTTTAGACTATAGTATATAATAGCATTAATACAAAAGTAATATTTGATAAGCTTAAAATATTTGGGGATTAAATAATTTATGTCTAAATCACTGAAGGGTTAAAATGGAGGTAACAAGGGAAGTTATAAAATATTTTAAATGTAATAAAAGTGAAAGCTCTATATAACAAAAATGTGGAAAATAGCAGAAGCAGTGATTAAAGGGAAATTTATAACATTAATACTTAGTAAAGAAGAACAGTGTTAAATAAATGATTTAAGCTCCAAACTTAAGGAACTAGGAATAGAAGAATAAGCTAAATTTAAAAAGAGAAGAGTGACTACAAACAGGAAAAAAAATATTAAAAGAACAGAAAGGAATAAAATTAGGTGGAGGAGTCCGAGATGGCAGCATAGGAAGATCCTGAATGCATCTCTTCCCCTGGACCCACCAGATCTACATCTACATGTGAATTATTCCTCGCTGAAAAAGATCCAAAAAAAATAGATGAACTGCTTCCTCACAAGACAGGGATAAAAGACCACATCAAGACAAAGCAAAGACAGTCTCACTGTGAACCCCTGGTGTGGTGACACACGATGCAAATTATGGAGGGATCTCATCAGTCTGTTGCTTCCCCTGGAGGAGTGAGGGGTTGATGCCCTTGGAATCTGTAGTGGAGAAGTGAAGCCCCAAAATATCTGCCAGAGGAAAGCAACAGAACTAAAATTCAAGGGGCTTCCTTGATGGCTCAGTAGATAAAGAATCTGCCTGCAATGCAGGAGACACAGGAGACACAGCCTCAGTCCTTGGGTTGGGAAGATCCCCTGGAGGAGGAAATGGCAACATACTCCAATATTCTTGCCTGGAGAAGCGCATGGACAGAGGAACCTGGCAGGCTATAGTCCACGGGGTCACAAAGAATTGGACGTGACTCAGTGACTAAGCACCCACAGAAATACTTTAAGAAAATGAGACCCTCTTTTTAAAGGGCTCACAGGCAGTCCCACTTACTCTGAGATCCAGTGAGAAAAAGTTTGAAAGCTTCTAAACTCTATGTGAAGGAAACTCATCCAAAAATATCTGTTGAGGATCAAGGGATAGTTGAAACTCTCCTGGGTGACAGGGGTACTGGCAGATACCATTATTTCACTCTTCACATGCCCTACTAGGATTGGTAAGTGAGCTCAGAGGTAACACCATTTCACAGCCTTGAAAGACATAGAGGGGCGATGGATTGGGATGCTATCCCATTGCCTTACTAAAGCTGGAGAGTACCCGCAGATGCAATACCTCCTCAATTCCTTATTGGAACTGACTGATCATGACATTTTCCTCTTTCCAGCCTAAAATTCACACGTGCATAGGCAGAGCACTAACCCACCAATGCATTACTGAAAGTCATAGGTGTACACAGTCAAGACATTTTCCTGCTGCTTTTCTGAAGCTAGTGAATGTTCAGTGTCCGCTATACTCTCCGGCTGCCTAGCTAAAACCACTGGACACATACAATCCACACAGAGGGTACTTGATTGCCTTACTTGGTGTTCAAGGGGGCTGACATTCTTGAGTTGCCCAGACTGGGACAATCAGAAAGACAGTACTTGGCAGGCCTCCATCCCCAGGGTATTGCACACACAGCTGACTAAATCATAACTCCTGTTTTCCTGTAAAATAAATAAATAACAAATGAAATAATGAAAGGCCTGTTTATATAGCCTAGAGCTGTAGCCTAAAGTATAGGCTTCAGCTTTCCAATACATCCAGAGGCTAAGGAGGCATTCTAGAGAATGTAAGCAGTAAGATATTATCCTTGTGCACCCTTGTGGCCTTGCTACAGCTAAAATTTCTCCCAGAAAGGATCATTCATATATATATATATATGTTTGGTATCACAATTTTTTACCACTGTCATCCAGGAGACACCTCCAGATTTCCTGGACTGAAGGCCAGTAGGGATTACAATTGAAAACCCATAGGACTGTATATATATATATATATATATATATATATATATATATATATATATATGGCTTTCAATAGTCTGAAACTAGGTATTCAATGTACATCCTCTTCTTGGTGAACTGATAGGTCTCAGTGCACCCTCAATAAGAGGGACATGTCAGAACTAATAAAGTTCAGAAACCAAGGACATTACTGGTAAATTCTACTAAACATTCAAGATGAAGAAGAAGAGTCAGAGTGGTTATATAATGTGTCCAAGTCCATATGATCAGAAGTTGTGGGGCGGGGGTGCAAGCTCAGAGTCTCAATCCAAAGTCTTTACCACAAGACATTCACTGAAAGAAATCCCTGTGAACTTGCTAATGATTTCTCCCATTCATATGTGCCATTAATTTTGGAAATCTGTGTTATACAGATTTGTGATCTATAGTTGCAGAGTCCCCTTACAGGACTTTCTTCTGCCCCATTTGAGCACTATTGCCTTTAGAATCTCTTCCAAATACTCCATCAAAGCTGGTTTTATAAGCATTGTGCCCATGGGCCACAAGCACGTTGCTGGTGCTTGCTTCAATGCCATACTTTTAATGTCTTAAAATTTGCACTAATTTTCCAAAAGGCATTTCACATTATCATTTTGCACTGGGCCCTACAAATTTTATAACTAATTCTATGTGTTGTGTCTCATAAGTCCTCCTATCTTTGTTTTATCCGTGCTAGGAATAGGATATTCCCTTTCTTGTTTCCTTTGAGTCCAAGATAAAAAGTAAAGTGGTATTCTACTATGTTATTTTAAATCAAATTCAAAAGTTTAAATAGTTTCTCTATGGCCAGAAAATTTTAGGTGAGGATTCAAGTGAGAATGGTTTTATTCCAGAGATCTTGCTCTTTTCACATGACCATGATGCTATTCTAAACAAAGTCTTTCCAGGTGGCTCAGTGGGTAAAGAATCCATTTGTAATGCAGGAGAGGCAGTAGACATGGGTTTGACCCCTGGGTGGGGATGATATACAGGAGGAGGGCATGGCAACTGACTTCAGTATTCTTGCCTCAAGAATCCCATGGATAGAGGAGGCTGACGGGCTACAGTCCATGAGGTCACAAAGGATCAGACACAACTGAAGCAACTGAGCACACATATCCTAATAAAGACCTTGTAAATTGTAAAACTAATTCTGGAAAAATATCCACATTAAAATGATATATACAGTCAAGTCATGATTTTGAGTGGGATGACTGACTGAGTACACACAGATGTCTTTCCAACCCCATCACATTGAGATGCTGAATAAATTAAAATGACAAAAATCATTACATCACTGAACTTAAAGAAATGCAATAAAAACCTGTCTGAACTAGAGAATAAAAAAGGGAGTGATGGATGTAAACACTGCTGTGAACTTCCAGATGTTCAAGCTGGTTTTAGAAAAGGCAGAGGAACCAGAGATCTAATTGCTAACATCCGCTGGCATCGGATCATCGAAAAAGCAAGAGAGTTCCAGAAAAACATCTATTTCCGCTTTATTGACTATGCCAAAGCCTTTGACTGTGTGGATCACAATAAACTGTGGAAAATTCTGAAAGAGATGGGAATACCAGACCACCTGACCTGCCTCTTGAGAAACCTGTATGCAGGTCAGGAAGCAACAGCTAGAACTGGACATGGAACAACAGACTGGTTCCAAATAGGAAAAGGAGTACGTCAAGGCTGTATATTGTCACCCTGCTTATTTAACTTATATGCAGAGTACATCATGAGAAACGCTGGGCTGGAGGAAGCACAAGCTGGAATCACAATGTCAGGGAGAAATATCAATCACCTCAGATATGCAGATGACACCACCTTTATGGCAGAAAGTGAAGAAGAACTAAAGAGCCTCTTGATGAAAGTGAAAGTGGAGAGCGAAAAAGTTGGCTTAAAGCTCAACATTCAGAAAACTAAGATCATGGTTTCCGGTCCCATCACTTCATGGCAAGCAGATGAAGAAACAGTGGAAACAATGGCTGACTTTATTTTTCTGGGCTCCAAAATCACCGCAGATGGTGATTGGAGCCATGAAATTAAAAGACGCTTGCTCTTTGGAAGGAAAGTTATGACCAACCTAGACAGTATATTCAAAAGCAGAGACATTACTTTGTCAGCAAAGGTCTGTCTAGTCAAGGTATTATTTTTCCAGTGGTCATGTATGGATGTGAGAGTTGGACTGTGAAGAAAGCTGAGTGCCAAAGAATTGATGCTTTTGAACTGTGGTGTTGGAGAAGACTCTTGAGAGTCCCTTGGACTGCAAGGAGATCCAATCAGTCCATCCTAAAGGAGATCAGTCCTCAGTGTTCATTGGAAGGACTGATGTTGAAAATAAAGATCCAATACTTTGGCCACCTGATGAGAAGAGGTGACTCATTTGAAAAGACCCTGGTGCTGGGAGGGATTGGGGGCAGGAGGAAAAGGGACAACAGAGGAAAAGATGGTTGGATGGCATCACCGACTCAATGGACATGAGTTTGGGTGAACTCCTGGAGTTGGTGATGGACAGGATGTGCCTGGCGTGCTGCGGTTCATAGGGTCACAAAGAGTCAGACACGACTCAGTGACTAAACTCAACTGAACTGAATGTGATCCATGCTCAAGGTGTTGTCAGACACTGTACTGAGCCAAGGGTAGGACACTGAGGTCCAAGTGCTAGGACAGGAGACTGGTTGACCATTCAACATGAGGAAGCTATACCTAAGTGCCTCTTAGAATCTGAAACCTCAAGAAGATATTTTTTTATAAAAATTTTTTTATTAAAAAAAAATTTCATTTTTTATAAAATAGAAAAATTTCAAGTCAAAGTTAGTGAAGTGGTAAGAAATCTTGACACTTTTCTACAGAATTGTGTAGAAAAATAAAATATTATCAATGAGAAATTGAAAAGCCAAACATTTTTTCATTAAGATTTATAATGCAAATGGAGAATGAGTTTACTATGCATCAATCCACAAGTTTCCAAATTAAATGAAAATTGATCCTGGATTGCTACAATCTTTGGAGGCTTGACTTGGAATAAAATTAAAACTCCTGTATAATAAATTGTTCATTTTCCAGGCTTTGCAACACTCTACAGAATGATCAAATTCCACTGAAGTAAGTTCACAATAAAAATAAATAAAAATGGAATTTTATTTGGAAGAGTTAGTGTACACAATAAACAGAATTAATGCACCAAGAATTATAAATAATGAAATCATTTGGAGAGGCTACAAAATCATTGCTGAAATGATTAATGACTTCAGGAAAAAGAAAAAAAAAGTATGCATAATGAAGGAATAGAATGCTATAAGAAAGAAAAAAAAGTATGCATAATGAAGGAATAGAATGCTATTTAATTGAAAATGAATCAACTAGAACAATTACACAATGAAAATTCAGTTTTGAATATATAAAGCTTACTTTCAGTGGGTAACCACTGATTACACTCAACTGAAGAAAGAATTCAAGAATAGGCTAATTGATTTTTAAAAATTTGTTACAGCTTGCTAAAGAAATGGAAATTATGAGAGAAGGGGTTAAGAGATATGAAAGATGGAATCAGAGGTTCCAGAGGAATAGATAAGGAGATGAAATAAATGAATGCATTATTAAAGAGCTCAAGTCTAAGGATACTCCAGGATTTAAGAATGAGATAACTATCCAGATTAAAGATGTATACCATATACCAAGCAAACTAAATAAAATTAAATGCACTACATATCTCACTAAAATTGCAGAACACCATAGACAAAGACAAAATTTTGAAAAAAAACTGTCAGATTCCACATTATAGTTTGACATGTTTAGACTTTTTGAAGGGCATCACTCCATACTCAGGTAAGAAAAAATTCTGAAAAAATTAAAATCAACATCTCTTCTTAAATTTTTCAGAGAACTGAGGTAACAGGGTGAATCACCACTCCAAAACCTAGAAAGACAGAACAGAGAATTCAGCTTTCTGGGAGCAGAACCTGCTTAAATGATAAGCACTTATATAGTAATTGACTAATTTTTGGACTTGAGCACTTGGAGTTGGAAGGAAAAAGCTCCTGGAGGCCCAACCTTAAAAGGACCCACACACTATCATGAATTTTACCATTTAGCCCTACCAGATTCTTGGGGTGAAGATCAAAGAAAAATTCCATCTTGCTTCCAGCTGTAGGAGGAATAAAAATATCAAAATATGCACAAAGTATCATGCTCTTAACAAATGCTTGACTTCAAATAAAAATATTTTCCCAAAGCCTAACTGACTTGGAAGAATGGATATACCTGCCTCAAGCCCATTCTACCCTTCTTGTTTCAGCTAAAAATGGAGGGAAGGGGGAACCTCAAAATCTCAGACTTTTGTGAAAGTCACAGCCCATGGACCCAGGCTCACTAAAGATTTATACCTAATTACAAGATTAGCCACCTGATGCAAAGAGCTGACTCATTGGAAAAGACCCTGATACTGGGAAAGATTGAGGGCAGGAGGAGAAGGAGACACAGAGGATGAGATTGTTGGATGGCATCACCGACTCAATGGACATGAGTTTGGGTGAACTCCAGGAGTTGGTGATGGACAGGGAGGCCTGGTGTGCTTTGGTTCATGGGGTCTCAAAAAGTCAGACACACCTGAGTGACTGAACTGAACTGAACTGTAATGGATCACGAAAAACTCTAAGAATCTAAAGGAAATGCTAGAGATAAGAAAAATATATAAATAATGTCTTGAATATACTTCTCAGTATATTGAATAGGAGAAGTAAAGAATTAGGGAACTTTAAGATATATCAGTAGAAATTTATCAAACTTAAAGAAAACATGTAAAAAGAATTATAATAAATAGAAACAGAAAATGCTAGAAGAATGAGACTATTACAAAGAGTGGAACAGATATATAGTGGGAATATAAGAATAACATAGAACAAAAGCAACAGAAGAAGTATTCTAAAGAAAAATTGTTGAGAATTTTCTCATCTAATAATAGACACCAAATACTATTTAAAAATCTCAGAGAACATCAAGGACAATAAATATATTTTTAAAAATCTATACTTTGGTATACTTTATTCAAACTGCAGAAAACCAAAGACAAAGGAAAAATCTAGAAAGAAGTCAGAGAAGAGAAAACATTTTCCATAGAACATCTTCAGTTCAGTTCAGTTCAGTTCAGTAGCTCAGTCGTGTCTAAACACCTTCAGTTCAGTTCAGTCGCTCTGCAACCTCATGAATCGTAGCACGCCAGGCCTCCCTGTCCATCACCAAATCCCAGAGTTCACTCAGACTCACGTCCATCGAGTTTGTGATGCCATCCAGCCCTCATCCTCGGTTGTCCCCTTCTCCTCCTGCCCCCAATCCCTCCCAGCATCAGAGTCTTTTCCAATGAGTCAACTCTTCACATGAGGTGGCCAAAGTACTGGAGTTTCAGCTTTAGCATCATTCCTTCCAAAGAAATCCTAGGGCTGATCTCCTTCAGAATGGACTGGTTGGATCTCCTTGCAGTCCAAGGGACTCCCAAGAGTCTTCTCCAACACCACAGTTCAAAAGCATCAATTCTTCAGCATTCAGCCTTCTTCACAGTCCAACTCTCACATCCATACATGGCCACAGGAAAAACCATAGCCTTGACTAAACGGACCTTAGTCAGCAAAGTAATGTCTCTGCTTTTGAATATACTATCTAGGTTGGTCATAACTTTTCTTCCCAGGTACTGCAACTAAATATCCCAAGTGCTTCAACTAAGACTTGTCACAGTCGGGAAAACAGAAAAAAAAAGATCAATGTGGGCCCCTGGTGGTGGGTGCCTACTTGTGTGCCAGACCACTGCAGAGTAAGGATGGATCCCGCATAGATGTCTGTGTGATCTGGGTGGCCCAG
Source organism: Budorcas taxicolor (assembly GCF_023091745.1). Classification (NCBI taxonomy): domain Eukaryota; kingdom Metazoa; phylum Chordata; class Mammalia; order Artiodactyla; family Bovidae; genus Budorcas; species Budorcas taxicolor. The sequence goes on from NC_068911.1 coordinate 119,413,529, forward strand.
GCCTTGTGACAGTCCACTGGTAGGCAGGCAAGCCCAAGTCCACAGGTTAGTGGGAGGATTCCAAAATGGCTTAAACCAGGGTTATTATAGTAGAACAATTTCCCTAAAATGGCTACTATCAACATCTCTACTCCCAAAGGGAGTTCAGTTTCCTCCTGTCTCTTCAGGACAGTCTCTAAGACCAGCAGGTAGGTCTGACTTGGACTTCTTTCAAACTTCTTCTGGTGCCCTGGGACTCAAAGTCTGTGTGCCTTTTAAGAAGAAAACTTGTTTCCTACTGCCCTCTTGTTCTTTCATACACAAGCCCTTCTGCCCTGTAAGCCAGAAGTTCTGGGAACTGGTCTTTCTGGTGAAGGATCCCTAGGCTGGGGAGTCTGATGTGGAGCTTGGACAACTCATTCCTTGGGAGGATTCAGAGGCTGGAATATTCCTCCTATTTGTAGGTCATCTATCTGCCTGGGAGTGTTGATTCCGACTCTACTGAATCTCCACTCATTGTATCTCAATTGTTTTGGTCCTTCTTTAAGTCTTTACTTGTGGAAAATATTTTCTTCTAGTCTTCAAGTTGTTCTCATAGGTAGTTGCTTGGTAAGAAGTGTAATTTGGATGTGTTTGTAGGAGGAAGTGAGCATGGAGTCTTCCTCCCCTGCCATTGAGGTCTGCCACCTGCTTCCAAAATTCTTTGTTTCATTAAAGTACACTTCAAGAGCAAGTCTAAATAAAAGTATATTTTGACAAAACTCTGCAGATTTACCACACAGACTCTTCTTGGAAGAATTACTAAAGGGTATATTTCAATCAGGAGTAAATTAAACCCAGAAAACAGAAGCTGGATGCAAGCATTAATGCAGGAAAATACTAGTAACTGTAAACCAAAATTGCAATTGCTCAAGCTTGTTTTATCAACATAATAGTAAAAGCCATTCTTTTTCATCCTTTCCTTGCAACAAACACCAGGATTTAATATTTTTTAATTTTTTTTTTTAAATTTCAGTGCAACAACACCAGGATTTAATTTCATATGTCTAGAATATGGTAGACTTTGGATATGTGAATATACACACTTGAAAAACTAGTTTGTTATTTTCATATATCATTAGATACTACCAGCTTTATATTAAGCTCCTGTGCAAATCAGAAGCTATCCAGAAGACAATATTATTCAAATACGTGTATCCTTTTGTTTATACTGTCATATCACACTAGCAACTTTTGTCCCTACCAGCTAATTGTGACAAACTGGTAATGGCACCCACTGTCTGGGCATATTAACTATAGCAGAAAGGGTACTCAACTTAGGTCAAACAGGCAGCATCATGAGTCATTTTCTTTGGCACAATAAAAGATTTGTCAAGAATAAACAGAAGGCAGCCATAAAGACACTTCTTCCCAGATGTGCTTGCATATGGGTTGAGCAGCACATACTGAAAATACTTTAATTATTGTCTAACTAAGCAAATTAATTACTCTACAGCCTTGAGGACATCTTGGAGGTAGAAAAAGCTTGGAGGGTTGTGACATAGTTTTGCAATCTCCTCCAGCCCTTCTCTAATGAAGATGTAGTCTCTGGTACCCTTATAAATCTTCATTTTCTGAGTTACTTCAAAATCAGTTCTGGTCTGAAAATTGTCAGACCACAGATTTGTTTTTAATCTAATTTAGTTTAAGCCTATAAGCATATATCACCAAGATTTATCTTCAAATTCTGAATGAAGCACTATATGTTGATGTGGTTGAGTCACTGAGTTGTGTCTGACTCCTTGCGACCCCATAGACTGCAACACACCAGGTTCTCCTGTCCTTTACTATCTTCCAGAATTTACTCAGATTCATGTCCATTGAATCGGTGGTGCTATCTAACCATCTCATCTGCCACCCTCTTCTCCTTTTGCCCTCAATCTTTCCAAGCATCAGGGTCTTTTCCAATGAGTCAACTCTTTGTATGAGGTGGCCAAATTATTGCTTGGTAAAGAATTCGCCTGCAATGCAGGAGACCCCGGTTTGATTCCTGGGTGGGGAAGATGCGCTGGAGAAGAGATAGGCTACCCACTCCAGTACTCTTGGACTTCCCTGTGGCTCAGCTGGTGAAGAATCTGCCTACAGTGAGGGAGACCTGGGTTCGATCCCTGGGTTGAGAAGATCCCCTTGGAGAAGGGAAAGGTGACCCACTCCAGTATTCTGGCCTGGAGAATTCCCTGGATTGTATAGTTCATGGCATTGCAAAGAGTCGGACATGACTGAGCAACTTACACTTCAGCTTCAGCATCAGTCATTCCAGTGAATATTCAGGGTTGTTTTCCTTCAGGATCGGCTAGCTTGATTTACTTTTAATGTCAAAAAAAAAAAAAAAATCAGAAACGAAAACAGTAAAAAACAAAGAGTAAGGGTGTGTTAAGGAGGTAGTTTTTTGGGGTAAGTTTAGTTCTGGTTTCACTGTGAACTCAATAAGGGTCTCCAGGTAATTTATTTAATTTTTTCTACTCAGTCTTCTTATGTGTCACAAGTGAAAAATAATAGCTTCTTTAGTCATTTCATAGCATATGCTGAGAGTCCAATTAGTAATCAAAAAAAAAAAAAAAACGTTTTTGAATGTGTGAATTATCTTATGAATGTTATCATCATTACACTTATTTTGCTAATTAATATGTCTTGGAAGAGTTTAAGTTTCACAGTGGTTTAGTAACCATGACAGCTATCATTTTTCATTATCTCATTTACTGACTGCCTCAAAACCTCTAACATAAGGGCTCATGCACAGATAGAAATACAAACATTCAACATACACAGGAATGTACACACTAGATTCACACACCTCTGCGCTTACTTAACTCCTTTCCTGGTTTGCTCTGTAGAGAAGATTTGTATTTAGAAGCCAGAAAGGTAGAAATTTGTTTGACTAACAAGATGGGAAAAGGTGAAATTGGAAGATACCTGAGTAGAAAGCAGAAGAAAAGTCCAAGAAAAGAAATATAAAAGCTAATTTTACTTACTAAAGATTTGCTTATTTCCCTCACCTCAAAATGAGCAAGGTCTTAAAGACTGAAAGTAATTATTCAAAAACCAGAAATAAAAAAGTATTTGCTATGCTAAATTATTTTTGGCTTTTGGAAGTTCAGTAAAACACAAGTATAGCAGATTTTCACAAAAGATTTAGGATGTTGTCCAAGGGAGTGGGCAGTTTTGCACACAGAATTACCAAGTGTTTGTAGGTTTGGATGGGGAGAAATGTGCAGTAGGGTTTCAAGACCAGGAGTTGAAACCATTTTTACTTAGAATTTTACAAAAGACTTAGAAAATATCTGTCTACATCAAGAAAAAAAAATGCATCTCAAAGATGGAGATTGTATGTGTGGGGGAAGGATTGCAGTGTGGAGATCTTGCACAGATATAGTCAGGGCCTCAGAATCCCACAAAAACATGCCCATGCTTCCCTATAACTTGTGTTTTTTGTTTTTATTTTTTGGTTTATTTTTGCTTCTGTTAAAATGATTTAAAATGTACAGTTTGAGTGATATATAGAAACTTTATTGAACACTTCTTGAAGGGACCCACGTGGAGAACTGCAAAGGAAGGAACAAAGTGGCAAGCTTTTATAGAGGAAAGCATAAGAAATGCTAAAAATAAAAATAGAAAATGAAAAAGGAACAAGGAACTAAGTACAGATCTTCCAAGATTTGCCATGGGGTTAGGTGCTGATAAGGCACTTCCTAGGTAGCTCAGCTGGTGAAGAATCCACCTGCAATGAAGGAGACCTGAGTTCAGTCCCTGGTTTGGGGAGATCCCGTGGAGGAGGAGATGGCAACCCACTCCAGTATTCTCGCCTGGAGAATCCCCATAGAGCCTTACAGGCTACAGTCCACGGGGTTGCAAAGAGTCAGACATGACTGAGTGACTAAGCACAACACACAGCACGTGCACTAATAAATCTACTGTAAGCTAAAAACATCAAAAGTCAAAAATTGCATTTGAAAAACATTTAGAAATTTGCTGTTTGAAGCACCACTTTTCCCTCCTTCTGTACTTTCCAACGTACTCAAGAAAATGAAAAATTTTAATGAATCTAAAATTTAAAATCATTATTTCCGAAAAGCACTTTTTTTTTTTTTTGGCATTTTTTAATATGCAAGACTTTTCTCCTTTGATGGAGGAGACAGGTTACTATCTGAATCTAAGTTGAAAAGCTTATGTAAAAAGAAATTATAGTAAACGGGATACTCTGCTTTTCCAAAAAAAAAAAAAAAAAAGAAAATATATATGATATACCTAACTTACCAAACAGCATAGCTTAGCCCAGCCTACCTTAAACATGCTCAGAATACTTAGATTAGGCTACAGTTGGGCAAAATCATCTAACACAAAGCTTATTTTATAATAAAGTGCTGAATATTTCATATAATTTATTGAATTCTGTGCTAAAAGTGAAAAACAAACTGATTGTATGGGTATAGAATGGTTTTAAGTGTATGGATTGTTTACCCTTTCCATCCTAATGATGACTGAGAGTGCGAATCACTGACATTGCCCAGGGTCCTAAGACAGCATGCTACAACATATCACTAACCCAGGAAAATTTCATAACTCGAGTCAAAATATGGTTTCTATTGAAAGTGTATTGCTTTTACAATACTATAGAGAATTGCTAAGTTGAACCACCGTAAGCTGGGACTGTTTGCATAACATTCAGTGTTGTCTTGGTATCTGGGGATTGGATGTCTGGATACAGTGCACTTCTTGTCTAGCAGAGAATTTATCATTGAAGTAAAACTAATAACAGCAAATATTACTGTCATAGTCTATCAGAAAAACAGTTGTCCATTGCATGTTTTTCTTCTATATTTATTCTTCCATAAAGAGGTAATTCTCTTAGACTGAATAATGAATGTTCTAGGACTCCTGGAAGAACTTTTGAGTCTAGAAATGAACCTATTTCAATATTTAGGGTGGTTTTTCTTTTAAAAAACTTCTAGATCTCCAAAGAAAAATGAAGACTTTTGCTCATATTTTGTTTTGCAGACATACCTCTCTGTCTGATTTCTTAGGTGTTTAGATGACAGCTACTCAAAGAATACATAGATAGATGAATGATTGATTAGTTATAGAATCTGTTCCCCAGGGTGAATTACACAACTAAGGAAACTGAACTAGACAGAAACAATGATGGATGTCAGACATAACAAATGTCCATACTTTTTTTACTGCATTATAGACCTTAAAATTTTCCACAGGAAAGAACTGCAAAGGTTCAAAAAATAGTAATAAAAATCCTTAAGAATGTAAAATTATAAGATAAATGTTATCATAAAATTATGCTTATTAATTCTATATGATTCTCTCATATCCAGTTACATGTCTTTAGAGTAACTTGACAAAATCCTGTACAGCTGCTAGGTATTATGTGGTCTTCACATGGAAGGATTACATCCAGTGAATATCAATTTTCTTTCCCATGCTGGAATTAAAAATTCAGACAGAAAGATATTTTATTTTGATCATCAATATTTCTATTGTGGTTATAACAAGATCCAAGCAGATCTACTTGAAGCTGCAGTCAACAGACAAATGGGTCTTTTACATTTAAAAAATAAATTTGGAGAGATTTGAAAATCACTATTCAAAGCTTCCCTGGTGGCTCTGTGGTAAAGAACATGCCTGCTAATACAGAAGGCATGAGTTCAATGCCTAGGTTAGGAAGATCCCCTGGAGAAAGAAATAGAAACCCGCTCCAATATTCTTGCCTGGAGAGATCTGTGAAGAGAGGAGCCTGGCAGGCTATAATCACAAAAGAATCAACACAACTTAGTGACCAAAAATCACAGTTCACTACATTTCACAGACATATCTACACTAATTTGTAGCACCTAAGGGCCTCCAAAATTTTATTCCCAGTTAATATTTAATCTGATTTCATTTCATCATGAAAGATCTATTTAGAAAAAAAGGGGTGCTAAAATACAACTCACATGCTAGCAAAATAATACTCAAAATTCTCCAAGCCAGGCTTCAGCAGTATTTGAACCGTGAACTTCTAGATATTCAAGCTGGATTTAGAAATGGCACAGGAACCAGATCAAATTGCCAACAACCACTGGCTCATAGAAAAAGCAAGAGAGTTCCAGAAAAACATCTACTTCTGTTTTATTGACTATGTCAAAGCCTTTGACTGTGTGGATCACCACAAACTCTAAGAGATGGGAGTACCAGATCACTTGACCTGCCTCTTAAGAAATCTTTATGCAGGTCAGGAAGCAACAGCTAGAACTGGACATGGAACAACAGACTGGTTCCAAATCGGGAAAGGGGTATGTCAAGGCTGTATATTGTCACCCTGCTTATTTAACTTATATGCAGAGTACATCATGAGAAATGCTAGGATGGATGAAGTACAAGCTGGAATCAAGATTGCCAGGGCTCCAGGTATGCAGAGGGCACCACCCTTATGACTGAAAGTGAAGAAAACTAAAGAGCCTCTTGATGAAAGTGAAAGAGAAGAGTGAGAAAGTTGACTTAGAACTCAACATTCAGAAAACTAAGATCATGGCATCTGGTCCCATCACTTCATGGGAAGTAGATGGGAAACAATGGAAACAGTGGCAGACTTTATTTTGGGGGGCTCCAAAATCATTGCAGATGGTGACTGCAGCCGTGAAACTAAAAGACACTTGCCTCTTGGAAGAAAAGTTATGACCAACCTAGACAGCATATTAAAAACAGAGACATTAATTTGCCAACAAAGGTCCATCTAGTCAAAACTATGGTTTTTCCAGTAGTCATGCATGGGTGTGAGAGTTGGACTATAAAGAAAGTTGAGCGCCAAAGAATTTATGCTTTTGACCTGTCGTGTTGGAGAAGACTCTTGAGAGTCCCTTGGACTGCAAGGAGATCCAACCAGACCATCCTAAAGGAGATCAGTCCTGAATATTCACTGGAAGGACTGACGCGGAAGCTGAAACTCCAATACTTTAGCCATGTGATGTGAAGAACTGACTCATTGGAAAAAACCCTGATTCTGGGAAAGATTGAAGGTGGGTGGGGTAGGGGATGACAGAGGATGAGATTGAATGGCATCACTGACTCAATGGACATGAGTTTGAGTAAACTCCAGGAATTGATGATGGACAGGGAAGGCTGGTGTGCTGTAATCCATAGGGTTGCAAAGATTCAGACACAACTGAGTGACCGAACTGACCTGCTGCTGCTGCTAAGTCGCTTCAGTCTTGTCTGACTCTGTGCGACCCCAGAGATGGCAGCCCACCAGGGTCTCCCATCCCTGGGATTCTCCAGGCAAGAACACTAGAGTGGGTTGCCATTTCATTCTCCAATGAATGAAAGTGAAAAGTGAAAGTGAAGTCACTCAGCGGTGTCTGACTCTTGGCGACCCCATGGACTGAAGGCTATCAGGCTCCTCCGTCCATGGGATTTTCCAGGCAAGAGTACTGGAGTGGGTTGCTATTGCCTTCTCCAAACTGACCTGACTGAACCGAAAATACATCAATCGATTTAGTGTGATGATTATAAAATTTCATTGTGTATTCTAACAGGACATATTTTCCAGTTATTACTTATGTATTTGCAATAGGTATGGATGGCCAAAACTTTAGTAAAATCCAGGGTTACTAAGTCTCAATTCTAAATACTCTATACTCTCTCCAAAGGACAAATAAAACAGCACATCATCTAAAAGGTGAATTTCAGAAAATATTGTATTTGTAGAAAAAAATTATCAAAAAGCTCATCTGAGAAAAATTCAAATTTTGAAGTACTTATTTACTTATTCAGATTGTGACCTCATTAATTGACCTTATTTATGGAATATGGGCAGTACTAAAGAATGCTCAAACTACTGGACCATTGTACTCATCTCCTATGTTAGTAAAGTTATACTTAAAATCCTTGAAGTTAGGCTTCAGTATTACATGAACTGAGAACTTCCAGATGTTCAAGCTGGGTTCAGAAAATCAGAGGAACCAGAGATCAAATTGCCAACATTTGCTGGCTCATAGAGAAATCAAGAGAATTCCAGAAATATATCTACCTCTGTTCCATGACTACACTAAAGTCTTTGATTCATAACAAACAAAGGAACATAGCAAACAACGGAAAACTCTTAAAAGATAGGAATACCAGACTACATTACCTGCTTCCTGAGAAATTTGTATGCATGTCAAGAAACAAATCAGAACTTAACATGGAACAACAGACTGATTCCAAATTGGGAAAGGAGATGTCAAGGCTGTGTATTGTCACTCTGCTTATTTAACTTATATACAGAGTACATCATGTGAAATGCCGGGTTGGATGAAGCACAGGAGTCAAGAATACTGGGAGAAATATCAATAGCTTCAGATATGCAGATGACACCACCCTTATGGCAAAAAGTGAATAACTAAAGAGCCTCTTGATGAAAGTGAAAGAGGAGAGAGAAAAAGTTGGCTTAGAACTCAACATTCAGAAAACTAAGATCATGTCATCTGGTTCCATAACGTCATGGCAAATAGAGGGGGGAAATGTGGAAGCAGTGACAGATTTCCTCTTCTTTGGTTCTAAAATCACTGTGGATGGTGACTACAGCCATGGAATTAGAAGATTTCTTCTTGGCAAGAAAGCTACGACCACCCTAGACAGTGTGTTAAAAAGCAGAGAAATCATTTTACCAACTGATAAATGTCCATATAGTCAAGATTGTGGTCTTTCCAGTAGCCTTGTACAGATGTGAGAGCTGGACCATAAGGAAGGCAGAGCACCAAAGAATTGATTCTTTAGGACTGTGGTTCTGGAGAAGACTCTTGAGAGTCCCTTGGACAGCAAGGAGATCAAACAAGTCAACCTTAAAGGAAATCAACCCTGAATACTTATTGGAAGAATTGGTGCTGAAGCTGAAGCTCAAATATGTTGGCCACCTGATGTGAACAGCCAACTCATTGGAAAAGACCCAGATACTAGGAAAGATTGAAGACAGAAGTAAACAAGGGTGACAGAGGATGAGATGATTGGATGGCATCACCAATTCAATGGATATGAACTTGGGCAAACTTCAGGAGATGGTGAGAGATAGGGAAGCCTGGCATGCTGTAGTCCATGGGGTCACGAAGAGTCAGACATGACTTGGTTCCTGAATAACAGTTTATTCATTCAAATTGTGACCTCACTAATTGATCTTATATATGAAATATTTAGTTTTCAATGTGATAGACCTAAAATCAGAAGCAAATGTGGTATTTTTTTGTTATAGATCATCATTATTAAACTAACATTTTTACTAAAGAAAAATTAATTTAAATAAACAGGACTGGAGCATCACAACACTTTTATTTTATTAAAGAATCATAGAACATTATAATTAAGAAATATACACCTTAAAAGCTAATATAATTAATAGACATGTTTTCCTTAAGTCCTTCATAGTAGGAGATGGGTACATATGTCTACATATGTACATGTATGACAATCTTTACTGTCAAGACTTATGCTATGTGGTTAACAGACACATTTTACAATCTGTATAAAATGCTGCCAAATAAGTAAGAAATAAAATAATTAACTTAGAAGAACAGAAATGAGCATGTACTCCTGGCTAGAACCCTCAGGTTACAATTGAAATGATTATTAAGATATGAAGGGAAATCATAGAATATGCCATAAATTAAAATCCAAATATATTTTAAACATATTCATTTACAAATATGAACGCTTATAAACTATTTAATTAAAATGCTTCCTAGAAATTCACACATGCTATGTATACCCAAACACACTAGATCTGTGAAATGTTAAAGAGTGATACCACTCCATAGCTTTCTTCTGAATGCACGCTCAATTTTCTACAAACAATACCCCTGAATGAATATAAATGAAGGAAATATTCCTCTATCTGCTAGTTTGACTATTCATGAAAAAAAAAAAAAAGGAAAAAAAGAAAGTTTTATGGAACTAGTGCAACCTAAATTTCATTGTATTTCCTATATCAGTGAAAGGCTAACAGTCTTCTCAACTGGATTCTTCATGAACCATGATACTAATCTAAACACCCGTATTTTTCACACTTGTTAAACAAAAGATCTAATTTTAAAAACAATTATTACTGAGAAAAATTTATTTCTCTACTTCAAAAGTTAATAATTTTTTTAAAGGCAAGATGTATTGATGCTGTCTTTTCAACTGCCTTTAAATGTGATGCATACCCTGTATTTACCTAATAAATAAGAGTTATTGATTTAGTAAGTGAGCTTCTTGCCCCTGGATTATGGAAACAATGAATGGAAACATATGTTAACATCACCCTTGATACAACTTCAGTTATAATATCTAGTAGGGCTGAATCAGACAAGGTATTCTGGATTGAGAAGCTTTAACAACTCCTAATAAATCACACTAACACATTCAATTCAATGCACTGTTACTAATACAGTACACCCTCTACATATGAACCTTCAAGTTTTAAATTTTCAAAGGTGCAAACATGCGTCTGGTTCAAGCAAGGAACCAGAACCCGGTGCCATCAGCATTAGGTGTGAGTTAAACTGCAGCTTGCCTTCCCTCTCATATTGCTGATGATCCTTTGTTCCACCATCTCCCACCTTCTCTCCCTCCTCCAGTCTGTAATTCATTTAGCTTGTTCATTCAACACCAGCCCATGGATGTCAACAGTTGAACTGTACTACTGTACTTTTCAAGGTACTGTACTGCAAGGTTTAAAATGTTTACTTTTTATATATTTTTAAAAGTATTATTTGTGTGAAAAGTATTATAAACCCATTACAGAATAGCACTATGTAGCCAATTATGTTAGTCAGTACCTAGGCTAACATTGTTGGACTTATGAACAAATAGGACTTACCAGCGTGCTCCTGGAACAGAATTCATTCTTATGTAGGGGACTTACCGTATCTGCAATATGCCTAAACAATGCATATTCAGGGATTAAAGGAAGCTTGCCACATTCCCCAGCAATTACTGTAAAGAAATAGAGGAAAACAACAGAATGGGAAAGACTAGAGATCTCTTCAAGAAAATTAGAGATACCAAGGAAATATTTCATGCAAAGATAGGCAGAATAAAGGACAGAAATTGTATGGACCTAACAGAAGCAGAAGATATTAAGAAGAGGTGGCAAGAATACACAGAAGAACTGTACAAAAAAGATCTTCATGACCCAGATAATCACGATGGTGTGATCACTCACCTAGAGCCAGACATCCTGGAATACAAAGTCAAGTGGGCCTTAGGAAGCATTACTATGAACAAAGCTAGTGGAGGTGATGGAATTCCAGTTGAGCTATTTCAAATCCTGAAAGATGATGCTGTGAAAGTGCTGCACTCAATATGCCAACAAATTTGGAAAACTCAGCAGTGGCCACAGGACTGGAAAAGGTCAGTTTTCATTCCAATCCCAAAGAAAGGCAATGACAAAGAATGCTCAAACTACCACACAATTGCACACATCTCACATGCTAGCAAAGTAATGCTCAAAATTCGGCAAGCCAGGCTTCAGCAATACGTGAACCATGAACTTCCTGATGTTCAAGCTGGTTTTAGAAACGGCAGAGGAACCAGAGATCAAATTGCCAACATCTGCTGGATCATTGAAAAAACAAGGGAGTTCCAGAAAAACATTTATAATTGCTTTATTGACTACACCAAAGACACTGGTGATGTGGAAACTGGAAAATTCTGAAAGAGATGGGGATATCAGACCACCTGACCTGCCTCTTGAGACACCCGTATGCAGGTCAAGAAGCAACAGTTAGAACTAGACATGGAACAACAGACTGGTTGCAAATTGGGAAAGGAGTACGTCAAGGCTGTATATTATCACCCTGCTTATTTAACTTACATGCAGAGTACATCATGAGAAACACTGGGCTGGAAGAAGTACAAGCTGGAATCAAGATTCCTGGGAGAAATGTCAATAACCTCAGATATGTAGATGACACCACCCTTATGGCAGAAAGTGAAGAACTAAAGAGACTCTCGAAAGTGAAAGAGGAGAGTGAAATTTAGCTTAAAGTGCAACATTCAGAAAACTAAGAGCATGACATCCGGTCCCATCACTTCATGGCAAATAGATGGGGAAACAGTAGAAACTGTTTTATTTATAAAAATAAATACTGTTTTATTTATAAAAATAAAGCTGACTTTATTTTGGGGGCTCCAAAATCACTGCAGATGGTGATTGCATCATTGAAATTAAAAGATGATTGCTCCTTGGAAGGAAAGTTATGACCAAACTAGACAGCATATTAAAAAGCAGAGACACTACTTTGTCAACAAAGTTCCATCTAGTCCAAGCTATGGTTTTTCCAGTGGTCATGTATGGATGTGAGAGTTGGACTATAAAGAAAGCTGAGCACCAAAGAACTGATACTTTTGAACTGTGGTATTGGAGAAGACTCTTGAGAGTCCCTTGGACTGCAAGGAGATCCAACCAGTCCGTTATAAAGGAGATCAGTCCTGGGTGTTCATTGGAAGGACTGATGTTGAAGCTGAGACTCCAGTCTTCCATCTGATGTTAAGAACTGACTCATTGGAAAAGACCCTGATGCTGGGAAAGACTGAAGGTAAGAGGAGAAGGGGATGAAAGAGCATGAGATGGTTGGAAGGCATCACCAACTCAATGGGCATAAGTTTGGGTGAACTCCAGGAGTTGGTAATGGACAGGGAGGCCTGTCATGCTGCTGTTCATGGGGTTGCAAAGAGTTGGAACACGAGAGTGACTGAACTCAGCTGAACTGAACTACCACATGGGTCCTATGAACTTGGCAATTGCAGAAAAATTACAGACTTCTGAGGGAAATGTGTCTTCTATTGTTCTGTCCTTGATCTCACACATAACAAATAAGTGTATTAATAATCCTTGTAAGAGTCATATGAAATAATATATAAGGGTATATATTCATACATATATATTCATGTATTGATAGGTAGATATAGATATGTATTTAGTATATACAAATATATAGAGAGAGAGGGAGAGAGAGAGAGAGCAAGATCCTCAGTCATGCGTGGCTCCATTAACCACTGTCAAATCTGGATGCCAATTTCACCTTCTCACCTGTTCTCATTCTCTTGACCCCTGGTACCCTCCAAACCTACACTTCAGATGAACTGAACAGCAAACAGCTCTTGAAAATGGGAAGCTTTCTAGGTATTCTGGCTTGGGTGTGGAATGGCTTTTAGCAGAAACAGGAGTCAGAGCAGAAGCAGTAGTGGTATTTATTCATAAACCTCTCCGCAATCTCTGCTTCTCTTGATTCACTGATGCTCTAATCTTTAGATGAAGCTGTGATTTAGGTTTTCTTTTTATCAAATAAGATTCTCAGCTAGAAGTTGTTCTGTTTTGTAAGGAAGCATTTGAAAACTTAAAGGCACATTATTGTTTGTCCCAAGGAGTGAAAAATGCCCCTGCCGTTTGGTGAGCACAAGGCAGAGTTGCTAAAGGCATTGGAGTGTCCTGTACAAGACAGAATTGCACATCCAGATTGTTGATGATGTGCCTTTGAAAATCCCAGAGGAATTGGGGAAGGCCATTCTACACAGTTGCCAAGAGAAATATCAACAACCTCAGATGTGCAGATGATATTACTCTATTGGCAAAAAATGAAGAGGAACTAAAGGGCCTCTTGAAGAGGGTGAAAAAGGAGCATGTAAAAGCTGGCCTGAAACACAACATTTAAAAAAAAAAAAAGTTAAAATCAGAGCATTTGGCCCCATTGTGCTAATTTGATTCAGTCTTCTCCAACTCTTTGTGACCCTATTGACCATATCTAGGAGTCTCCTCTATCCATGAGATTCTTCAGGCAAGAATATTGGAGTGGGTTTTTATCACGCCCTTCTCTAGGGAATCTTTCCAACCCAGGGATCAAACCTGCATTTCCTACGTCTCCTACATTGGCAGGCAGATTCTTTACCGCTAGTGTCACCTGGGATTCAGTCCCATCACTTCATGGCAAATACAAGGGTAAAAAAATAGAAGCAATGACAGATTTTATTTTCTTGGGCTTCAAAATACCTTCAGACCGTGACTGCACCCATGAAAATTAAAAGACACATGTTCATTGGAAGGAAAACTAGGACAACATAGACAGCATGTTAAAAAGCAGAAACATCACTTTGTTGACAAAGGTCTGTACAGTCAAAGCTCTGGTTTGTCCTGTAGTCGTGTATGGATGTGAGGTAGATCATAAAGAAGCCTGAGTGCTGAAGATACTTTCCAATTGTGGTGGAGAAGATTCTTGAGTGTCACTCTAACTGCAAGGTCAAACCAGTCAATCCTGAAGGAAGCCAACCCTGAATATTCATTGGAAGGACTGTTGCTGAAGTTGAAGCTCCAATATTTTGATTACCTGATTCAAAAACCTGACTCATTGGAAAATACTCTAACTCTGGGAAAGATTGAAGGCAAAAGGAGAAGGGGGTGGCAGAGGATGAGATGGTTAGATAGCACCATGACTCAATGGACATGAATCTGAGCAAACTCCAGGAGCTAGTGGATGACAGAGGAACCTGGCATGCTGCAGTTCATGGGGTCACAAAGAGTCAGACATGACTTAGAAATTGAACAGCAAAGACAAGTGCTACACAGAATCACCAAAGTCTATAAGACCGTTCTAGGGCTAAGACATTAAAAACTGATTTATTCTGATATTCTTTAGCTCCTGAAAAACTGTAGATTTTCACAAATTGACTGTAGAGTGAACAAGTGAATAAAGGGAAATTTGAATAATTTCCAGCCCCTTCATAGTGTCAGTGTCCCTGCTTTTTCCTCTGTAGGTATCAGGTGCTTAACCTTAAATATAATTATTTAGTAATTACCTCCAGCTATATATATAGCATTTTTAAAGATGATACAAATAGTAATGGGCTTCCCAGGTGGCCTTAGTGGTAAAGAATTTTCCTGCCAATGCAGGAGACGTGGGTTCACTCGCTCGGTTGGGAAGATCCCCTAGAGAAAGAAATGGCAACCCACTCTGATATTCTTGCCTGGGAAATCTCATAGACACAGGAGCCTGGTGGAACTACAGTCCATGAGGTTACACAGAGTTGGATATGCCTTAGTGACTAAACAATAACGATGACAAATAATCATGGCAGAAGCATGAATAAATACATAAATGCATTTCACACCCAAAGAAGATCTGTTTAAGAATGTATGTAGTTTGTACCTTATACTCAGAAATGTTTATTAAGTACTAATTCTGTGACAGGCTCTTTTTATAAGTGCCTGAGAAAATCAATGATAAAACAGACAGCATATGAGGTTGGTTTTTGTGCATGTTGTTTGAATCCTGGACTCCTTGATGAGACAAAATTACTTCAAAATACTGGCAGAGCTTTACCACACAAAGAAATCTGATTATCCAGATTTGAGGATACCTCACCTCTGTATGCCCCCAGCATCACTTAAATCCTCTTCTTACAGAAATTCACATTAAACTTTATTAACAGAACTTCATCACTAGATTTCTGCTGGTAAAATCCATCTCTCCCTCTTTCTGTGCTAAGTCAATCCTCAGATATTTCAGACAGAGGGAGAATTGTAAGGTTTCTTTCATACCATGTGCCAGGGATGAGAGGAAAGCTAGACTTTGTTCCATCTTGTGTGACTGACTACTACTATGTTGAAGAAACTGTCACATTCGTGAGATCAGTGAATACTTAGTATCCTGTGAATGACCTAACTACACTGAATTTTGCTCAACAAACTTTTCAAAACTTTCCCTAGTTTTGAAAGGAATAGTTGACTTTAATTGACTAAAATTTCTGGATTAGTGGACTTTCAAGCTTTCTAGCTCCGTTTTCTGATATTGTCTTTAGAATGTAAAATTTGAAGTCAAACAGACTTGATTGTGAATTATAACTCTGATGTTGGCTTTGTTATTTTGGATGTACAACATGAGTCTATACTTTTTATGAAAAAATGAAAATAATGTTTCATAATTGAAAAGTGCTAGGCAGAGATTTCACTTTTGGGTTTCAAGCAATTTAAGACTTCACTGAAAACATAAACTTGTGTATCAATCTCTCACATGTCCTTTTACTATTTTTTATTAAGATAAAATTAATATATAGCTTTATACAAGTTTCAGGTGTGCCACATTATAATTTGACATATATAGAGACTATAAAGTGATCCTTTACTCTTAAGACTATGCTTGATTTGTGGAAATGACTGGGAAACTCTAAAATGCATCTGAAATACTCAAATGTGAAAGTTGGACCATGAAGAAGATTGAGCACTGAAGAATTGATGCTTTCAAATTGTGGTGCTGGAGAAGACTCTTGAGATTCTCTTGGACAATAAAGAGATCAAACTAGTTAATCCCAGAGGAAATCAACCCCAAATATTCATTGGAAGGACTGTTGTTGAAGCTGAATGTCCAATACTTTGGCCACATAATGGGAAGAGCCAATTCATTAGAAAAGAACCTGATGTCTGGAAAGATTGAGGGCAGGAGAAGATGGTGGCAGAGGGTAAGATGGTTTGATAGCATCACCGACTCAAAGGACATGACTTTGAGCAAATTCCAGGAGATAGTGAATGACAGGAAAGTCTGGCATGCTGCAGTCCATGCTGTCACAAAGAGTTGGACACAACTTAGCAACTGAAAAACAACAGCAAAAAACTATGTTAGGCTAAATTGTGGAATAAGTCATGGAATAACTAAGAACCAAATCTCTTTCTATAAGATTGTTATGAAATAGTGTAATATCAGTTTTTTATATACCTTTAAAATATAAAATGGCCATAATTTTTTAAACTTTTCTTGAGTATCAGAAAACACCTTTAAATGAACACAATTGTTAAAGTATGCTCTTATCTGAGTTAACTACTCCTTCATGAGAAATATCAGTGATGGTAATTTCTTTAAAAAAAAAGAAAAAAAAAGAAAGTTTGCAGATATTCTGGACCCAGATTGGCCAAATTTGAATCGTGATTCTGTTTACTACTAGCCCTATGATGCTGATAAATCATTAAAAATCCCTGTGTCTCAGTTTCCCTCTCTGCAAACTCGGTAATGACAGTAAGCAGCTACATCGCAGTGTGTTGCAAGAGTTAAATATAGAATGTTTAGAAGAGTGTCTGACACATAGTGAATGCTCATGCTCATTGTTTTCTAAGGACACCTCAATCTGTGGTCTTACTCAAACGTTTCAGAATGACCCACAGATGCATCTTGGAAATCTACAATTGTCATTACCTTTGTTTGCCCTGCTGTGACTTAGTTTGGACTAGGTGCAAGTAATCTTCATCAAAAGTAAATAATATATATCTTATTTGTGTGTTTTCAAGATCTAATGCAAGCATGTTATTTGAAGCACTTAACATTTATTTATAGGACACAATTAGAAAAGAAAAAGTTAGAAAATAAATTTCCTCTTCCTTTCCATATTTTTCCATGAAACTGGCATGGCTTTATTTCTGAATGTTGGTCCATTTTTCTACTACTCATTTTTTACCATACCCAGTAGCAGATATGAATCTAGTTTATTTAAAAAATGAAGGAGAGTTTAGAAAATGGCTATGCTCCATAAAATGGCTGGATTGCTCTGAAGGACAGCTTGCACCCAGCTGTTTTCACAAGATAGAGTTTCCTCTAACTACCTGCTCCCTTTCAGTCTTCTCTAACAACAAAAAGAGCAGGAAGCTGGACGGGGGCGGTGGGGGGGGGGGGGGGGGGGGGGGGGCGGGCGGACGGCGGAAACGGCAGGAACAGATGGGCAGGGATTCTTCTGGCAACAGATCTTGTTTTCACTATGTTTTTGCTTTGGTTGAATTTCAGAGTTCAAGACCTAGAAGTTCTGGGGACAACTTTTTCATTTAAGTCATTAAAAATTTATATTGCAGAACTTCACCTTCTCATTCTGCCTGGTTTTAAGACTGATGAATGAGGTGCGCTGAGGGTAAAACTCTCTGATGAGCATATGTGGGTGTATATTCAAGCTCAGATTATGGAAGCTGTGTGATTGATTTCCACCAGAAGCTGATATGGTGGAGCAGTGGGTTGATTTGCTGGGATGGAGTCAAATAAAATATTTGTGATTTAAGTAGGCAGGCACGGTAAAGGAAGAAACCAATTTGGAGAGATTTAATCACTGTTAAGATTGAGTGAAAGAACAGAAATGATCAGGTCTTTCACTGGCTTAGAGAATGTTTTAAGTCATGCTGCCTTTACTGCCTGTTTTGGGGATAAATAAGAGTGGTTCCACTGGGTTAATTGACTATTTAGTATATCAGCTGCTAATCCCACTTCTTTCAGTATCACTCTTTTTTTGTAAGTCCTGTATTAGAGATCACTGAAGTGGACAAGATAGGTACTTGATGAAAACTGGAAAGGAGAATTTCAAGTGCATTAGTGGTGACTGTTCTAGCTTGCAAATGTACAACCCTAATTTGAAATATTTGAAGCAAAAGATTTTCCCAGCTCAATGGTTCTGGGTTGGATGTCTTAATGTTTGTTCCTCTTGATCCATTCATGGTTTTCTCTACCTGCTCTATTCTTGGGATGCTAACCCATATGAATTATATCTATGATATCCCTGTTCTTTGGCCTCTTGTTGGTGCTGGCAGGAGATCATACAGATGAGCAGAGTGAGGTTAGTATACTCTTCTTGCATCACCTGGTTTTGGCTATGGTTCTTTGTTACCTTAGATTTACTGTCATAAATCCTTCTCTACAGAATTTTCTTTCTGCCTTCTGGTAATTTTTTCCCTCTCCTTGCTCCTATAACCTTAGGAGAGGTGATCCATTCAGTTCAGTTGCTCAGTAGTGTCCAACTCTTTGCAGCCCCATGTACTGCAGCATACCAGGCTACCGTGTCCATCACTAACTCCTGGAGCTTACTCAAACTCATGTTCATTGAGTTGGTGATGCCATGTAACCATCTCATCCTCTGTCATCCCCTTCTCTTCCTGTCTTCAATCTTCCCCAGCATCAGGGGCTTTCCAAATGAGTCAGTTCTTCCCATCAGGTAGCCATAGTATTGGTGCCTAAGCTTCAGCATCAGTCCTTCCAATGGGTATTCAGGATTGATCTCCTTTAAGATTGACTGGTTTGATCTCCTTGCAGTTCACAGGACTCTTAAGAGCATTCTTCAACACCAGTTCAAAAGCATCACTTCATTGGCAGTCAGCTTTCTTTATGGTCCAACTCTCACATCCATAGATGACTACTGGAAAAACCATAGCTTTGACTAGATGAACCTATGCCAGCAAAGTAATGTCTCTGCTTTTTAGTATGCTGTCTAGGTTTGTCATAGCTTTTCTTCCAAGAAGCAAGTATCTTTTAATTTCATGACTGCAGTCAGCATCGACAGCAATTTTAGAGCCCAAGAAAATAAAATCTGTCACTGTTTCCCCTGTTTCCCCATCTATTTGCCATGAAGTGATGGGACTGGATGCCATGATCTTAGTTTTCTGAATGTTTAGTTTTAAGCCAGCTTTTTCACTCTCCTCTTTCACTTTCATCAAGAGGCTCTTTAGTTCCTCTTTGCTTTCTGCCATAATGGTGGCATCATCTGCATATATGAGGTTGTTGTTATTTCTCCTGGTAATCTTGATTCCAGCTTGTGCTTCATCTAGCCTGGCATCTTTCACAATATACTACGCATATAAGTTAAAAGGCAGGATGACAGTTTATAGCCTTGACGTACTCCTTTCCCGACTTGGTAGCAGTCCGTTGTTCCATGTCCAGTTTTAACTGTTGCTTCTTGACCTGCATACAGACTTCTCAGGAGGCAGGTAAGGTGATCTGGTATTACCATCTCTTTAAGAATTTTCCACAATTTGTTTTAATGCATACAGTCAAAGACTTTGGCATAGTTAATAAAACAGAAGTAGATGTTTTTCTGGAACTCTCTTGCTTTTTCAATGATTCAGTGGTTGTTGGCAGTTTGATCTCTCGTTGCTTTGCCTTTTCTAAATCCAGCTTGAACATCTGGAAGTTCTCGGTTCACGTACTATTGAAGCCTGGCTTGCAGAGGCGATGGCTCTCCATTATTACTCCCCAATGCCTTGTATTTCCCTGGCTCTAATAATTGTATATATTCTCTTGATAAAATTATCCTCAGTTACCCAGCTTAAAGGAAGCATGTCTCACTGATCTCTTTGAATTTGGGTTAATCATCATCATCTTGATTGTTTTAAGTATTGTTAATCCTCAGTTCCAGGGTTACTTTTTTTCTACTTGAATTCAGTTTTCTTGGAATGGTGTTAGATGAAGCAGCTTATGTCATGACTATAGTCTGGTTATCATATCATTAACTTCCTCTACCTGGTGGTGTTTCAGTATCTACAAGACAGCTCACAAGATATTGCTCAGAATATTATATAGCTCCTGAGGAGGAATTAAAGGTGTTGGTTTTGTTAAATAGCTAAATTTTGATTATTTTGTCTTGCCTGACCATTTTCCTTTGTTTTTGCATTTTTGTGCTTCTCTGATTAAATTTATTCTTTAGAAATAGGGGAAGCCTTAGGAGGCTAAAGTTTTTCTGCAAACAAGAGATAGGCAGAGGACATGGCAAGGAAGTGTCTTGTCCCAGGAAGGCCCCATAGAGGTCCTGCTCAGTTACAGTCTCATCAGTCATATCTATTTATAAGAAATCAGAAGTCTTTCTTCATAGCCTCAATTTTGCCTATATGGTTGGCCTGGCTTCTTTGTCCCTGTTTTCTGCATCACAGCTTATTCGTATTACCTGTTCTCTCTGGACTGGGTCAAGTCCATACATTTCCTGATTACGCTTCATCTTAGTGTTCTCTCTGCTGAGATCTTAGTGTGCTTATTATCTGGGTTAGTAAATTGCTACTAATAGTATGCTTTGAAATTTTTACCTTTTTTATTTTCAAAACTAGATTTTTAGGCTTTTGAGTATAAAATGAATCATCTAGCATTAATACACTCATTTTGCTAACATCTAACACTGACACACTCTCATCCTCAACTCTTTCTATTTCCAAATGGAAACAACCTGAAGAAATTCCATAAGCTCTCATGAGCTTGACTGTGCTATCTTCCCAAGGGAATTTATCAAAGCTACACTCCAATGTGACTTCCACTGACCCCAGTGATCTTCAGCAATGGCAGATATAGGGAATCCCTGACTTCTCTCTACTTCTGAAATCTGAGAAGTCAGGTGGCTCAGATGAAACTTTAACCTTGCAAGATGACTTTCTAGAAGCCAGCTGGAGGAGTTGGGTTACCCAACCTTAAAGTGTGGGGAATCAATCACTAGGGAGTGAACCTTGTCAGATGAAAAATAGGTATGCAGGACCCAGCAGATATATTCTCTATCCTTGCTGTCTTTAAAGGACTGTTTCTAGTCCCGTGACTTCACAGGGCCTCTCTGGAGAGTGTACCATGGAATCAAGCAATGGTTTGTGTTCTCCCAAGACTGTGTACCCCAAAATTTTGTGAACTGCTTTGTAGTCCTTCTCTCTCTCTCTCTCTCTCTCTCTCTCTCTCTCTCTCTCTCTCCTGCTTCAAATCCCTTTTTTCTGCTCTTGCTACCCTGCGATTGCAGTCTTCAACCTGGATGACATGGCTCAAAGCTCTGTTTTCTAGGGATCATGCTCTGTGACTAATCTATTATCAACGTTTCTGAGACATGAAATTGAAGAACTAAAAGAGGTAACTTTAATAGGGAATCAACAGCATCACAGATTGTTTCAGGCATTTACAGAATTTCATGTTTACAATAGTATTCTAAGATATTATTGCCTTTCATAAATGAAGAAAATGAGTCTCAGAGTGTTAAAAGGATTTCCTCAAAGTACTATGATTTGTATCTCAAATTTACTAACCCTACTTCAAAGCAAATAATACTTTCATGATTGAAAAGATGAAATTTGTTCTTATTACTTGCATACCATCAAGGATGGGACTTGGGGCACATAGTTCTTACATTCTTTCAATGAGATAGGAGACGCTCCCTGGATAAGCGTCTTTCCTAGAGAACCTTGGGGCAGCCCTGGCCACTTTATACAGCCTTATGTGATTAATTACCATTCAACAGTTGGGTAGGGTATCCTGACATTACCCTCATGTCTCTATAGGCCTCCAGATTTTTGGCCATTCTCTTAAGCTGGCCAATCATTGGGTTTTACAGAAGATTTAGAGGCTTTGAATAATTAGGATATAATTGTAAGAGAGTCCTCTTAAGAGTCCTCTTCTTTTTTTTTTTTTTTTTCCAGACAGTTAAAATTTTCTAAATCATCACAGGCACACTTAGCCTTTTATGAAAGATCTCTTAGGAAGATAACTTCAAAGCTTTCTCAGTAGCTAATTCAGAGGCTAATAACCTTTCCAGTCAGTTTTCCCTGCAGTTGAAACTAAATTTCTGTGACAAGAAAAACTCATTTCTCTTTGGCGTCTCAGCTGAGACACAACATAAACCTGCAAAGCATTATAATAGATTATGAATTTCAAAAACACCAATAGTAATAGACTTATAATTTAATAATAAGACCAAGGAAAAAAAGTACTTGAAGCAATAGCTTGTGAAAAGCTGCTAATTGAAACTAGTGCCCCAGAAGGCACTCACCAAAATGGGAAACATACAAGATTAAGTACCACAAGAGAAAGGAGAGAAAGAGAAGGAAAATATTTCTACAAATAACAAGAGTTCACATAACCACCATGCTTTAGGTCTGACACAGACTATGGAGGGCAAATAAGTTGTCCAGGGTCTCTCTGCTATGTAGATCAAGAAATAATATTAGAAAACACTATTCCTAGCAAACTAAGGTAAAGCACTTCCTAATGATTTCACTCAGCAGACCATAACAAAGAACAACAAGAGACATCAGGTCAATAGGAAATTTGGCAACCTCTCACTTCTGTGACATATCCCACTCTAGTCGTGAGAGGGCCATGGCAGACACTGTCAGCTTCCAGGGCTAGAGGTATTTAATCTTTTTCCTTTGAAACAAAACCTTATTTTCAAGTATTGGGGAAGATCACACAATTTTCAAGTGAGTATGTGTTCATGTCTAGCCCAAGAGGTAAATCTGGATCCATCTAAGATAATCATGATTATTATATGTTCCACAACAGGATTTAGGATGGGCTTGGGGTGAAGTTTGGGTCAATAAGACAAAAAGTAAAGTTCCCAAGAAACACTCCTATCCCTCTTTAAAACTAGTTGAGGGTGACATTTTTTCCCTCATCCTGTCCTTGGACCTGGCTTCATAAAGCTGTGGTAACTTGGAAGAATAAGAGCCATCATATAGCCATACGAATGTAAAACCTGAAAACCATACCATTGACTTGAGTAGGCATGGTGAAAATCTGGAAATAGAAGACTTGCCAGTTTATGAATTAACTACACTGAAAAAGAAAAAGCTGCATTA
The DNA here is from genome assembly GCF_023091745.1 of Budorcas taxicolor. Classification (NCBI taxonomy): domain Eukaryota; kingdom Metazoa; phylum Chordata; class Mammalia; order Artiodactyla; family Bovidae; genus Budorcas; species Budorcas taxicolor. The sequence continues at coordinate 119,436,870 of NC_068911.1, forward strand.
AATGTTGAATCTCTGAAACATGGTTTTGGTGAGTAGAGCCAGTGGAAAAATTAGCAACTTTTTTTTTCCTTGCTTCCTTCCTCCCTCCCTCCCTTCCTTCTTGCCTGTCTTCTTTCTGTTCATCCTTTTATTGACAAGGAATTGGTAGAATAAAGAATGTAGATAATCAGCATCAGCTCATTCAATTCAAAATATGTTTTATAAGCAAGGGATAAGATAAAAACATGATGCAGAGAAAAGGGGGAAAAAAGTTAAAGTGGTTGAGCAGTAGTGGAGGAGAAATAAGTATCTAAATGAAAAGCTTCCTTTATAAAGGATTTATATTTACTGACAAGGGAAGGATGAGAATCTTTGAAGAACACATAGAATTATACCCAATAAGATGGAAATATGATGCACTTATAAATCAATTTATTAGAAGAAAAAAAGATGGGGGGGAAAGTAAGTAAACTAGAAGTGATTAACCTTTGTCCTATTTCTCCCATTCAGTCATAAGCCAGGACAGAACTTCCTCTCTGTACATGGTAATAATAATGCATGTTCTAGTGACACTCAAAATATCTTTAATATTAAAATAAAATAATGAGACAATGCTTGGAAAAGCATAAAATAAATTATCATCATGGTAATAACATGAAAAAATACATTCCATTTATAGGATAACTAGTTTATCATATTTGACACATATTCTTGCAAAGAAATTATATGGATGACATTTTAAGATGAGAAGACTGAGGCTTAGAGAAATTCTTATTTGTCTCAGTGTACACAGGCAATCAATGAAAGAACTCTTCTAAGCTACAATTTCACATATATACAAACTAAAAAGTTATACCTCTTTCATCCCCTTCCCTTTCCATTTACATTGGGCTTGTCCTAAATTGCTGTCTGTAATTTCCATTTACAATAGGGTTGAGATTGACATTTTTACTGCAAAATATTCTTGATAAATTCAAGGGTGATTGACACAGTGGAGGTTAATCATAGCCAATAGGCACTTATTCCCTTATCACTTCAGAGCACTGCAACAGTCTCACTTTCAAACACACTGGACACATTTCATGTTCAGCAAGAACAGAGTGGTCTTCTGTCTGAACACAGGTCTATAGGAGTCTAAGTCTTTTCGTTATTAATCTTATAATATGGAAAGTAGTTCATTTGTATGGAAATAGCTGAATTGGGATGATGTGTTCCTTGTTCAGAGTGAAACACAGATTTCTGATTAAAAGCCAAATCATTCTTTGAAAAGGTCGAAATGATGACTTCAAATGAAACTATTTCAGCTCTATTTTCTGCGGGTCACTGATGAAATGCCCTGTCAAAATAAGATCCAGTTATCCGGTGTTTCTATGTGATTGCAAATTTTAAATTCTTCTTCCACTCAAAAGTTTTGAAAGTAGATACACATTGAATGCCTACATACATTTTGAATGCACACATTTTGTGCTTTGTGAGAAAAAAATAAATTGTATGTTAAATTGTGACTGCAAACTATCAGTACTATAGACAAGGATTACATAAATCAGAGTCCTGGTGGCCATTATATACATTACTTTGTAAGGATGAGCATGCTATTTTATGATCCTGCATTTTTTCTCAAAACAGAGGGATGTACGTACCTACAAAGATGAGTCTATATACCCTAAAAACATGTGCATAAATTGTGCACGGAAAGAATACTCATAAAAGACCTGAAAAAAACCCAAATGTCCATTAACAATAAATGAAAAAATAAAGATGGGTCACACAGATATGATATGCAAATAAGTTACACCCAACAGAGGGCATATGCATGACTTTATTTCCATAAAATATAAGAATAGACAAATATTACCTATGGTGCTCTGGAGCTTTCTTGCTTGAAGGCAGGAGGATAAGGGGATGAGAGAGGATGAGATGGTTGGATGATATCACCAACTTGATGGACATGAGTTTTAGCAAGCTCTGGGAGTTGGTGATGAACAGGGAAGCCTGGCATGCTGCAGTCACAGGGTCACAAAGAGTTGGACATGACTGAGCAACTGAACTGAACTGAACTGAACCTATGGTGTTAGAAGTTAAAAAGTATTTGGAGATTTTTGAAAGATTAAATTACAGGAGTTACAAGAGAATGTGTGGGCTGCCAGAAGTGCTCCCTTTTATCCATCTCTGTACTTCACATCTGTAAAAATTCATAACACTGTACATTTAGGAATGTGCATATTACTATAGTAATTGGATACCTAATAAATAATTCAGAAATAATGGTTTCTCAATTCCATATTTAAAAGAAAGAATTGCACAGATGTTTTAGATCTTTTAAAAAGTGTATGAATGGGCAATTCTGAGTTGATTGGTTTATGTTTCCCAGAACTAGTTCTGTAGTGGCTAGTAGAACCAGTTTCCAACTTCCTGTGAATTAGGATAGATAGCCAGCAGTCAATTTGAATTCAGATTTTAGGCAGATTTATAATAATGAGCTCTTCTTGCATTTCATTCCAGTAGTTGTCTTGTTAAAAGAAAATATATGTTCACAATCTCAAAATCCCTTTTATTAGAAAAATACTATCAAGGTTTTTTTGGTTCATATAAATCTCCTTTATCTAGAAAGGGTATTCTAATCTGCAATTGCATTCCAACAGTAATAATGATTATAATAACACTATTTAAGTATAATTAATAAGTATAATTATCATTACATTCTGGGCTGCTTTTCTTAACTTTACATAAAGAAAAAACATGAAATCCCTTATGATTTCGTTTATGAAAACACTGGCTTTTTGAACTTTATTTTGTATTCTTGGTGCCATGTACAGTGTACAGTGTACAAGGAAATCTATGAATCAAGTTCTGTTTCATAGGTTTGTTTTTTGTTTTTGTTTTTGTTTTGCATAGCTGGACTTTGAGGGATAAATTGGATTTATTTAAGAAGCTATTTTTAAATTCCTATATTCCTTATATTTTTTCACCTATGTCCTTAACTACATTTTAGTGATTTTGAGTTCCAGATAATGATTTATTCTCACAGACCAGAGAGATCCAATTTTAGTCAAATATTTTATTTGTTCACCTCTTATTGCATTGCCTTTTGATTTAGAAAAATTTTGTTTTTAAGGGCATTGACTCAATTATATAAGAACTATTCTAGTTGATCGTGAACTTCCAGATGTTCAAGCTGGTTTCAGAAAAGGCAGAGGAACCAGAGATCAAATTGTGAACATCTGCTGAATCATGGAAAAAGCAAGAGAGTTCCAGAAAAACATCTATTTCTGCTTTATTGACTATGCCAAAGCCTTTGACTGTGTGGATTACAGTTAACTGTGGAAAATTCTGAAAGAGATGGGAATAACAGACCACCTGACTTGCTGCCGGGGTCCAGCCCCGGTGGATCCAGGGAATTCGAAGGTGGGGACGGTGTCGGCATCCTTGGAAAAATACATATTTAATTACAGATATATAGTGAGATTAGAAATGGATAGTGTAGTAAGAAAATTAGTGGAGAAAAAGAGGCTAAATAACTTGGTTTACGTGGAATAGCATCCATGATCCAGATGGCAATTCAGCCAGAAAAACGAGGAGCAAGAAAGAACGACATGGGGGTATCAGTCTTTCCAGAAACTGATCCGATTTCTTTATTTTGGGGTTTGCTTATATACCTTTTGTTACATATAGGGATGAATACAGAGTCACGCGGGGGTCAGCAGTCCTGACCTTTATCAAAATCAGGTGCTTCACATAAAAAGGTCTTAGGGATTTTACATCATCTGGCCATAAGACCTGCTGACATTTTATGATCCTTTCTTTCTGATAACCAAAAATCTTATTTTTCCAAGGATGTTTTTTCTTAAACCAGGCACCACCCTCCAAATAAAGTTGCATTCCTATAGGGTGAGGGTGTAGTGAGTTACAATCAAGAAAGGCATTTATTTAACCCAAGGTTAACATGCTTAATTTTAAAGGTTAATGCTTATTTCTCCTATATGCTTAAAGGTTAATACTTATTTCTCCTAAAAGCTAGTTATATTCATTATAAGGACAGGGAATATGGAGATTTAGCAGCAAACATCAACCCAACAAATGAAAATCCTTTCACCAATGTTCCCCTTAAGATCTATTTAGTCTTAAGATAGTGATAAAGTTACATTTTTACATAGCAAGGACACAGTGATTTATAACAAAGTACAGTGATCTATTACAAAAGAGAAAATTCATTAACTCAAAAAGTCTAGTATTGCTAACCTTAAAAACTACTATATTTCCTTTTCTATATTCCAAATACATTGATTAATATATTCCCAGGTGCCTAAGGATATGGAGGCCTGGTAGCAATCATTGACTCAACAATGAGAAAAGCCCTATGCTAATTAAGACTCTCAAAATACTCCAAAACTCTTGTGCTGTTTATGGTTCAGAGGTAGTAAACAGTCATGTGCGTAGTGGCAGGAGTATGGATAATCCTGTCAAACAAGCTAGTCTGTCAGCAGAGAAGTTTGACCTAAGACACCCTTGTCTCACTCAGGGCAGGGAATTAGCAGCAATTATTGGCACAACAAATGAAAAACCCTTCACCAATATAATTCCTAACCATCCCACTATACTAATAATTTCCAACTCCCCAAAAGAATTTGCCTTTAGTAAGTCTAAAACATCTCGTGCCTCTCAGATTGGGAGGCTGTAAACAATCACATGTGGCTGGATGTACCTATACAGGTGGGCTAGATAACCTTCAGAGGAGTCCGTAAGCTGAAACACTCTTGTCACACCCAGGAATTTTTATTGCCTTGGAGCTGCACGTTTACTCCTTCTCCGAGAGAAACGGTTATGGGGGAGAGCATAAAACAGACTCTGGTTTTGGGGTAGATGCTCGGGAACAGGGGGTTTCTTGAGGCTTGATCATGCCTTTACGTATGGCAAGCCTCCTTCCTCATGAACTTTGCCATGGGCGGAGTTCCTCACGCTGGCCCCCGGCATATCCCCCTTTTTTGTTTTTTAAATTAATCAGGTGCATCTGAATGCTCTGCTGAAGAATCCTGACAACAAAAGGAAGAATGATTAAAAGAAGCAAAATTAAAGCACCAACAGCAACATAACTGAAGACATTAGACAGAATGTTTTTTCCAGAAATAAAGTTAGAGAAGGTGTGGAAAAAGTCATTAGCGGCTCCAGCGGCAGTAAAATCCAAACGAGAGTGTTTCAAGGTCTGTATCTGATTATGAAGTTTCCCTTAGTCTAAACTAATATCTGAGCTATTCCAAACACCTAAAATATGATTTTTTAACATATTGGGCATTTGCACTTGTTGAGTCAATGATATTGCTGCCACAGTAACAGTAACAGTAATAGTTGTTATTAAAGCTGAATTCCCTAAAATTAGTAAGCCCACTAACCATCCTGATCACATTAAATCTTAACAAGATGAGAGCATACATTGTTTACAAGACACTACATTAAGTCCACCTGTGTAATTCATATGACCATTAAGTTTCCCAGAATCCTTAACAAAGAGAAAAACATAAGGAGAGGGTAGACAAGCTAAAATAGAATAAGTAGGATCATTTTTTCTGGTCAGAGTTTGTGCTGCAGCAGCTGTCAGTCCCCCCAGGATCTCGATGCTTATCTTGCCTCTCCTGCGAGCGGGCACCAGGTCGCCGCCCTCTCTCCCTCACTGAAGCTGCTTCAGGCTCAGCTATGCACTGGGCCCCAGCAGCCAGGCTGGCCCCACCCATGGCTCCTGGTGCGCGGCTGTTCCGTGCAGTGGCAGCGGCGGCAGGGGCAGAGGAGTGCCCTTCGAAGCAGTGGGGGATCAGTCAGTCCGAGATCCAAATCGGAGAATCTGTGTCCTGTTGAAAAATACAAGCACACCCTTGACCGCAATGGGTTGGGACATTTCCATTGTCTGGAGAGGAAATCCTTCCACTTTACCAATGGCTTTGCATTTTGTATTACAAAGAGAGCATGTTGTAAAATCTGATGGGGAGACCTATACTTAAACCTGCCTTTTGAGAAACCTGTATGCAGGTCAGGAAGCAACAGTTAGAACTGGACATGGACCAATAGACTGGTTCCAAATCTGGAAATGAGTATGTCAAGGCTATATATTGTCACCTTGCTTATTTAAGTTATATGGAGAGTACATCAGGAGAAATGCTGGGTTGGAAGAAGTACAAGCTGGAATCAAGATTGCCGGGAGAAATATCAATAACCTCAGATGCGCAGATGACACCACCCTTATGGCAGAAAGTTAGGAAGAACTAAAGAGCCTCTTGATGAAAGTGAAAGAGAAGAGTAAAAAGTTGGCTTAAAACTCAACATTCAGAAAACGAAGATCATGGCATCTGGTCCCATCACTTCATGGCAAATAGATGGGGAAACAGCGAAAACAGTGGCAGATTTTACTTTTTCGGGCTCCAAGATCACTGCAGATGATGACTGCAGCCATGAAACTAGAAGACTCTTTGGAAGGAAAGCTATGACCAATCTAGACAGCGTATTAAAAAGCAGAGACATTACTTTGTCAACAAAGGTCCGTCTAGTCAAGGCTATGGTTTTTCTAGTGGTCATGTATGGATGTGAGAGTTGGACTATAAAGAAAGCTGAGTGTAGAAGAATTGATGCTTTTGAACTGTGGTGTTGGAGAAGACTCTTGAGAGTCCCTTGGACTGCATGGAGATCCAACCAGTCCATCCTAAAGGAGATCAGTCCTGGGTATTCATTGGAAGGACCTATGTTGAAGCTGAAACTCCAATACTTTGGCCACCTGATGCAAAGAGGTGACCCATTTGAAAAGACACTGATGCTGGGAAAGATTGAGGGCAGGAGGAGAAGGGGCCGACAGACAATGAGATGGTTGGATGGCATCACCAATTCAATGGACATGAGTTTGTGTTAACTCTGGGAGTTGGTGATGGACAGGGAGGTCTGGTGTGCTGCGATTCATGGGGTCACAAAGAGTCGGACACAACTGAACAACTGAACTGAACTGAACTCATTCTAGTTTAGTTAGCTTGCTTGACTGGAGTATGTACTAATAAAGTCAAGTTTTGAGTTTTCATATCTGAAAGGAAAATAGGCTTTGCCCTTTACCCATAAGTCAGATGAGCTGTTCTGTAAATGCCTTTCATGGGCCCAGGGACCTGAATATCTGGGATCTTTCACCTTTAAATGAATAAGTGAATAGATGGGTAGATGACAGATACACAAAATTAAACCATTTTCTCAGTTGATAATTTGCTTATCTGTAAATATCTGAATTTTCAGAATTTTAACAGTGTTAATAACATGTTATGCCTTGAAATATGTATTTTACACTCTTCTACATATTTTGAACTAAGGCTCAAATTAAGAGGCTAAAATAAGGCAGACACTTTTCACTGAGCTTAACATGTAGGAATAAATATGGCAAGTCAAATACTCAGGTATTTCATAGCTAATTGAGGAAGGGGGCTGTGTATGAAGATACTTTAATCAAGAATTAACATTTAGAAAGTGAAGAGAAAGTGAAGTTACTCAGTCGTGTCTGATTCTTTGTGACCCCATGGACTGTAGCCTATCAGGCTTATCAGTCCATGAGATTTTCCAGGCAAGAGTACTGGAATGGGTTGCCATTTCCTTCTCCAGGGGATCTTCCCAACCCAGGGATTGAACCTGGGTCTCCCACATTGTAGGCAGACGCTTTAACCTCTAAGCCACCAAGGAAGCCCATTTAGAGTATACTGGAAAAAAACTGACATGCAAGAAGAGATTACAGAAAGAAGAAAGTGAGTAACTTTATATGAATACTTATGGGTAAATGTGGAAATCAGAGGAAGCTTTTGGAGAAAATAAAAAAGTATCTATGATAGAAGACCTTTCCAGTTTTCTACTTTCCTCTCACCCTTCTGTTTTCTTTCTTTCCTAGTGGAATAAGCATCTTCTTATATCCTTCCCACATTTGAAAAATTTGCCTCTTCCTTTAGGGTATGCATGTGGCCTCCTTCTACATCCATCCTCTTACTTCACATACGTTATGCTTTCTCTTCATCCAGAAACTTCTCAGTTTTCTCAAAAAATTGAAGCAACAACTATAGTGAAACACTTCTTAATTTCCATCTTTGACTCTATTCTTTGTCCTATTTAATTCCTTCTTTACTTGAGAAGTTGAAATTACCCTGTCCACTCAGTTTCTATGTCTTCCTCTTCCCTTTACTTACTAGTCCGCTGTAGAACAGATGCTGCTTTTACTAAAAATCATCCAATAAATTCCATTTTCAAAATATTTTGAAATATCTCTGCACTTTCTGGACCTCTCTAGTGCTTTGCTATCCCTCTTTCTTAAAAGAGTCCCTTCCTTTAATTTTTGTGTGAAAATATCTCCTGGACTTTCTTCTATGTCACAGAGAAATTTCTCTCATTATCTTCTAATGGTTTTCTTTTTGTTTCTTCCTAAGCATGAGTAAGTGGAGAAGGCAATGGCAACCTACTCCAGTACTCTCGCCAGGAAAATCCCATGGACAGGGGAGCCTGGTAGGCTGCAGTCCATGGGGTCGCTAAAAGTCAGACATGACTGAGCGACTTCACTTTCACTTTTCCTTTCATGCACTGGAGAAGGAAATGGCAACCCACTCCAGTGTTCTTGCCTGGAGAATCCCAGGGACTGGGGAGCCTGGTGGGCTGCCGTCTATGGGGCTGCACAGAGTTGGACACGACTGAAGCAACTTAGCAGCAGCAGCAGCAAGCATGAGTAAGACACTTTGATTTTAACCCTCCTCAATCTGCATATTCTTAACTTAAATGACTATCCTTATGATTTCCCAAAGCTTTTCTTAAACATAAGCCTTATTGTTGATTTCAGACTGAACTTTGGAAAATGTTTTTGAAATCCACATACAAACACACACACATTTGATGGAGGGATGTTAAATCCAAATTTTAAATGATAAAGAGTTGGCAAATGGAACAAAGATACAGATATACATATACTTATTAATATACATATACTTATATAGATATATATATAAGTATATACATATACTTATAAATGCAGTATAGGTAACAGAAATAGAATGTGGAAAACAAATATTTTGGGATGAAGAACAACTTTGATTGTCAGCATTAAAAAAATTAGGGACAAGGAAATAAATAAGTCAGAAAGATAAAGAGAATAAAATTATAATGAAAGCAAAGCAATACAAAACAAAATGTGTATAGCATCCTTATGAATTTGTTTTTTCTTTTTATCTTGCAGTGGGCTCAGCATGTGAAGGCAAATTTTGGGAAAAAGTAAGTTTAATCTGTTCTGGTCGTTATGTGGACCACGAGGTAAGGTGTGTAACAGATGGAAATAAAACAAATGTGAGGGAGCCCAGGAATGATTGGAAGGTGCTGTTGCCTCTATGCTGTCACTCTGTGTCCACCAATCTTCCCCATCAAGACTATGCATTGTCTTCTGTCTTTTATGTCTCTTCATCTTAGGCTCAAAGAAATGCTCTCCAAACTTTTGAGTAGCATACCTGGTCAGTAAAGCAAACCAAGAAACAAAATTTTAGAGGACTTCCAATAGAGTCATAGTCGTTTGTATATTATATGCATGTCCTATTTTCCTCATATGAAAAAAACCTTATAAAACATGCACAAGACAATTTTTTAAATTATAAAGTTGAAATCAAATGTTTTGAAATGTTTAATGTCTTTAAGTTCAAAAATCCTTTCAGCTTGAATGGATGTGTGTTTATATACATTATATTCACATATTTTGAAGCATATATATGTGCGATTTCTTTTGCTTATTTTTAAAACATTAGTAACATTTTTCATACAACATTTCAAAGACTTGATTTGAAGTTTAATTTATATGGATATTGTTTTTAATGATTGTCATACATTAAAAAAAAAACAAAACCCTTCACCAAGGAACAACTTATACATTATTTACTTAGGTAAACTTCTTGTTAATAACAGTGACTATGGATTTGTATCCATATTTCAAGTAGATTTTATGACTTTAATATTTTTGCTGATCTTATTGCTATATCTGATTACATCCTCATTTTTTTAACCTCTGTGTTTCAAGTGAAGAAAATGTCAGTTCTGCTAAGGATTTTATTGTTGGTTTAGCTTGTTGGTTTAGATCATTACTATAATCCTTATAGTTTCCTTGCAGGTATCTCTTGAAATTACAGTATATTTTTTAACAGTTATTTATGTTGAAATTAGATTGCATACTTTGCAAATTCTTTTAACCACACAAAGCTGCAATAAAATTGAAATATACTATAAATAAATACATGAATGAAGACACCATTCTGAACCCTTTTGACCTTCTGAACAATAGACCCCAGAAAAAAGGAGGAGCTTTAAAGTATAATTACAAAAAGTTTCAAAAATTATTCTATAAATACAGAATAAACTCTTGTCAAATATGTTATTTAATTAATTAATGACATAAAGAGGTAAAAAGGGAATGGTAGTTCAAAGAATAGTTAAGGAACTGAGTACTTATAGGCAATATAGTAAGAAATGTTAGAATAAGATAAGATCTTTTTGTTACCTGTCCTATAGGACAAGAAACCATATCTCTTAGGGTAACCTTCTGTGCCTTGCATTTGCTTTTCTAAGAGCAAAAAAGTTGATGAATGAAAGTGCAGTTTCATTACGTCTGGCACATTTAATTAAAAAAAAATAATAGTGATTTGAACAAAGTACATTTCAGTAAATGGTAATTCTTAGGTGTACTTATACCTACGGTTGATCAACTTTAGTCCAATTTCTAAGTTATAAATTGTTTTCCTTAACACTTGCAATGTGTTGTTTTCAACACTGTTCATAATAAGGATAAAATGCACGAACAAAGCCAAAATAATCTAAGAGACCAAGGCACAGTTTGGCACAATCAAAACCACTAATGATCAGTGTTCCCTTTCCCTCAGGGCTGTTATCTGAAACAGCATGATCACAAAAGATATTCTATAGCACGTATTATTGAGATGAACAGAGAAAGAAATGCAATGTGAGACATTTTACTATATCAGTCATAAGTTTAACTGAGAGTAAAGAACTCTCTTAGGTACAGAAATATAAGGACAAAGGACAAAAAATATTCCTAACTCCCTGAAAGATAATGCAGGAAGTGCAGAGAAGAAAAAGTGAGGCAATGTCCAGAATTCTGTTTTACAGATTTCTGTTGTTTTATCAACAATTTAAAATGAACTGACTTTGTCTTTGTTTAGAAATCAGATCTTAATCTGTATTCTTACGAATTTATTTATATTGGGGAGAGAAAGAGACAGAGAGAGTAATGCAATGAGTTACAGAGTTAACGTCATGGAAGTGTGTAAGAACAGAACAGAATATGGATAAATCTTCCTGGGCACATGTTAGGAGAGGATTCATAGCTGAGGGGACACTTAAGCTCTAAATCTTAAAAGATTACAAAACATTTTCCAGGTAGACAAGGTGGAGAAAGGCATGCCAATTGGACTTGGCAGTGTAGACAGTAGTGGGACTATAAAGAGTATTATGAGCTTGGAGAGATGCATGTGGTTTTTGGTGTGAGATGGAGTGTGAGGAAAGTCTGGAGATCACAGAGGGCAGAATAATGAATCTTCTAGATCATACAAACTATTTTGTATGTCATCAATGACAAACCTCCCCTACACATGGCAGGTCATGGTCAGGAAGAATGGAAAAGCAAAATCATCTACTTCCATCAGAATCACTGGTAAATTTCCATTATAATAATGAAAATAATGCCCTGATTCACCTTTGAGGTATAGGTTCCTGCCAATGCTATTAGCTTGGCCCCTTCTACTTTCCTGTCAATTGTTATTAGTAATGATCTCCATTATTGCTATAAGCTAATCAGCATGTTATAAACTGAACTCAACATTTGTTTATTTTATGCTCTTAATAGAGCTTACTTGGTAGCTCAGGTGGTAAAGAATCTGATTTCAATGCAGGAGACCAGGGTTTGATCCCTGAGTTGGGAAGATCCCCTGCATGCTCAGAATAAGAATGGGTTAACCAAATGGACAATAGTAATTTAGCTAACAGCAAAATCACTTTAAAGAAGCCGGGATGAAGGGTAAGCAAATGACAAGTAAAGCTTTAATAGTCAAAGAGCCAGCTGCTTCTCCAAGGACTGACCAAGAGAGGTGAGAATCTTGTTGTGAGTGGATACATCAGACCTTCAGAACCTGAAGCAGGCAAATGTCTTAAATATATATCCATTAGCTTTTGTGCGAAAGCCTCTGTTAGCCTTGCACCTTTGAGTTATTGAATATAATGTGACTTCTCAACTCTTTCTCCACGTGGAGAGAGACACAGCTGCTGCTGCTGCTAAAGTCGTGTCAAACTCTGTGCGACCCCATAGACGGCAGCCCAGTCCCTGGGATTCTCCAGGCAAGAACACTGGAGTGGGTTGCCATTTCCTTCTCCAATGCATGAAAGTGAAAAGTGAAAGTGAAGTCGCTCAGTTGTGTCCGACTCTTAGCAACCCCATGGACTGCAGCCTACCAGGCACCTCCATCCATGGGAGTTTCCAGGCAAGAGTACTGGAGTGGGGTGCCATTGCCTTCTCCAGCGAGAGAAACTATGAGCCCCCATATATTGTTAAATTCCCAAACAGCTATGTTTCTCATATAAAGTGACAAAACTGGTAGTGTAAGCTTAAATCTTGGCTACTAAGTATCTACCATTGTGAAACTGATTTTTATCTTGCTATATTAACATGACCAAATATTTCTCCTTGTTAGTGAAGACTATTCTTAGTAAATGAACCACATGAATTTTGTGATGGCAGGCTTACCTCAAAGCCTGTGTACATGTTTTCTTTTCCATTTCAGGAACAATTGTATCTGTGTTCATTATTTTACATGATTAATAGAAGGACAAGTGTATATTGAAAAGTAAAAAAGAGCTGAAGTATTATTTCCACTGATTTTCAAATTTTAAGATATTATAATTTACATATTGCATCTAAGCCACTATTATTTGTGGTAATCCAAGGACAAAAGAGCAGATAAAACCAAGGATTCTTGGAATGCAGGTATCGAAAAACCAGACCCTTATCATCCTATGTTGTAATTACATTATATTGCAATAATGTTGTAATGTAGTTAAGGTTGTAACTATTAATGGATTTCATGTCCTCCTGAGCAGTATAACCTGTCTCCTCTTCTACCCCATAGGGAGAAGATATTTGCCTTACTCTTCCCACTACCCAGTATACGTGCCTCATTCAATCAACAAATGACCCGCAAGACCCCTATCCTACTCCTTGTACCCTGGCTATAAAAGTGGACTAAGGTCCCCTGTTCAACGTCAGTTCTCCTGTGAGCTGGCTTGCTGTACTAACAGCATCTCCCACTCTAATAAACTTTATTTCCTTCTCATTCTGTTTCATGTCTGGAAATTATTTTCCAACATGTGCTCAGACCACGACATTATTCACAATTTAAAAAAATTGATGATTATTCTACTACTCTAATAAATACATGCCAATTAAAGGAGTTTCCTACAAACTTAATTGCTAAATTTAGAAAAATAATTCTATTGTGCAATTTTAATCCCTAAATTAGTGAGACAATATGAGAAAAATAAGTGACATAATCAGATACAAATTTGATTTACTTACAGTCTAACCAAGATTCCATTCAAGTTCTGCAGTCTTTCAGTTTTACAGAATAGATATTTTGGAAAGCTTGGAAATAACAAAATATATACACCATCATTATTACTTTTGAAAATTCTTAAGAAAAATTATCTCAAATTTGTAAATAAGGTAGTGATGGTTAGGCAAAACTCTTTAAATATCAAATAATACTATCTTACAGTAAGCCCAATAAAATATTATTTCTTTTGGAGGATATATTTGGGTTCAAATTTATAATTTACCATTTGACTAGAGCTCAGTATTGTGAACTTGCATGCTAACTTGCAAATTTATTTTCAGTAGTAAAGATAAACTCCAAGATTATATTCTTATTGCCTTATATGGGATTATCCAGTTTTATTCTAACATTCTTTTTTCTTTTTTTAATGCTGAGAACTCCCAGTTTCTCCTCAAATGTTCTTGAGACAAGCTGTATCATTTTTACTGGTCCTTTTGCTGTTGATTTGAATAAATTTATAAACTGTGCATTTTTCCTGTTGTTGTTGAAAGTCATGTTTCTATATATTTTCTAAAAAATTATGTCAATATATGTAAAACATATGTAAACATATGTAAACACACAAAAATGTCAGTTATTAATGTCATTCTCTTGGTAATATAATTCATAGGTTAAGGATATAAATTTTAGCTTGAGAAATATTGGATCAAAAATTCAAGTTTGTACTATATTAAGCATGTGACTTTAGACAGATCTCATAACCACTCCAAATTCCCATGACTGCATATTACACATATGACAGCAACTGCATTTTTTGTCTCTTGTAAGGACTAAATGTTGTCTAGTCACAAAGCTGTGTCTGACTCTTTTGCGACCTCATCGACTATAGCCCGACAGTCTCTGTCCATGGGATTTCCCAGGCAAGAATACTGGAGTAAGTTACCATTTCCTTCTCCAGGGGATCTACCTGACCCAGGAATCGAACTTTGTCTCTTGCGTTGCAGGTGGACTCTTAACCACTGTGCCACCTAGGAAGTCCAAGGACTAAATAGCATAAAGCATTTTGAAGTTCTTGGCAAAAGTCGGACACTCACTAAATGCACAATAGTTGCCGGCTTTACTATACAATTCAGTTAAAAGAAACTTGTTCTTGGAATATGGATGAATAAACAGTGGCCATGATGGACCGTGCAGTTCCATATTTGCAAGAGGATGGAGGAGGACAAAGCACCCTCTTATACATCTACTGCTGTAACAAGTGGAAGAAAATTGCCTGTGTTTTACTGGAGGATTCCCCCATCAAATGCCAGTGAAATTGGTAAAGAAACATTTCCCATTTCCTTAATGTGTAAATTGCTGAAATGGATTTTCTGAAGTGAAAGATTTCTACTCCTAAATCCTTTTAAGTGTGTCCTAGTTTTCAGAAGACAGGTTGGAAATTGCTCCCCGGCACCAGACACACATTTCAAAGTGCAATATTCAGTGAACCTTTCAGAATCTGCTTAGTAATGAACACTTGTATGTTGACATGAGACTAATATAGGTGATATATTGATTATAGTCTAACTGAAATATGAACTTTTCCTGCAAAATGAGGGTGTTCAAATAAGAAATGTGGACTCTCTGCCTGGACCAATTAGCAGTTGCATGAATTTCACTTGTCCTATTACCTCCCAGAGTTAATATTAATAAAAGAATTGGAGATACTAATTCAATTTTTTTTGTTGTTTGCTTTGCCGTGCAAAGCAAGTAAAAAATTATTAGCCAAGCACCATGCCTGTGATTAACTGGTAAAAACATTTAAAACAGCAGGGACTTCCTGGTGGCCCAGTGGTTAAGTATCCACCTTCTAATGCAGGGAACAAGGGTTCAATCCCTGGTCTGGGAACTAAGATCCCACATGCTGCAGGGCAACTAAGACCATGCACCACAACTACTGGGCTCACACGCTTGAGAACCCTTGCACCTCAATAAGAGAAGCCCATAAATGGCAACAGAGACCGAGCACAGTCAAAATAAAATTTAAAAAAAAAAATTATAAGAGCAGTGCTAATCAGTGGGGACTCAAACAGTTCAAATAAATAGTTTCGTACTCATGTTGCATAAAGTTATAGCCAAGAAGAAGGTAGCATGAAGAAGAAAAGAGTGGCTCCATCATTCACAGACTTTCATTGCCATCCTTGGAGAATTCTTAAACCCAAAATGGTTTTCACTGAACATCCAGCACATTCACTGCCTACTGCTGTGTGTGTGAGTAATACCAACTCTAACATTATCCTAACATAAGAGCAATCAGAAAGGTAGCCTACCACCAAAAATGTATATGTATGTGAGAGAGAAAGCACATGTTACTGAAGACATTTCCAAGAAGAAAGTGCTATATGACAGAATGCTTTAAAAAGAGATTGAGATTTTGAGGAAAACAGACTTTATTCCACACAATTGTGCTGTTACATATGCTCATTGCAACACTGGTTAAGTCTTTAAACTACCTAGGCTCAGTTTCCTCATCTGTAAAATGGGAATAAAACTACCAAAACTTGCAGGGACAGGAATGCTTTTAAGTCTTCTCCAATGAAATAGTGGATGTTGGTGTTAATTTCCTTCATTAATCAGTTAGTGCCCCTTACTATTAATCTTAATATACATTTTTGTCCCCTAATAATAAGCATAGACCACACTGAAGACTTGCTGACTATTTGCTCCTTGAGAGAGGTCTTCCAAGATGGTTGGTGATCTGTAACATCTAATTCTTCCCTACTTGAGAGACTTTCAACATGGAAATATTTCATAGAGCAGTAATGATTTTTTCTATATTGATAACAATGTTGATTTAGCTAGAACAGAAATGTTTCTGGAAGCATCACCATCAAGTCTTTTTTATGACAACTATAGTTTATAAAACCCATGGTCTTAGATGGATATATTTTTGCATTTAAGAATAATTTGAAAGTTGGATTCTACAGGAGCAATTGGGAATTTAAGTGGCATCTGGCCCACTGGAGAATGTCAAACCACGTAAATTCATTGTTTCTATACCAACCAAAAGGCAGGTTAGACTGAATCGTCTAATGTACTTCTGCTAAATAATTTTAAAAAGGAAGATCAGTGGCCAAATTTTGGAAGGAATTCTACTCCTACCCTCCAAGTTCCGTTAGCTCCTCTGACTGAAATGAACGCCAGTGCATTGAAATGAATTGATTCCAAAAATGTCAAAACTCTGTTTTAAACTACTATCTTTGTCAGCAAAATCCAGGATAATCCCATAGTCCTGCATCTGATGGTGACTTTTAATATTCATCATCTACATGGATGTATTCTTTTAAATGTGGTACTTCTTAACATATTACATGTATTGCCTGGGTCTTATGAAATACTTGGGTGAAACAAGTCAAAAGGGGAAACACACACTGTACAATCTCACTTACACTGATGATCAAGTGGCTGTTCTATTTTAAATCTTTTGAAGCACCTTCATATAGTTTCCATACTGACTGAACCAATGTATATTCAAACAACAGTGAACAAGGATCTCCTTGACACCATATCCTTGCCAAAACTTATTATTTCTTATCTTTTTACTGATAACTAATCTAAAAGGTATATGGTGATATTCTGTGGTTTTTATTTCCATTTTGTTGATGATTAATGATGTTGAGCATATTTTTATGTAACTGGGGGCCATCTATATGTATTTCTTAGAAAAGAAAAAGTATATTCAGAACCTCTACCCATTTTCTAATTTTATTTATTTATTTTTTGCCACACCATGCTAAATGTAGGATCTTAGTTGCTGGACTAGGGATCGAACCCCTATCTCCTGCATTGGAAGTGTGGAGTCTCAAGTACTAGACTGCCAGAGAAATCCTTGCCCATTTTTAAAATGGATTATTATTGCTATTAAATTGTATGAGCTCCCCTCTGATAACTGCTGGCACTCTGAAGCACAGCAGAGGGAAAGTGAAAAGATAATGCCTACTCTCTGAACCCTCCAGAAATGTTTACAGTCATTAGATGTGTGTTTAATTAGAAGCCTGCCCCTCAGGCTGTTTATAATTATAAGCTATAATCTAATAAGCCTCCTTCCAGCTGGATTGAGCTCCTCTTTTTGTTGCCTGGTACTCTGCTATGGCCTGGAACTCTTTCTTTGTTGGTTAGGGTCATGGGAGACCTGTGAGTGGTGGTCGCACTGTCCACCAGAATCGGGCAACACAGAATTGTTCTCTGGCAGCATCCCCATTATAAGGGCACCAGAGAAGGGGCAATAAGCTTCTTTCTTTATGTTACTGGTGAGCTGGAATGAGGCAGAAGAAGAGCACAAAGACTGAACTCTCTAGTCTCCTTTGCTTCCTACCTCTTTCATGTTATTGTTGCTGTTTAGTCACTAAGTCACCTGACTATTTTGGGACCCCATGGACTGTAACCTACCAGGCTCCTCTGTCTATGGAATTTCCCAGGCAAGTATACTGGAGTGGGTCATCATTTCCTTCTCGAGGGGAACTTCCCCATCACCCAAGGATCAAACTTGTCTCTACTGCATTATAGGCAGAGTCTTTACTTCTGAGCCACCAGAGAAGCCCCCAGTCCCTTCTATAGATATAGATATAGATATAGATGATATAGATATAGATATATAGATCTATATATAGATACATAGGCATCTGTAAATTTGCAAAACCAAAAACCTGCCCCACAGGCCAGAGCCCCTGGACAAGCAAATAGGTGTCTTTCCCAGAAGGACAAGTGGTGTATTTTATTCAACTATCTGTATAGTGCCCTAAGTGTGGAAGTCATCTAAAGACTATCTCTCTGATGATTACAATCCCAGGGGACCCAGGAACATAGGCTCCTCTGGTCTCTAGAGACAGGTGATCAAGGAGTATCCCCTACATGGAGACCACAAAAAATCAAGTCACCAGATATAAACATTAGGACACCAGACACATGTAAGTGCTTCCTTCACCAGGAGATACTGGGCCAAAGACAAAAGGGGAAAATAAGAAATATTTTTAAAAAAGGAAGATAATTAAAAAAAAAAAAAAAGATTGTAACTACAAGCTGTAACATAAAAGTGGCACCTGCAGGAGAGAAAAAGAAAAGATAGTACCTGAAGCTTCAACACGATTGGAAGAGAGCATGGATGGCCCCCACTGGCTAGAGGGAGGCAGAAAGGGAGTATGAAAACTCAATAAATATATAAGAAAAGAAACAAGAAAAAAAGAAGGCAAAGAAGAAATAGGAAAGGAAAATTAAAAAAAAAATAAAAGAACAAAAGGAAAATAAAAATTAAAAAAAATTAAAGATAGTACCCACAAGCTGGAGCATAAAAATGGCACCTGTTGGGGGGTAAGGATACATTATTGGTACCTGCAACTTCCTCAAGGATGAAAGAGAGGGTGAAGATGCTGCCTGCCAGTCTTGTTCCCTGGAGACTATCACCTCAGGTGCCTCTGCCCCTTTGGCTAATTCCTCTCAATTAGGAAATGAGACTTTTACCTACAGTCTGGGTGCTTTTCTGAGAGTTATCTCTGTGCTGGACTCTGAACCTGATGAGTCCCTGCCTGGGCCCTTTAAGAAACATACCTCCATTTGCCACAGTGTCTTGGATCTCATGAATGAGAGCCCCATTGGCCTTTAAAGTCAGAGATTTTAGGGGCTCTCCTTTCAGGTGCTGGTCTTCAAAGTTAGGGTGCCTGATGAGGGATGAGCCCTTTCTCTTCAGGGAGAAATCCCAGGTTTCTGATTACCTCCCCTGCTGCTGAGATCTGCGGCAAGATGGTCTCTGAGCCTTCTCACCTGCTTTATTGTGTTTCCCCACTCACTTCCTGATGTGAAAAGGTCCTTCCACCAGTTTTTAGGGATTTTTTGCAGAGGAAATTTTTCCATATGTAGCTATAGAGTCAGTGTGTCTGTGGGTTCAGAATCTCCCTTCATCTCTTTCTTGAACCAGAACTCTCACTGATTTTTTTTTTTTTTTTGAAACAACTTAAATTTGAGACTTGCAGAGATATCCCTAGCTGTCCAGTAGTTAAGACTGCATGCTTCCAATGCAGGGGGCAGGGGTTTGATCCTTCAGAGGGGAACAAGGATATCACATGCTACAAAGCACAGCCAAAATAATAATAATAACAGAATAAAATACTTGGGGAAAAAAAAAAAAAAAAAGACTTGCAAGATGTTGCAAAGAATAGAATAGAGGGACTTCCCTGGTAGTCTTGTGGTTAAGACTCTGCTTTCCAATATAGGAGGTTGCAGGTTCAAACCTTTGTAAGGGAGCTAAGATCTCACATGACTTGAAGCCAGATAAAAGCAAAACATGATACAGAAATAGTATTGTAACAAATTCAATAAAGACTTTAAAATTGGTTTGCTAGAATACACAGAAGAACTCTACAGAAAAGGTCTTCATGAATCAGATAACCATGATGGTGTGATCACTCACCTAGAACCAGACATCCTGGAGTGTGAAGTCAAGTGGGCCATAGGAAGAATTACTATGAACAAAGCTACTAGAGGTGATGTAATTCCAGCTGAGCCACTTAAAATCCTAAAAATGATGCTGTTAAAGTGCTGCACTCAGTATGTCAGCAAATTGGAAAACTCAGCAGTGGCCACAGGATTGGAAAAGGTCAGTTTTCCTTCCAACCCCAAAAAAGGCAGCACCAAAGAATGTTCAAACTATCACACAGTTGCACTAGTAAGGTAATTCTCAAAACCCTTCAAGCTAGGCTTCAACAGTACTTGAACTGAGAACTTCCAGATGTTTGGCTAGATTTAGAAAGGGCAGATGAACCAGAGATCAAATCTGTTGGATCATACAAAAAGCAAGAGAATTCCAGAAAAACATCTCATTCTGCTTTAATGACTATGCCAAAGCCTTTGACTGTATGGATTACAACAAACTGTAGAAAATTCTTAAAGAGATAGGAATACCAGACCACCTTACCTACTTCTTGAGAAACTTGTATGTAGGTCAAGAAGCAATAGTTAGAACTGGACATGGAACAAGACTGGTTCAAAATTGGGAAAGGAGGACATGAAGGCCTGAGATCTTTGCAGAACTGATAATTAGCGATGCTATAGTCTTATATAATATGCATGGCTGAAAGGACATTTAAATGCCTTAGATGTTTGGTTGACAATAAACTTTTGAAAATTCTACTTATAAATTTACTGAAGAAATGTTTAAGGAAAAGTTGGTGTTGATTTGTGAGTAGCAGAATGATAATGTAGACCTCATTGTTCTTGTATTGAAATCATTTTACAGACAACATTCTATATTAGATTTTATCAAAGATTATGAACAAAACTACTATAAACCATGAATGGATCAGACTTTCAAACTGTCTTCAGTGCCAGGTTGAAAAGTTCATGATGACAAAAAAAAAAAAAAAAATAGAAAGATGAAAGTTAAAACTTTTGGGAAGAGAATATTTTGAGGCTACTTTCTTCTATAAAACTCCAGAGACATTGAGAAGAAAATGTGAAGTACTCTCTGCTACATTAATGGAGAATTTAGGTCCTAGCAATGTACATGTTCTCTTTATATTAGAAATAAAAAATATAAGCTCCTTAGCACCTAATAAAAAAGATAAATAAAATAAAATTGGTTCGCATCAAAAAAGTCTTTAAAAAATACATAACAGAGATAATAGCGTGCCCTTCACTCAGATTTCTACATCTCATTGATTCTTAAAATTCAATAGTTTTTTTTCCAAATTTTACTGTTTTCTTGATATATCCACCTATTTTTCCATTATATTCCACCTTTTCATGATGTTTTACATACCTTTAATTCTCTATTTCCTTATACCAAATATGTTTATTTTATTGTGGTTTACACTATTAAAAAAATTTGTAAGGCATTCAGCCTCAAGACTGATGTTATGATTCTCACTGGTCATCTAGTCTATAATTTCTGAGTATGGGTATAAAGTCATATTTACCTCTGTTTCTCCTTCAGGGCCTGTTCCCTTTGGTAGAAAATATTTCTGCAGCATGAAGGAACAATACCTCTGCTAGGTGCTCTGAAGAATCACTGGACTGGGTCCAGGTTTTAAAATAATATCTCAAGTTGGAGTGTTCCAAAGCATGTGGATAATGCAAAGTTTGATTTTATACACTTGGAGTTTATATTTCCCAAAGGACATTTCTCTTGCCTGCAGTGACCTGAGGCAACAAAAAGCTGCCTTGTAGTTCCCTAGCGCAGTGAACTCCTCCATAGGCCCTGATTCATCAGAGGGCAACATTTTTTGGTCTCAGCTTTTTGTTGTGACTTCAGTTTCAAATCCCTGTTTTGCAGGTATCTAACTCCAAAATTTCCTTTCCTTGTAAGATCTTTAATTTCTTAGTTAAATACCCATTTCCAATGCATTCCCAATTTCCTTTACATTAGTATGGAAGTTGACTGTGCTGTCTTCAAGTCTCCTTTTGTCTGATGCCAGGAAATCTATTTTATTTATACTCATATATAAATTAAATATTTAAAATATGTTATTTAGAATTTTTATATGTTGGTGCATGCTAAGTCACTTCAGTCATGTCTGACTCTTTGTAAGTCCATGGACTGTAGACTGCTAGGCTCCTCTGTCCATGGGGATTCCCCAGGCAAGAATACTGGAGTGGGTTGCCATGCCCTCCTTCAAGGCATCTTCCCAACCCAGGGACTGGACCCACATCTCTTATACCTAATGCATTGATATGTGGGTTCACTAATACCACCTAGGAAGCTCCTATATGTTGGTAGAATTGCATATATTTTGTTAACTTTCTAAGTGTAAGAATCTACAACGGGGTAGAGGTTATTGACTTTAATTCCAGTAAAGTATTATTAGATATTTACCCAGCCACATACTATATACTTACATTGTAGACTGACCTGACACTTTGTGTAAGACTGAATGTGTGTTTGTTTGTGCACCTTAGATTTTTTTTTTTTTAATCAATAATGAGACTCTTGATTTTTCTTTTGGTTTCTGTCAAAAGGCCCAGGGAAAATTCCATCTCAATTTCCTCACATTTAAAGAAAAGGAGCATTCCTTCCCACATCTTCCTAAGTTAGCATCCTGTGTTACTCTTAATTATTAGGCACTTACATCTTTGTGCTCACACCACTGAACTGAGCACTGCTGTGAGAGATACAACCATAGGGCAGCACTCTCCCCCTCAAGTCGTTGGGAAGAGGAACATGCACAAAGAAGATACACTTTGCTGAGGGTTCTAATAGAATGCTTTACAGGGGCAAAGCAATGTTATCACCAAAGACTGCACAGCAGCTAAGAAACTTCATGAGAGAGCAAAATGACATGAAAAGGATTCTAGGAAGGAGAAAGACAAACAAAAGCTCAGAGGATGGAAAGGACAGCAGGGAATCTAGAACAGTGAAGAACCTCTAGTGTGTAGCCTGAATGACTGTGTGGAATTGAGAGAAAAAGAAAAGTGATCCCAGGTCTTGGTGAATTTCATTTATTCAAAGGAATAGTTTTGAATCTTAGAACAATGAACATAAGATTGAAGCAATAGTGGAAATATAAAGTTGTCTAAGTATGGTCTGGGGGGTTAGAGATTTATTTCTTATAAATAACAATATGTTTCTTCAAACAACATGTATACTGTCATAAATAGCTAGTCCCCAACTTATACAATTGGTGGTTGACGTTAAACTAGGGAAAACACAATTATCTATTCTACTACAAATGTGAATTCACAAAAACAGATATTTACCAACACCTGCATTGTGAAAGTCTAGTGTCTGAGGAGCAATTATAATTATTATTGCTACTTTGCACTTATAGAGCTGTATTTTATTTATAAGAGCTTTACAACTGTGTTTGTATGTGTGCTTTTCTTTGCTTTCTCTTTCTGCAGCCCTGTGAAGTATGTCAAGGTTATTGGCCTTATTGTGTAGATTAAACATCTGAGGCAATTAAGATTTGAAGGTAGTTTCAATTTATTTTTGGCTTTGGAAGAACAGTTCACAGGTAACAAGAGGTCCATTTACAAGTGCAAAGGATGTGTTTACAGAATATAGCAATAAAAGAAAAACAAATACATTCTGCTTCCAGTAAATTAAGATAAGCCCCGTTTCACATTAAAAGCATTTTTAAACTCTGAAGCTTCTTTTTTCATTAATCAGTAGAATATAATGCACCTGTTTAGACCAAAAGCTTTTGATTCAAGGAGACTTAGGCTTAAATGCTATTTGCTAGCTGTGTGGTTCTGATACATTCCTTAATCTCATTGAGTTTCTAAGTATAATGCATAAATAATGTATTCTTAATTGGCTTTCATGAATATTAACGTCTTGTTTGTACGATATCTAACAGGTTTAGAAATATTATAAGGAAAGAATGAATAGCATTCATCTTGAACTTAATTGTCATCATGATTAAGTATTTATTAAATATTCAACTTCAGTGTCCTCATAAGAATAATAGAATAACATAGAACATTATCATACACTAAAACACTCTACAGAATTTTTAAAGATTATATAATGTTTTCTATAAATATTTGTCATAATGTTTACAAA
This sequence comes from Budorcas taxicolor, assembly GCF_023091745.1. Taxonomy (NCBI): domain Eukaryota; kingdom Metazoa; phylum Chordata; class Mammalia; order Artiodactyla; family Bovidae; genus Budorcas; species Budorcas taxicolor. The sequence continues at coordinate 119,460,966 of NC_068911.1, forward strand.
TGTCAATGACATGCATGTATATATCATTGCTTCACTTTTAATACTTGGTTTACCAAAACTTTAGACTGCAGTCAATAATGTATACCAAATTGCACAAATATGTGCAACAAGTACAGATGGTTTTAGAATTTAGAGCTTGATTCTTAATAAAGTAACACCTGGAACAATTTCCAAAAATGGTGTTATTAAATAGCTAATTCCCAGAAGAAATGAAATAATCAATAACCTGAATCGCATTGTAGAAAATAAGACTAAAGATTGAGTGTTTAAGCACAAGATTTTGTCATATGTATGAACTGAACTATAAGAGGAAGGAGGTGGGGATAGTTCATGATGAATCATTGCATGTATCATGTCAATATCAAAGGGTTTCTTTGAAACTTGAGCACATTCTCCATTGTTTACCCCAATTGAAGTGGTCAGCATGGGAAGGGCATTTCAGACCACTCAGAAAAATGAGACCTCGGGACATGGGAGAGGGATTAATAGACCTCACTCAAAGTCAGTTATCTATATCCAAATCTAATACATTTTGTACAAACTAAACATATAAACATTACTTTGCTGACAAAGGTCCGTCTAGTCAAGGCTATGGTTTTTCCAGTGGTCATGTATGGATGTGAGAGTTGGACTGTGAAGAAAGCTGAGCGCCCAAGAATCGATGCTTTTGAACTATGGTGTTGGAGAAGACTCTTGAAAGTCCCTTGGACTGCAAGGAGATCCAACAGTCCATTCTAAAGATCTGTCCTGGATGTTCTTTAGAAGGAATGATGTTAAAGCTGAAACTCCAGTATTTTGGCCATCTCATGAGAAGATTTGACTCATTGGAAAAGACTCTGATGCTGGGAGGTATTGGGGGCAGGAGGAGAAGGGAAAGACAGAGGATAAGAGGGCTAAATGGCATCATCGACTCGATGGATGTGAGTCTGAGTGAACTCCGGGAGATGGTGATGGACAGGGAGGCCTGGCGTCCTGCAATTCATGGGGTCACGAAGAGTCGGACATGACTGAGCAACTGAACTGAACTGAAACATATAAAGGACAGAAAATAAAACTGCATATAACCCATGCCTAAAGCAGAACTAAAAGACACAGAATGATACAAACTTTAATTCACTTACAAATGGCTGAGGGATAATCTGAAGTTACTAGAGCCAGGGCTGGAATACTTCCAGAGGAATGTTGAGATGAGACTACATTGAAAAGAATCAAGCCATGGTATCTGTGATGTGGCCCTGATCTTGTTAACCTCACACATGGTCCTTAGAGTGGGAAGATAATTAAAAACAGTTTGGAGATGTGATGGGTCAGAGCAAGATCTACTGAGACTTAGAAAGTTGAGAAATGTACCAGGGCCTCAGGGAGGCAGAGATTCTGGGAGTAAGTGGTACAAACTAAACAAGAAAACTATGTCTACAGGCTTAGCAAGAAAGAAAAAGAGAGAGCAAGAGGTGCAAATTAATGAATCTACTACAAAAATGAAAATTCCAAAGTCTGTATCTATTTTTTTTTAAAAAAGCATGAAATCCTTCATTTCTTCTAAATAAATAAATAAGTTAAATAAGTAAACTGTACTCCACAGTTCCAACATAATGGATGGATTTTGGCTAAGAAAACAATAAGTTGACTTATGTGCTTAGTCATGTCCACCTCTGTGACTCCATGCACTGTAGCATGCCAGGCTCCTCTGCCCATGGGCATTCTCCAGGCAAGAATACTGGAGTGGGTTACCATGCTCTCCTCTGGGTGATCTTGTCAACCCAGGGATTGAATCCAGGTCTCCTGCAGATGGATTCTTTGCCAGCTAAGCTACCAGTAAAGCTGATTTACTGGACAATTTGACTCGTATGTCTACCAGTTCTCATAAACACCTTGGATATTGGTGACCCCAAAAAAGACAGTCAACAGCACACACACAGACACACACAAACACACACACACACACACAAATTCTCAAACACCTGTTAAACAGAATAAGATGAGTAATATAAGGGCTAAAGTTTTCACTGATGAAAATACTCTTCTCAATTAAAATAGCCCCAGACATAATAAAACAGCAATTATATGCAATTAAACAACTAATTGAAAATATTTCAGAATATCTAAATTTGGAAATTAAAAAAATGAGAACAGAAATAAACAGAGGAGGAGAAAATTTTAAGATAAAAGTTGGTGGAACTAAGAAAAAGAAGACTAGGTCTTCTGAGATGTGAAGGTCGAAATTCCAAGTTATTAAAGTTAGGATAAGTTTAACTAAAAATAAAAACTGAGGTAGAGAAGAGAAAATAAAACATTTGGAAACATTCAAGCAAAAACATAAAGGGAATAATAAAGATTTTTAAAGAAAAAGTTAAAATGGGCATACTCCACACACATAAAGAAATAAAATTCTGGAATAGTAAAATGACATATATGCAGAACTATCATCACAAACTTTTGCAAAAAAATTAGCTCTCTAGAAGTAGAGGGAGAATAATCTACATATTAAAGGGCTCAAATCTACCTGAAAAACTGGACCAAGATTCAGTCAGTTCAGTTCAATCGCTCAGTCGGGTCCGACTCTTTGCAAATCCATGAATCGCAGCACGCCAGGCCTCCCTGTCCATCACCAACTCCCGGAGTTCACTCAGACTCGCGTCCATCGAGTCAGTGATGCCATCCAGCCATTTCATCCTCTGTCGTCCCCTTCTCCTCCTGTGCCCAACCCCTCCCAGCATCAGTCTTTTCCAATGAGTCAACTCTTCGCATGAGGTGGCCAAAGTACTGGAATTTCAGCTTAAGCATCAATCCCTCGAAAGAAATCCCAGAGCTGATCTCCTTCAGAATGGACTGGTTGGATGTCCTTGCAGTCCAAGGGACTCTCAAGAGTCTTCTCCAACACCACAGTTCAAAAGTATCAATTCTTCGGTATTCAGCTTTCTTCACAGTCCAACTCTCACATCCATACATGACTACTGGAAAAACCATAGCCTTGACTAGACAGACCTTTGTTGGCAAAGTAATATCTCTGCTTTTCAATATGCTATCTAGGTCGGTCATAACTTTTCTTCCAAGGAGTAAGCGTCTTTTAATTTCATGGCTGCAACCACCATCTGCAGTGATTTTGGAGCCCCCCAAAATGACGTCTGACACTGTTTCCACTGTTTCCCCATCTATTTACCATGAAGTGATGGGACCAGAAGTCATGATCTTCATTTTCTGAATGTTGAGCTTTAAGCCAACTTTTTCACTCTCCTCTTTCACTTTCATCAAGAGGCTTTTTAGTTCCTCTTCACTTTCTGCCATAAGGGTGGTGTCATCTGCATATCTGAGGTTCTTGATATTTCTCCCGGCAATCTTGATTGCAGCTTGTGTTTCTTGCAGTCCAGAGTTTCTCATGATGTACTCGGCATATAAGTTAAATAAGCAGAGTGACAATATACAGCCTTGACGTACTCCTTTTCCTATTTGGAGCCAGACTGTTGTTCCATGTCCAGTTCTAACTGTTGCTTCCTGACCTGCGTATAGGTTTCTCAAGAGGCAGGTCAGCTGGTCTGGTATTCCCATCTCTTTCAGAATTGGTCAACCATAAAACACATTTTAGTAGAATGAACAGATGTAAATTTATATTTTAAAATCTGTGGAAGCCCACACTTGAAGAACATGTTACAAATGAGTGAAAGAAACATAGTAGCAGATTTTGCAAGTGCATCTTATAAAGCAAGAAAACAGTATGAAAACATTTTCAAGAAACTCAGAGAAAGGTATAAGGCAAAGAATTCATGAATTTGAAAATAGAATAAGTATCATGAGTACATCTTTCCAGTCATTACTTCTGAAAAAGTTCATGACTGTCTTGATTTCTAGACCCAGAGAAAAACTTTTTCATATGGAAGCATACAATATTCAATCATTTTTTCTGGCTTCTTTTGTTCAATACCATTTTTGTGAGATTCATTCATGTCTTTTGGTGGCAATAATTTGTCTTGCTATTTAGTAACAGTTGGTTAGTCTATTCCAGATGTTCAAGTTGGATTTAGAAAAGGTAGAGGAACCAGAGATGAATTGTCAACATACATTGGATCATAGAAAAAGCAAGAGAGTTCCAGAAAAATATCTACATCTGCCTTATTGACTACACCAAAACCTTTGACTGTGTGGATCACAACGAACTGGAGAATTCTTAAAGAGATAGGAATACCAGACTTCCTGACCTGCCTCCTGAGAAATCTGTATGTAGATCAAGAAGCAATAGTTAGAACTGGACATGGAACAACAGACTGGTTCTAAATCAGGAAAGGAGTACATCAAGGCTGTATATTGTCACCCTGCTTAATTAACTTATATGCAGAGTACATCATGAGAAATGTTGGGCCACGTGAAGCACAAGCTAGAATCGAGATTGCCGGGAGAAGTATTAATAACCTCAGATATGAAGATGACATCACCCTTATGGCAGAAAGTGAAGAGGAACTAAAGAGCCTCTTGATGAAAGTGAAAGAGGAGACTGAGAAAGTTGGCTTAAAACTAAACATTCAGAAAACTAAGATCATGGCATCTGGTCCCATCACTTTATGGCAAATAGATGGGGAAACAGTGTCAGACCTTATTTTTCTGGGCTCCAAAATCACTGCAGATGGTGACTGCAGCTGTGAAATTAAAAGAGACTTGATCCTTAGAAGGAAAGCTATGACCAAACTAGACAGCATATTAAAAAGAAGAGACATTACTTTGCCAACAAAGGTCCATCTAGTCAAGGCTATGGTTTTTCCAGTAGTCATGTATGGATGTGAGAGTTGGACTATAAAGAAAGCTGAGTGCTGAAGAATTGATGCTTTTGAACTGTGGTGTTGGAGAAGACTCTTGAGAGTACTTTGGACTGCAAGGAGATCTAACCAGTCTATCCTAAAAGAGATTAGTCCTGAATATCCATTGGAAGGATTGATGCTAAAGCTGAAACTCCAATACTTTGGCCACCTGATGTGAAAGACTGACTCATTCGAAAAGACTCTGATGTTGGAAAAGATTGAAGGCAGGAGGAGAAGGGGACGACAGAGGATGAGATGGTTGGATGGCATCACTAACTCGATGGACATGAGTTTGAGTAAGCTCTAGGAGTTGGTGATGGACAGGGAGGTCTGTCGTTTTGCAGTCCATAGAGTCACAAAGAGTCAGACACGACTGAGCAACTGAACTGACTGACTGATTAGCCTCTTATGATCCTTTGCATTTATGCCATATCAGTTGTTATGTCTCCTTCTCCATTTATACTATTAGTTATTTGGAATTTATGGTCAATTAATCTATGACAGGGAAGCCAAAAATATACACTGAAGAAACAATTGTCTTTTCAGTATATGGTATTGGGAAAACTGGAAAGCCACATGCAAAAGAATGAAACTGCAACCTTGTCTTTCACCATACACAAAAATCAAGTCAAAAATCAATTAAAGACTTAACAGCTAAAGTCATAAAACTCCTAAAAGAAAAAAAATGGCAATAAAGTTTCTAGGAAACTTTTTTTTTTAAATACCAAAAGCCAAGGTAACAATAGCATAATAGTAAGTATAACTTTATTAAAGTAAAAAGATTTTTAAAAAGAAAAAGAAAAAGACACCTTATGGAGTGGGAAAAATATTTGAAATCATCTTTCTAATTAAAAAAATATATAAAGAACTCACACAAGTCAGTAGCAAAAACAAAAAATGCAATTAAAAATGGACAAAATATCTAAATAGACATTATTCTAAAGAAGGTACACAAATGGCCAACAGATACATGAAAAGGTGCCCAGTGTCACTAATCACCAGGGAAACACAAATCAAAGCAACTGTGAGCTATCATGTCACACATGTTAGAAGCAATGGTAACAAAAGGAAAGGAATAACAAGTATTGAAAATGATTGTGCACTGCTTTGGGAATATGAATTGATGCAACCATTACAGAAAAAAAGAGCATAGAGTTTCTCAATAAGTTAAAAATAGAATTACCATATAATACAGAAATCCTACTTATAGTTTATTACATTGTTCAGTTCAGTTCAGTTGCTCAGTCCTGTTCAACTCTTTGCAACCCCATGGATTGCAGCAAGCCAGGCCTCCCTGTCTATAAACAATTCCCGGAGTTTACCCAGATTCATGTCCACTGAATAGATGATGCCATCTAAACATCTCATCCTCTGTTAGTCCCATCTCCTCCTGCCTTCAGTCTTTCCCAGCATCAGGGTCTTTTCAAATGAGTCAGCTCTTCGCATCAGGTGGCCAAAGTACTGGAGTTTCAGCTTTAGCATCAGTCCTTCCAATGAATATTCAGGCCTGATTTCCTTTAGGATGGACTGACTGGATCTCCTTGCATTCCCTTGGACGTGTCTTCTCTTGTCTTCTCCAACACCATAGTTCAGAAGCAGCAATTCTTCGATGCTCAGCTTTCTTTATAGTCCAACTCTCACATCCATACATGACTACTGGAAAAAGCCATAGCATTGATGAGACAGACCTTTGTTGGCAAAGTAATGCCTCTACTTTTTAACATGCTGTCTAGGTTGGTCATAACTTTCCTTCCAAGGAGTAAGCATCTTTTAATTTCATGGCTGCAGTCACCATCTGCAAAAGTCTGCCACTGTTTCCACTGTTTCCCCATCAATTTGCCATGAAGTGTGGGGCTGGATGCCATGATCTTAGTTTTCTGCTTATCTAGACAAAACATCACATGAAAATTAAATTGTAGGTGAATATCCTTGATGTGCAAAGATGCAAAAACCCTCAACAAATATTAACAAACTGAATTCAGTAATGCAGTCAATGGATCATACAACCTGATCAAGTGAGATTTAGTCTAGGAATGCAAGGTAATTTCAACATGCACAAATTAAGCAATGTGATACAGCTAATTAACAAAAAAAAGGACAGAATTATATGATCATTTTAATAGATGCAGAAAAAGCATTTAATATACTTTTATCATAAGTGCTCCCAACAAATTAAGTATAGAATTAATATACTGCAACATAATAAAGGCCAAATATGATAAATCCATAGCTAACATTATACTCAGCATCAAAAACCTAAAAATTATTTTTCTAAGATTAGGAACAAAACAAGAATGTTCACTCTCACCAGTTGTATTCAACATAGCACGGGAAGTCTTAGCCTGTGAAACTAGGCAAAAGAGGTGAAATAAAAGACATTCAAATCAGAAATGAAGTAGTACTGTCTTTATTTGCTGATGATACAATATTACACATAGAAAATATGAAAGTCTCCATCAAAAAAAACTATTAAAATGTATCAATGAATTGAGTAAAGCAGCAGGATATGAAGTCAATATACAAAAATCGGTTCCATTTTTATACTCTAACAACAAACTGTCACAAAGAGAAGTTATGAAATAATCCCATTTATAACTGCATCAAAAGCAATAAAAGAACCACAAATGGGTTTAACCAAGGAGGTTAAATATCTGCCATGGAATATCATAATACACTGATGAACAAAACTGAAGGAGAATCAGGTAAATAGAAAGGTATTCTGTATTCACAGATTTGAAGAATTAATGTTGTTAAAGTGTCCATACTACCCTAAGTAATGTACAAATTCAGTACAGCCTCTTTCAAAATTTTAATGGCATTTTTCACTGAAACAGAACACATATTCTTAAATTTGTATAACCAAAGCAATCTTGAGAAAGAAGAGCAAAGCTGGAGCTGTCACTCTTCCTGATTTTAAACTGCAGTCTTAAAGTAGTTCTCATTTTGACCTACTTGCAATTTGTAAGCTTCTAAATCCTCTGATTGAAATAGCTACTATTTCTTCTAGAAGATGCAAATATGAACTAACATGCAGAAAGCACATAATGCATGCTTGTATAGAAGATGTAAAAGAAATGTTAGTCTGTTCATTTATTTCTTCACATATTAATGTGCGAAATATGTACATAAAACTGAATGATATATTTTAAATCACCTTATAAATTCTATGTCTTTCTGACATAGTTTCAGCTTTACAAAAATGTTGTTTTAAATAATGAATTCAAGGAGTTTGTGATTAAATAGTGTTTCAAAAAAGTTAATTAAAGAGTTTAAAACATAGACATAGATATTGGAAATATGCTTTTCCTACTTAGGATATTGTCAGTGTTATAAACTTCTGTTTGTTGAACATATTCTGTAGAAACTCAATATTCCATCTCAAAGTAAATTTTAAGGAACCTACAACAACTTGAAGAAATTCAAATTTGTGAATATATTATTTAATACAACTAAAATACAGATAAAGCAATAAATAAAATAAATTCTTCTTTGAAATACTAAAAAATTTGATTGAATCTTGCTACTTCGAAAAGAAGTAAACAAGATAAATTTAGATATTGTGATGATAATAAGGTATCAATAGAAATCACACACTCACCAATGTTACATAGAAAAACTGAATGTTCAAAATACAAAAAAAAAAAAAAGAGGAGGAAGAAGTACATTTTATTTTGGAGGGAGTAACATCTTTGTTAATTTTGATGACAAAATTTGATGTCATTAAAATTATTATTTGATAAGACAGTAATATATGCCAAGTTTTTTTCCATTGGATTACTGCAAAATTAAAAACAACTTTAAAAGGTATGCATTTTTATGCCATCTTACAGAAAGAAAATAACAAAGCAAATATTGTAGCAGCATTTTACTGTACCCAAACTTGTGATTTCTCTATTCTTCCTCACTATCATTTATTCCTAAAATTCCAAAAAAAAGATAATCTTAGACTTTTCAATCTGAAAATAAATTATGCTTACATAAAACTATTATTTTAAAAATAAATAGAACATTTGCTTAGGTAAAGGGTGATTGGACACTTTGCCTTATTCTTCCCATTAAATACAACTTATAATCCTGAAAATTATGCATAAAACAAGTAGAAGACTATGAAAGTTAGAGATGTTAGAAAGTTAGAGACCACATGAAGAGCCTGAAATGAGGTACCCTGGTATCAGAGGATGTCTAGTCAGGTTGAGGTAGAAGGTAGACGTACCCCTCCCCCCCGCCCCCACCAACAAGCAACCAGGATAAAGCAATTGGAGATTCATTCTCTGTGGCCCAAGATGAAAATAGCAGGACAATTGAGAGAGGGGTATGGGCCCTGGCCAGACAGAGGATAAGAGACCACATATTTCTCATTCTAGAAGTCAGGAGACCTCCTAGACTACACATGGGGAGAAAGATTCCTTGGAGGTCAAAAGGAAAGTGATGCTAACTGATGCCAAGCTACCTATAGGCCTCTTCAGTAGAATCCATCTTGGCTAAGAGATGCATGTGCACACATGGGAGGATCCTGAGCTATACCAAATATGGACTCTGAACCAGACAAAGTAAAATGATTTGCCAAAGGCAAACCAGAAGAAATGCCCCATATAAATGACTCAGACTACCACAAGACCTGACTTTTCCTTTGAGTCCACTCGTGCGTCAGACTTCACACACTGTACTCTTTTCATTCTTAATAAAGACTCTACCTGTTTCACTGCTTTCTCTTTGTGTGGGAATTCTTTTCTGTAAAGCCAAAGGGCCAGGGCCTTGACACTGACCACTGGTACAGTGGCTAGGATTTGGTGCTCTCACCACCGTGATGAAACCTTAATCTCTGGTTGGGAATAGAAACTCTTCTTCAAACCACTGCAGGCCAAGACTGCCTGAGATCAAGGTCCAGACAGGCTTGTTTCTTTGGGTGACGGTGATGGGTGATTTCTGAATCTAATCTTATGTATCTTAAACTTCATCTATTTGTATATAGTTGAAAAGTTATCTATTCTTAATATAAATAATGAACTTTCTGCTGATTAGTTCAGTAAGTGAAGGCTTTTTTTTTAAAATATATATATACTCTAACTTTGTAAATGGAAATTTGGAAAGTTAAAATTTAGTGTTTGTTTAATTGGCAATTTATTGCAAGGTTTCTTCAGTCAGTCAGTTCAGTCATGGACAGAGAAACCTGGCGTGCTGCAGACCATGGGGTCGCAAAGAGTCAGACAAGTTTTCTTATAACCTTATTATCATGTGTATGTAATTATTTGATTCAGGAGAAGGAGACATGATATACACATCAGTCCTCTTTCTAAGCTTTAAAAGGTACAGAGGACATTTTTATTCCATCTCCACAGGCTTTCAGTTTAGCACACTTCCCTGTGTCTAATCTCTTAGAGTTTCCAAACAAATTATATAAAGTTACAGAGCCATCTTCCTTAAACTCTGTCTTCAGATTGACAGTCTTGTGCCTAAAGGCCCAAGTGTTTCCATTGCCAAAAAAAAAAAAAAAAAATCTGCATGTGCTAACCTAAAAAACAGTTCCATTTTGATTGACATCTAATTAGCTAATGTGAAGGGAATTTGTTTTAATTCATAGTTTCATCACAAGCAGCTCTTTGTGGGAAACCATCTTCAGCAGGAAACCCATTTTCTTGTCACTTTATCAAAGCTATATTGTAACTAGTTTTTAAACCAGGCACCTCCATGCTCTCCTCTTTTCCAACACAAGCACAACTTTCAAATCTTTTAATCACACGATACCTTGCCTAACGTGTTGTTGCTTTCTATAGATCAAAGAAGTGGGAATGAAGAATAAATAATTAACAGATGACCAGACCTCTTCTGCAGATTCCCTTTTAGTTATCTTGCAAACAAGCTGTGTGAATAAGAGAGCATCTAAAGAAAGATCACAAGAAGTCATCAAGCCTGCACACAAGCCTGCACGCCATGGGGAATGGAGATAAATATGACTTGGTCTCCTACCTTCTTTTCTCATCTCCACAAATTTCCAATATTCTGATTAAAGACAACTTTCCTTTCTGTCAACATTCAATTTTGTAAGTGGTATGCAGCGGGTTCCAACTTGACAACATCATATCATGCTTTGGAAAGTTCTTGTTGCTAAAAATGAAAGTAGATATTTTTCCTAACATTTCTGATGTAAGTTTTGTATGACTGGGATCCAAGTTTTAGTTCAAACCAGAAATTTTTCTTAAACTTTGTCTCATTTTAAATAATTTTTTCTTGCCAGTTCTGTCATTTCTCCTTGAATATTTATAATAATAGTTAAAAACTGCATTGAGTATATCTACTGTTACAGCAGGTGAGTGGCTAGGTATGAGCAACAAAATGGGCCCGGGGCCACGTGGCAGGAAATCACACATCCTTTGTTAGATGAAGAAAAGCAGGAAACCCCAGACTGACAGGAAATCACACATTTAGGTGATAAGTGTCTTCAGTGCAGACAAAAAAAGAGGAGGAAAGGCAAGAATCTTCTGCATCCCAGTGCAACCTATTGCTCACTATACTCTCATTACTATAAAATTAGCCTTGTAGATAAGAAATATCCATCATGCACTGATGCCATGACACTTCTGACCTAAGGTAAATAAAGATAAAAATTTCTCCTCCCCTCAGGAAGTTGGAGCTGGGATGAAAATCAGGAAATATGATCCCCAAGCTTTTCCTTCACCATTGAATATTCTACCCCTTCATTTGTATGCCCCTCATGTGCGTGTGTGTTAAGTCCCTTCAGATGTGTCTGACTCTTTGTGACCCTATAGACTGTAGCCCACCAGGCTCCTCTGACCATGAGGATTCTCCAGGCAATGATACTGGAGTGGATTGCTATGCTTTCCTACAAGGGATATTCCCAACCCACCTGGACCGCTAGCCAAAGAAACCCAAAACAGCAGCTCCTCACCTGTCTGCCTGTTTTCCCTCTGAGAGTGCATTTTTGGCTTAAATAAACTCTCACTTTACTTCTTTGGGCTTCCTTGGTGGTTCAGATGGTAAAGAATCCACCTGAAATATGGGAGACCTGGGTTCCATTCCTGGGTTGGGAAGATCCCCTGGAGAAGGAAATGGCTACTTACTTCTTGCCTGGAGAATTCCATGGACAGAGGAGCCTGGCAGGCTGCAAGTCTATGGGGTCACAAAGAGTTAGACACAACTAAGTGACTTCATTTTTCACTTTACTTCCTTAACCTCCTTGCTTTGTTTCCAATTTTTTTCACAACGAGGCAAGAGCCTCAGATTCACTGTGGACACTACTAGTATATTTCATTTTCTCCCTTCCTCTTTTGTTTTCAGGTTCTGGGAGGCAGGGGTCAGGTATGATCCACTGAGATAATTTTTTGAAGATGAGGTAGTTAAGGCAAATATATTCAATTCTGCATCACCTGGCTCTATTCCAAGCCCAGAATGGTCCAGAGAGATCTCAAACAATTTGAGTTCATTTATTTTCAAGGAAAGTAATTCCTATTTGGAAGGAAGGTTATTACATCTGCTCTAGTGTAAGAAAATCAAACAAAATAACACAACTCTTCCAAAGAAAGAAATGTAGAATGAAAAGGGACCAGGGTAAGAAAAGTTGGCTGTTACAGCATGTATATGATAGGATATTACTGGCTTCAATGGTGGACATTAAGATTTGTCTAAATGATAATCATCAAATTCATTGTCCTCTCTTGGACTTGGTCAGACTCACTTCAAGCTATTAGCCTGGCTGTAGATTCTGTGCAACTTGGAGCCAAATGAAACCAGTTATTCATGATTGGAAGACATTAAACACCAATATGTCCCCTAATGAGTAGTTTTCTGTGCAATCTTACATTGATAATTTAAAATAGTGTTTTGAGAATTGCTTGCCAGTCCAGTCATAAGGACTCTGCATTTCCAGTGCTGGAGGCATGGATCTGACTCTTGGTTGGGGAACTGAGATCCTGCATGCCATGTGGCACAATCGAAGGAAAAAAATAAAAATAAAATGGTGGTTTGAATGCCATTGTGTTGAACAATGTGGTGGTTAGCACTTTATGTGGACAGATAAGCTGTTCTACAGTATCTCACTCTATTGCCAGACAATGGCTCCTCAAAAATATTAAATATAGTTAATATTTGATTTTCCAATTTGGCAGACCAGGAAGCTATTTTCCTCCCAATTTTCTACTTATGAAACTATGAACATATATGCAATATTATAGATATATGAAATTGTGAAAACATAAGAATTTTCATCTATTAGTTATATATTCCAAATTAATACATCACTTTTTTGCTTTTCAAAGTGTTTTTAATCTCTAAATTTTATGATGGATGTGGAAATTTTGAGCCAATTATTTTGGGAATGTAAGTTATTATCTTCTTTTTACAAATGAAAAAAAAAATTGCCCATTTTTTATTATCAGTGATAAGTACCAATAGAACTATTTTCTCATTCTAAACTGTATGTTTTATTTAGTTGTTTTAAAATACAGTTTTGGAAAAAAGTTAATAATATTTCCAAATCTTACACCATTCTTTTGAAAATGTGTATTTAATGGAATTTTCCTCTATATTTTGAAAAGGCAGAATCAAGTGCTATATAAGAAAAGAAGCATGTCATTTTTTATTACATCATAATATATTAATCAAGGTTTCTAACTCTTCAAATAAAAGATGTATTGAGAATTCAAATTAAGAACAAGATAGAATAAAATGTGTCTGCTCTAATGCATATTATCTCCAATAAAAGAAACATACTTGCCAGCATATTGGGGAATATGAAGTTTTTCATCAAGTAACAGATAGTGAATGGTAAGTATTTGCAGAACCTTTTATTACTAATCCAAGGGCTAAATGTCTTGGATATAAATGTCTATGAAATTCTTTATATGATGCTGTCTAGATTCATTGATTTAATGGACATTAAACAAAAAATGAAATATTTATAGGTTTAAATAGGTTTTTTTTAAGTATTTTTATAGCCAAAATTACAATTTTGTAACATAATCAACTCTTTAAGAATAGTAGGAAAAAGAAAACCTCCAAAAACTGGACAAAAGACATAAACAATTAATTCATTAAAGAGTAGTATAAGTATCCATTAGACATATTTGAATCATTTTCAAGCTCATTGAAATGAGCTTGTAAATATAAATAAAGTGAAATACATAATGCAAGAATGATATCAGAATTTCACTGAGAATTCTGGAAATTGCATGTTATATCTGACTGGTGACATTCAGAAACTATGAATCAAAAGTCTGAACTGTGTACACTCTGACTTAGTAATTACACTTTTATATTTACATTAATTTAATTAAACATATTAAGTTAATATATTTATGTCAATTTAATTATAGAATATATGCAATTATAATTAGTTATAGTGATTATATTTATTATACAGAAAAACCATAAGTGTTAGGCTTTTCACTCAGTGGTACTCCACCATGGATCTTGGCTCCCAAAGTTACAGCTCTTCAGGGGCCCACTTTTACTGATTTTTGCTCTCCTATGCAATCCATCTTCCTAAGGTTTGGCCACAGTCTCAGGATGATTGAGTCTGAAGGGTTCTAGTCACACAGACATCCAGGACCATGAACCATATCTAACTCCTGACCTCCTAGCGACAAATGTTTAAGAGAGGAGAAATCCATTCTTCTTTCCCATTCCAACATAACTGGCCTTCTTCAAGGTAAAGATCCCATTATCTCAGACTAAGTTGGTACCTTCTTTCTAGTGATACTATGGGAGTTAAATGGTGTGTGCATCTGATGAATGTAGGAGGTTTGGTTGTTCACTTCTGCCACTCAAGATGAAGGGTTGTGGTTGTTGTTCAGTTACTCAGTCATCTCTGACTCTTTGTGACCCCAAGGACTGCAGCACACAAGCTTTCCCTGTCCTTCACTATTTCCCAGAGCTTGCTCAAACTTACATCCATAGAGTTGGTGATGCTGTCCAACTGTTTCATCCTTGTCACCCCCTTCTCCTCCTGCCCTCAATCTTCCCCAGCATCAGGGTCTTTTCCAATGAGTTGACTCTTTCAATCAGTAGCCAAAGCATTGGAGCTTCAGCTTCAGCATCAGTCCTTCCAATGAACATTCAGGGTTGATTTCCTTTAGAACTGACTGGTTTGATGTCCTTACAAAGTTAATGAGGTATGGGGTGGAGACTATAGCAAAAGTCAGTTCTAAGTTTGACAAAGATAAATATAATATTGTCACAAAAATTTCAGAAACTTCTCAATACATACTTGTTATTTTAGAAGTTTTAGATTTATTAGAAAATTGCAAATATATTAAAGTATTCAAATGCACACTACACCCAGTTTATTCTATTAACAACTTAAAATAGTAAGATATATGATTTGAAATTAATGAATCAATATTGCTACACTGTTATTGACTATGTCCAGAGCTTATTCAGGTTTTTTTAGTCTTTAAAGTTTTTTTTTTTTTTTCCTTCCAGTTTCAAGATCCCATCCTGGATAGTAACTTAAAATGTAGTTGTCATGTCTCCTTAAGTTCATTTTGGTTGTAACAGTTTCTTAAATTTTCCCTGTTTTTGATGAGCTTGACAGTTTTAAGTTATGCTTGTCAGGTATTTTGTGAAATGAGCCTGAATTAGGATTTGTTTGATATTTTTCTCATGATTAGGCTGGGATTATGGGTTTGGGGGAAGAGGATGGCAGGGGTAAAGTACTGTTTTCATCATATCATATCAAGGGTACCATCTACAAGATTTATGACTGTTGCTGCTGACCTTTATCACCTGAGTGAGAGTGTCAGGTCCTTTAAAGCACTTGTTTTCTTCCTTTCCACTCTGTACTGTGGCCGGAAGTTAGTATGTAAAGCCCAGTCTCAGAGACTGAGGGTTATGTCTCTTCTCTCCTGTTTATTTGTTTAATCATTTACATCAGTAGGTACTCATGTATTTATTTTATACTTTGGATTATAATAAAATAAAAGATCATTTATTATAATATTGGACTTGGTTAACTCCTATGGACTTTGATTCACCGTTTCTTGTCTTTCTAACACATACTTTGAGATGCTCCATGAAGTTCTTACATATTTCCTACTTCAGTCCTAGAATCAGGTATTTTCCTCATGGAGCCTTGATTCTTAGCATGGGAGACTTGTGTGAGAAACAAAGGTCTGGGTGCTAGGAGTGCTTATTGTAACTGAGGTATCATTGCTTCTAGGTCCTCACAACTGACAGAACAAAGGACTATGTGTTTGTGCATCCTATCTCATCTGTGTGATTATATTTGTAAGTGTATATTCATATATGTAAGTATGTATATAAACGTATATGCATATATATTTATGTTATGAAAAGTTAAAACATAGAAATGAAAAAATAGAAAACAAACATGGTTACTGAAGGGGAAAGAGCAGAGCAGAAGAGAGATAAATTAGGCGTTTGGATTTAACATATACATACTACTATATATAAAATAAATAACCATCAAGAGCCTACTGCATGGTACAGGGAACTACACTCAATATTTTGTAATAACATATAAGGGGAAATAATCTGAAAAAGAATATATATACTCATAACAAAATCACTTTGCCATATATGCAGAACCAACACAACATTATAAATCAAACAAACTTCAACTTAAAAACTAAACTGACAAAAAAGGTAACTTACCCTCAACAAAAATGGACGTTGGTCTTGAGTATTTAAAACTTAAAATTAGGTGCTCTGCTAAAAAAAAAAAATGAGTTCATATAATATATCTAGCATTAATCCATTCTAACCTCTTCCTTTTGCTTATCTGTAAGCTTTAAGTCCAACAGTGAGAAATCTGTCTCCCTCTATCCAGCATCCATTTACCTAGTTGCTCAATTCCAGGATACAGGTAGAGTGATACCAGAATTATCGGCCTCTACCTTCAAGGTGAATACCTGTATCAACCCAGTTAAGTAGCTTTGTATAGTTTTATTTGCTTTTAGGCTTACAAACTTCATTCATCTCTAGTTAGGCGAGCACCTTTTCCATTGCCCCGTCAGTGAAATTGTCTTAAACATCTGCAATATTGTTAAAACATTATGTTGAAAGTCTGCATTCTGTCCTGAAGTCCTCTGACCTCCGAGAAATATGCATTTCAATTTTGCTTACATTAAGATTCTCTGTGCTGTAAAGTTCTGTGAGTTTTGAAGAAAGCATAGTGTCATAGATCTACCTATAGAAAATAACTTCAGACCCTACAATATTTTCTATATTTCATCTATTTAATAATCCCTCTCCCACTTAAAGCCATTGAAACCAGTGATATTTTTATGTCTGTATTTTTGCCTTTTCCAGAATATCATAACCTGATGGGATTTCTGAAAGAAAAATCTATGAACGTCTTGGTGCCTCTCAAGTCTGCATACCCCAGGAGATTTTTACTCTTACGATGGTACAAATGCAATCTGCAACAGTTTGCCAAAAATGCCATTAAAAGTGTTCATATTAGTTTATGTTTCCAGCAACTTTTTCCCAGATGCACAGAGCTCCACTGTGACTCTCTGGATTTGCCTAGTCTTCCAGCTTCTGAGGTGGCAGTTTGCCCTGAAACTTCAAATTTCTCGTGATTCTAAGTATTGTTATTGCTTTTTAGTTTGTCTAATTTTGCCTTGTTATAAGGATGGGAATGAAGACCTTCTAGTTCTTTACATGTTGGAATTGAAACCAGAATTCTCAGGGGCTTTTCCAACATGTAAGTAAAGATGTAGGGAGTAAGATAAATGAATTTGGAACTCTATGAAGAGATCTGGATTATTGATGTTTGTGGGCATCTTGGAGACAGGTGGCAATTAAAGCTAATGGAATGGATAAGACTGCCTGGGGGAGAAATGTTCAAATAGGAGCCAGGATCAAGATCGATACATGTCAAAATTTAGTGGCGAGTAGGGCTGCCGTCTATGGGGTCACACAGAGTCGGACACGACTAAAGCAACTTAGCAGCAGCAGCAGCAGAAGATGAACTAGCAGAGGTTCTGAGGTATCAAAAGTGTTGAAAGGAAATATAAGACATTGTGATACCACAGAAGAGTGTTTTCATATGAAACAAACCAGATGAAGACTAAAGAATATAGCCATTTAGTTAGAATTCCACCCAGCTGTAATATTGGAATTATTTTAGTAACGGATTGTGTTGACTAGTTTTAAACAGTTAATGGATCATTGAGAAAGAGTAAATGATAAAAATGTTGAAAATAGACTGCATTTTAAAGGTTGGAGTTAATGGATATATTTAAGTGTATTGGAAAGGATGTAATTATAAAGATTTAACAGTATGGAAGAGAAAAATCATAATCAATTTAGATGGATGCTGATGAAAGTATTTGTGAAATTAGGCCTGGGAAATCATGATTGTAAAAGAAAATATAAGGACAAATACATATCCAGAAAGAATACCCCAAAATATTAGCAAAGATCATTTCTGGTTGGTGAAATTATCTGATTTTTTTTTTTTTTTACTGAGCTCTTTTCCCCAAATCATCTGTCATTGATTGTATGCTAGTTTGTAGTTAGAAAAAGAGAAGAAAAAAAAAAAAATGACAAAAACAAAAGCAATAAGAAGGAGGGGACATATGTGTACCTATAATGGATTCATGTTGATGTATGGCAGAAACCAACACAATATTGCAAAGCAATTATCCCTCAGTTAAAGATACATAAATGAAAATCAACTGAGTCTCATCCATAGCTTTTCTCTGACTTGAAATTATGTGAATGATAGACTCAGGTCCTCCTTTCATGTAGTTTGTATCCTGTGACAGTGAAGAATATGAAAACCTTAATATACAGTGATAGGTACTACTTAAGATTTGCATTTGGAAGCTATGAAAATAGTCTGATTAGTCACATAAAAGAGCTTTTTGCATAATATGAGTGCTGATCCATAACAAAAATAGGAGAATCATTTACTTTCATAGTGGCTATTTTGGTGAAACTCCTTACTTTATGGACGTCCAAGGAATGAGTCTGTCCTTGTCCCTATATTGTATATTGATTTGTTCCTCAGCAATCTCAAGTTTGACATTGACTACCAAGAAGAATTTAGACACTATAAAAAAAAAAAAAAAAGCTATGTTTTTTCATTATTGAATTCATGGCTGCAGAAAGCAGGTCTTATTCAAAATCCCATATTCACATAGTAATTTACTCATAAGTTTTGCTTGCCTACTCCTTTTTCTCTTTCAATTCAAATTTTAGTCCTTAGAGCTTACCCAAAAGACAAACTTAAGAAATCATGAAGTGGGATTTTTCTTTTATTAACAGACTAAAGTATGAATAAATGTATT
Organism: Budorcas taxicolor; assembly: GCF_023091745.1. Lineage (NCBI taxonomy): Eukaryota > Metazoa > Chordata > Mammalia > Artiodactyla > Bovidae > Budorcas > Budorcas taxicolor. The sequence goes on from NC_068911.1 coordinate 119,480,026, forward strand.
TTATAATATACAATGTTTTTAGTAAACAAATTTAACCAAAAATAAAAGAAAGAAAAATAACTTCATTGTCTTTCCTTCATTCTTAGTTTGTTTAATTTGTATGTTAATTAAGATAGTAAATTATAGATAATAGTCAAACAAAAATGTCTTGTGCTTTTCTTATTTATGGACTTAGTTTTGCCTACAAGGAATGTATTTTTTCACTTTCAAATTATTTATGACATATTTACATAGGTATTCCAGTCAAATTTAATAAACAGTAGTGAGGATTGGAATGGAGATAAAGTATTTTTCAAGCATTCATACTGTCCATGGGCGACTAAGAAACTAGTATATTCAAGGTGGGTTTGTTGACAGATTTCTATGTGAAAATTTGAAAAGACTAATGACTTGATCAAAGCTTTTTGGATGTGACCTCTCCTTTCCAAAATAAACTCACTTCCTAGCCTGGAATTAGAGATTCTCTATAATTTGAAAATAAATTTTTCCCCTAACATTGTTTATCACCATTTCCTTTCATATGATATTAGCATCAAATTGAACTCAATCTCAGGCACTATGGGGATTATCACACATGTTGTGATAATAAGTTACAATTAATGCAGTTTTACTGCCTAATCAAAGAAGACTTGAGTCTCAAAATTCAAACCATGGCAGTGTCATCTCAAAAATAGTATGTAAACAGAATGAGATTGCAGCAGGAAGCGCAAACCACTTTATTAATCAGTACTATCTTCATTTAATTCACTGTTAAGTGTCTCTGTTAAATAACATTCCCTCTCTGGTGTTCATCATGATCTTGGATGATTAAAAAGCATTTTGATAATATTTGTAATAAAATTAGGCTCACTGAGCGATGTATACCACTGAGTTCTGGGGACCAAATGAGACAAAAGTTCCAACTGTCAAATTAAGTGCAGTAAGTTAAAGGAAATTAAAAATGTGTTTCCCCAGAGATGCAATAGATACAACTTATTGTCATGTTTTTTCCTTTATCATCTCTGAAGACAGATGCTGTCAGCCGTTTGTGAATGAGCATTGAAAAGTGTCTCTGGAGAAGTAGAGAACAAATCCAAATAGAACGTATGTTCCATTAAAATCAATTCCCAAGCAGTCCAAATTGAAGTTGACTACATTTTTTTTTCTTTCTGTATGCTTCTCTTAGCTTCAAAAAGGAGATTTTTCTCATATAAGCATCTACATATTTGAAATAAAAGTATTGAATATGTTATATCCTCTGTTTCAAAAGGATAGGCATTCATTTCACTGTGTCCAGAAGGCAACATGTTCCTTTAACCTCAAAATTCACATAATTCATGATCCAGGGAAGTTATGGGTGGCACCAGAGTTTAAATCAAGGCAAACATTTTGTTTCTCTTCAGAAATGCAAGAATAAGATGACATCTAAATAATACAATTACAAAATCAATAATAATAATAATAATGCAAAACTTGAGATCCCACAAAATTCTTTGCATTATAATGTCACATTGAACTGGGAGCTGAAAGTGGAGAGAGAAGAATTCTGAAGCATACGATCTTAAGGTTTATGAGGAAGTTCATTTTAGAGAGTCATTTGCTTAGTGACTGGTCACGTGGTGGCAAATACGTGTGATATCCTGGCAAGAGAATGCACTTGAACTCAATAAAGTGCCTGTGTTTAAGGCATTAAATATTAGTTAGCTTTGAAGGCAAGTAAAGGCTAATTTAAATCCCAGTATCCCAGGTGACGCAAGTGGTAAAGAACTCACTGGCCAATGCAAGAAAAGTAAAAGATGTGGATTTGATACCAGGTCCGGAAGATCCCCTGGAGGAGGATATGGTAACCTCTTCCAATATTCTTGCCTGGAGAATCCCCTGGACAGAGGAGCCTGGCAGGCTACATAGTGCCACAAAGAGTCAGGCACGACTGAAGCAACTTAGCATGCACACACAAGCACATGATTGTGGATCATCTTTCTGAATGTGACATTGGACAGCATGCATAAACTCTCTGACCTTCACTTTTTTCATTTATAAAAAGAAATTTAAAAAGGAGTGAAAGTCATCCTACCTCATGGGATTATTATGTAGAATAAATGAACTATGATCTTAACACATGTAGGATCCTCCATGATTAAGCTCTTAACAGATATGGTTTTCTTCTTCCACTCCCTTTGCTTTTCCTTTCTCTTTTTCCCATTATGATTCAAATGAAGATGGGATTACTGTCTTCACAGAAGTGCTTGTGAGCATTAAAAAAGTCAAAGACTGCAAGTGATACTATTTTATAGTGTTAGTTAAATTACAGAGAATCATGAAGCAACCTGATTATGAAACAGTGCAGGTAAAGAAGAGAATTAAATCCACTCAGATAGAATATTTCCAGGCTTTAGGCATAATCATGTAGGATATATCATGACTGAGTGGTTGGTAAATATCTGCATATTTCATTTTTATTCATCTCCACTCAATCTCCTTTCATCCTAACCCACAGTCCATCTGCCCCCAACTATTAAGGAGCCTAAAGCAATAGTTATTATTACAATTATCTCTGGCCTTTTTATGGCCTTCTGTGATTGGGTTTGGGAGATAGTTTCATTTGGGCATGGGCAAAACACACATTTCTTAACAGGACTTGCCCAAAATATCTTCCCCACTGACATTCTTAAGAATCAGAGTTTTTATTTTTATTATTTTTTAAATTTCTGGTGGGAATTTAACTGATAGCAATCTTGTTTTTTTTTTTTTTGGCATGAATCCATGTATTCAAAATGGGAAGCTCATTTCAAATAGTTTTAATTATAGAAAACAGAGGTTTGTAATATGGCCCCTGGCCAAATTTAGATGTAATGTGATACATACCTATACATACATATACATGTAGACCTGTATATAATATACATTACATATATTAATCATAACATCCGTTTCTGTATATCATAATGAATTTGCAGGGAGACCGTATGTCCAAGGTCACAGAAAAAGTGATTAGCAAACAGAGTGGTAGATTTCATCTCAGTTTTATCTGGCTACAAAATTTGGGCTTGGCATGTTAATTTTTTTTTTTAGGGACATCTCTCCATAGTTTGGATACTTGATATGTAAAACTTGCTTTTGTAAGCGAGAGAAAGTGAAAAATCAGACACTTTGAAGCACTCAGTTGTGGGAATTTCCTCCCAAACTTTAAAACACAAGAAATAAGGGAACAAGTCACAAAAGTTTATCATTCCAGATGTTGATTATAATCTCACGGCTTGAAAAGATTTTAAATTGAAGTGCCTTGGTGTTGCATGATAAACTACAGAAGACCAACTAAATATTTCTATTGAATGTTTCCTTTAAATGAAATGTTAAGTTTATACATTCAAGCTGTCTCTATTTGTGGATTTTCAACTACAGAAATTCTACAGATAATATAGGCCTTCAATTTGTGAATTTTCAAAGATCTGAGCATGTGTTCACATGTCAAATCACATAAGTTAGTTCATGTTTCTTGGGTACCTTGTTAGATGTGTGCATACTGCATGTGTGCACAAACACAAAAGTGGTTGTGCTTTTCTGTACTTTACTATACAGTACTATGTGGAATACAGTTAATACAGCATCATTAGTACAAGTCCAGGAAGTACAGACGCAAGTGTAAAAGCAGTGGTGATGTAGCTGGTATTGCTAAAAGCACCAGCTGTTGTACTGTAATACTATACTTTTCAATGTATTATATTATAATATTAAACATGTTTTCTTTACTTTCATATTGGTTTTTTATGTATTATATATGTGAAAAGTATTATAAGCCTATTACAGTATAGCACTGTATAGCCGATTATGTTAGTTTGGTGCCTAGGCTAACTTTGTTTGGCTTATGAACAAATTAGACTCATGAATGCATTCTTAGAACAGCACTCATTCTTATGGAGGGGACTTACTGTATTTATGAGCCACATAACATAATTTTTTTCATTAAAAATAAAAAGAAAATTCAAGCAACATTCAAAGAATACACAGCTGGAGAGAGGCAACCAGAGACTTTTCTCCAATTATTCCTTAGAAGATGATGATTCCATTTAATGCATGTTTTCAACAAAAGGGTTTATGACTGCCACTAAATTGAGTGCTTTGATAATAGGTCTTATCAAATTTTAATAATATGTTGGAAAGGATTTTTTAACCTGAACACATAAAACAAAACATTAAGGCAGTTGAAGAGAAAAAAAAAAAAAAACAAAAACCAACAGTCAATTTACTAGTATTATTTTCTATAAAAGGTTAATCAGAACAGTTCTGTGATTTTTTTTTCCAGTTCTAGATTTAGCCTTTGATGTGTACTGCAAGGTATACTGAGATATAATGAAACAGAAACCCCCAGAATCCAGAGCTGGGTTTTATACAGGCCTTCTGCAGTTGAGGCTACTGACTTTCAACACCCCCTACAAGAAGCTCAGTGTTGGAGAACAGAAATGAGGCACTCTGTACTTTGGAAACAGGTCTTCAGATAGTCAGATACTTTCAGAAGCTGATTTTATGAGTCCAATCCTTATGTCTCCTCATGTCTAGAGTTCCTTATGACTAACAGAAAAATTTAATTTTACTAAGTGCTTAATTGCATAAACTCCCCTTAACCAAAATCATATATATATATATATATATATATATATATATATATATATATATTGACCTACACCTCTCTATCTCTTTGGAACAGTTTTTCAGAGCTACTGAGGTGCTATCTCCTGGGCTGCAAGTCTTTATTTTTTCCTGAGATAAAACTTAACTCTCAACTCTCACATTGTACATTTCATGAAGTTGACAATTGTTAACTGTTACTATGATTTATTGTGCACTTGGTTTTATTTATTCCAGTCACTAGGTTCTTCCATCGCATGATGTTCCCCATATATTGAGTACTGGCAGTCTAGATAGTGTCTGTCATCCAACCATGATTGCTAAAAATATAGTGTAATTGTACCAGGTTTCATTACACCATCCTAATTTTAGTCCCTGGATGTTAATACTAGTAAAACAAAGGCTGACTTTGCTTAAAAACTGAAGTATCCTCTCCCTCTGATTTGGAATTACATTTCTGTTTCAGAGAGTTTGGCCTCCAGTCATTTCCTGCCCCAGTCCTTCCTTACTGCACTGGGTGGTAAAGGAGAACACAACATATTTAGCTGTTAACCCCATCAGATCCCTGAAAGAAGTGGGGAGTCCTAAAAGACATGGGTCCTCTGGGGAGATGTGGCTGTGGGGACATATCCAACAATCGGATGAATTAGTAACTTTATCAGTGGCACTCATGGTGTCAGATGGTGGGTACTTATAAGCTGGAGCTGTGCCTATGTGAACACCAAGGACAACCCTTAGGATAGGTGTGGTAAAAATGAGAAATGACTACATGAGAAGAAAAGGTGCAGAGAAACAGAGATTTTGCTAGACAGGGAGGGTACTGATGCCTGTTAGGGAAGTTGTTTCCAGTGGCCCATTACCTTCCTTAAGGTAATTTTTATAGGAGTGGCAAACTTTACTTTCACTGGAATTCCCTAATTCCAGATCTGGGGATCTATATATATATATATATATTTTTTTTTTTTTTTTCTCAATTTCTGGGGGATATTTAGGGCTAAACTGTCCATGTCTTATATAATAATACATAGTCCAGTCAGAAACATTCCTTGGTTTTGGTTTTCAGGGAGAGGAAAAGTTGTCCCCATGGCTGAGAGAAACACCTTTTCCCAATAATGGGCTGGGACATTCAGGCATGACTAGAAGTTTGTGGATTATAAGAATCTTTCCCAGGTGCAAGTTCAAGGGGTGGTGAAAGGTTTTAGATTTGACCTTCCTTCTTCTTATATAATAGAGCAAGTTTCATGGTGCAAGGTGCCCAGCATGAACAGTCAGGACATAGTAAGTGGCTCCAGTATCCACTACATACTGGATAAGCTTTCCTACCATGTCAATGGTCATCCATGGGTTCCTCCCTTATGATGATAATGACCATCTTCTGGGGAGTCTTGGGAAGCCTGGGTAATCAACAACTCCCATGATTTATGTTGGAGAATTTCCTTAGTCCCTTGAAACCTGGGAGCATTCCTTCATCCAGTGGCCCATCTTCTTGAAAGGTGTGGGGAGAATACAAATTAGCTAAGAGGGTGTGTTCAGGCTTTCTTGGCCCCAAGTTTTGTAAGTAAGGACTATGTAACAGCTGGCTCACTTATAGCATTGCGCATGCACATCATGAGGTACTTGCTGGGGCATCAGCTACTTTGTGCTCTAGGGATATATGAGCAACACATAAAAAGCAGCAGCATTCACTGCTGCATCGTGGCTGTGTCCTTTGGGTCAGCCACGGGAGGAGAGAATATAGCGTATCTGCTGCTATGGCTGCTGCTCCAGGCAGGAGAGAATAAACATGTCTGCAGCTCCTACGGCTCCTCAAGTCTTCTTCCAGCCTCTTAGCTTGCGCCTTGCCTACCCTGGGTTCAACAAACAGTGTGAATGGTGTGAACAGCAAGACAACTGGTGTCACAAATAGGATCAACAACACAGTTGAAGCTGGCAGGATAGCCAGCAGATAAAGGAGCCTGAGGCTCCAAAGGAAGGAGGAAGACAGTGGCCACTACGTACTATGTGATACTGTGTGGGTGTTATCCTCTTGGTGTGAGCTCCAGTGGAAGACTGGGAGGCAGTGGACAGTTCACCAGATAGTGCTGAAAAGGCGTTAAAGGCAGTGAGTTCCCATTTGCCAATGGAGGCAGCATGGACTGCCACTGGCACTGTGGGATGGATTTCCTGACTACTCTGAAGGTGAATATGGATAGTGCTCTCCATGATGCCACACCAGAGCACAGTGTGCAGAGACACTTGGAAGAACTAGAGCAACATTTATTGGCATTAGAGCAAGAACCCCACGGCCCTGAAGAACCCAGCACCTCTGACAGTGAGGCCTTAAGTGACTGTGATGATGAATGTCATGAGATTGCAGGTCCCTGCTTGGCAGTGAGGCCAGTTTTTCAGCAGACAGTGAAGCACAAGCAACCTGTGCTGGGACAGGGAAGTGGGGGGTGGGGGCATCCTCAAGGGGCCCCCAATGTGACTGAGTTCACTACCAAAGACCATATACTCAGACAGAGTTGGTCAACTTGAGTAGGCAGTTTCAGAATGAGCAACAGGAACCCTTGACAGTTTGGCTTCTGTGACTCTGGGACACAGGGTTGGACCCCTCACTTACCGTGGGGCTTACCATGGTTCCTTCCTTAATTCAGTCTGTTCCTTTCCTCTTCAGCCTGGGGTCTATTGTTGAAGACACTGAAGGTTGTGCAATAAGACTGAGAGAGGCTCAGGGTGCTATAACAAGCTTTTGAAGCTTACAACAGATGTCAGGGGCTGATTGGTTGACAAAGTGGATTGCAAATACCATATGTCCCTTCAAAGTGTTTGGGTCTATATTTGTTACTTTCTGAGGGAATCTACCAATCAGGACTGAAATAGTGTTGGTTTTTCATCTTGACCTTAGGTGATCTCTTTAAGGTTACCATAGTTAACAGGTTTAATTATTCACCTCTTCATCCCTTTAATGAGGCAAAGGATCATGTGATCCACACTGATCACGCTACCACACTGGCCTGGCTGATAGTCTCAATTGGGATCCATTGGAGGCACTGCTGTCAGGCTCACAGGGTACCAATATGGTTGTACAACATGTAATCCATCAGTTTATATTTGACCCTGAGCCCAAAGGGTACTCCAGTGGTGCAGCAGTAGACAATATTTAGATCCTTCCAACTCTGGCCAAAGGAGAGAGTCCCTAGAATTCTTTGGTGAACTGGCTAGGTTCCACTGAAAATGACCTAAGCAAGTATGGCACTGCTTGAGGTCAGTCAAAGAAAAACGTGTGTGTGTGTGTGTGTGTGTGGTGTATATAGTGTGTGTTTGGGATGGGGGGAAATGATAGCCTGAGGCAGAAGTCTTGTATCTGCACTTAGGGGGATAGAGGGCCTGGAAATCCTGCAAGGACATTCCCAATTGTGGGACCCCAAGGAATCAAGGAGTACGTTAAGGCTGTATATTGTCACCCTGCTTATTTAACTTATATGCAGAGTACATCATGAGAAACGCTGGGCTGGAAGAAGCACAAGCTCGATCAAGATTGCCAAGAGAAATATCAATAACCTCAAATATGCAGATGACATCACCCTTATGGCAGAAAGTGAAGAGGAACAAAAAAGCCTCTTGATGAAAGTGAAAGTGGAGAGTGAAAAAGTTGGCTTAAAGCTCAACATTCAGAAAACGAAGATCATGGCATCTGGTCCCATCACTTCATGGGAAATAGATGGGGAAACAGTGGAAACAGCGTCAGAATTTATTTTTTTAGGGCTTCAAAATCACTGCAGCTGGTGATTGCAGCCATGAAATTAAAAGACGCTTACTCCTTGGAAGGGAAGTTATGACCAACCTAGATAGTATATTCAAAAGCAGAGACATTACTTTGCCAACTAAGGTCCGTCTAGTCAAGGCTATGGTTTTTCAGTAGTCATATATGGATGTGAGAGTTGGACTGTGAAGAAAGCTGACTGCTGAAGAATTGATGCTTTTGAACTATGGTGGAGATCCAACCAGTCCATTCTGAAGGAGATCAACCCTGGGATTTCTTTGGAAGGAATGATGCTAAAGCTGAAACTCCAGTACTTTGGCCATCTCATGCGAAGAGTTGACTCATTGGAAAAGACTCTGATGCTGGGAGGGATTGGGGGCAGGAGGAGAAGGGGACGACGGAGGATGAGATGGCTGGATGGCATTACTGACTCGATGGACATGAGTCTGAGTGAACTCCGGGAGTTGGTGATGGACAAGGAGACCTGGCATGCTACAATTCATGGGGTCGCAAAGAGTCGGACACGACTGAGCGACTGAACTGAACTGAACTGAAGGAAGCAAGCAGGGCACCAGTCACGTTGGTCACCAGCCAGCATGTATGCCTCTGGCATGGCCATGTGCCTAACTCAATGATGGCTCCAACTGCCCACCCCAGCACACCTGGCCCTGCAGAACAGAGTGAGGTGGGGGCAGGGGCAAGGATGGATATGGGCCACACAATAAAGGGCCCCACTGCAAGAGTCCCAACTACAGGGCATGGACGGTCCCCACTCCCAACACCTCCTGAGGCTGGCAGAAGCTTGGGAATGAACCTCAGCCTTGCTTCAGCTCCAATTCAAAGTAAGGCTGCACTGTCTATTTCCAAACATTAAAATCTGATGAGGGTTCAGGTGGTGGATCAGGCAAACCTAGATGGCCAGACACTTGAAGATCATGTCCCTGGCTGCCTCGGAGGATGGCTGGAGACTCTCCTGATTGGACCTCCACGCAACTGACAGAAATGCCAGACTTAGAGGCCAGGTTTGAAGATGCATGAATTATTTCTTTTTTTTTTTTTTTTTCCTCACTTCCAGGGGAAAGAGGCATGGTAGTAAGAGTGGAAAGAGTGAGAAACAGAGACAGGGACAGAGACAGAGAGAATAATGGCAGGAAGGCTGGTGGCACCTATAAAGTGCAAAGGAGGTGAGAGGCTGAGGTTTCCCTAATCCTCCTGGCTGGCTCTGCCAGAAATGCTACCTGAGGGTAGGTTTTTGTCTTATTGTAGAAAGAATGCAAAGAGATGACAGGAAGGTCAGTAAAGCAAAGTGAGGATTTATTTAAGTGATAGAAGGGGATGACAGAGGACGAGATGGCTGGATGGCATCACTGACTTGATGGACGTGAGTCTGAGTGAACTCCAGGAGTTGGAGATGGACAGGGAGGCCTGGCGTGCTGCGATTCATGGGGTCACAAAGAGTCAGACACGACTGAGTGGCTGAACTGAACTGAATCTTAGAGCAGACAGACTCAGGTGAGTAGCTGCTCTGAGTTTCTTGGCAAGCTATTTCTGTGGAGTGTAGAAATGAAGAGAAGGGATATTCATTGTGGAGGGAAGGGTTAGGGGGTGTATCCTCAAATGTTCACCCCATCTCCATCTTCCTAAGTGGAGGAGTGACTTCTGTCCTTTTTTCATCTTGATGGGAACTGTCTTGGCCTCAGTGCATGATGGGAACTTCACTTCTTATCTGCAAGGCTAGTTTTTTGGTAATAAGAGCATAATGAGCAAAATGTTACATTCAAGACAGCAAAGATTCCCTACTTTTCCCATCTTTCTTCCACTGTCTCTAGGACACTGATCACCCAAAAATGTGTGGTTTCCTGTCAGTCTGGAAAGCCCAAGGACCATTTTCTTGCCATGTGGCCTGTGCGTCCCTTTCTCTGCTCATGTCCACTATCTGCCTGCTTCAAAATTTTCAATTGGCATCTTTGAAAGTTCCCATTACTGAAAAGCTATGATTTGATTGCTGTTGGGGAAATGGACCTTTTAGAGCTGGTTTATATTAACATTCTGACAGTGGTTTATAAGTGAGAAAGTTTTAAATTATTACTATTCTTATCCAAGTATTCATCCTGAGACTATTTTACTTAGTCCTGAGTCTATTAACATATTTCCCATCTATTCCAACTTTAAAGAACTGTGTTTTAGGGATTTCCTTGGCAGTCCAATGGTTAAGAGTTGGCCTTCCAATGCAGGGGGTGTGGGTTCGATCCCTAATCAGGCAACTAAGATCTCACATGCCTTATGACCTATATATATATATATGTATATACATATATAATATATAATAAATAAATGTATAAATAATATATAATATATATATTTTAAAAGAAGCAATATTGTAACAAATTCAAAAAAGACTTTAAAAATGGTCCACATAAAGAACTGCATTTTTACAAAATATCTTGATTATTTTAAGACTAAGTATGCTTTTTGATGTTTAAGGTTTGGAAAGATTGACTTAACAGCCTACACTATATCAGATAGTATGTTAATAATTTTACATTCCTTTTGACTCTGTGGAAATCCTAGCACGTAAGGAATATATGCAAACCTGTGCACCAGAGGAATAACCAAACTCTAGCCTGCCTTCTATAAACTAAGGCCATGTCCCTAGGATGACCATTGCCCCCAAATCCCCATCTAAATGTCTGCTTGAGAAAGGTCATCATTGCCTGGAGAATTTACTCTTTGTTCTAGCCAAATCTGGATGATAGGTGCCTGACCTCTCCTCTTTAGAACAGTTACTAAAAAGGGCTTACAATTGTGAATATATATCTCTTACAATTCAAGAGTATCTTTCACAAGGACCTAAAAGTCATCCTTTTGAAAAGTAATCATCAGAAGAGAAAGATCCCCTGTCTCCTAGTCTCTGTGGGGAGAGGAATCTTAACTTCCATAACTGCCAACTTGCAGATACAGCTGACCTAACTGCATTTACACAGACCAACCCTCTGTAATTCTTTATTTCTTCAATTCTGATTCTTCTGAGTCTTGCCTGCCACTTCCCACATTTCTTCACTTTCTCTTTAGAGAACCCCAATCATCTCGTGCAGATTAGAATGGAGCTCAGGTTTTCCCCTACTGTCTGGAGTTCCTGAATGTAACCTACATTTTAACCACTATAATTAATGTATGGCTTTATTTATATTTGTATATTTTTATTTGTATATTTGTATAGTATATATATTATATATTATATTATATATTATATATATTATATATTATATAGTATATATATTATATTTGTATAGTATTCAATTGATTTCTGAGAGAAGTTATCATCATTTCACAGATGATAAAGGAGAGACTCAGAGGAATTAATCTTCCCAAGAACACTAGATATAGACTTTGGCTGTGCTGAACTTTTAACCTGTATTTGTTTTGGTCCTAAATTTTGTCTTTTTAAAGTAATTTTTGTGACAATAGTCATTAATATGTATCTTAAATAGATAGTGGAAAAGATTTATCTTCATTCCAACTATGCACTTAGTAACTGTCTAGAATGCCTTAGGTATTAAGGCCTTATTCCAGACATGACAAATGCAACTGAAGTGAACAATCGTTGGCTTTAAGAATTTGGATTCTGTCTAGGAGTAAACAAGCCAAACATTGCAAGAAGGTGTTTTCAGTGATTTCAGCTGAGGAAATTTAATGACTAGGAGTGACAAAATCTCGGACTTGGAAAATAAAAATAATCCAAAAAGTGACATTAGTAATTTGGATTTGCTTTACAAATTAACAGCAGTTATTAGGAGTTCAAGGTATTTACTATTTCTTGTCAAACTATGAGTTTGACCTTGTTGCCTAAGTTAGTTTTCACTCCTTATTCTGTGCTAGGCTCAGCCTATCAATAATCAATGTTGTGGTTCTTATGATTGCAAGATGCCTTTTGAAAATAACCACCAGGAAACACTAAAAAACATATATAGGTTTATTACTTACAAGACCTGCAAATTTCACAGCCCACCTGGGGCCCATAGACTTAGAAAAATTGCACAGTGTAAAAGCTGTGAATTCAGTTTATTCAGTGTCATACTGAGGACTCTAGCCTTGGAGACAGTCTCTCAGAGAGCTCTGAGATACAGTTACGAAGAGACAAGGGAAGAAGAGGTCAGTGTCTAAGTGATTTTGGTGAAGGTGGTACATGAAACTAAGCACGCATCTTGGTTGAAGATTGCTGCTAGTCACAAGAAACAGATATCTTAATTAATGGTTTTAGTGCTTTTCTAATTATGGGAAGATGTAAGAATCCAGGTTCATAAAAAGTTCTCCTAAAAACATCTATCTGAAGGTCTGCTCTGTCAGTTTCTCTAGAGCAGAGAGTGCCTCATTCCTGATCTCCGCTCTGAAATCCTTTCAGGGTGAGTTAAAGGTCAGCAGCTACAGTGGTTAATGACTCAGTCCTTGTTGGGTGTGTGACATTCTATAGTTATCAGGCCACAGCAAGGTTGCTGGTAGAGAAGGAAAAAGTGCAGCCCCTGGGATTATGTTTTACTGGAATTGAGGGCAGAGGCCTAGGGTTTCATGGGCTTACTCTTTATTGGTGAATTTAAAACATAAGAAATTTAGAGCTTGGGGAAAGGAAAAAAATAAAGTAGCCCAAATGGTCTGTTGAAATCAACCAAGATCTGAAACAAGAAGCCTCAGTGTCTGGGAGGTGGGGTGGGTAGCCTTGTTCTTTATCTAGATGTGTGGCAATGTCTTAATAGAGATAACCATCATTAAAGTAGATGCATCTTTGAAATGGATACCTAGGGAATCAAAGTTTAATCATGCACTTGCATTACAAAAGAGAAAAACAAAAACACAACCATTAGAACTTATATTACAATTTTCCTGTTTAAATATACCTAGCACATTTTCCATCCATCAAGAATAATCTTAGAAATCACTCATTTATCCCTTAAGGAGAATAAACCACTTACTTAACCTTCTTTTCCCTGTAGTATTATTACTCCAAATGTTCCCTACAATTTGGAAGAAAAAGTATGTAACCCTTACCCTCAGAATAATTTCAATTGTCAGTAAACATAGGAAAGACTGTGGTAGTCAAAGGGTAAGAGAATAAAAAGAGACAACAACTCTGCAATTGATAGGCATATTTCCATCTTATTTCCCTTAGAATTGAGGCAGGAGATAGATGGGTCCCAACCTGAGCAGCTAGAGTTTGTCCTCTGTGGACAAAGGCTTCCAAGATGGACAATAATAGGAGGATAAGAGGAGAGGCTGAGCCTAGGAAAGGTGATGTCAACCTACCCATAGTTCTCTTTGCTAGAATTCATCTTGGCTTAAAGATGCATGTGCACACAGGGGAGAAATGTTCCACAAAAGTGATTCAGACTGCCTTGAAGGCACAACTCTCTCTCTGAGTTTGCCCATGTATCTATCCACATGTGTTCTTTTTCTTCCTAATTAACATTTTACTTATTTTACAACTTTGTGTAACTCATTTTCTACAAAGTCGTGTAGGCCCAGGCCTTGTCACTAGTCTAGTTGTTATGATTCAGAATTCTCACTGTCATGGCCTGATTTCACTCACCGTCCAGGAACCAAAATTCTACTTCAAGCTGCTACAGGCCCAGGCCAGCTGAGATCAGGATTAAACCCAAGTCTAGACTTTCTCTTAAACAGTTTGTCTTTTATCCTATCCCCATAAAGAACTGTAAGTTAAAATTATAGAGGCACAAGTTTATTAGCCATTTCAAAGCTATTTCAAATCAGACTATCTAGAACACTTCTCTTTAAAGACTTCACTATTTCCACCCCATGATACTAGTAATCACCCAAATATTAAATAATAAGTAAGATAGCTCTGATAGTTTTGACATTCATCACTAATCTTTTACCATGAATTGCCTCAGATTTGGAACAAATAGCTCATTTCCATCTGGCTCTGTTTTCTTCCACTGCAGAAAGAAAACAATTAACCTCATTCTTATTGTTTTACCTGTAAATATAAAAGCAATCAACACATTATGGTACCAAAACATGTGTTTAATTACTTAATTAGAGAATGGAAAACTGCAATAGTTAGTTAACTGCAAGGCAAAGAGAGAAAAAAGCAGGAAAGAGTATGGTTAGTGAAGTATCTCCACATTTGTATAAAATTGTTTAGAGTGATCATTTAATGTCAAGTAATTGTTTTACTTACATGAAAGAAAACATACAAGAAAATTTAATTCTAGTTCAAATAGTGACTAAAAACTTTCCTGGAATTTTAAAGTTTGGACTAATGTTGTTTCGCTTACTTGAAATATCAGGGGAGATGTTTGGCACACTAACCTTTTAGGAAGTGTCAAAAGTAATAAATATAAGCTTTGAAAAGGAAGTAGTAATCCAACACAGAAATATAAAATAACTATTTAATGAATAATTAATTTACACTAATACTTTTGTGTCATTTGTAAAGCTTATAAATAAATGTTATTCGCTCCAGAAGGTATGAAAATGCATGCCATTTTGGGCAAGCCTGGGGAAACAAATAATCATATTGCCTAGACCTTGAAGGTATATATAGGCTTTTAAGCTCCGCCTAGAAGTAATCAAGTCTGAATTTTAACAAGATTATTTATATATGTATTAATATATGAAGAGCATGTGGATTAATCCTCCCTTCACACATTTTTTTTTTCTTTTTTGCATTAAGGTGCAAATATTCCCTGGAGAAGGGCATCAAAACCCACTCTGGTATTCTTGCAGGGAGAATCCCAGGACAGAGAAGCTTGGCAGGCTACAGTCCATAGGGTTGCAAAGAGTCAGACATGACTGTAGGGACTTAGCACACATGTATGTAGTAAATAGGGACTTCCCTGATAACTCAGTTGGTGGAGAATTCACCTGCAATGCAGGAGACCCGGGTTTGATTCCTGGGTTGGGAAGATCCACTGGAGAAGGGATAGGCTACCCATTCCGGTATTTTTGAGTTTCCCTTGTGGCTCAGCTGGTAAAAAATCTGCCTATAGTGTGGAAGACCTGGGTTCGATCCCTGGGTTGGGAAGATCCCCTGGAGAAGGGAAAGGCTACCCACTCCAGTATTCTGGCCTGGAGAATTCCATGGAATTCTCCCTGGGGTGGCAAAGAATTGGACATGACTGAGAGACTTTCACTTTCATGTAGTAAATATTGCAAAATGGTTATTAACATTCCTGCACTAGCACATGGCATAGATATCATAGAGCATGGTATTCATGATTTTACTTTTTTCCTCAATGGAGAACTATTCTCACAATTCAAACAAAACCTATTCATTTTTTCACTATCTCTCTTTCTCTCTTCAGTCGCTAAGTCGTGTCTGACTCTTGCAACCCCATGAACTGTAGCCTTCCAGGGTCCTCTGTCCATGCGATTTTCCAGGCAAGAATGCTGGAGTGGGTTGCCATTTCTTTCTCCAGGGGATCTTCTCTACCTAGGAATCGAACCTAAGTCTCCTGCATCGCAGGCAGATTCTTTACTGACTGAGCTATGAAGCAAATGCCATTGCATAAAATCACTGCATTGAATGCTTATAAACTGGATATTTCAGAGTAGGTGAAAAAATGTGCCATCAGAGAAAGAAAATAAAAAAAGAAATGTTCACTCAAAGTAACTCATTTAACAGTTTCTCAGAATATTTCTTGCATTTATCATGATTTGGGCTTTCCAGGTGGTGCTGTTGGTAAAGAATCCGCCTACAGATGCAGGAGACACAAGACAGCTGGTTTGACCTTTGGGTCAGGGAAGATCCCCTGGAGAAGGAAATGGCAACCCACTCCAGTATTCTTGCCTGGAGAATCCCATGGACAGATGAGCCTGTTGGGCTACAGTACATGGGGCTGCAAAGAGTCAGACATGACTTAGTGAATGAACACATATCATAATTTTGGATGTAATTTTTTCCAGTACTTACAAATCTTTTAGTAACTCAGTATAGGCTTAAGCAACAAGCTATCAGGCTTTGTTTTCCAAAGAATCATTCTCATTCATGACTGATAGTTTATTGGATATATTTCCCTCAGCATTTCAGATATTTTCCCCATTATCTATGGAGAACATTAGAGCTGTTGAAATAGTAACATACTTGCTGTCCTTTATGGGGAGATATAACATCCCTCTTGTTTTTTTTAATTTTCTTTTTCTTTTTCCTTTCACTCTTTTTTTTTTTTTTTTTTTTGGACTTTTTATTTTTAAACAATGTATGCAGTTTCATATTTAGGTCTTGAATTAATCATGAAGAATCCTGATATTATTTTGTTAAATATTGCTTTTAATATGGAATAATATGAAATATTACCTTTTTATTATAAGATTTATTTTAGATTAAAGTTGAAAATCACATGTTGCCTTCCATATCTTTTAGCTTATTTCCGATGGTTCCCTTGCTTTCAGTTCAGTTCAGTTCAATTTTTACCTTTGTTTTTGCAGTAGATTCATTAATTTTCACCTCTTGCTCTCTTTTTTTCCTTTCTTGCCAAACTTGTAGATATAGTTTTCTCAGTAAGTTTGTACCACTTTCCCCCAGATGCTCTGCCTCCCAGAGGCCCTGGCCCGTTTTTCACACACTCTCAATTCAGTTCAATTCAGTCACTCAGTCGTGTCCTACACTTTGTGACCCCCATGGACTACAGGATATCGGGTCTCCCTGTCCATTGCCAACTCCTAATGTTTACTCAAACTCATGTCCATTGAGTCAGTGATGCCATTCAACCATTTCATTCTCTGTTGTCCTCATTTCTTCCTGCCTTCAATCTTTTCCAGCACCAGGATCTTTTCAAATGAGTCAATCCTTGGCATCAGGTGGCCAAAGTACTGGAGTTTCAGCTTCAGCATCAGTCCTTCCAATGAATATTCAGAACTGATTTCCTTTAGGATGGACTGGTTGGATCTCCTTACAGTCCAAGGGACTCTCAAGAGTCTTCTCCAACACTGCAGTTCAAAAGCATCAATTCTTCGGTGCTCAGCTTTCTTTATAGTCCAACTCTCACATCCATACATGACTACTAGAAAAACCATAGCTTTGACTAGATGGACCTTTGTTGGCAAAGTAATGTCTCTGTTTTTTAATATGCTATCTAGGTTGGCCACAGCTTTTCTTCCAAGGAGCAAGCGTCTTTTAATTTCATGGCTGCAGTAACCATCTGCAGTGATTTTGGAGCCCAAAATATAAAGTCTGTTACTGTTTCCATTGTTTCCCCATCTATTTGCCATGAAGTGATTGGACCAGATGCCATGATCTTAGCTTTCTGACTGTTGAGTTTTAAGCCAACTTTTTTCACTCTCCTCTTTTACTTTTATTAAGAGGCTTTTTAATTCTTTGCTTTCTGCCATAAGGATGGTGTTATCTTCATACCTAAGGTTACTAATATCTTAGAATGGCATTGGGGGCTAATTTCCACATATTTACATTAAATTTAATCCTCTTTCTAATTGGATGAGTTGTTAAATACTAGTTTTATAGTATTTTCTTTGTGTTTGCTCATTGTGATATATTCAGTTCAGTTCAGTCGCTCAGTTGGGTCTGATTCTTTGTGACCCAATGAATCGCAGCAGGCCAGGCCTCCTTGTCCATCACCAACTCCCGGAGTTCACTCAGACTCACGTCCATCAAGTCAGTGATGCCATCCAGCCATCTTACCCTCTGTTGTCCCCTTCTCCTCCTACCCCCAATCCCTCCCAGCATCAGAGTCTTTTCCAGTGAGTCAACTCTTCACATGAGGTGGCCAAAGTACTAGAGTTTCAGCTTCAGCATCATTCCCTACAAAGAAATTTCAGGGCTGATCTCCTTCAGAATGGACTGGTTGGATCTCCTTGCAGTCCAAGGGACTCTCAAGAGTCTTCTCCAATACCACAGTTCAAAGGCATCAATTCTTCGGTGCTCAGCTTTCTTCACAGTCCAACTCTTACATCCATATATGACCACTGGAAAAACCATAGCCTTGAATAGAAGGACTTTTGTTGGCAAAGTAATGTCTCTGCTTTTGAATATGCTATCTAGGTTGGCCACAGCTTTTCTTTCAAGGAGTAAGCGTCTTTTAATTTCGTGGCTGCAGTCACCATCTGCAGTGATTTTGGAGCCCAAAATATAAAGTCTGTCACTGTTTCCATTGTTTCCCCATCTATTTCCCATGAAGCGATGGGACCAGATGCCATGATCTTCGTTTTCTGAATGTTGAGCTTTAAGCCAACTTTTTCACTCTCCTCTTTCACTTTCATCAAGAGGCTTTTTAGTTCCTTCTCACTTTCTCCCATATCTGACGTTATTGATATTTCTCTTGGCAGTCTTGACTCCAGCTTGTGCTTCTTCCAGCCCAGCGTTTCTCATGATGTACTCTGAATATATGTTAAATAAGCAGGGTGACAATATACAGCCTTGACGTACTCCTTTTCCTATTTGGAGCCAATGTGTTGTTCCATGTCCAGTTGCTTCCTGACCTGCATATAGGTTTCTCAAGAGGCAGGTCAGGTGCTTTGGTATTCCCATCTCTTTCAGAATTGTCCACAGTTTATTATAATCTACACAGTCAAAGACTTTGGCATAGTCAATAAAGTAGAAATAGATGTTTTTCTGAAACTCTCTTGCTTTTCCCATGATCCAGCAGATGTTGGCAATTAGATCTCTGGTTCCTCTGCCTTTTCTAAAACCAGCTTGAACATATGGAAGTTCACAGTTCATGTATTGCTGAAGCCTGGCTTTGAGAATTTTGAGCATTACTTTACTAGTGTGTGAGATGAGTACAGTTGTGTGGTAGTTTAAGGAAAACCATTAGACCATTCAGTTATGACTTAAATCCAATCCCTTATGATTATACAGTGGAAGTGAGAAATAGATTTAAGGGACTAGATCTGATAGAGTGCCTGATGAACTATGGACGGTGGTTTGTGACATGGTACAGGAGACAGGGATCAAGACCATCCCCATGGAAAAGAAGTGCAAAAACCCAAAATAGCTGTCTGAGGAGGCCTTACAAATAGCTGTGAAAAAAAGAGAGGCAAAAAGCAAAGGAGAAAAGGAAAGATATAAGCATCTGAATGCAGAGTTCCAAAGAATAGCAAGGAGAGATAAGAAAGCCTTCCTGAGTGATCAATGCAAAGAAACAGAGGAAAACAACTGAATGGGAAAGACTAGAGATTTCTTCAAGAAAATTAGAGACACCAAAGGAACATTTCATGCAAAGATGGGCTCGATAAAGGACAGAAATTGTATGGACCTAGCAGAAGCAGAAGATATTAAGAAGAGGTGGCAAGAATACACAGAAGAACTGTACAAAAAAGATGTTCACAACCAATATAAATTGATGGTATGATCACTCACCTAGAGCCAGACATCCTGGAATGTGAAGTCAAGTGGGCCTTAGAAAGCATCACTACAAACAAAGCTAGTGGAGGTGATGGAATTCCAACTGAGCTATTTCAAATCCTGAAAGATGATGCTGTGAAAGGCTGCACTCAATATGCCAACAAATTTGGAAAACTCAGCAGTGGCCACAGGACTGGAAAAGGTCAGTTTTCATTCCAATCCCAAAGAAAGACAATGTGGTACATTAGTTCAATTAATTATTTCAGGTTATTGTATTGTGTTTGTTTTTGACATACTAATTATGTTTTGATATGTTTCTTGACTCATTCATGATGGATTATTTCTTTTTTTACTGAAAAATACATTTTAGATGATATCTTAATATTGTCCTTAAAAATTTGGAAAAAATGTTTAAATATTCTTATTTTTATGTTTATAGTAAATTGCATTTTTCTACTTATTTTATCTTATTTTGCTTAATTTTGTTTTTAATTTTTATTTTTACTTTATTTTACTTTACAATACTGTATTGGTTTTGGCATACATTAACATGAATCTGCCACGGGTATACATGAGCTCCCAAACATGAACCCCCCTCCCACCTCCCACACCACATCATCCCTCCGGATCATCCCCGTGCACCAGTCCCATGCATCCTGCATCCTGCATCGAACACAGACTGGCGATTCGTTTCTTACATGATAGTATACATGTTTCAATGCCATTCTCCCAAATCATCCCACCCTCTCCCTCTCCCTCTGAGTCCAAAAGTCCGCTATACACATCTGTGTCTCTTTTGCTGTCGTGCATACAGGGTCATCATTGCCATCTTTCTAAATTCCATATATATGTGTTAGTATACTGTATTAGTGTTTTTCTTTCTGGCTTACTTCACTCTGTATAATCGGCTCCAGTTTCATCCACGTCATTAAAACTGATTCAAATGTATTCTTTTTAATGGCTGAGTAATACTCCATTGTGTATATGTACTACAGCTTTCTTATCCATTCATCTGTTGATGGACATCTAGGTTGTTTCCATGTCCTGGCTATTATAAACAGTGCTGCGATGAACATTGGGGTACATGTGTCTCTTTCAATTCTGGTTTCCTCGGTGTGTATGCCCAGCAGTGGGATTGCTGGGTCATAAGGCAGTTCTATTTGCAATTTTTTAAGGAATCTCCACACTGTTCTCCATAGTCGCTGTATCAGTTTGCATTCCAACCAACAGTGTAAGAGGGTTCCCTTTTCTCCACACCCTGTCCAGCATTTATTGTTTGCAGACTTTTGGATCGCAGCCATTCTGACTGGTGTGTAGTGGTACCTCATTGTGGTCTTGATTTGCATTTCTCTAATAATGAGTGACGTTGTTTATGTTTTCTTCATATTATTTCTTCAGTTTTAAATTGTGAGCTCATATTCAGTGAGGATCAAAATCCTGACACTTCTGGGAAAATTATGTCTTTGTGTTATGGACATGTCTTTCACAGCAATTTTCAACTTTTTGTTTTGTCAAATTAGCCATTGTTATACTTGGCTTGGAGCAATTTTCATGTTACTATTTAAATTCTATTATTCCTCTAACATATAAGTAAACTAAACTTGAACTGGAAGCTTTTTGTATATAATCTTGAAAAAAGTATTCTTCCTCTTGTAAATACAAGGAGAAAGGTACGTTTCTTTTAGTTTTCCTGTCATCCAGGATCCTAGCAGATAATATATGGTCCATTTATATTGGAATATTTAAGAGGAGTTAATAAAGTACTGTTAGAGTTATAGACAAGCTGTTAAGAAGTCCGAAGTATATAATACCTCAGGGACGGTAATGCAAAGGCTTAGTAACTGATGCTATGTTTGAAGAAGTGAAAAGGCAGACCCATTCAATAGAAACTTCAGACTGATAAAACTGTTGTGGATGACCTCCTGACCTTAGGTGAGGAAGCAACTGAAAATAAGAAGCTAGGGAAATAGCTATCCACATCTCCCTTCCATTCCTTCATTTCCTTGCTTGTACCTTCCATCAGTGAAAATCCACAATCCGGGAGGCAAATAACCCAGCTGATATGGTTCCCACAGGTCTGGGTTCTGGAGCAGACAGGGGGAAGAAGGATCAAGACGGATCTCTGGGGGAAGTGGAAGATGTCCAGAGCAGCTTCCTTGTTGCTTTTCTGGAAAGTTACTTTCACTAGGGGTATATAATGCTTTAAAGCACAATTTTATTGTCTCTTCTAACCATGCAATTAAACGTTTCCTTTCAAATCACTGTATGGACACTGACATCTGAGCCTGAGTATGTTGCTGCCCAGGCTTCTCTGGTGGCTCAGATAGTGAAGAATATGCCTGAAATGCAAGAGACCTGGGTTCGGTCCCCAGGTCAGGAAGATTCCCTGGAGAAGGGCATGGCTACCCAATCCAGTATTATTGTCTGGAGAATTCCACAGAGGAGCCTGATGGACTACAGTCCATGTTCTCCCAAAGAGCTGTACGTGACAGAGCAACTAATGCACACACACACTGATGCATAATTAAACATTTAAATATGTCTGCTCTAAATACAGACATTCACAAGACATAAAAGAATCCCCATGCTTATTGCTCTTTCTTCCCTAGCATTTAAAGATTTCATTTTCTTTCTTACTTGCTTGGCCATATATATGTTACATTTTTATACAATCTTTTTAGGAAGAATTCCATTTTAATTCAGATTGCCTATCCCTGGAATTTGAAGCCCAGAAAAACTTGGTTCATGGACTGGTGTCCTAACTGTTTTGCATCTTAAAAGCTACAAATAATTAACAGCATTGCTGTTTACATTTGTGTGTATTTACTGGGACTTATAGGGCTTCCCTTCGGGTTCAGTGATAAAGAATCTGCCTGCTAATGCAGAAGACAGTATTTCAGTCCCTGGACTGGGAAGATCCCCTGGAGAAGGGAATGGCAACCCAGTATTTTTGCCCGGAAAATACCATGGACGGAGGAAGCTGGTAGGCTCATTCCACGGGGTCACGGAGAGTTAGACACAACTGAGCACATGCACAACTGGTGTTTATTGGAGAAAGACAGTGAGGATAAATGATGGCCTCTGTTGCTCTTCAGCTTTGAATTCATTCATGATTTGCATAAGAGAGTATTTCACTTTTTAATTTTTATTTTGTATTGGACTATGTGTGTGTGTACTCAGTCGTGTCTGACTCTTGTAAACCCATGGACTATAACCTGCCAGGTTCATCTATCCATGGGATTTTTCTGGCAAGAATACTGAAGTGGGTTGCCATTTCCTTCCCCAGGGGATCTTCCCAACCCAGAGATAGAACTTGTGTCTCCTGCATCTCTTGCATTGGCGGGTAGATTTTTTTTTTACCACTGTGCCACCTAGGAATCTCTATATTCAACTATAGTTGATTTAAATGTGTTGGTTTTAGATGTATAGCAAAATGATTCAGTTATACATATATATATATATATATATATATATACACATGTGTCTATTCTTTTTCAGACTCTTTCCTATTTAGGTAATTACAAAATATTGAGCAGAGTTCTCTGTATGTTATCAATTTTAAATATAGTAGTGTATATATGTCAGTCCCTAAATCCCAGTTTATCTTTAGCCCTTACCTTTCTCCTTTGGTGATCATAAGTTTGTTTTCTAAGTCTGTAAGTCTGTTTCTATTTTGTAAGAGAGTATTTGTGTTAAAAGACATTAGAAATTTCCTCTCTCTGGCACTCCCTTACTCATCAAACCTGAGTAGAAATGGAGCTGTCAGTGTAGGCAAATGTACATATCAAAAGAGATCTCGAGGATAAATGCATATTTAAGTTAATGTTATGATAAAGGCATAGTACTTACAATGTGTTGGAATGATTTGAAGATGCAATATTTTTTAGAAGTCAGCAGGTAATAATAAGTGCTTTAACAAAAAGAAACAAACTTTGCTAATAGAATGGTACTGCACACTTACAGACATAATGTGCAAAATATGGACAATAAAAAACTAAGAATAATCTGAGCTGGTCCAGAAAATAGTGGCATAATGATTAATATAAATTATAAGTACTTCTACTATACATCAAGGTGTTATATATTTAATGTTACACTTTGTTGACAGTGCCCTTCAGTGACCCAACTAGAAGAACTCCTCCTCAGTTTATCCAGTCATAAGCTCTTCCTTTGAAATTCTACCTTCTAGTTCACCAGACTTCTGTTGCTCAAGTAGACCTTTTCTTGGTCTTTCTTGATCAGCGTGTTGTATCATCACTCACTTTTCCAGCTGTAACCGGGTTTCTCTTGTAGATCCAATTTTTTGTTGTTCAGCCATTCAGTCATGTCCAACTCTTTGCAACACCATGGGCTGCACCATACCATGCTTCCCTGTCCTTCACCATCTCCCAGAGATTGCACAAACTCATATCCATTGAGTCAGTGATACCATCCAGACAACTCGTCCTCTGTCACCTCCTTCTTCTCCTGCCTTCTATCCTTCCCAGCATCAGGATCTTTTCCAATGAGTAGACTCTTTGCAACAGTTGACCAAAGTACTGGAGTTTCAGGTTCAGCATCAATCCTTCCAATGATTGTTCAGGGTTGATTTCTTTTAGGATTGACTGGTTGGATCTCCTTGCAGTCCAAGGGACTCTCAGCAGTCTTCTCCAACACCACAGTTTGAAAGCATCAATTCGTTGGTGCTCAGTCTTCTTTATGGATGCAACTCTCACATCCATACATGTAGATTCAACAATTTTCATCAAGCAGTTATGGTGTCTCCTTTATATTATAGACACTGTGCTAGATGTTAGGTAACTAAACAAGTTTATGACTTCAAAAATTCATAGTTGCCTTGAAGATCATAGATATGACTCTATATTGGAACCATAGAGGGTAAGCTGAAGTTAGGCATGATCATTTAATTAGCTGTGCAGTGGGACGAGTTAGTTAAAATGTTTTCTGTTGTGAACTTCAAAATGAGAAATGTGAGAAAAGAGGGCTAATTAGTAGTAAAGGAAACGAATGCCATTGTATTTGTATTGACAAGTATGCCCTTTTGACAATATCTAGTCAAGCCACATAACTCTGAAACCTTGAGTCCATTTTTTTTCCCTTAGTGGTGACTTTAGAGATAGTGCACTAAGCTAGCCAGCTTTGTGCAGTTGCATTGCATGTATACCAAGGAGCTTTTTCAAGCTACCGCTCTTTGAGAAGGTTGCAGATCAGTGATGCGTTTTTTAATCCTACCATGACTGTTGCTTCACACTGCAGACCAGGAACTAAAAGTTTCTTTGTCACAGACTAAAATGTTCAGACCAGCCACAAACAATTAAAAGTGGGATATAATATAAGTAATTAAAAGACGTTTTTTCCTAAAGTCTTGGTACAATGCATAAAGTTTCTAAGATCCCTTCACAAAGTGTCAATACTTACATGACTATAAATTAACAAATTAATTTCCAAAGGAAGACAAAAAAACTAATTGTGAGTTCCATTTAGAGATTTTGTTGAACTGTTAGATCAACATCACTTATGTAACAAGGAACCTATGGGTTTTCATACTGTTGCTGGGGTGTCAAGGGCTTTGCAGATTTAGAGGAGGAAAGTGCAGATAGAATTGCCAGTTTTGCATGATAAAAAGTTACTACTCTTCTAAGCAGAAAACTTAACTTTGTTTCTATTATTAACTAATAATATCTTGTTATTGAGGAACTATCAGAAACATGCTCCTTAATTATTCAGCAGCCCCAGGGCCTACCTCCAATGGCAAGATAAAAATAAACTTCTATCAGCTGATAGACTGAATCCAGTAGAAAGGAGGAACAAATCATACCTTTATTTCATTTGAATGTTGCAAAATGTGCCTGGGAAATGATCTAAAGAAAGCCTATTATCAAAACCTTGCTTCAGGGTGACTTTCCATGAAGTGACAAATTAACTTTAATGTATCACATGCCATTGTACTAAGGTTTAAAAGTGAGAGTGCCACTAAGGACTTGATTTTTTGTTCCATCTGTCTAAGGGGGATTTCTTAGCACAGGTTCTAAATGAGGATCAATGAAAGCTACATATATGCAGATCTTACCTGCAGAATGCCAAGTAATAAAACATTTCCAATGTATGCCTGCTGCTGTCCTTCATCATAAGGAAGTCAATTTGTCAAATTATTAAAGGCAGAATATGGTGACTGCACTATAAAACCTATGCGATAAAGATTGAGGTCATTCAATTGTCTTGAATTGGGTTTCTTCTCAAGTCATGATATACAGAACTAGTCAACATGGACCTTAAGTCAGAGAATTTAAGTTCTAGTTTTCTGTAATTTGCTGGGCAGTGACATGGCTTTGAACCAGTGTTGTCAAACAGAAATAAAATGTGAGCCACAAAGGCAAGCCATATATGTAATTTAAAATGTTCTAATCAACATATTTAAAAAATTAATAGTAATAGATGAAATTAATTTTAATAATATATTTTATTTAACCAATATATCTAAGATAGTTTTCTTTAATATGTAATCAACATAAAATTATTGATAGTTTATGTTTTTAAATAATTCTTTGAAATTCAGAGTGTATTTTACACTTATCAGTATATCTTGATTCAGACCAGCCACATTTTAAGTATCTATGATCATATGTACCTACTAGCTACTATGTTAGACAGCCAAGTTTTAGACAAAACTCCAATTCTCCACTGATCATATCTTAGTCATACATGACATAGAAAAACATAACAGTGTAGAAACTTCCTAGAGATGAGTGGTTGGGTAATCAGAACATCAGAAACACACAACTCTGAGACAGAGTTATTAATATTTGAATGAGAAAGCTTGTTCGCAAAATAAACCTGAGATGTCAATATGGGAATGAAAGATGAAAGATTTGGATTGGCAATTGACATTGAAATATGTTAATACTCCATTGTGTATATGTACCACAGCTTTCTTATCCATTCATCTGCTGATGGACATCTAGGTTGTTTCCATGTCCTGGCTATTATAAACAGTGCTGCGATGAACATTGGGGTACATGTGTCTCTTTCAATTTTGGTTTCCTCGGTGTGTATGCCCAGCAGTGGGATTGCTGGGTCATAAGGGAGTTCTATTTGCAATTTTTTAAGGAATCTCCACACTGTTCTCCATAGTGGCTGTACTAGTTTGCATTCCCACCAACAGTGTAGGAGGGTTCCCTTTTCTCCACACCTTCTCCAGCATTTATTGCTTGCAGATTTTTGGATCGCAGCCATTCTGACTGGTGTGAAGTGGTACCTCATTGTGGTCTTGATTTGCATTTCTCTGATAATGAGTGATGTTGAGCATCTTTTCATGTGTTTGTTAGCCATCCGTATGTCTTCTTTGGAGAAATGTCTATTTAGTTCTTTGGCCCATCAGCAGATGAATGGATAAGAAAGCTGTGGTACATATACACAATGGAGTATTACTCAGCTGTTAAAAAGAATTCATTTGAATTAGTTCTGATGAAATGGATGAAACTGGAGCCGATTATACAGAGTGAAGTAAGCCAGAAAGAAAAACACCAATACAGTATACTAACACATATATATGGAATTTAGAAAGATGGCAATGACGACCCTGTATGCAAGACAGGAAAAAAGACACAGCTGTGTATAACGGACTTTTGGACTCAGAGGGAGAGGGAGAGGGTGGAATGATATGGGAAAATGGCATTCTATCATGTATACTATCATGTAAGAATTGAATTGCTAGTCTATGTCTGACGCAGGATACAGCATGCTTGGGGCTGGTGCATGGGGATGACCCACAGAGATGTTATGGGGAGGGAGGTGGGAGGGGGGTTCATGTTCGGGAACACATGTAAGAATTAAAGATTTAAAAAAATAATAAAATAAAACCATAAGAAAACCTTAAAAAAAAATAAAATGAAATATGTTAAGAAGAAAATGAAAAATCAAAACTCATTCAGTAGAAAGTGCACAAAGTGAATCATTTTGTGGAACACAGTGGAAGACAGTAGGGACATTTAACATTTAGAAAAAATTATGAAAAACACTTAGCTTCAAATAATGATTGGAAAGACTAATGCAGAGAAAAATTAAGCGTTTTCTAGTTTACTTGAAGAGACAAATCTAAGGCCCAAACATGTACATTTATTTGTACATTAAATAATTCAACATACATTCTATATTGAGCAACTACTATGTGATCTCACTATGCTAGCTGCTAGTATGATGTGAAGAATAAAAAATGTAGACAGGTTTGCAAAATGAAATAGCTAAAGTAGGTAGTTTCTCTTTGTACAGGTTGCTCCAAAATTGACTGGAGAGTGACCTGATAAACACAGAAATCTAGACTTTTAAGTATTATAAAGAAATATGCAAAAGCATTGTTGCTGCTAGTAACAGTGGATTGGGTTGTTTTCAATCAATCATACCAGCTGGTGAGTGGAGCCAGGTCCCAGCCCAAGAGTCTAAAGGGAGGATGTCCAAACGGCTCTTGCCAGCACCAGTGTCCTCCTGATGGGACAGACTCCCCAAATGTCTGTAACCAGCATCTGTGTCCACAAGGGGGGATCCCAGTGACATCACATCTCTCTAGGAGGCCCTCTAAAAACAGTATGTGGGTCTGACCCAGGTTTCTTTCGATTGACCTGCTTCTTCCCTGGGTCCTAGAGCATGTATGATTGTGTGTGTGCCCTTTAAGAGTAGAGTCTCTGTTAACTACACCCCTCTGGCTCTCCTATCTGCAAGCCTTGCTGGTCCTCAAAGCCTGGTGTTCTGGAGCCTGCTTTCCCATTGCTGGACCTGGGGAGCTGGATGTGGGGTTTGGACCCCTCACTCCTTGGGAAAAACCCTGCAATGACAAACATCCTCCTGTTCATGTGTTCCCTACTCAATAGTGTAGGTTTTGAAGTCTCAGCTCCTCCTACTTGCCTCTTTGTGATTCCTTCTGTATATTTTTTTTGTTGTGGAAAATCTTGCACTATTCTTCAGGTCTTTTTCACTGATAGTTGCTCTCTAAGTACTTTTAAGTATGATGGGTCTATGCAGGAAGTTGAGGTCATGATCTTCCTGCTTTGCCATCTTGGCCACTCCCCACTCTATTAACGCTTTAAATATTTCACTCCACTCTTCTCTTGCACACATGATTTCTGTTGGAATTGTCCTATAATTCCTATTCTTTACTGGTAAGGTTGACTTTTTTTTCTTTTGCCTTTCAGAACTTTCTTTTTTTTTTTTCTATTGCTTTTCAGCCATTTGAATAAGATTAGCCTAAATGTGTATGGGGTTTTCTAGTCTTTCTCTGTAGTTTTCTTGCTTCTGGTTCTCAGAGTTCTCTGGATCTGTCGTTGGTATCTATAACTGATTTTGGAAAATTCTTGACCATTTTTGCTTCAAGCATCCTTCTAAATCCATCCATTTTCCTTCTGATATTCCAAATACATATATGTTATGACTTTTGTAGTTTTATATTCAGTTTATTTTGTTTTCATTTTTTTCTCTTTATATTTAAGGTGGGAAATCTTTATTGATTATCTTTATATCTTTATGTCGCTCACTGATTCCTTCTTCAGCTGCATCAAGTTTATTATTAGGTCCATCACATTCTGTTAGTTTTTAAATTTTCTACACTTTTTTTAGTCTATCTTGGAGTTTCTATATATATCTATATTTCTGCTTGCATCTGTTTTTATATGTGGTTTGTGTGTTGTTATCCATTAAAGTCCTTTGCTTATAGCTATTTTAAATTCCCTCACTGGTAATCCTATTACCTGCTCATATCTCAGTATAGTTCTAATGTTTTTTTTCTCTACAGACTGTATTTATTACTCTTTTGCAGCCTTATAATTTTTTTATTGTTGTTGAAAGTGAACATATTTTATAAAGTTTCTAAAAATTGACATGGATAAGGTTTTAGTGTGGACATTTATGTTAAATGGCTACAGCTGGGCTATGTTTAGAGTTTTATATAGTTATAAGTATGCAAGAGACTTCAGATTTCTCCAGTGTCCTTGTTTATGTCTCCTCTCTTGACCTTGGGCTTTCCTAAGTACTTCTCAGAGTATGAATCTTACAGCTTTTTTTTTTTTTTTTCTAGCTGCACCCCATCCTTATTTATTATACTGGACTCCTGGAGGTGTGGTGGTATGGAAGATTATCATTCTGTAATACATCAGTCACTGATGCTATGAACTAGGTTCCTCCCTCCTTAAGTGAAACAGAAAGCTAGAGAAGGGCAGAGAAGAAAGCATGGTTGATATAATGCTTGCAGTCTTTTCCAAAAGGGTATTGGCTTTTGTTCTGGAGAAGGCTCTGCAAATATCTCACAATGGTTATTTTTCCTCTCCCCCTAATAGAGCCACAAGAATGTCTTCTTCATATCTACATCAGGAAAATCATGTTCCTAGAAGTAAAGTCCATGAAAACTAAGTTATTTTACTTGCAACCCCCAAGGAGTTATTTAAGTAAGTGTTAGTCGCTCAGTTATGCCCGACTCTTTGCAACCCCATGGACTGCAGACCACCAGTCTCCTATGTCCATGAGATTTTCCAGGCAAGGATATTGGAGTGGGTCGCCATTTCATTCTCCAAGCGATCTTCCTAACTTAGGGATCGACCCTGGGTCTCCTGCACTGCAGGCAGATTTTTTACCAACTGAGCTACAAGGGAAGCCCAGTAGTTACTTACTCTCGTGCTAACACTTTCTCAGTACCCAGCAATTCATCAAAATTGCCATTTAAATGTTCCTACTAAATTATACTTCCAGTGGCTTCTATTCCAGGTAGCAGATCTTAGTTGTTCTGTCCCTCTGGAGGTGCCTGTCTGTTCAGATGTGGGTGATAGTTTACTTTGTGGGTTGATGGTTTTCCTTGAAACATCAGTTCTCCATGGACTATAGGGGAATCACTGATTTTCTGTTTGCCCAGGTTTTTCTTGTTGTAAGCACAAGAGCTACAAAATTACAAATAAATCTAGAAGTGTTAACCAAACTTTTCTTAATATTACTTTTTTAGATTTTACTCTGCCTCACCCTGCTCCATCCATCACATGCCACAGATTATATTTGTTGGTTTAATGAATAATAGACTCAAGTTTATCCAAGGAAACAACTGGTTTTATTTAATTTTCCATTTCTGCTACTTTTTTTAAAAAATTCATTTTTAAATTGAAGCATAATTGATTTTCAATGTTGTGCTAATTTCTGCTGTACAGAAAGTGATTCAGTTTTCCATGTATATATACACACACATACACATCCTTTTTTATATTCTTTTCCATTATGGTTTATCACAGGATATTGAATATAGCTCCCTGTGCTATACAGTAGGTCTTTGCTTATCCATTCTCTGTATAATAGCTTGCATCTGTTAATCTCAGATTCTCAATCCATCCCTCACCCACTCCACTTAAACCACAAGTCTGTTCTCTATGTCTGTGAGTCTGCTTCTGTTTCATAGATAACATTCATTTGCATCATTTTTAGATCGATTTTTGGTACTTTAAATAAATAGGATTACCCCTCAAGAGTTCTTGCAGATCTTGGTGTTTCGAAATCACTTTCAAACAGTAGTATTTTTTTTTTTTCATGTTTATTCCATACTGGCCTTTCTTATCCTTCTTCTCTATTTCACCAGTTTAATTCTCCATGTATTCTATATTAACAACTGTTTTGAATACTTTGGTTTACATTTTTTTCTCAAAATATTTACATTTTGAATTGACTGATCCATATTGTTTAACATGTTGTAACTTTTTTTTAAATGATATTGGCTAAAAAGCAGTACTTTTCCATACTAGTCATTGAATCAGATTAATGAGTTCTCCGTCAGGTCTAGCTAGGGGAGGAGATTTATATATCTTATTTTTATAGATTACAAAATTACTTTCCCAAGATCCCAAATAGATGGTGATGCTTGATAGCTGCTTTAGAATAGCTGTGTTGTTTGTGCCCTTGGATAAAAGTCATTCTCAGGATAAACTGAGTCACTCTCATGTATAACTGAATCACTTTGCTGTATAATAGAAATAAACACAACATTGTAAATCAGCCATTCTTCAAGAAAAAACTTATTCTCAGGACTTCCCTGGCCATCTAGTAGTAAAGACCTTGTACTCCCAATGCAGGGGGCATAGATTCGGCCCTCAGTGGGAGAACTAAGATCTCCGATGGGGCGGCCAAAAAAAAAAAAAAAAAAAAAAAGTCATTCTCTGCTGTTTGGAGGCTGCATTCTTCAGTCATATCCACAAATTTGAGAAGTATATGACCAAAATCCAGATAAATACACAAAGAAGATAAAGAAGGGAAGAAACCTCCACTTAGTTGTCAGGTTGGTCTAATTAAGACTGGTTCTCAATGGGTTGAGGGTTGTGGTGGCATGACATTCCTTACATCCTACAGTGAGTTATTGGAAGGCCTCCATAGGACTTATATTTTTGTCATCTATGGTGTCTTTTCATCTGAAATAGGCCCTATTTGGAATACCTGCCATGAGCAGAAAGATCTCTTTTATCTGAAATGTTTCCTTTTATCTCTGAAATGGACCAAGAAAACCTTTTGAAAATAGTTGATTAAATTCAAACTGGCCCTATATAAGATGCTACTTTCTAGAAACTTGAATTTGAAATTTACCCATCTCACTATTTTGTAAATGACTATCATTATGGTAATACAACTGTCTCCAAGTTTGGAGATGCTATTAAATGGAAACAAGAATGGGTATTCAACATACAGAAATTGAAGGATAGATCAGACACTCAAATGTAGAGGTGAGAGATAAGAGACAGCATATAGTTAGACAGAGGGAAGGAGAGAGAGAATGACAGACAGACAGACAGAGGGACAGACTGTGATTCCTATCAGCAACCAGTTCCTAATGCGAGTTCCCATCAAGGTGCTGCTGTACTCTCACTTTATAGTCCAGGGGAAAACCTTCTCAATGTAAAAAGCGATTAGTGACTAAGGGAATCTTGATTAAGATGCCTCTCTGCTTCCTCATTTGGAAAAGGAATATCCTCTGTATTATCCTTTGTATTAGCTAACAAATAGGTACCCTTTTGTTGTGCCATGAATGTTCTCAAGGGTCAGTGGAGAAACAAGTAACCTCCACAGAATGGGGCATCACAACCAGATAAAATGTTATTCAGTCATCATGATATTAGGGATTTCAAGTTTGACAATTTTTACTTTGCTCCAAAATAGTTCTGTTCAGTTCAGTCACTCAGTAGTGTCCAACTCTTTGTGACCCATTGAATCGCAGCATGCCAGGCCTCTCTGTAAATCACCAACACCCGGTGTCCACGCAAACTGATGTTCATCGAGTTGGTGATGCCATCCAGCCATCTCATCCTCTGTCATCCCCTTCTCCTCCTGCCCTCAATCCCTCCCAGCATCAGGATCTTTTCCAATGAGTCAACACTTCTCATGAGGTGGCCAAAGTTTTGGAGTTTCAGCTTTAGCACCAGTCCTTCCAATGAATACCCAGGACTGATCTCCTATAGGATAGACTGGTTGATCTCCTCGCAGTCCAAGGGACTCTCAGGAGTCTTCTCCAACACCACAGTTCAAACACATCAATTCTTGGGCGCTCAGCTTTCTTCACAGTCCAACTCTAACATGCATACATGACCACTGGAAAAACCATAGCCTTGACTAGACAGAACTTTGTTGGGAAAGTAATGTCTCTGCTTTTGAATATGCTGTCTAGGTTGATCATAACTTTCCTTCCAAGGAGTAAGCATCTTTTAATTTCATAGCTGCAGTCACCATCTGCAGTGATTTTGGAGCCCCCCAAAAATAAAGTCTGACACTGTTTCCACTGTTTCCTCATCTATTTCCCATGAAGTGATGGGACCAGATGCCATGATCTTAGTTTTCTGAATGTTGAGCTTTAAGCCAACTTTTTCACTCTCCTCTTTCACTTTCAACAAGAGGCTTTTTAGTTCCTCTTCACTTTCTGCCATAAGGGTGGTGTCATCTGTATATCTGAGGTCATTGATATTTCTCCCGGCAATCTTGATTCCAGCTTGTGCTTCCTCCAGTCCAGCGTTTCTCATGATGTACTCTGCACATAAGTTAAATAAGCAGAGTGACAATATACAGCCTTGACGTACTCCTTTTCCTATTTGGAACCAGTCTGTTGTTCCATGTCCAGTTGTAACTGTTGCTTCCTGACCTGCATATAGGTTTCTCAAGAGGCAGGTCAGCTGGTCTGGTATTCCCATCTCTTTCAGAATTTTCCACAGTTTATTGTGATCCACACAGTCAAAGGCTTTTGCATAGTCAATAAAGCAGAAATAGATGTTTTTCTGGAACTCTCTTGCTTTTCAATGATCCAGCAGATGTTGGCAATTTGTTCTCTGTTTCTTCTGACTTTTCTAAAACCAGCTTGAACATCTGGAAGTTCACGGTTCATGTATTGCTGAAACCTGGCTTGGAGAATTTTGAGCATTACTTTACTAGTGTGTGAGATTAGTGCAATTGTGCAGTAGTTTGGCATTTCCTTTCTTTGGGATTGGAATGAAAACTGAAATAGTGACACCATAAATATTTAACACAGTTCTTGGGTAGTGAACTTTTAAGGATTCCTTCTTCCCAATTTTAGAAGATCTAGATTTCTAACCCAGGAAGCTAATTATTCATAGAAAATGTTGGATGTATAATCTATACCCCTCTAAGAGCATATTTTTTAAAGAAAGGAGATTATAAAATACTTCTTTGACTCAATCTTATTCAAACATATTGGGAGTGACATATATTCACTGCTATGTTTAGGATAACAAATGAGAAATTACTGTATAGCACAGGGAACTCTACTCAGTGCTCTGTGGTGACCTAAATAGTAAGGAAATCCAAAAAGAGAGAGAGAAAAAAATATATATATATATATATATGCTAAGTTGCTTCAGTCGTGTTCAACCCTGTGCGAGCCCATAGATGGCAGCCCACCAGACTCCCCCGTCCTTGGAATTCTCCAGGCAAGAACACTGGAGTGGGTTGCCGTTTCCTTCTCCAATGCATGAAAGTGAAAAGTGAAAGTGAAGTCACTCAGTCATGTCTGACTCTTAGCCACCCCATGGCCTGCAGCCTACGAGGCTCCTCCATCCATGGGATTCTCCAGGCAAGAGTACTGGAGTGGGGTTGCCATTGCCTTCTCCATATATATATATATATATATGGCTGATGCCCTTTGCTGTACAACAGAATACCATGCAATATTTTAAAGCAACTATACACCAATAAAAAATAAATTTTAAAAATATAAGTACCGTATGACAATATCAGATGAGTCCAGTCTTTGTTCACTTCAGTTCAGTTCAGTTCAGTTCAGTCGCTCAGTCGTGTCTGACTCTTTGCAACCCCAAGGGTGCAGCATGCCAGGCTTCCCTGTCCATCAACAACTCTCAGAGTATGCTCAAACTCATGTCCATCATGTCGGTGATGCCATCCAGCCATCTCATCCTCTGTCATCCCCTTCTCCTCCCGCCTTCAATCTTTCCCAATATTAGGGTCTTTTCCAGTGAATCAGTTCTTCACATCAGGTGGCCAAAGTATTGGAGCTTCAGCTTCAGGATCAGTCCTTCCAATGAATATTCAGGACTGATTTCCTTTAGGATGGACTGGTTGGATCTCCTTGTAGCCCAAGGGACTCTCAAGAGTCTTCTTCAACATCACAGTTCAAAAGCATTAATTCTTCAGTGCTCAGCATTCTCTATAGTCCAAATTTCATATCCATACACGACTCCTGGAAAAATCATAGCTTTGACTAGATGGACCTTTGTTGGTAAGATAATTTTAACTTGCTTTTTAATATGCTGTCTAGGTTGATCATAACTTTTCTTCCAAGGAGCAAGCGTCTTTTAATTTCATGGCTGCAATTACCATCTGCAGTGATTTTGGAGCCCCCCAAAATAAAGTCTGCCACTGTTTCCCTATTTGCCATGAAGTGTTGAGACCAGATGCCATGATCTTAATTATCTGAATGTTGAGTTTTAAGCCAAGTTTTTCACTCTCCTCTTTCACTTTCATCAAGAGGCTCTTTAGTTCTTCTTCACTTTCTGCCATAAGGCTGGTGTCATCTGCATATCTGAGGTTACTGATATTTCTCCTGGCAATCTTGATTCCAGCTTGTGCTTCATTCTGCCCAGCGTTTCTCATGATGTACTCTGCATGTAAGGAAAATAAGCAGGGTGACAATGTACAACCTTGACATACTCCTTTCCTGATTTGGAACCAGTCTGTTCTTTGTCTAGTTCTAACTGTTGCTTCTTGACCTGCAAAAAACTTTTCTCAGGATGCACATCAGGTGGTCTGGTATTCCCATCTCTTTAAGAATTTTCCAGTCTTTTTTGATCCTCACAGTCAAAGGGTTTTGCATTGTCAATAAAAAAGAAGTATATATCTTTCTGGAACTCTCTTGCTATTTTAATAATCCAGCGGATGTTGGCGATTTAATCTCTGCATCCACTGCCTTTTCTAAATCCAGTTTGAACATCTGGAAGTTCATGGTTCACATTGTAAGAAGGATTAATTCAACCATGAAGCATGTATTGTCAACACCAAAGTGTTTATGGGATCTTTCCAGTTTTTAGGGTATATCCAGAATTTTCTTGCAAAATTAATTTCTTCAAATTAATTTCTTTGTGAGGCAGTCATAGATAGCATAGTGTAAAAGTGTGTATGATTCAAAAGCACCCCCAGTCTGACTGTTCTCTGGCATTTTCCCTACTAGAAACCACCTTCCTCTTCTACATCAGATTTTAAGTGTCTTTTCTTCAATCCTCAATAAAGTTTCAAAAATATCATTTATTATTATTAATATTTATTCATTTATTTGACTATGCCAGGTATTAGTTGCAGCATATGGAATCTTAGTTGCCACATGTGGGATCCAGCTTCTGGATTGGGTATTAAAATGGGCCCCTTGCATTGGGAATGCAAAGTCTTACTTTGCAAAATATACTGAAGGACCACCAGTGAAGTCCCAACAATTTCAAAATTTTTAGGAGTAAATATCTGCAAGCACAGATTTATTTCATCCTCAAGGAAATACAATTGTTCCAAGCATTGGTGAATAATTTAGGAGGAACTTAGATCTGAAGGCTTAGTGCTACTACATCTGCCTAACAGAGAATTCTAGAGTAGCACTTGGAGGATGCCATTGGCATGGAGGTACCTTTTATTCTATCTGATTTTTATTTCATTTCATATTTATAATGAGGTTTAAGAAATGTATTTCTGAGAAAGTATGATTAATGGGGCTTTAAAGGTCTTTATACCTAATAAGATATTTTGCTTGACATTGCTACTTGCTTTTTTGTTTGAGGGCAGGGTGGAGGGTGGGGTCAGTGGGTATTCTAAATGTAAGGACTTTCACGTCTTACTTCAACCCTAAACAAAGAGGAACATAATTTCACCCTTAGATAAAGAAGTATTCTGAGTAAATTTTCAGGTGTTCTCTGACAGGCATGATAAAAATCTACTCTAATAGGCTCCCTTGACATGTGAACTACCCAGCTATATATTTATTTTCTGAAGATACATACCTTGAGGAGATTTTTATTCAAGTAAAGAAAAATAATAATAATTGTCTCCTTAGGGAGACAGGACTTAATATTATCAGTGGAGATTAACAGCTAATCACCTAAAGCAAGGTTCTCAGAGAGGAGAGAAAACTCAGTTCCTGATAAAATATCATACTATCATGTAAAAGAAGACAGGAAAGCAACAAAGATGAGGTCCTCCTACCTCATATCCTGCTGACAGAAAATCAAGATGCAACTCAGCTATGCATTCTAGCATCACCATCTTTGAGGAGAAACAGGTCCTTTGTCCCTGTGCTAACCCTGTTAGTCATTTCCTCAGCTCAGTGCTATTGTTTTCTAGATCCAAATATAATGAAGGAGTTCAGGTCATGTCACCACTAACTACAGTAAATCCCCTACGTATGAACCAGTTCTGTTCTGAGAGCATGTTCCTAAATCCAATCTGTTCCTAAGTTCAACAAAGTTAGCCAACAAATAGCATCAGCTATATAGTAGTGTACTGTAATAGGTTTATAGTAGTTTTCACATAAATAATACATCAAAAGCAAACACAAAAATAAAACATTTTAAAACTTACAGTACAGTATAGGCAGGCATCGAGTGAACAGGCAAGAAGAGTTATTGACTGAAGGAAGTAGAGGAGGTGGGGGATGGTAGAACTGAAGGATCATCAACAACAGGAGATGGAAGGAAACCTGCGATTTCACTCATGCCTGACGCTGGTGGCAGAAATTTTAGTTCCTTGCTGGGACCAGATGCATATTCACTTTGAAAGCTCACAACTTGATGGTTTGTATGTAGGGGACTTATTGCATGCCATTTGGCATACTGATTATTTTGATTAAAGGGCATTTGAGAAGTAGCTGATGCAAGAAGGGCATCTGGACCCTCCTTTATTTTCCTGAAGGCAGGCGATAGAATTTCTGTATGAAAGGTGTCTTCCCTGTTCCAAAAGGAAAGTAGAAATCTTACAGGCAAGGATGACAAACTGAGACCATAGGGACTGTATACAGCAGATGTTGTTAAATAATACTTATCTTCTTATAGAACCCTGACATAGTTTTCTCCTTTTGCATAATCTCTCTTTGTTCAAAATACTATAAAAATATGCAAGTTTCATATTTTCATTCGATCTTCATTCCTTATGAGGTGTCTTGTGTCAAGCAATATATCAATTTGTATGTTTTTCTTCAGTTATACTGTTTATGTAAGTTTATTTCTTCAGTTCATTTCAGTCGTTCAGTCGTGTCTGACTCTCTGCGATGCCATGGACTGCAGCACACCAGCTCTCCCTGTCCATCACCAACTCCCGGATTTTACTCAAACTCATGTCCATTGAGTCCGTGATGCCATCCAGCCATCTCATCTTCTGTCATCCCTTTTCCTCCTGCCTTCTAACTTTCCCAGCATCAGGGTTTTTCCAAATGAGTCAGTTCTTCAGAACAGGTGGCCAAAGTATTGGAGTTTCAGCTTGAGCAGCAGTCCTTCCAATGAATATTCAGGACTGATTTCCTTTAGGATGGACTGGTTGGATCTCCTTGCAGTCCAAGGGACGCTCAAGAGTCTTCTCCAACACTGCAGTTCAAAAGCATCAACACTTCTGCACTCAGCTTTCTTTACAGTCCAAATCTCACATCCATACATCACTACTGGAAAAACCATAGCTTTGACTAGATGAACATTTGTTGGTAAAGTAATTTTAATATGCTGTCTAGGTTGATCATAACTTTTCATCCAAGGAGCAAGCGTCTTTTAATTTTATGGCTGTAGTCACCATCGGCAGTGATTTTGGAGCCCTCCCAAAAAAGTCTGCCACTGTCTCCTATCTATTTGCCATGAAGTGATGGGACCAGATGCCATGATTTTAGTTTTCCGAATGTTGAGTTTTAAGCCAACTCTTTCACTTTCCTCTTTCACTTTCATCAAGAGGCTTTTTAGTTCTTTTTCACTTTTCTGTAAGTTAAATAAGCAAGGTGACAATATACAGCCTTGACATACTCATTTCCAGATTTGGAAACAGTCTATTGTTCCATGTCCAGTTCTAACTGTTGCTTCTTAACCTGCATACAGATTTCTCAGGAGGCAGATTAGGTGGTCTGGTATTCCCATCTCTTTAAGAATGTTTCACAGTTTATTGTGATCCACACAGTCAAAGGCTTTGGCATAGTCAATAAAACAAAAGTAGACTGGACATGGAACAACAGACTGGTTCTACATAGGAAACGTAGCCTGTCAAGGCTGGATATTGTCACCGTGCTTATTTAACTTATATGCAGAGTATACCATGAGAAGCACTGGGCTGGATGAAGCACAAGCTGGAATCAAGATTTCTGGGAGAAATATCAATAACCTCAGATATGCAAATGACACCACCCTTATGGCAGAAAGTGAAGAAGAAATGAAGAGACTCTTGATGAAAGTGAAAGAGGAGAGTGAAAAAGTTGGCTTACAGCTCAACATTCAGAAAACGAAGATCATGGCATCTGGTCCCATCACTTCATGACAAATAGATAGGGAAATAGTGAAAACAGTGGCAGACTTTATTTTTGGGGGGATCCAAAATCACTGCAGATGGTGACTGCAGTCATGAAATAAAAAGATGCTTACTCCTTGGAAGAAAAGTTATGACTAACCTAGAAAGCATATTAAAAAGCAAAGACATTACTTTGCCAATGAAGGTCTGTCTAGTCAAGGCTATGATTTTTCCAGTGGTCATGTATGGATGTGAGAGTTGGGCTGTGAAGAAAGCTGAGCACCAAAGAATTAATGCTTTTGAACTGTGGTGTTGGAGAAGACTCTTGAGAGTCCCTTGGACTGCATGGAGATCCAACCATTCCATCGTAAAGGAGATCAGTCCTGAGTGTTCATTGGAAGGACTGTTGTTGAAGCTGAAACTCCAATACTTTGGCCACCTGATGCAAAGAGCTGACTCACTGGAAAAGATTCTGATGCTGGGAAAGATTGAGGGCAGGCTGAGAAGGGGACAACAGAGGATTATATGATTGGATGGCATCACGGACTCAATGGACGTAAGTTTAGGTACACTCTGGGAGTTGGTGATTGACAAGGAGTCCTGGCGTGCTGCAATCCATAGGGTCACAAAGAGTCAAATGTGACTGAGTGACTAAATTGAACTGAAGGTGCATGGCATTAATATTAATGTATCTACCATGCAAATTAAGGTGACTGTTACCAAGGAACTCCCTCAATGTAGTTGAAAACTCACTGAAGACAGAGTAGTCACATGTATCCTGGTACCCTGGCTTGTTGCATCCTAGAGCAATGCCGAGTTCAAGCAAGATTTGGGGCAGAGTTCAGTGGAGAAACTGCCACTATTGGGAAGTAAATCTTCTAATGTACATAATAATGTACAATAAAAACACCAGCCCTTTCCAAGCTGTGATAAGGGGCAGGGATACACTGGGAGCAAAATGTAGTACTAACATGGTTATAGCCTCTCCCTCCGGCTTTACTGTTGATTAGTCATAACTTGTTTCCGTGGATTTCCCCGGTGGCTCAGTTGGTAAAGAATCTGCCTGCAATGCAATAGACCTGGGTTCAATCTGAGGATCAGGAAGATCCCCTGGAGGAGGGCATGGCACCCCACTCCAGTACTCTTGCCTGGAGAATCCCATGGACAGAGGAGCCTGGTGGGCTACAGTCCATGGGGTCACAAAGAGTCAGACATGACTGACTGACTGACATACACATACCTATGTATTTATACATGTTCTTTTTCAATTATATATTTATCTCAGTGATGTTGATATGAGAACTTCCTACATATCAATTGCACACAAATGATTTTATGCAGCTTAACTAGAAAATTTTTAGGGAGTTAACCAAATTTTTGAAAAAAAAAAAAAAATTGGTGTCTTTCTTCAGACTGTAATGGAATACATTCTAAAGTTATTTTATTTCTGATATTTTAACATACTCATTAACTCTGACAATGAATTCCAATATATGAGGATGGGCATCCAGTGACCATGACGTTAACTTAGTTACCTCTCTGGTTATAGGCCAATTAGATGCTCTCATGTTAGAATTTGGAGTGCAGAGTGAGTGGAGATAGAGTCTGAGGATCACTGATGCTGTTATATAATGTGCATAATCTAAATGCATGTGGCTGCTGATGACTCCTGTACCTTTCTTTCTTTCTTTCTAGCCTTAAGCAGGAGACCTGGGTTTGATCCCTGGGTCAGGAAGATGCCCTGGAGAAGGAAATGGCAACCCACTCCAGTATTCTTGCCTGGAGAATCCCATGGACAGAGGAGCCTGGTGGGCTACAGTCCATGGCGTCGCAAAGAGTTGGACACAGCTTCACTTTCACTTTCATTTTCCTTTGATACCAATAGTCACCTCTTTGTCATTCATTTTATTTCCTTTTCTGGGAAAGCTGGCCAGAGTCAGAGTCATTTGCATATAAAAGGAGAATAATTATTGTGGCATATATTGCTACTCATTTCATCAATAATATTAAGCCCTCTAAAGGACATATAGAGGGCTTCCCCAGGTGGTGCTAGTCGTAACGAATTTACCTGTCAGTGAAGGAGACACAAGAGATGCAGTTTGATCCCTGGGTTGGGAAGATCCCCTGGAGAAGGGCATGACAAGCCACTCCAATATTCTTGCCTGGAGAAATCCATGGACAGAGAAGCCTGGTGGCCTATAGACCATAGTGTCCCAAAGAGTTGACATAACTGGAACGTCTTAGGACAGCACACACTCTTCACCAGTAGCATATTGGATATGCATTTTGCATGTTGTGTTGTGCCCAAGTCATGAAATCTCCCAGTGACCACCAGAGAGCTGATATCCAATGCAAAAGCAAGAGAGTTTTTATTACCAAGCTCGAGCTGGAGCTCCCACTGATACCGAGGCAGTGGCTATAGGGAGGAGCCCCGAATTCTGGGTTATATTGCTTATATAGGGTATTCTCGCCTGAGAAATTTGAAAAACGGGAGTTTCCGAGTTGGGAGACATCTAATTGGTTTCTTTCTGTGGAAGGGTTAGGTGTTGGTTTCTGATTGGTTCC
Organism: Budorcas taxicolor; assembly: GCF_023091745.1. NCBI lineage: Eukaryota > Metazoa > Chordata > Mammalia > Artiodactyla > Bovidae > Budorcas > Budorcas taxicolor. The sequence continues at coordinate 119,522,235 of NC_068911.1, forward strand.
CATTTCCCAGGCTGGCCATGGGTTCTGATTGGTTCCCATTACCTAGGTAGACTATGTTAAGTCAGGAGATTTTGGTCTGGGGTCCGATTGGCTCGAGGGTGGTGGGGTAAGGTCAGGGGATTTCCAAAGGCTCTTGGATTTTCAAAGGCTCTTTTCCTGGATCCTTACAAAATGGAGTTTTTCTGTTAACAAAATGGAGTAGCTTAGGTCCTTCAGTTGTACTCTGTGTAGAAGTTAAATAAACAGAGCGACAACATACAGCCTTGTTATACTCCTTTCCCAATTTTAAATCAGTCTGTTGTTCCACATCTGATTCAAATTGTTGCTTCTTGACTTGCATACTGCTGCTCTCAGAAGGCAGGTAAGGCGGTCTGATATCTCTTCAATAATTTTCCAGTTTGTTGTGATCCATACAGTCAAAGACTTTAGCATAGTCAGTGAAGCATATGTTTTTCTGGAATTCTCTTGCTTTTTCTATGATCCAGTATATGTTGGTAATTTGATCTCTGGTTCCTCTGCCTTTTCTGAATTCAGCTTGCCCTCATTAGTTATCTCTTTTATATGTAACACTGTGTATATGTCAATCTTAATTTCCAAGTTTACCCCTCCCCCATGCCACTGCCTTGTAATGTTGCATTGTTTTACAAGTAGAAACACTCATAGTCTGTATACTTAAGGGAGAAAGAACTTTGATACATTTATAAATAATTTTCTTTGGGAGGTTAAAATGGCTACAAGACATTCAAGTGCCACCTGTAAGCTACCAATTAAAATGAGGGGGAAAAACAATAAAGGGAGAGCAGGACCTAGAACAATTTTGACAAAAGATTCACTACAAAAGTGTATCAGCATCCATATACATAGCAAACACTCGACAGGTATTTAAGAGTGAGGAACACTTAGGATGGGTGCATAAGTTAATATTAAAAATAACTAAACTAAAGAGCACAACTGTCCACAAATGCCTTTATCCAAAACAGTAGCCAAACGCAGGTTAATGCTGTTACATTAAAATGAATGAATATATTTATGTATCTAAATGTATTCTAAGAACTGTGAATTTGAAGTCAGGGATGAATAAAGGTGAAATCACTGTATTTAGTGGAATTATAATGTAGCATTGGATTCCAATGAGTAAATTTTAAAATATAGTTTGTGTTTTTGGAGCTGAACCAATGCATGAGTGGTTTAGGCTAGACTGCAGAACAATAAGTCAATATTTGGAGTATAGGGAATAAAATAACAATTGACACAGTTAACAGGTATATTTTAGAGCTTTTTTTTAAAAAAAAAAAACAAAAGTAAATATAAGCTATAATTGGAGTATTCAACAGTTTAATTAAATGTTCTGCAGTCTACATAAACCTTTTTCTATGCACATTTGTGAAGTTCTGAGGCAAAAACCTGCTTGTTGTGTCCTCAGGTCTTAGGAAATTCAAACAATTCTCTACACCAGATAAATTAGTCTGAGTAGTTTGGAAGGACAGAATGTCTGCTCCACTAGCTCTAATGTGGATGTGATTACCCTTCCTTGCAGCCTGGTTGGAATATAACACATAACATGTGAGCAAGTCTTCTCCAGGTTCATCTTCCTCTGAACGAGAATGTGCATGCTCAGTTGTGTCCGAGTCTTTGCAACTCTATGGACTATAGCCTACCAAGCTCCTCTGTCCATGGGATTTTCCAAGCAAAAATATTGGAGTGGATTGCCATATCCTTTTGCCTGCTCATTAATAGTTGGCATTTCTCATGATTCCACTCATAACCTACTCTTCACCATTTACTCAGTGCCTTACTACCCACTATCAATTTTAACTCATTTATATTTGATGATAGTAAAAACTGTCTATCCCAGGCCTCTCTTTTGAGCTCCGAATAATATATTCTTGAATATCTCTCATGCCTTCAAATCACCAAGTCAAAAAAAGTGAGCTCATCATTCTTTACTCCACTTTCACAAATTTAATCTTTCTTCTAAGCTTCTCAATAAATTTAATTTTGTGGAACAAAATGTAGCCTTTTGATATAAGGCTATAATATGATACTTGTACAAGATGTAAAGGGCTTCCCTGGTGGCTCAGTGGTAAAGAATCTGCCTGCTATGCAGGAGCCTCAGGAGATGTGGTTTTGATCCCTGGGTTGGTAAGATCCCCTGGAAGAAGGGGCAATCCACTCCAGTATTCTTAGCTGGAGAATCTCAGGGACAAAGGAGCCTGGTGGGCTAAAGTCTTGGGGTTCACAAAGAGTTGGACACAACTGAAGAAGCTAGAATGCACACGCAATATGTAAAATGACTCCATTTGAAATAAAATGATTTCCCTCTCACAAAAGAGTTAAAAACTGATATCCTTGGAAAAATTGCAACTTTAATCTCTCTGGTTATTCAGAGAACCAGGTTCCATTCAATCATTAGGATGATCCCTTTGCATTGTCTATACCCAGCTAGGAGAATGGAGGGGGTATAGACTCCTTGAAGGGGTTCACATTACTTCTGTTTATTTGCCATTGTCAAGAAGTAGACACATCTTTTATTGTTTCACAGCTATAGGTTTCAAAACTCCCAGATTTTACAATTGTTCTCTGTACTTTCAGTCTCTTCAGACAAGCAAGCTGAGGTGAAAATTTGTATCACATTTTATTGCACACATGTGCCTAGCACAATATATAGAATATAAAGTTTAAATATTTTTATGTATTAATAAATATGTATCTATTTTTCTCCGCAATTAATAGTTCTAACACTATGAGTATCTTTTCTATATGGACAATACCCTAGAATCTTTGGATGTATTCATGAATAAGAAAAACTTGCCACATGAAAGTAATACATTAAACAATGAAGACAAGAAATACACAAATAAATCAATATATATCCCTTGGTACTCTTATGGATAAGGGTAAGGAAGACAACATTGCAAGACAGGAATGTTTTGTTTATATAAACTTTTTAAGAAAGATCTCTTGGAAAGTGTGGTATATGGGACTTCTCTGGTGGTCCAATGGTTAAGACTCCATGCTTCCAAGACAGGGGACATAGGTTCAATCCCTGGTCAGGGAATTAAGGTCTCACATGCCACATGATGCAGCCAAAAAATAAAAAATAAAAAAAAAATAACCAAAGAAAGAAAGAAAATGTGGCATATGAATAAAGACTGTCTAAAGGATAAAAGATAATGAATGATGCAGATATCCTAGAAAAAATCATCCTCTGTAGAGAGAGAACAACAAGTACAAAGGTCCTGAGGAAAAAACACACTTTCTAATTTCACACTATAGTAAGGAGCTGGTGCATCAACGCAGAATGAAGGAGGTAGAAATTATGTTTAAATGAAATCAGAATAGTAGCAAGAATCCTGACGTTATAGAGCTCATGGACCCCAAAGCATTTCAGTCTGGATTAGGTGAACTATTAAAGTGCTTGAGCAAAGGAGTGAAGTGATCAGATAAATGGTACAGTATCAGGACACTGCTGTATGAAGAACAAATTATAGACGAGGAAAGGCAGGAAGAAGACCAGTGATGAGGCTATTATAGTCATAGTGATGAATGGTGATGGCAACTTAAACTGGGATGAGGCAGTAGAGGAAATAATATGGCCTATATTCTAGATATATTTTTGAAGTAGAGAACAGGAAGCTACCAGAGGACTGGAAACAAAATGTGGTTGTGATGTGAAAGAGAAAGAAAGGGGTCAGTGGGAGTTTTACTATTTTAGGTTTGATAGTGTAGTCATTAACATAGTTCATCAAATATTCCAGATTGTCCTTGAACTAATAGAATATCTTTCCTCTGTTTGATATATGAGAAGAATGAATTCTGCTTGTTTGCCTTTGGATATGGTCACATGATGGTCTTTGGCTACTGAAATATGACAACTGATACATTTTACTGGCATCCCTAAATCTCTCCCATCCTTTGTGTGATTAACCAAATACCCTTTTTGACTCTGCTAAAACTGAAAGTGTCGCAAAAATTGGTTACTTCCTCAGTCTGAATTCTGAAGTGAAAACAGCATGGGGCAGAGCTCCAAGCCTACCCTAAAGCTGAAGTAGTATGAGAGAGAAAACAATTAATTCACCAAAATTCTGCAGGCTATTTTTTTCTTCAATATATCCTAGACCATGTATAATCAATATATTTGGGCAACTGGAAAGACAAGATATTTATACATCAAAGATCAGAGTAAGTAGGAGAGAGAATCAGAAATTTGATTAGTAAGGTTCAATTGCAGCTGAATCTGTCAAAAATTCACATACATATGTCACAAAGAGCATAGAGCTTTGGGTAGAGCATTTGACTGGTTGGAGATTAAAAATCAGAATCTTTCAGAACTGAGTATTTAAATATACAAGATTTGCAATAAATAACTTAGTGAGTGCAAGTGGATAAAAATAAAGATTCTAAGGTGTAAGTCTATGGCATGTTATTATTTAAAAGTCAGAAAGATAATGAGAAAATAGAAATGAAGACTAGAAAGGAATTACCAGTAATGTAGAGTGGATGTTATCTTAGAAGTTAAAATAAAGAAATGTGTTAAAATGGAGGAAATGATGAAGCAGTCTGTGTGCTACTAACAATTTAAATATGATGGAATTTAACAATTAACCATTGGTTTTAGCAATGTGGAGATCATTATAAAGCCTTTGTCGCTAAAATAATAATAATAATAATAATAAAGCCTTTGTCCCTAGAGTGGCCAAGAAAACATCTGTTCAAGTGGTTTCTAAGGAGACTGGGAGAAGGATTGAAGACATGAAGTTTATGTACTCTGAGGGAAATATTTTGCTCAAAATGTTATCTGAAAAGATGGAAGCAGTATCTGAGATTAAATGTAACTGGAGAGAACATTTTCATCATGAAGGATATTATAGCATATGAAGCAGCTGTGAATTATCTAGCAGAAAGAAAAATACTGATGATGCAGGAGAGAGGGCACAATTGTGGGAAGTATGTCACCCAGTAGGCAAAAAGGATTACCACTTAATATACTTATTTATATACTTATGTATCCTTGACTGGGAAATCTTATGGACAGAGGAGCCTGGTGGGCTGCAGTCCATGGGGTCACAAAGAGTCGGCCACGACTGAGCGACTAACACTATATTTATATTTAGTCTACTTATTTTCGTGCACCCACACTTCATCCAGTAAATTAAGGAAGTTCATGAAAGTGATTATAGGTATAGCTATGGGATCTCAGAGGAAATGTGAAGCATATAGGGACAGATGGAGGAAGGTGGGTATATCTAATGCTGAATGCATGTGCATGTTCTGTTTTGCTTCCTTCTCTTCCTTCAGCTAAAATAGGAAGTGACGTAATCAACTTAAAGAGAGGATGCTGGTGATTTGAGAAGATGTGAAAGAGTTTTCTGAAAATATAGGAGCACAGGGACTTCCCTGGTGGTCCATTGTCTAAGACTCTTTTCTTCCAATGCAGGGGCTGCAGGTTTGATCCCTGGTCAGGGAACTAAGGGGCTCCCCTGGTGGCTCAGTGATAAAGAATCCGCCTACCAAGGAGGAGATGCAGGTTTGATCCCTGAGTCAGGAAGATCACTTGGAGTAGGAAACTGCAACCCACTTCAGTATTCTTACCTGGAGAATTCCATGGACAGAGGAGCCTGGTGGGCTATAGTCCATGGGGTTGCAAACAGTGGGACGTGACTTAGCAACTAAAACGACAACCACACAACAGGGAACTAAGATCCCACATGCCAAGCAGTTCAGCCAAAAGAAAATAAAAATATGTGGGAGCATAAGAGGATGAAGGAACTTAAATCAGGATATTAGACAGAATGTTAAAGTTAGTGATTGTGAATTCAAGTCATCATGGTCATCAGAGTTGCATGTTGTAGTTTTTTTGCTTTTTTGTTTTTTCACCTAGTCCCAACTCAGCTATGTGTTACAGATGCAGAGTTGACAGAGCAGCCTTTGTAGCCTGCGTTGGTGCATTGTCATGGAGAGCACAGGCAAGAAAGGGATGGAATCTGACTTGAGTAAGCAGAAGAGAGGCCTAAAGCTATGAAAGACCATGCAACTTAGTGAGATCGGTGAACTGTTAGTTCAAGATGGGTGAATGAATTGCTTGCTGCATATACTAGTATAGGCAGGGAAGAAAATATTTACTAGTTGATAGTCTGGCAGTTGGAGAAAAGATAGTAGTCACAGTTTTTGACAATTTTTCTCCTTATTTTTCCTATTGATAATGAAATGAAGGATAATTTTGATGACAGTAAAATATCAGTACAGACTTGCTCAGCAATCACAAACCCCTGCTGAAAAAGGAAATATTACAAATGTTAAATATGTCATGATTGCTCGATTCTGATAGTTAAATGCACTTATGGACTATTTGCCTTCTCAGTTCCTCAATTCCATTCTCATTCTGTGAAAGTGATTGCTGTTGATAACAGGAAAGAAAGCCTTAGGGGAAGAAAATAAATTTTTCCATGCCTATTTAATTCTAGGCTCTATATGTTTTAGAGAGGAATAAACCAATACACACAAAACAGCTATTTAAATTAATGAGCCCTACCAATTATGGTCTAAATACTTGTAACTAAATATACTTTATTTTATTCATAAAAACTTGGAAATAATTATACCCAGAAATCCTTAAAAATAAATTACTAATTTCCAACATGCATATAATTTCCTCTTGTATCTTATCATTTAAACCATGAAATGTTTCTGCATTTGTATAAATATATATGCATATTTCTTGCAAAAATGTTCTAAAAGAAGACAAATACTGATAAGGTAAGCGTTTTTGTATTTAATGAGAACATGGACAAAAACTGAAATATAAAACTGAGTGAGAAATAAAAGAATGAATATATCCAATGTATGGATAATTAAACCCACGTTTTTTCTCTCATGAGAAATAATTTAAGTCCACTTGTAAATGGAAACTATATTATACTGAGAAAGAATGGAATGCCCCTGGGATAAAATTGTGTCTTCAAACAATTTTTATGGGACAATTATCTAAGCCTTAATTTTATCATTTATAAAATAAGAAAATCTCTCTCTTTCTCTTCTTGCTATCATTTTTTGTTGTTCAGTTTCCAAGTCATGTCTGACTCTTTGTGACCCCATGGACTGCAGCATGCCAAGCTTCTCTGTCCCTCACCATCTCCCAGAGTTTGCCCAAGTTCATGTCCAGTGAATCCATGATGTCATCCAACCATCTTTCCCTGTCACCATCTTCTCCTTCTGCCTTCAATCTTTCCCAGCATCAGGGTATTTCCTAATGAGTCAGCTGTTCGCATTGCTCTCTTTAAAAGGATTTAAAATTTACAGAGAATTAATAAATATCTTTAGGTATGTTTTTACTTACTGTTAAATGAGGTTTCAATATAGGCTTTAAAAATATCCAGTATTTAACTTACTCTGTATTGACTGTTTAACTTAAGCCAGCACTTAAGATACTAACTGTGAAATATTTTGCTAAAAGTTTCAAGATTCAAATAATGTAGGAGGAAAGTCTTATTTGATATATTGTATATAGAGAAAAGAAAAACTGCAAAAAGATACAGCTAGATGATTTTTTTTCATAATCAAAATACCCATGTAATTGGGAATTAGAGCATCTAGAAGTCATTCCCCAAAAGACAACCCCCAACTCTGCACATTAGAATAACCATATAGGGATGCAGGTTAGTCTCTTCTTGAAACTTACATAAATGGAATCATATTGCTATATGCAAACTTCTGTCTTCTTTTGGCCTCAATATTTTGTTTCTGAACTTCATCTATGTTCTTGCATATAATGTATTTAATTTTTTCTTTTAATTCATATTATTTCACTGGTTGCATATACAAAATATTATTTATGCTTTCTGATGTGGATGGAGATTTGGATTCTTGCAAATGATCAAGCTTTAAATATCATCATTCACATTGAGATCTACTATTGTTTTAATCAGCTTCTGTTCATTTCCTTGGTGAGGGAAGGATTATTGTTGAGAGTTATCGAGGTGGATGAACCTAGGACATTGTAAAATGGACTCATGAGATGACAGAAGCTTATTAGTCCCATACACTCATGAAATGAGGAAGGAGCATGTGTCACATGATTTTACCTAGAAGTTTTACTCAGGTGCAAAGTGAGCAACCAGGGACCATGGGTTGCAGATTTAGCAATATCAAGAGGTTGATGTTGTGGGGAGGGAGGTGGGAGGGGGGTTCATGTTTGGGAACGCATGTACACTCGTGGTGGATTCATGTCAATGTATGGCAAAACCAATACAGTATTGTAAAGTAAAATAAAGTAAAAATTAAAAATTAAAAAAAAAAAAAAAGAGGTTGGCTGACCTCTAGCTCCCCTGGAAGACATCATTAGCTTATTTGAAAAATGTGAACTGACAGGAAACTGAAACTCCTACTCAAGGATAAACAGGAACTGTGCCTGGTCCCCTCGATAAGGAAGGTTTTTTTGGCTGGGGGACCTTTCCCAATGGAGCAGAGTAGGAAGTGTAACTTGTGGTGAGTCTATTCGACATGCTCTTGGTTTCACAAGCTGTCAAGACAACATGTGATGTTGCCCTTTAATTTGTAATCAGTTCAGTTCAGTCACTCAGTCGTGTCCGACTCTTTGTGACCTCATGAATCACAGCACGCCAGGCCTCCCTGTCCATCACCAAATCCCAGAGTTCACTCAAATTCACTCACTCAAACTCATCATCGTGAGATGATGCCATCCAGCTATCTCATCCTCTGTCTTCCCCTTTTCCTCCTGCCCCCAATCCCTTCCAGCATCAGAGTCTTTTCCAGTGAGTCAACTCTTCGCATGAGGTGACCAAAATACTGGAGTTTCAGCTTTAGCATCATTCCTTCCAAAGAAATCCCAGGGCCGATCTCCTTCAGAATGGACTGGTTGGATCTCCTTGCAGTCCAAGGGACTCTCAAGAGTCTTCTCCAACACCATAGTTCAAAAGCATCAATTCTTCACCACTCAGCCTTTTTTCTAGTCCAACGCTCACATCCATACATGACCAGTGGAAAAAACTGTAGCTTTGACTATAAGGACCTTTATTGGCAAAGTGATGTCTCTGCTTTTTAATATGCTGTCTAGGTTTGTCAGCTCTCCTTCCAAGCAGCAAGCATCTTTTACTTTCATGGCTGCAGCAACCATCTGCGGTACTTTGAGCCCAAGAAAATAAAATCTGTCACTGTTTCCACTTTTCCCCCTTCTATTTGCATGAAGTGATGGGACAGGATGCCATTATTTTAGTTTTCCAAATGTTGAGTTTTAAGCCAGCGTTTTTACCTTTTACCTTTATCAAGAGGCTTTTTAGTTCATCTTTGCTTTCTGCCAATAGAATGATATCATCTGCTTATCTGAGGTTGCTGATATTTCTCCTGGCAATCTTGATTCCAGCTTGTAAGTCATCCAGCCTGGCATTTTAAATGATATACTCTGCATAGAAGTTTAATAAGCAGGGTGACAATATAGAGCCTTGACATATTGCCCCAACTAGTTTGTTCTAAGGCCGGTTCTAACTGTTTCCTCATGATAGGTATACAGGTATCTTTGGAGACAGGTAAGGTGGCCTGGTATTCCCATCTGTTTAAACATTTTCCACACTTTGTTGTGATCCACACAAAGACTTTAGCATCGTCAATGAAGCAGAAGCAGATACTTTTCTGGAATTTCTTTGCTTTCTCTATAATCCAACAAATGTTAGCATTTTGATAAATTTGATAATTGCCTTTCAATTTAAAACACAGTAACCTATTTGGATTTCTATTTTGACAATATTCAATTTATAGATCAGCTGTAGGAAAATTGAAACTATCAACTTTGCAACTCATTAATTTGGCACAATAACATGGAGAAGAGGTTATGAAATAAGACATGATACAGATATTATCCCGTAGTGTATATGTTGTACCATTTAAATCTTTCTATCTTCAGTTCAGTTCAGTTCACTTCAGTCACTCACTCGTGTCCGACTCTTTCTGATCCCATGAATCGCAGCATGCCAGGCCTCCCTGTCCATCACCAACTCTCGGAGTTCACTCAAACTCGTGTCCATCAAGTCTGTGATGCCACCCAGCCATCTCATCCTCTGTCGTCCCCTTCTCCTCCTGCGCCCAGTCCCTCCCAGCATCAGGGTCTTTTCCAATGAGTCAACTCTTCTCATGAAGTGGCCAAAGTATTGAAGTTTCAGCTTTAGCATCAGTCCTTCCAGTGAACACCCAGGACTGATCTCCTTCAGAATGGACTGGTTGGATCTCCTTGAAGTCCAAGGGACTCTCAGGAGTCTTCTCCAACACCACAGTTCAAACGCATCAATTCTTGGGCACTCAGCTTTCTTCACAGTCCAACTCTCACATCCATATATGACCACTGGAAAAACCATAGCCTTGACTAGATGGAAATTTGTTGGCAAAGTAATCTCTGCTTTTCAATATGCTATTAGGTTGGTCATAACTTTCCTTCCAAGGAGTAAGTGTCTTTTAATTTCATGGCTGCAAGCACCATCTGCTGTAATTTTGGAGTCCCCCAAAATAAAGTCTGACACTGTTTCTCCATCTATTTGCCATGAAGTGATGGGACCATATGCCATAATCTTTGTTTTCTGAATGTTGAACTTTAAGCCAACTTTTTCACTCTCTTCTTTCACTTTCATCAAGACGCTTTTTGATTCCTCTTCACTTTCTGCCATAAGGGTGGTGCCGTGTACATATCTGAGGTTATTGATATTTTTCCCAGCAATCTTCATTCCAGCTTGTGTTTCTTCCAGCCCAACGTTTCTCATGATGTACTCTGCATATAAGTTAAATAAGCAGGGTGACAATATACACCCTCGACATACTCCTTTTCCTATTTGGAGTGTCAGTTGTTCCATGTCCAGTTCTAATTTTTGCTTCCTGACCTGCATACAGGTTTCTCAAGATCCAGGTTTGGTATTCCATCTCTTTCAGAATTTTCCACAGTTTATTGTGATCCACAAAGTCAAAGGCTTTGGCATAGTCAATGAAGCAGAAATGCAAGTTTTTCTGGAACTCTCTTGCTTTTTCAATGATCCGGTGAATGTTGGCAGTTTGATCTCTGGTTCCTCTGCCTTTTCAAAAACCATCTTGAACATCTGGAATTTCACACTTCACATATTGCTGAAGCCTGGCTTGGAGAATTTTGAGTATTACTTTACTAGCGTGTGAGATGAGTGCAATTGTGTGGTAGTTTGAGCATTCTTTGGCATTGCCTTTCTTTGGGATTGGAAACAAAACTGACCTTTTCCAGTCCTGTGGCCACTGCTGAGTTTTCCAAATTTGCTGGCATATTGAGTGCAGCACTTTCACAGCATCATCTTTCAGGATTTGAAATAGCTCAACTGGAATTCCACCACCTCCTCTAGCTTTGTTCATAGTGATGCTTTCTGAGGCCCACTTGACTTCAGATTCCAGGATGTCTGGCTCTAGGTGAGTGATCACACCATCGTGATTATCTGGGTCATGAAAATCTTTTTTATATAGTTCTTCTGTGTATTCTTGCCACCTCTTCTTAATATCTTCTGCTTCTGTTATTTACATACCATTTCTGTCCTTTATCAAGCCCATCTTTGCATGAAATGTTCCCTTGGTATCTCTAATTTTCTTGAAGAGATCTCTAGTCTTTCCCGTTCTTTGTATTCCTCTATTTCTTTGCATTGATCGCTGAGGAAGGCATTCTTATCTCTCCTTGCTATTCTTTGGAACTCTGCATTCAGATGCTTATATCTTTCCTTTTCTCCTTTGCCTTTCACTTCTTTTCACAGCTTTTTGTAAAGCCTCCTCAGACAGCCACTTTGCTTTTTTGCATTTCTTTTTCATGGGGATGGTCTTGATCCCTGTCTCCTGTACAATGTCATGAACCTCTGTCCAAAATTGATCAGGCACTCTGTCTATCAGATCTAGTCCCTTAAATCTATTTCTCACTTCCACTGTATAATCATAAGGGATTTGATTTAGGTCATACCTGAATGGTCTAATGGTTTTTCCTACTTTCTTCAATTTAAGTCTAAATTTGGCAATAAAGATCTGAGCCACAGTCAGCTCCCGATCTTGTTTTTGCTGACTATATAGAGCTTCTCTATCTCTGGCTGCAAAGAATATAATCAATCTGATTTCAGTGTTGACCATCTGGTGATGTCCATGTGTAGAGTCTTCTCTTGTGTTATTGGAAGAGGGTGTTTGCTATGACCAGTGCATTCTCTTGGCAAAACTCTGTTAGCCTTTGCCTTACTTCATTCTGTATTCCAAAGCCAAATTTGCCTGTTATTTCAGGTGTTTCTTGACTTCCTACTTTTGCACTCCAGTCCCCTATAATGAAAAGGATATCTTTTTTGGGTGTTAGTTCTAAAAGGTCTTGTAGGTCTTCATAGAACCATTCAACTTCAGCTTCTTCAGCATTGCTGTTTGGGGCATAGGCTTGGATTACTGTGATATTGAATGGTTTGCCTTGGAAACGAACTGAGATCATTCTATCATTTTTGAGATTGCATCCAAATACTGCATTTCAGACTCTCTTGTTGACCATGATGGCTACTCCATTTCTTCTGAGGGATTCCTGCCCACCGTAGTAGATATAATGGTCATCTGAGTTAAATTCACCCATTCCAGTCCATTTTAGTTCACTGACTCCTAGAATGTCGATGTTAAATCTTGCCATCTCCTGTTTGACCACTTCTAATTTGCCTTGATTTATGGACCTGACATTCCAGGTTCTTATGCAATGTTACTCTTTACAGCATTGGACCTTGCTTCTATCATCAGTCACATCCACAGCTGGGTATTGATTTTGCTTTGGCTCCATCCCTTCATTCTTTCTGGTGTTATTTCTCCACTGATCTCCAGTAGCATATTGGGTACCTACCAACCTGGGGAGTTCCTCTTTCAGTATCCTATCATTTTGCCTTTTCATACTGTTCATGGGGTTCTCAAAGCAAGAATACTGAAGTGGTTTGCCATTCCCTTCTCCAGTGGACCACATTCTGTCAGACCTCTCCACCACGACCCATCTGTCTTGGGTGGCCCCACAGGGCATGGCTTAGTTTCATTGAGTTAGACAAGGCTGTGGTCCATGTGATCAGATTGGCTAGTTTTCTGTGATTATGGTTTCAGTGTGTCTGGCCTCTGATGCCCTCTTGCAAAACCTACCATCTTACTTGGGTTTCTCTTACCTTGGACATAGGGTATCTCTTCATGGCTGCTCCAGCAAAGCGCAGCCACTGCTCCTTACCTTGGATGAAGGGTATCTCCTCACGACTGCCCCTCCTGACCTTGAACATGGAGTAGCTCTTCTTTTAAATTTTTTTTTTTTCTTTCTGTCTTACATAAGGCCTAATCCATAGAAGGACCTTCAAGGTAGTGGTTTTAAAAAAAATACAAACAAACAGGGGAAGGATAAAACCTGCTCCAGTTCTTTCTCATACAACAGGTCCAAGTAAGTCACTGATTTTCATTATTTCCCTTCATCAGCCAATCTAGATTTCCCTTAGAATTAGTCAAGACTTTAGCAAATCTAGTTTGGTTACCTGATGGAGTGTCTTGGGTTTTATCCTCAAGAGACTGGGAATCATTTACTTCATTCTTTTTAGTCTGTTATTGCTACACTGTCTATTTGTAGTAATCGCTCCACAAGGAACATCAAGAGATTAACCCCTTGAGTTCCGTATTTATTCTTTGCAGATTTCTATCTTGTAGCAACCTTAGCTCTTTAGGTTACTTAGAACAACTCGATCCATATCTTAACTCTTTACTTTGCTTTAATTTTTTAGCATGAACAAATGACTATATGATAGTCATATATAGTTATAGTCATATAGCTTCAGATTCAGTGGAACTCTTAACATGCCCCCCTCCCAACAAGTGATAGAAGCCCTCATTCAGGAATTAGTAGTTCCTATTTGGTATAGCCTATATTATCAGGATAGAATGCATATGTTTTGCAAGAAGTGTGGAAATGACATGATGTTTGTACCCTTTGCTTGCTCAACCCATGTAAATATATATTTGGATGCAGCTACATATATAGGTTTTTGATACAATGTGAATATTACCTCTAAAGAGGACAGCACCTGAAATTTCAGAAGGTGGACCAAGTGCTTTAAGCTTTTTTTTTTTTTAATGAACATTCCACCATCTGTTAGTCAACCTGTTTTCAGTGATATAGTAGCTGAGAGGACAAGTTCTCCCTGTGACCATAAACCTAGAGTCCCATCTCTTTTACCAGAAAGCCACTCTTGAGCTGGAACTATTTCATTCAGTATTCCATGCTGTTGTATTGGACAGCTCCTAAACCTTCAAATGTTTGTAGTTGCAGATCAACTGCAAACAGACTAGACAAATCCATATCAAGAGTAGATGTCAATTTTAATAAGAAAAAGTACTGGTCCTGGGAAATGTCTGGCTGGATTCCTAAGCAGATGGTGAAATAATATGGGCTCAGTTTTGATCTCTGCTCTTGGCATGTAGGATGATCAGCAAGACAACAGTAGAAATAGCCTTAGTGAAAAGGTTATCTTTGACACCAGTGTGCCAGGTTGAGAAACATGGCATTAGAGAGACAATTTGCCTTATGAATTCATAATTATCACTAGGTGAGAAATTTCATTTGTAGATAATCACAACATATTTAGGAGTTCATGAGGACTAATTAGTTCATGTACATTAAATTTTGTCTCCACTTGTATTAAATAGGATAGTACCATTTCAAATGGAGAATCTAAGTGAGTTTTCTCTACAATAGGAAAGGATTATATTTGATATGAAGGCTGCGCTTTAGAGCATATGAAAATGTTTCTTTCTCACAAGGACTAAAGAAGAAATGTTCAACTGTTTCAGAAGAGTTCTATAAGAGATATAAAAAGAAATCCATACTTTCTTTTAGTGTGTTAGTAGCTTCATAGAAGCTGGGCACAGTGTATTATAATAGAAGGTTATTCTTATCCTAGGCATTTAGAAATCATTAACCTGGAGCCATGAAATTAAAAGGTGCTTACTCTTTGGAAGAAAAGTTATGACCAACCTAAATAGCATATTGAAAAGCAGAGATATTACTTTGCCAACAAAAGTCCATCTAGTCAAGGCTATGGTTTTTTCAGTGGTCATATATGGATGTGAGAGTTGGACTGTGAAGAAGGCTGAGCACCGAAGAATTAGATGCATTTGAATTGTGGTATTATAGAAGACTCTTGAGAGTCCCTTGGACTGCAAGGAGATCCAACCAGTCCATCTTAAAGGAGATCAGTCCTGGGTGTTCATTGGAAAGACTGTGGTTGAAGCTGAAACTCCAATACTTCTGCCACCTGATGCAAAGAGCTGACTCATTTGAAAAAACCCTGATGCTGGGAAAGATTGAGGGCAGGAGGAGAAGAGGATGACACAGGATGAGATGGTTGGTTGGCATCACCGACTCAATGGACATGAGTTTGGGAAAACTCTGGGAGTTGGTGATGGACAGGGAGGCCTGGAGTGCTGCAGTCCATGGGTTCACAAAGAGTCAGACATGACTGAGTGACTGAACGGAACTGAAATTAGAGTCACAGCAAAACTGAGTCAGGGGAGTTCAGAGATTTCTTATACTCCCTGATCCACACATCCATAACTTCCCCCATTCTCAACATCCCCCAACAGAGTGGTGCATTTGTTACAAGTGATGAACCTATATCGGCACATTATTACCATCCAAAGTCCACAGTTTACATTAGGAATTACTCTTGGATTTGTACATTTTGTGGCTGGACAAATGGATAATGACATGTATCAGACATTATCATGTTATATAGAGTAGTTTACTAACCTAAAAATTCTATGTGTTCTTCCTATTTATCTCTCCCTCTCCCCTAACCCTGGCAATCACTGATCTTTTTATTGTCTTCACAGTTTTATTTTTCCAAGATGTCATCTATTTAGAGTCATACAGTATGTAGCCTTTTAAGTTTGGCTTCTTTCTCTTAATTATGTGAGTTAAAGTTTCCTCTGTGTCTTTTGTGGCTTGGCAATTTGTTTCTTCTTGGCACTGAATAGTATTCAGTTGTCTGGATGTATCACAGTTTATTTATTCACCTACAAAAGGGCATTTTAGTTGTTTCCAAGTTTTGACAATTATGACAATTATCAATAAAGTTGCTATAAACACCTGTGTGCAGTACTTGAGAATGGTTTTTAACTCATTATAATAAAACCAAAAAATCTGAATGTTAGATCTTATGGTAAGTCTATGTATAATTTTGTAAGAAACCACTAGCTTGACTTCCAAAGTGACTGAATCGTTCTGCACATCCATCAATAATTTTGTTGTTTCACAGCCTTATCAGCATTTGGTTTCAGTGTTCTGAATTTTGGCCATTCTGATGTATAATGATACCCTTTTTATATTTTAATGCCCTCATGATATATGATATTAAGTTTCTTGTTATATGTGTATATGCCATCTATATATCTTCTTTGCTGCAATATTGGTTAAGTTTCTCATCTCATTTTTTTTTTATTAATAATCAGTTTGCTTATTTTCTTATTGTCAAGTTGAAGAGTTCTTTGTCTATTTTGAGCAATAGTCCTTTACCAGATATGTCTTTTGCATGTTTTTCTAATTTGTGACTTGACTTCTCACTCTCTTGACTATGTTGTACAAAGAAATTTTAAAAAAATATTTAATGGACTTAAATGTATCCATTCTTTCTTTCATGAATCCTGTCTTTGGTGTTTTACTTTAAAAGTCATCACCATACTCAAAGTCATATAGATATTCTCTTATGTTATCTTCTAGGAGTTTTAAAGTATATATTTTACATTTAGGTCTGTGATCCATTTTGAGTTAATTTTTGTGAAGTAGATAAATCTCTGTCTATGTTATTGCTTCTTCTTATTGCTGTTGTTCCTCTTTCTACATGATGTCCTGTGTTCAGAGACCATTTCCTGAAAAGACATCTTTTGTCTATTGTGTAGTCTTTGCTCCTTTGTCAATGATAAATTGATTACCTGTATGTGAGTCTATTTCTGGCTCTCTATTCTGTTACACTAATCTATATTTATTCCTTCACCAACATTACAGATTCTTGATTACTATGGTTTTATAGTATTTTGTGAAGTCAGGTAGTGACCGTTATTCAACTTTATTCTTCTCTTCAATATTATTGACAGTTTTGAGTCTTCTTCCTCTCCATATAAACTTTGGGATCACAGCAAGTTATTATGTATATATTGATCTCAAATATATTGCTGGGATTAGTTTGATATTACAATGAATATATAGACCAATTTAGGAAAAATGTATAGCTTGGCAATATTGAGATAGTCTCAGTTCAGTCACTCAGTAGTGTTCAACTCTTTGTGAACCCATGGATTGCAGCATGCCAAGCCTCCCTGTCCATCACCAACTCCCAGAACTTACTTAAACTCATGTCCATTGAGTCAGTGATTGCATCCAATAATCTCATCCTCTGTCGTCCCCTTCTCCTCCTGCCTTCAATCTTTCCCAGCATCAGAGTCTTTTCACATGAGTCAGTTCTTCACGTTAGGTGGCCAAAACATTGAAGCTGCTGTTTAGCATCAGTCCTTCCTATGAATATATAGGACTGATTTCCTTTAGGATGGACTGATTGGCTCTCCTTGCAGTCCAAGGGACTCTCAAGAGTCTTCTCCAACCCACAGTTCAAAAGCATCAGTTCTTCGGCGCTCAGCTTTATAATCCAAACCTCACATTCATATATGACTACTGGAAAAATCCCAACTTTGACTAGACAGACCTTTGTTGGCAAAGTAATATCTTTGCTTTTTAATATGTTGTCTAGTTTGGTCATAATTTTCTTCTAAGGAGTAAGCATCGTTGAATTCCATGGCTGCAGTCACCATCTGCAGTGATTTTGGAGCCCAAAAAATGAAGTCTGTTCCTGTTTCCACAGTTTCACCATCTATTTGCCATGAAGTGATGGGTCTGGATGCCATGATCTTTGTTTTCTGAATGTTGAGCTTTAAGCCAGCTTTTTCACTCTCCTCTTTCACTTTCATCAAGAGCCTCTTTAATTCTTCTTCACTTTCTGCTGTAAGTGTGCTGTCATCTGCATATCTGAGATTATTGATATTTCTCCCAGCAATCTTGATTCCAGCTTGTGCTTCATCCAGCCCAGCATTTCTCATGATGTACTCTGCATATAAGTTAAACAAGCAGGGTGACAATAGACAGCCTTGACATACTCATTTCCCGATTTGGAACCAGTCTGTTGTTCCATGTCCAATTCTGTTTCTTCCTCACCTACATACAGATTTATCAAGAGGCAGGCCAGGTGGTCTGGTATTCCCATCTCTTTTAGATTTTTCCACAGTTTATTGTGTTCTACACAGTCAAAGGCTTTGTCATAGTCAATAAAGGCAGAAGCAGATGTTTTTCTAGAACTCTCTTGTTTTTCTGATGATCCAACAGATGTTGGCCATTTGATCTCTGGTTCCTCTGCCTTTTCTAAATCCAGCTTGAATGTCTGGAAGTTCATGGTTCACATATGGTTGAAAGATGGCTTGGAGAATTTTGAGCATTACTGTACTGTCATGTGAGGTGAGTGCACTTGTGTTGTAGTTTGAGCATTCTTTGTCATTGCCTTTCTTTAGGAATGGAATTGGAGAAGGCAATGGCACCCCACTCCAGTACTCTTGCCTGGAAAATCCCATGGACCGGGGAGCCTGGTGGGCTGCACAGAGTTGGACACGACTGAAGCGACTCAGCAGCAGCAGGAATGGAATGAAAGCTGAGTTTTTCCCAGTCCTGTGGCCACTGCTGAGTTTTTCAAATTTGATGGTGTATTTAGTTCAGCGTGTTCACAGCATCACCTTTTAGAGTTTGAAATAGCTCAACTGGAATTCCATCATCTCCATCTAGCTTTGTTCATAGTGATGCTTCCTAAGGCCCACTTGACTTTGCAGTACCGGATATCTGACTCTAGGTGAGTGACCACAGCATCATTATTTTCTGGGTCATGAAGATCATCTTTGTACAGTTCTGTGTATTCTTGCCACCTCTTCTTAATATCTTCTGCTTCTGTTAGGTCCTTACCATTTCTGTCATTTATTGTGCCCATCTTTGTATGAAATGTTCCCTTGGTATCTCTGATTTTCTTGAAGAAACATTCTATCTAGGAAAATAAAATGCCTCTCCATTTATATAGTTCTTATATTTCATTTATCAAATATTTATAATTTTTCTCATATAGACAGTTTAATTTAATTTGAGAATTTTGCATGACAATACCAAAATAAATTGTCACACTGAAAGAAATATTTATTAAAAATCAATCATATTAAAGGATGAAAGGATAAATAGGAAATGGTAACAGAATAAAATATTTTATTCTAGCTGTAGAAAATTATATTGCCAGATCTTTTTCATATAAAGTACAAAGACTGAAAATCTTAACAATATAGGGAAAATGTACCATGTAGTTGTGTAAGAGGATTCATATATATATACCTATTAATATATTATATATGTTCATTTCAGTTCAGTTCAGCCACTCAGTGGTGTCTGACTCTTTGTGACCCCGTGAATTGCAGCATGCCAGGCCTCCCTGTCCATCACCAACTCCCGGAGTTCACTCAGATTCATGTCCATCGAGTCCGTGATGCCATACAGCCATCTCATCCTCTGTTGTCCCCTTCTCCTCCTGCCCCCAATCCCTCCCAGCATCAGAGTCTTTTCCAATGAGTCAACTCTTCTCATGAGGTGGCCAAAGTACTAGAGTTTCAGCTTTAGCATCATTCCTTCCAAAGAAATCCCAGGGTTGATCTCCTTCAGAATGGACTGGTTGGATCTCCTTGCAGTCCAAGGGACTCTCAAGAGTCTTCTCCAACACCACAGTTCAAAAGCATCAATTTTTCAGCGCTCAGCCTCCTTCACAGTCCAACTCTCACATCCATATATGACTACTGGAAAAACCATAGCCTTGACTAGACGGACCTTTGTTGGCAAAGTAATGTCTCTGCTTTTGAATGCTATCTAGGTTGGTCATAACTTTTCTTTAGTGTTTATATATATATATATATATATATATATATATATATATATATATGCTATGGGCTTCCCTGTTGGCTTATTGCTAAAGAATTCACTTCCAAAGCAGCAGACATAGTAGATGCAGTTTTGATTCCTGAGTTTGGAAGATCTGCTGGAAGAGGATATGGCAACCCACTCGAGTATTCTTACTGGGAAAATCCCATGGACAGAGAAATTTGGTGGGCTATAGTCCATGTGATCACAAACAGACAGACATGAGTGAGGTACTGAGCACAAGCACATAAGAAAATGCTATGTATTATCTTTTTGTACCTTGCAAAACCCATGTTTTATTTGCCAATTTTAAAATATTGTATTCTGATTTATTATTTATAAGTAAATAATCTCTTTATATGACTACTTTTTTTTTTTTTTTTTATGAAAGAGAGCTCCTAAAATGGTACAGGCTTAGGCTTAGCAAGACTTGGATCTGCTCTGCTGAAAAGGTAGAATCTATGAAGCCAACTGATTGTATACGGAAGTGTCACTCAAAGTTCAGTGAAATGAAATAATGATTCAGTCTATGATACATGTGTCTGTTTGGATACTTTATGCTAAGTCACTTCAGTCGTGTCCGACTCTGTGTGACCCCATAGACGGCAGCCCACCAAGCTCCCCCGTCCCTGGGATTCTCCAGGCAAGAACATTGGAGTGGGTTGCCATTTCCTTCTCCAATGCATGAAAGTAAAGTCTCTCAGTCATATCCGACTCTTTGCGACCCCATGGACTGCAGCCTACCAGGCTCCTCTCTCCATGGGATTTTCCAGGCAAGAGTACTGGAGTGGGGTGCCATCGCCTTTTCTGATACTCTATACTCCTTTTAAACTATTACATAGTTAACTATATCTTTCTGAAATTTATAATAGAATTTCTATACAAATCCTAGAAAGACAGTGACACTAGGTAAGAGTTGGATCACTGCAACATAGGCTGATAAAATCTTAAGCACAATTTGCTTTAGCCTGGTCATACCATTATCCACGGTTCATAACTCATCCTGAATTTACAGACTCCTGAAACCTCAAGCTGTCTATCAAAACTTCAATTTGTCTAAAAGTAATGAATCAAAGCCTTTTTTAAAGTTTGTATTTTTCAATTGAAAACAGTAATTATAATTAGCAGTCTAAAAGTAGCCAAGGTATCTATTTAAAAAATTAAGCAGACTATCGTGAGATATATTCTATATCTCTAGGGTTTTTTCCCCCAAATTCGAAGAAATTAACTGCTCTGCACTGATACTTCAATAGAGTCAAATACTCAGTTTACTCAATTCGCTTTTAATTTTCTCTCATTTTTGTAATTTATTCATTGTGTGAGAAACCAAATATTGAGAACCACTAGGCATGAAAGTTGGTTAACTTAAACTCTGTATATTATGAATAAGGCATAACAGGACAGTTAATAGCTATTGCTAGGAGAAGCTATTTGGAAATTAACTAAAGATTAAATTCACAGTTCACTAGAAAGCAGTGTTTCCATTTCAAGTAGCTATATATATTCCTCAATTGGAAATTAATGTGAAGAAACTAAATGGTTAACTCAAATTTGAGCAATTAAAATTATCTACATATAAGGTAAAAATGACAATATGATATTTATAATCAGACATGATTATTAACAGAAAATGATCACAGAACATGTTTGAATATTAAATCAGATATAATCTATTTATCTATAATATTATATATCATCAAATAACAAGTAGTAGTTGTATATAGTAATAGTAACTTGACAGCTTAATTGCGATCAAGTATAATGTTCAGTTCAGTTCAGTTCAGTCACTCAGTTGTGTCTGACTCTGCGACCCCATGAATCGCAGCATGCCAGGCCTCCCTGTCCATCACCAACTCCTGGAGTTCACTCAGACTCACGTCCATCAAGTTGGTGATGCCATCAAGCCATCTCACCCTCCATCATCCCCTTTTCCTCCTGCCCCCAATCCCTTCCAGCATCAGAGTCTTTTCCAATGAGTCAACTTTTCGCATGAGGTGGCCAAAGTATTGGAGTTTCAGCTTTAGCATCATTCCTTCCAAAGGACACCCAGGGCTGATTTCCTTTAGAATGAACTGGTTGGATCTCCTTCTGCAGAATCTCAAAGTATTTTAGAAACTGAGGAATATAAACCCTGTAGACTATTGATGCCTGTTTTACTGACAAGATCTTCTCTATTTCAAATAGACATTTACTGATCTCTAACTGGGCCAAGATGATCAGCAAGTCTTCCAAGTTGGAAGAGTTTGTGAGGAATGACATTCAAGAATTACAGTTAAATTAGGCCTTAAAACTTTGAAGAATTCTATACATTATATGTCAAACAAGTAAATACTTCAATAATGCATTTCCTTGAAGTCCATATTAACTGATACTAAGCTTGCCAACTTTTGTTTCTAAGTTCTTAAGAATATTATCTATCAGCAGCAAATAATTGTAGTATATTGTTGTTGTTCAGTCACTAAATTGTGTCTGACTCATTGTGACTCCATGAACTGCAGCATACCAGGCTTCCCTGTCCTTCACTATCTCCCAGAGTTTGGTCAAACTCATGTCCATTGAGTCAGTGATACTATCCAACCATCTTATCCTCTGTCACCCCTTTTCCTCCTGCCTTCAGTCTTTCCTAGCATCAGGGTCTTTTCCAGTGAATTGGCTCCTTACATCATGTGGCCAAAATATTGGAGCTTCAGCATCAGTTCTTCCAATGAATATTAAGGACTGATTTCCTTTTTTTTTTTTTGAATAGTTACTTTATTTTAACTGGAGGCTGATTTCCTTTAGAATTGACTGGTTTGACCCCCTTGCTGTCCAAGGGACTGTCAAGAGTCTTCCTCAGGACCATAGTTTGAAAGCATCAATTCTTTGGCACTCAGATTTCTTTATGATCCAACTCTCAAATCCATACACAACTACTGGAAAAACCATACTTTCGACTATATGGACTTTTGTCCAAAATGTTATGTCTCTGCTTTTTAATACAATGTCTAGGTTTGCCATAGCTTTTCTTCTAAGGGGCAAGCATCTTTTAATTTCATGGCTGCAGTCATCATCCATAGTGATCTTGGGGACCAAGAAAATATAATTTGATACAGTTACCATTGTTCCCCCATCTATTTGCCATGAAGTGATGGGTGGAAGTGATGGGTGAAATTGAAAGTGCTCAGTCGTGTCCGACTCTGTGACCCCATGGACTAGAGTCCATGTAATTCTCCAAGCCAGAATACTGGAGTGGCTAGCCTTTCCATTTTCCAGAGGATCTTCCCAAACCAAGGATCAAACCCAGGTCTCCCACATTGCAGGCAGATTCTTTACCAGCTGAGCCACAAGGGAAGCCCAAGAATACTGGATAGCCTATCCCTTCTCCAGTGGATATTCCTGACCCAGGACTTGAACCAGGGTCTTCTGTCATATAGGTGAATTCTTTACTAACAGCTATCAGGGAAGTGAAGTGATGAGACTGGATCCATAATCTTAGTTTTTTGAATGTTGAATATTAAGCCAGCTTTTTCACTTTCCTCTTTCACCTTCATCAAGAGGCTCTTTAGTTCCTTCTCACTTTCTGCCATTAGGGTAGTACCATCTGCTTATTGGAGAAGGAAATGGCAACCCACTCCAGTGTTCTTTCCTGGAAAATCCCAGGGATGGTGGAGCTTGGTGGGCTGCCATCTATGGGGTCACACAGAGTCAGACACGACTGAAGCATCTTAGCAGCAGCGGCAGCAGCAGCAGCAGCAGCAGCATCTACTTATATGATGTTGTTGATAATTCTGGCAATCTTGATTCCAGCTTGTGAGTTATCCAGCCTGGCATTTCCCCCATGATGTTCTCCGTGTAAAGTTAAATAAACAGAGTGACAGCATACAACCCTGACATATTCCTTTCCCAATTTTGAACCAATCCATTGTTCCAGGTCCAGTTGTAACTATTGCTTCTTGTTTTGCATACAGGTTTCTCAGGAGGCAGGTAAGGTAGCCTGGCATTTCTCTCTCTTTAAGAACTGTCCACAGTATTTTTTTATCCACACAGTCAAAGGCTTTAGTGTAGTCAATGAAGCAGAAGTAGATGTTTGTTTCCATAATTCTCTTGCTTTTTCTATGATCCACTGGGTGTTGACAATTTGATCTCTGGTTCCTCTGCCTTTTCTATATCTAGCTTGTATATCAAGAAGTTTTTGGTTTATGTACTATTGAAGCCTAGCTTGAAGGATTTTGAACACTACCTTGCTAGCATGTGAAATGAGTACAGTAGCTTGAATATTCTTTGACGTTCCCCTTCTTTGGAATTGGAATGAATACTGACCTTCTTCAGGCCTGTTGCCTGCTGAGTTTTTCGAATTTGCTGGCATATTAGGTACAGCACTTTCACAGCATCATCTTCTAGGACTGGAAACAGCTCAGCTGGAATTTCATCACCTCCATTAGCTTTGTTCATAGTAATGCTTCCAAAGGCCCACTTCACTTCACATTCCAGAATGTCTGGCTCTAGGTCAGTGACCACATCATCATGTTTATTTTGTACCTTAAGGCCTTTTTTGTAAATTTTTTCTGTAGTATGGTTTTGTAATGTATTTGTATTCAATTACCAAAACATTTTAAATTTTCTTTTTCTGGCTCCATAGACTCTATATTTCCATATTCCTTTGTGCTTGGAATTTTCCAGGCAAGAATACCAGAGTGGGTTGCCTTTTCATATTCCAGAAGATCTTCCTGACTCAGGTGTTGAATCCACATTTCTTATATCCTCTGCATTGACAAGCTGGCTCTTTACCACTATCACCACCTGGGAATCCACATTTATCTCTATGAATATTTGTATAAAAAATTTGTATAAAACAATGCCTGTTTTTACTTTATTTTTATCCAGCTTTTCCTAAAGTTCTGTTTTCTTCATTGTTTTTAATTGTACTGGTTGTTTTCTTAGCTCTTCCCTTTCTTCACCCTAGGTGTTAAAGGTGTTACTGGATTAACAATGTAATATTTAAAATAATATGAATGCTAGGTAACAGTGTATCATACTCTGCAGTAAGCACCATTCTAAGATACATACATTAAATAATGTAATTATCAGAATAACTGTAAAGTAAGCACTGTTGCTACCTAACCATCATTCTACAGTTAAAAACTTGCAGGACTAAACCTACAAAACATGCTGTTCTCTTCCAGCGGTAACAAAACTTAAACACACCTAAAAAAATTAAGTTGTTCTGTAAATAATATAACTGCCTGCTGGAAGATTCCAGCAGGATTTTCTGCCTGTTGGAAGAAATTCTTTAAAAACAAGCAAATAAACAGAAAAAAAACCCTAACAAGTCAAGCAGCATATTATTAGCAATATCCATCATCCAGTCATACATTACTAGACATACAAAGAAGCTAACCAATTTGGCCTATAACCAGAAAAGAAATTTATCAACAGGAACAGACTTAGAAATGACATAGATGACAGAATTATCAGACAAGAACTTTAAAAAGACTGTCTTAAGTATGCGTAAGTATTTGAAGATGCCTTTAAGCGAATTCTGTAGATGTTTTAAGTTTTTAGAATTCCCACTGATTCAACTCTACTTGACTTGAATTATCAGGTCTGCTATTCCTGAAATTTAACGTATACTAATATGTAAATAACTACTTTCATGCTTGTATGTCACTATTTTATTGCTATTTTGCTCTTTCCACTCCTCTTTAGCTTATTGTTTATATTTCCTTCTATAATTTTATGTAAGTATAAATAAGAATAAATTATTTATCATATGTTCATCTCACTCTTTAGCTTGGATTTTTTTAAATTAGTTTCATATTTCTTCTTTCCTAAAATGAGGAATAGTAGACACTTGTAAAGCACATAAAGTTAACTATCCTTATATGTACAGTTTAATGATATCATATACTTACATCCATATGTAAAGTACCCAGATACTGTATAAAACTTCTATAGATCTCATATGGTGCCTTGTATGTTTCCTAATCTATAACACTGAGGTTATCCCTATTATGGCTCTGTCTTCATTGGTTATTCAGACAATTTAGTTGGTTAATAGTGTTGATCAGTTCACATGTACTTACTTGTTCTATAACCTACAAAGAGATATATGCAAAAATCTCTACCAGTGAATTTGTGTACTTCTGCTTTAATTCATATTTCATGTTAAATGTCAGAGCTATATTTTTAGACAAATACTTACTTAGCTTTGATATATCATTTTGTTGAATTAATGACTTGTTATTATGGTATTAATATTTTGTTTCTAGATAGTTGAATTATTTTTCTCTTTGTTTTGGTTTCAGCAATTTGACTGTGATATTGTTTTTCTTTGATTGTATATTTGGGATTGTTTTCTTTCTGGAGAAGTTATTGTTTTATTTTGTTTGATATTTATCATGCTTTTGTTTTATGAGGGTTTTGAATGCCTGATTAGGTATATTCTTTCAATTAAAATAAAAATTATTATTTCTGAAATATTGATCCTGCTCCATTTTTTCTCTCTCCAATTTTTTGAAGTGTCAGTCAGTGTGCCAATTCAATGTACAGTGTTACTTTGCTTTATTGCTTTCTTTTTGGAAAATTTGTGCTGATATGTCTCAGAGTTTTGACAAGAGAACCAACTGGTTATAGCAAACACTCTCTTCCAATAACACAAGAAATGATTCTACACGTGGACATCACCAAATATTCAATACAGAAATCAGACTTATTATACTCTTTGCAGTTGAAGATGGGGAAGCTCTATAAAGTCAGCAAAAACAAGACCAGGAGCTGACTGTGGTTTAGACCATGAACTCCTCATTGCCAAATCCAGACTTAAATTGAAGAAAGTAGGGAAAACCACTAGACCATTCAGGTATGACCTAAAGCATATCCTTTATGATTATGCAAGGGAAGTGACAAATAGATTCAAGGAATTAGATCTGATAAACAGCATCTGTGAAGAAATATGTACAGAGGTTTGTAACATTATACAGGAGGCAGTGATCAAAATCATCTCCCAGAAAAAGAAATGCAAAAAGGCAAGATGGTTGTCAGAGGAGGCCTTATAAACAGCTGAGAAAAGAAGTGAAAGGCAAAGGAGAAAAGAAAAAAAATCGCTTTGAATACAGAGTTACAAATAATAGCAAGAAGAGATAAGAAAGCCTCGCTAAGTGATCAATGCAAAGAAATAAAGGAAAACGATGTAATGGGAAAGACGAGAGATCTCTTCAAGAAAATTAGAGATTTTCTCTAACTTCAAATATTCAAGGAAACATTTCATGCAAAAATGAACACAATAAAGGACAGAAAGGATATGGACCTAACAGAAGCAAAAGATATTAAGAAGAAGTGGCAAGAATATACAGAAGAACTATACAAAAAAGATCTTCATGACCCAGATAATCACAATGGTGGATAACTCACCTGGAGCCAGACATCCTGGAGTGTGAAGTGACGTGGACTTTAGGAAGTATCAGAGAACAGAGCTAGTGGAGGTGATGAAATTCCAGCTGAGCTATTTCCAGTCCTAAAAGATGATCCTGTGAAAGTGCTGCATGCAATATGCAAGCAAATCTGGAATACTCAGCAGTGGGCACAGGACTGGAAAAAGTCAATTTTCATTCCAATCCCAAAGAATGGCAATGTCAAAGAATGTTCAAACTACCACACAATTGCATTCATCTCTATACTAGTAAAGTAATGCTCATAATTTTCCAAATTAGCCCTCAAAAGTACCAGAAACAAGTAATTCCAGATATCCAAGCTACATTTATAAAAGGCAGAAGACCAGAGATCAAATTGGCAACATCCCTTGGATCATAAAAAAAGCATGAGTTCCAAAAAAATCTCTACTTCTGCTTCATTGATTACTCTAAAGCCTTTAACTGTATGGATCACAACAAACTGGAGAATTCTTTAAGAAATGGGAATATCAGATTATCTTACCTGCTTCCTGAGAAATCTGTATGTAGGTCAAGAATCAACAGTTAGAACCAAACATGGAAAAGCGGATCAGTTCCAAATTGGGAAAAGAGTGTGTGGAGGTTGTGTAGTGTCATTAAATATATAATTTATAATTTAACTTATATGCAGAGCACATCATGCAAAATGCTGGGCTGATTGAAGCACAAGCTGGAATCAAGATTGCCAGGAAAAATATCAATAACCTCAGATATGCAGATAACACCACCCTTATGAAGAAAGCGAAGAGGAACCAAAGACCCTCCTGATGAAAGTGAAAGAGGAGAATAAAAAAGCTGACTTAAAACTCAACATTCTAAAAACTAAGGTCATGGCATCCGGTCCCATCATTTCATGCAAATAGATGGGGAAACAATGGAAGCAGTGACAGATTTTATTTTGGGGGGCTCCAAAATCACTGCAGATGTTGACTGCAGCCATGAAATTAAAAGATGGTTGCTCCTAGAAGAAAAGCTATGACAAACCTAGACAGGATATTAAAAAGCAGAGACATTACTTTGCCAAAAAGTCTGTGTATTCAAAGCTACGGTTTTTGCAGTAGTCATGTTTGGATGTGAGAGTTGGACCATAAAGAAGGCTGAACACTGAAGAATTGATGCTTTTGAACTGTGATGTCAGAGAAGACTCTTGAGAGTCCCTTGGACTGCAAGGAAATCAAACCAATCAATCCTAAAATAAAACAATCCTGAATATTCACTAGAAGGACTGGTGCTGAAGCTGAAGCTCCAATACTTTGCCACCTGATGCAAAGAGCTGACTCATTAGAAAAGTCCCTGATGCTGGGAAAGACTGAAGGCAGGAGAAGGGGATAACAGAGGATGAGATGGTTGGATGGCATTACCAACTCAATGGACACGAGTTTGAGCAAGCTTCGGGAGACTGTGAAGGACAGGGTAGCCTGTCCTTGGACAGGTGCTCCAGGCCGTGGGGTCACAAAGAGTTGGGCACGACTGAGTGACTGAACAACAAATATCTCTGAGTTTTTAAAACCATCTTCTACTGCATTAAGTCTGTTGTTAAGTGTATCCAATGTACTGAAAGAACAACTTTTTTTTTTAATTTTTAGTTTTTATAGAATTTTTAAATTAAATATAGTTGATTTCTGATGTGTTACTATCAGATGTACAGCAAAGTGACTCAGTTATATGTGTATATAAATATGATTGGTGGTTATAATCAGTAAGTTATGTCCAACTCTTGCAACCCCAATAGCTGTAGCCTGCAAGGCCCCTCTGTCCATGGGATTTTCCAGGAGAGAATCCTGGAGTATGTTGCCATTACCTTCTCCAGGGTATCTTCCTGACTAGGGATTGAACCTGAATCTCCTTATTGCAGGCGGATTCTTTCCTGCTGAGCCACCAGGAAAGCCTCATATATAAATATACATTTTTTTAACATTCTCCTTCATTATAGGTTATTACAAGATAGCAGAGCTTTGTGTGTTATATAGTAAGTACTTGTTGGTTAATTATTTTATATAAATCAGTCTGTATATTTTAATTCCCAACTCATAATTTATCCCTAACCCCTCCCATTTGGTAATCATACATTTATTTTCTGTATCTATGAATCTATTCCTGATCTATAAATAAACTTATTTGCATATTTTTCTTTACATTATAGATATAAGCTTTATCATATGATATTTATCTTTGCCTGGCTCACTTATTATAATCATCTATAGGTCTACCCATGTTGCTGCAAATGATATTATTTCATTCCTTTTTGTGGCTGAGTTATATATATCACTCCATTCATCTATTGATGGATCCTTGAGTTGCTTCCTTGTCTTGACTATTGTAAGCAGTGCTGCTATGAATGCTTTGAATATTGGTTTTATCTGGATACATGCCCACAAGTGGGATAGCAGGATCATATGGTACCTTTGTTTTTAGCTTTTAAAGGAAACTCTATACTGTTCTCTACAGTGGCTGTACCAATTTACATTCCCACCAACAGTATGCATGGATTTTCTTTTTCTATACACCCTCTCCAAATTTATTATTTGTAGATTTTTTTTTTACCAGTTCAGACTCTTTTATTGAGGTAGATTGCATATGTAGTAAAATGACAGATGTTAGGCATGCTGCTACTAAGTTGCTTCAGTCGTGTCCAACTCTGTGTGACCCCATAGATGGCAGCCCACCAGGCTCTCCAGTCCCTGGAATTCTCCAGGCAAGAACACTGGAGTGGGTTGCCATTTGCTTCTCCATACACTTGGATAAATTTTGATTATTGTAGATGTCGGAGTTAAAAAAGAATCATTAGAGGATATCAACAGTAAATTTGAAGTAGCAGAAAAAAAAGACTAAGTAAATTGCAGAGATACTGATAGGGATTATACAAGCTCATTATATTATACATAGCTTCTCTGGTAGCTTACCTGGTAAACAGTCTGCCTACAAGGCAGGAGACCTCGGTTTGATTCCTCGGTCAGGAAGATCCCCTGGAGAAGGGATAGGCTACCTACTCCAGTATTTTTGAGGTTCCCAAATGGCTCAGACAGTAAAGAATCCACTTGAAATGCAGGAGACCTGGGTTCAATCCCTGGTTTGGGAAGATCCCCTGAAGGAGGACATGGCCACCCACTCCAGTATTCTTGCCTGGAGAAACCCCATGGACAAGCAGTCTGGTGGGCTATAATCCATGGAGTTGCAAAGAGTTGGACATGACTGAGGGACTAAAGGTGACACATACAAGTTGAAGTATACATAGAAAAAAAAAAATGAAGGAAAACAAAGAAAGCCTTAGACAAAAGTAGGATACCATCAAATATATCAATAAGTGCAGAGAGGACAAAAGGAGGGGAAGAAAAACATAGTAAAAAATCTTCAAAGAAATGCTGAGAACTCAAATTTATTGAAAACTGAACTTCACATCCAGAAAACTCAATGAATTCCAAGTAGGAAAGAGATAAAGATATTCACAATCAGATCCATTATAATAAAAAACAGGGAGGCAATCTTAAATAAAATAAGAGAAAACAACTCAGTTTTATAAGAGAATTCCAACAAGATAAACAGTTGATTTCTCAACAAAAAAAAAAAGAAAAGAAAAATAGTGGATGTCAAGAAGCCATGGAATAACATATTCATACAGCCCAAACAAAAGCAGTCAAACAAGAATCTCATATATAGGAAAAATATATACATATATATATATATATATATATATATATATATACACACATATATATATATATGTATATATATTGCAAAAATGAAAATAAAGACTTTTTCAGGTCAAAAACAACTGAAAGAAAGTTTTTACTAACATAACTGGCTCATTAGTTCAGTTCAGTCTCAGTCATTTCAGATTCTGTGCAACCGCATGGACTGCAGCACACCAGGCCTCCCTGCCCATTACTAACTCCTGGAGTTTACTCAAACTCATGCCCATTGAGTTAGTGATGCAATCCAACCATCTCATCCTCTGTCATCCCCTTCTCCTCTGCCTTCAATTTTTCCCAGCATCAGAGTCTTTTCCAATGAGTCAGCTCTTAGCATCAGGTGGCCAAAGTATTGGAGTTTCAGCTTCAGCATCAATCCTTCCAATGAATATTCAGGACTGATTTCCTTTAGGATGGACTGGTTGGATCTCCGTGAAGTCCAAGGGTCTCTCAAGACTCTTCTCCAATACCACAGTTCAAAAGCACCAATTATTCAGCACTCAGCTTTCTTTATAGTCTGAATCTCACATCCATACATGACTATTGGATAAACCATAACCTTGACTAGACAGACCATTGTTGGCAGAGTAATGTCTCTGCCTTTTAATATGCTGTCAAGATTTGTAATAACTTTCCTTCCAAGGAGTAAGTGTCTTTGAATTTCATGGCTGCAATCACCATCTGCAGTGATTTTGGAGCCTCCCAAAATGAAGTTTGTCACTGTTTTCACTGTTTCCCCATCTATTTGCCATGAAGTGATGGGACCAGATGCCATGATCTTCGTTTTCTGAATGTTGAGCTTTAAATCAACTTTTTCACTCTCCTCTTTCACTTTCATCAAGAGGCTCTTTAGTTCTTCTTCCCTTTCTGCCATAAGTGTGGTGTCATCTGCATTTCTGAGGATATTGATATTTCTCCCGGCAATCTTGATTCCAGCTTGTGCTTCACCCAGCTGAGCGTTTCTCATGATGAACTCGGCATATAAGTTAAATAAACAGGGTGACAATATACAGCCTCGATGTACTCCTTTTCCTATTTGGAATCAGTCTGCTGTTCCATAAACAGTTCTAACTGTTGTTTTCTAACCTGCATACAGATTTCTTTAGAGGCAGGTCAGGTGGTTTGCTATTCCCATCTCTTGAAGATTTTTCCACAGTTTATTGTGATCCACACAGTCAAAGGTTTTGACATAGTCAATAAAGTAGAAGTAGATGTTCTTCTGGAACTTTCTTGGTTTTTTTTTTTTTTTTGAAGATATAACGGATGTTGGCCATTTGATCTCTGGTTTCTTTGCCTTTTCTAAAACCAACTTGAACATCTGGAAGTTCATGGTTCACATATTGTTGAAATCTGGCTTGGAGAATTTTGAGCATTACTTTACTGGTGTGTGAGATGAGTGCAACTATGTGGTAGTTTGGGCATTTTTTGTCATTGCCTTTCCTTGGGATTGGAAAGAAAACTGACCTTTTCCAGTCTCTACACCACTGTGGAGTTTTCCAAACTTGCTGGCATACTGAGTACAATGCTTTCACAGCATCATCTTTTAGGATTTGAAATAGCTCAACTGGAATTCCATTACCTCCACTAGCTTTGTTTACAGTGATGTTTCCTAAGGCCCACTTGACTTCATATTCCAGGACGTCTAGCTCTAGGTGAGTGATCACACCATCATGATTATCTGGGTCATGAAGATCTTTTTGTACAGTCCTTCTGTGTATTCTTGCCACCTCTTCTTAATATCTTCTGCTTCTCTTAGGTCCATACCATTTCTGTCTTTTATTGAGCCCATATTTGCATGAAATATTCCTTTGGTATCGCTAATTTTCTTGAATAGATTTCTAGTCTTCCCATTCTATTATTTTCCTCTATTTCTTAACACTGATCACTGGCTTATAAAAACTACTAAAAAAAAAATTCTGCAGTCTTAAAGCAAGAGACTCAGACAATAATTGAAATACACATTTTAAAATATAAAATGCAATCAATAGTATTTGATTATAAAAGTTTTGGAGAAGGAAATGTCAGCCTACTCCAGTATTCTTGCCTGGAGAATCCCATGGACAGAGGAGTCTGGTGGGCTAAAGTATGGGGTCGCAAAGAGTTGGACATGACTAAGTGACTAACCACCCCCCCCCCACACACACACACAAACAAGTTTAAATCCATTTTATCCTTTCTTAAATTATAAGAGAATGCATAAATGATATCTACTTAATATACTATTGGCCCTGTAACATATAGAAATGTAAAATATGGATGACACATTGGTAGATAATGTATAGAAAAAAGAGGTGAATGGGAGTAAATCTGTACTGGAATAAGGAAATAATTAAAGACTTAAAAAAAAAAAAAACTTTTAGAACTAACAGCCAAAAATGGTGTCCTTTTCATTATAGGGAACTGGAATGCAAAAGTAGGAAGTCAAGAGATACCTGGAGTAACAGCAAAGTTGACCTTAGAGTACAGAATGAAGCAGGGCAAAGGCTTACAGAGTTCTGCCAAGAGAACACACTAGTCATAGCAAACACTTTCTTCCAAAAACACAAGACATGACTCTACAGATTGACATCAGCAGATGGTCAATACTGAAATCAGATTGATGATATTCTTTGCAGCCATATGGAGAGGTTCTATACAGTCAGCAAACACAAGACTGGGAGCAGACTGCGGCTCAGATCATGAAAACCTTAGTGCCAAATTCAGACTTAAATTGAAGAAAACAGGGAAAACCCCTACCATTTAGGTATGACCTAAATAAAATCCCTGACAGTTATACAGTGGAAGTGACAAATAGATTCATGGGATTAGACCTGACAGACACAGTACCTGAAGAACTATGGATGGAGGTTCATGACATTGTATAGGAGGCAGTGATCAAGACCACCCCAAAAAAAGAAATGCAAAAAGGCAAAATGGTTTTCTGAAGAAGCCTTACAAATAACTGAGAAAAGAGGAGAAGTGAAAAACAAAGGAGAAAAGGAAACATATACCCGTTTGAATACAGAGTTCCAAAGAATAGCAAGGAGAGATAAGAAAGTCTTCCTCAATGACCAATACAAAGATATAGAGGAAAATAGTAGAATGGGAAAGACTAGAGGTATCTTCAACAAAATTAGAGACACAAAGTGAACATATCATGCAAATATGGGCACAGTAAAGGATAGAAATGGTATAGACTTAACAGAAGCAGAAGATATTAAGAAGAGGTGGCAAGAATATACAGAACTATACAAAAAAGATCTACACAACCCAGATAATCACGATGGTATGATCACTCACCTAGAGCCAGACATCCTGGAATGCAAAGTCAAGTGCGCCTCAGAAAACATCACTATGAACAAAGCTAGTGGAGGTGATGAAATTCCAGTTGAGCTATTTCAAATCCTAAAAATTATACTGTGAAAGTGCTGTACTCAATATGCTAGCAAATTTTGAAAACTCAGCAGTGGCCAAGAGATCCAACCAATCCATCCTAAAGGAAATCGGTCCTGAATATTCACTGGAAGGACTGATGTTGAAGCTGAAACTCCAATACTTAGCCCACCTGATGCTGGGAAAGATTGAAGGCGGGAAGAGAAGGGGATGACAGAGGATGAGATGGTTGGATGGCATCACTGACTTGATGGACATGAGCTTGAGTAAACTCTGAAAGTTGGTGATGGACAGGGATGCCTGAGGTGCTGCAGTCCATGGTCATCACAAAGAGTCAGACACGATTGAGCGACTGAACTGAACTGTGAGCACAAATTACAGTTTATATACTAATATTGTATTAGAATAAAAAAGTAATAGGTAACATTGACAGCTGATATTTGTCCTCATGCATGGATTACTTTTGTCCTGTTATTAAATTTTTATTAGTAATTAAAATTGCAGAATTAGAAATAATGTAGGTCTGTTTCCAAAAGCACAATATACGTTAGTTGATTTTTATACACAAAAATTAATAACTGTATTCTGATTAATAACTCCAGAAACATTAATTATATATCCTGAAAGGCAACATGCTGTTTTAGATATATGTGAGATGGAAAAAAAAATCCTTTTAGTGAGTGAATAGAAAAAATAAAAAAGATTTGTCTTATACATATGAAAAGGAAAATACATAGAAATGAAAGTGGGTACTGTCACTTTGGTAAACTGTATGGAGGTTCCTGCTGCTGTTGCTGCTAAGTTGCTTCAGTCGTGTCCGACTCTGTGTGACCCCACAGATGGCAGCCCACCAGGCTCCCCTATCCCTGGGATTCTCCAGGCAAGAACACTGGAGTGGGTTGCCATTTCCTTCTCCAATAGTTTCCTTTTAATAGCTTTAAACCTGGAGGTTCCTAGAAAACTTCAAATAGAAATAATAGAACTATCTAATAACTCAGCAATTCTATTCCTGGGAATGCACCTGGAGAAAAAACTTATTTGAAAAGATACACATGGGCCAGTATTATTTACAGTAGCCACGATGCGAAAGCAACCTATTTGTTCATCAAAAGACAAATGGATAAAGAAGATGTGGTCCATATATACATTCACTGGAATGTTACTCAGCCATAAAAAGAGTGGAATTATACTATTTGCAGCAACATGGATGGACCTAGAGAATATTATGCTTAGTGAAATTAATCACAAAAAGACAAATAGTGTATGATATCACTTATATGTTGAATCTACAAAAATAAAATCTTTATATATATAACTAAGGAGAAACAGACTCAGAGATATTAGAAACAAGCTAGTGATTAATGGTGGGGAGAGTAAGGGGTGAGAGGCAATCATGTGGTTAAGATTTTAGCTTCCAATATAAGGGGTGTGGTTCAATTCCTGTTTAGGAAGTTAAGATCTCACATACCTCATGGCCAAAAAAACAAGATATAAAACAGAAGCAACATAAGCAAATTCCATAAGGCTTTGAAAATGGTCCACATCAAAAAGAAAAAAAAAAATTAACACCTACTATATGTAAAAATAGATAAGCTACAAGGATGTATTGTACAACCCAGGGAATTATAGCCATTCTTTTTAATAGCTTTAAACCTGGTATGTTCTATAGAAATACTGAATTACTGTGCTGTACCCTTGAAGCTAATATAATATGGTAAATCAACTATGAAAGTGAAAGTGAAAGTGTTGCTTTCTCAGTCATGTCTGACTCTTTGTGACACCACAGATTGTTTATCTGCCAGGGTCATCCGTTCATAGGATTCTCCAGGCAAGAATACTGGAGTGGGTTCCCATTTCCTTCTCTGGGGGATCTTCCCAACCCAGGGATCGAACTCAGGTCTCTTGCATTGCAGGCAGATTCTTTCCCATCTGAGCCACCAGGGAAATCAACTACAATTCAATATATGAAAGAAAACAAATATGTTTTGACTGTATTAAAGAAAAAAAGCTGAAATTTAAGTACAGAATGATAGTAAACATTGGCAAGACCTCTTAAAAACTATCTAGATCATATATAAATAACTTCTATATATTATAAAAAGCATAAAAAAGAAAAAAACTTAATAGTAACCTAATAGAACAGGTCCAAAAATATAAAAACTCAGTTTAAAAAGAGCCTGAGTTTCCAATAAATATTCAAAGTGTATAGTTCTATAAATCAGGAAAGTGACATTTCATATTTATAAATTTAAAAAGATAAACATCTCTGATAAAGCCAAACTTTTTTAAGAACATGGTAACTCCTCTATAGAGAAGGCAATGGCAACCCACTCCAATGCTCTTGCCTGGAAAATCCCATGAACCGAGGAGTCCATGGGGTCGGGAAGAGTCGGACACAACTGAGGCACTTCACTTTCACTTTTCACTTTCACGCATTGGAGAAGGAAATGGCAACCCACTCCAGTGTTCTTGCCTGGAGAATCCCAGGGATGGCAAAGCCTGGTGGGCTGCCATCTATGGGGTCGCACAGAGTCGGACACGACTGAAGCGACTTAGCAGCAGCAGCAGCAGCAGCAACTCCTCTATGGTGAGATTCTAACAGCTAAAATCACTTCATGGACTTTTTTTTTTTTTTTTTAATCAAAAGAAGAGGTGTAGAGTTAGAACCCAGCCTTTTCATTTGCATTCATATGGTGGTATGATTAATAGTGTTCCTACATGATTTGTAAGTTAAAAAGTAGACTAGCAAAATTGGCCATTAGAAGATAAATAAATGTATTTTAAGCTAAGATCATGGCATCTGGTCCCATCACTTCATGGGAAATAGATGGGGAAAGAGTGGAAACCGTCAGACTTTATTTTGGGGGGCTCCAAAATCACTGCAGATGGTGACTGCAGCCATGAAATTAAAAGACGCTTACTCCTTGGAAGGAAAGTTATGACCAACCTACATAGCATATTCAAAAGCAGAGATATTACTTTGCCAACAAAGGTCCATCTAGTTAAGGGTATGTTTTTTCCAGTGGTCATGTATGGATGTGAGAGTTGGACCGTGAAGAAGGCTGAGCGCCGAAGAATTGATGCTTTTGAACTGTGGTGTTGGAGAAGACTCTTGAGAGTCCCTTGGACTGCAAGGAGATCCAACCAGTCCATTCTGAAGGAGATCAGCCCTGGGTGTTCTTTGGCAGGAATGATGCTAAAGCTGAAACTCCAGTACTTTGGCCACCTCATGAGAAGAGTTGACTAATTGGAAAAGACCCTGATGCTGGGAAGGACTAGGGGCAGGAGGAGAAGGGGACGACAGAGGATGAGATGGCTGGATGGCATTACTGACTCAATGGATGTGAGATTGAGAGAACTCCGGGAGTTGGTGATGGACAGGGAGGCCTGGCATGCTGCGATACATGGGGTTGCAAGGAGTCAGACACGACTGAGTGACTGAACTGAACTGAAATTAATAGGTTCCCAAACAATGAAATTTAATTCAGCAGCTGAATTGAATAAAGCTCATGCACATGAATATTGAAAAAGTAATATTGAGAAAAATAAGCAATTGATTAAAAAGTAGGTGCAATATGGTTCGTGTACTTGTAAAGTTAAAACAATGATATATTTTAATCTTAAATTTTATTATACTTTTAGTTTCAAAACACACATACAAATATGAGAATAAAACAAATGATTATATTTGCTTTTTATTTCTGATGAGATGTTTTGCTTTTAACCATATTTTCTATTTTTAAAATTTAAAAAGATTCAAATTAAATGTGGTAAAATATTACCAGCTGCTAAAATTAATGTGCTGAGTATACATTTTCTGTAATTTAAAGTCATGTGAATTAATTTGGAATTTAACATATAACTAAATCACAACACTGACATCTACCTTTTAATTACTTTTAATTAATCTATTTATGCTTTTTTAAATGGTTGAAAATATTATAAAAATATCTATTGGCAACTTCACAGAGTCAGAATTTCAAATATTTTAAAAATTATTTTCATTATAAACAAATTCATTGTGATCAGAATCCTGATTGTTATATAACATCTTCTGTCTTAAGGGAAATAAATCAAGAAAATGACACACAAATTTTTGTCAATATATATAATTTTTTCAAATAAAAATTCCATTGAATCTTATTAAATAAGTAAACTATAAGATAAACAACTTACAGTTTTTTGTTTTTTTTTTTTAGTAATATATGCAATTTTGCCAGATACATCAAGGGAAAAAAGAAAAAAAAGACAGGGGGCTCAAATAAAATCAGAAATGAAAAAGAAGAATTTGCTAAAAACACTGGAGATATACAAAGGATCATACAATATTATTATGAACAATAACATGCTAAAAAAATGAACAACTGAGAATATATGGATAAATTCTGAAATGTGCATTCTCCCAAGGTTGAATCAGAAAAAAAAAAAAAATACAAAATATGAACAGACCAATTATTAGTAATGAAATTGAATCAGCTTATTTTTCTATTTTTTAAACTTTCAACAAACAAAAGTCTAAGACAATACTTCACAGGCCTGAAGTAGGCCTCACAGGATAGGCTTCATCATTTTCTAACTATGTTTTAAAATTGCAAGAGGAAGGATCATTTTCAAACTTATTCTGTGAGGCCAGAGTTACCCTGACACCAAAAAATACAACAACAAAAAGAAAACAACAAAAATTACAGGCCAATATTAATGATAAATATAGACACAAATATCCTCAACAAGATAATAAGAAATTAAATTCCATAATACATTAAAAGTATCATACACCACAGTCAAGTGGGATTCATCCCAGGAAAGCAACTATAAATTGATTGATTATTGAAATGAGGACTAAAAGCCATATAATAATCTGAATAAATGCAAAAACATTTTTTTACAACATTTAACTTCAATTTATTAAAAAAAAAAAATCTCTCAACAAAATGGGTACAGTGGGAACATACCTCAACATAATAAAGGTCATATGTGACAAACCTAAAACTAACATCACATTTAAATGTTAAAAGCTGAATTTTTTTTTTTCTAACATCAGGAACCAGACAAGGATTTCTAGTCTCACTACTTTCATTTAACATATTTTGAGAAGGCCTAATTAAAGCAATCAGATAAGAAAAAGAAATAAAAGTAATCTACATTGGAAAGGTAGAAGTAAAACTTTCATTGCTTACAGATAATATGATACTATATATAGGACATCCTAAAAATACTACAAAGTTGCAAGATACACAATTTATGTACAAAAATCATGTTGCATTTCTATATACTAAGAGTGAACTATCGGAAAGAGAAATTAAGAAAACAATCTCATTTAAGATTGCATCAATAAGAATGAAATATCTAGGGATAAACCCACCTAAGGAGGTAAAAGATGTGTATTCAGATCACTAAAAGTCACTGCTGAAAGAAATTGAAGATAACACTAACAAATAGAAATATATACTATTCTCATGGATTTGAAGAGATAATATTGTTATAATGCCCATAATGCCCAAGCCAAACTATGGATTTAATATAAGCTCTCTCAAATTATGGAGGATGCTTTTCATGGAACTAGAAGAAATAATTCTGAAATCTGTATGGAAACAGAAAAGACATCAATTCACCAAAACAATCTTGAGAAAAGATGGAGATATCATGTGCCCTGATATTAAACTATATTACAAAGCTATAGTAATGAAAAGAAAGAGGCCTGACAGGCTATAGTCCATGGAGTCACAGGAGTCAGACACGACTTAGTGACTAAAACACCACCAGCACTGGCACAAAAGTGGACAATGAGGTCAATGGCACAGAATAGAGATCCTAGAAAGGAACCAACACTTATAAGATCAATAAATCTAAACAGTGGGTTGTAGGGATATACAGCAGAAAAAGACAATATTTTCAATACATTAATAGGGAAAACTGAACAGCTACATCCAAAAAGAAAATCAGACTAGACTACTTTTTCACAACAAAAATACACTTGAAATGGATTAAAAAGTTAAATATAGGACCTGAAACCATAACACTTTAGAAAAACATTTAGGCAATACACCTTCTGACATATGTCTTAGCAATACTAATTTGACTATGTCTCCTAAGGGAAGGGAACCAAAGGCAAAAATGAACAAATGGGACTATACTAAGATAGAAATATTTTGCACATTAAATAAAAACATAAAAAGAGAGAGAGAGAGAGAGAGAGAGAGAGAATATTGCCTACTGAATTGGAGAAGACTTTTGCAAGAGATTCCAGGGAGATCTGGGAGAGGACTTTTGTATATATTTAATAAGGATTTAATATCAAAAATATACAAAGAACTCACACAACTCAATATCAAAAAAATAAACAGCCCATTCGAAAAAGGAGCAGAGGTCCTGAATATGCAATTTTTTTCAAAGAAGATACACAAATGGCCAACAGACCCATGAAAAGATGTTCAATATCGCTAATCCTCACTAATGCAAATGAAAACCATGATGAGATATCAACTCACACCTGTCAGAATGACTTATAAAAATAAAAATACAGTAAGTAACAAGTGTTAGCAAGGATGTGGAGAAAAGGGAACCCTCTTGCATTGTTGGTAGGATTAAGTTCATGCAGTCATTTTGAAAAGTAGTATGAAGATTTCTTGAAAAATTAAAAATATAACTGCCATACTATCCAATTATTCCAATCCTGGGGATTTATCCAAAGAAAACAAAAACCATAATTTTAAAAGCTGTATACAACCTTTTGTTGCAGCATTATTTATCATAGCCAAGGTATATTACTTTGGAAGCAAGCTAAGTGTCAATCAACAGGTGGATGGAAAAGAAGATGCATATATATATATATAACACATATATTCAGTACATATATATTATAACACATATATTCAGTACAGTTCAGTCACTCAGTAGTGTCCAACTCTTTGTGAACCCATGAATCGCAGCACACCAGGCCTCCCTGTCCATCACCAACTCCCAGAGTTCACTCAAATTCAAGTCCATCAAGTTGGTGATGCCATCCAGACATCTCATCCTCTGTCGTCCCCTTCTCCTCCTGCCTACAATCCCTCCCAGCATCAGGGTCTTTTCCAATGAGTCAACTCTTCACATGAGGTGGCCAAAGTACTGGAGTTTCAGCTTTAGCATCAGTCCTTCCAATGAACACCCAGGACTGATCTCCTTCAGAATGGACTGGTTGGATCTCCTTGCAGTCCAAGGGACTCTCAAGAGTCTTGTCCAACACCACAGTTTATACACACACACACACACACACACACACACACACACACACAGAGTCATTATGGGCAACTCAGTTGGTATAGAATGCACCTGCAATGCAGGAGACCCCGGTTTAATTCCTTGGTCTGGAAGATCCACTTGGAGAAGGGATAGGCTACTCACTCCAGTATTCTTGGGCTTCCTTTGTGGCTCAACTGGTAAAGAATCCACCTGCAATGCAGGAGACCTGGGTATATATACATACATATATATATATATATATATACCTGTATATATGTACATATATATATATAGTCATTATGCTGCATTCCTTAAAATTATAAAGCTCTGTATGTGAGTTATATCACAACTGGAAAGAAAAAAGATAATTTTAATAATGTATGAGTGTCGGGGTGCTACTGTTACAGCCATGCATTCTGGGAAACAAGCTTACTCAGAAGGACAATGCAGATAGTGGAGTGCAGTTTATTACACCAGCTGGCCCAAGGTAGAGTCTCCTCTTAGCCAAGGACCCCAAACAGCATTTGTGAAAATCTGTTATACCCCATGTGTACGTGTCTGAACCCACCACTCCAAATTCCTTGAGACTTACATAAACCAAGGAAAATACAATCCCAATAACTCCATCATTCACGTGCTATGTGCTCATGTGCTCAAACAGTCAAACAATTAGCCAATAATCAATAAACCCAAGGTTACACACCGATTGATACAGAAAAAATTTATGGCCTGTCTGGAGGAAGGGGTGATTAGTGTATGTTTTCTCTTAGGCGACGAGTAACTTAGATATGATCTTCAAGTTTCCCTTGTCTGGAGGGGGTCTTATCCTTTGATTATTGTTTTCATAGTCATTAAACACAGAGTTCAGAGTCCATTGGAAAGGTGCCCAAGCATGATCAGCATGAACAGGCCTCAGATGGAGTCCAGGCCCTATGAATTCCTTCTTCATTACCCCCTCTTGAGGTTCTTAACTCATATTATGAGCATCATTCATAGGGATATATTGCACCCTGGCTCTCTGACCTCCAGTTTGGGAGAATGACATCAACCTTCAGGTTACAGAGTTCATAATACATTGTAAAATTCAGGGTCCACAAAGCAGAACTATCAAGACAACTACAACAGTGGTAAATATAGTTTTCCACCAATCACCCTTCACCCAAGATAGGACCAAAGTCCAGAAAGGAATGTTTTCATTTGACATTGCTTTTACCTGGTTTTTCATGTCATCTAAAGCAGTTGACACATTGCCAATAAGTCAGGAATGTAT
Source organism: Budorcas taxicolor (assembly GCF_023091745.1). Taxonomy (NCBI): domain Eukaryota; kingdom Metazoa; phylum Chordata; class Mammalia; order Artiodactyla; family Bovidae; genus Budorcas; species Budorcas taxicolor. The sequence continues at coordinate 119,565,240 of NC_068911.1, forward strand.
GCACAACGTTCAGCCTTAATTATAGCACAAGTCCCTCCTTGAGTAGCTGTGAGTATGTGCAAAGCCATTCTATTATGAATTACCGCTTTTCTCATTTGGATTTGCTCTTCATTTAAGGCTTGGATGGCTTTTGTTCTATCTAGGAGGGCCGTTGTGTGAAATTAGTCAAGGCTTCTACTTTAATCATGATATCTGTTGTCTCTATAGAGGGTACGAATAAGGCAGCAATATACTCATACCATCGAAACACAGATCTTGTCCACCAAGCATGTAAGTAAGGTAGATTTACCGGGGCTACCGGGATAAGATTTATAACAAGTAGGTTAGGCTTTTGTTACACTGGCATTTATATCAAATGTAACTCCATGACCCGAGTCTATTGACTGTAGGTCTTACACCAAGAGAATAAGAAGAGGTTATGATTGACAAGAGAGAGGAAAAGTCTCTTTTTGTCATTCCAGAAAAGACCAGAGTGGTTTAAAATCTCCTTGGCAGAGCGGTGACACCCACCAAGGAAGTCCATCCATCACTGACAGAGGCATAGCCCTACATACCCAGCAGTTGGAAGTGTTGTGGAAGTCTGCGTAGTAATGTGCCCATGAGATGAAAGCATTGTCCTGAGTTGAAATGGAAGTTAAATTCAAAATCATGTTGATGAGGCCAAGAAGCAGGAGTTGATTGTGCAGATTCATCCTGAAGGGGCTCATCCAGGATCTTCTTTTCCTTCTTCTTAAGGATGGTCTTAGTCTCTCGAGGGTCAGCGGGGTCCCTCTGTGCAGTCCACTCAGCGTTTTTTGGGTCTGCTTTGTATGTTCTCTTCACCCTCGTATGATGGATCCAAGGGACAATACCTGCAACTTTACCTGCAGTAGGGGTAGTTAGAATAACATAAGGGCCCTTTCACCAAAGGGCTAGCAAATCATGTTTCCAATCTTTGACCCATACTTGGTCACCAAGCATAAACTCATGAATCTGTTCCCCAAGGGGGAATGGCACCCTTTCTTGTACAAACTTAGTTACCCAATTTATTACCTTACCCAGTTCCATCTGCTGTGAAATCCTATTCTCCCTTATCTGAGGCAAATTTGTTGACACCTGTTTTATTATGGGAGGGGGCCTCCCATTCACAATTTCGTACGGAGAATAGCCTTGGGACTGTGGGGTCATCCTGAGTCTGAGCAGAGCTGTCGGAAGCAAGTCCACCCAGGAGCAGTCAGTCCCTATGATCCACTTGGAGAGTCTCGTTAATGTCTGGCTGGTTCATTCCACCATCTCAGAACTCTGGGCCTATATGCAGTGTGCGGTTTCCATTTAATGTGTAAAGTTTTGCTTACTTGTACTAAATCAGCTACAAAAGCCAGGTCATTGTCTGAACCAATGCTGGTAGGAAGTCCAAATCTTACTATTTCCCTAAGCAGGCACCAGGCTACTTCTGATGCTCTTTCAGTCCAGGTAGGAAAAGCTTCTACCCATCCCGAGAATGTACATACCATGATCAGCAGGTAACAGTAGTGTCAGTAAGGTTACATTTCAGTGAAGTCCACTCCCAGGTGTTCAAAGGGCAGCATGCCTTTCCGCTAAATACTCGGAGGTTTTTGTCTGAATACCTGAGAGGCAGCATTAACCTGTGAGCAGGCAGCATGGCCCAGGTGGGTCCCTTGGTGTGTTTGGCTTACCAGAGTGTGTGCCAGCTCCTCCGGTACCAATAATTTGCCACTTGGCAATTCCCACCATCCCTTTTCAGTCTTGATGGCCCCTTCTGCTTTGGCTAACCTGACAGCCATTGTCCTTGTTTTATCAGGCTAGTGCCATCAGTATATAGGACCCAACTAGGGTCTGGAACCTTGTGTCCTTCTTTAAAACAAACCCCAGACAACTTCCCTCCTCCTTGCAGATCTGTGCCTTCTTCTTCAACACCTGGTAACCTGCTTCCATCAGCAGCTAGAGCAGTGCTTTTGTCTATTTCCAGAATTTTTCCTTGGTCTTGGCAGCCAGCAGCAGGTCATCCCCATATTGTAGGAGCCAACATCTATACTCTTCTGGATGGAATGAGTTCAGGTCAGAAGCCAAGGCTTTCTCAAAGATGGCTGGGGAGTTCTTAAACCCTTGTGGGGGAGTCCAGATGAGCTGTTGCTTGGTGCCCCCGATTGGATCTTCCCATTCAAAGGCAAAGATGGGCTGTGATGCTGGGGCGAGGTGTACGCAGAAGAAGGCATCCTTGAGATCTAGGTGAGTATAAACTTTAGTCCTCGGCGGGAGGAGGCTAAAAGGTATAGGGGTTTGGAACAGTGGGGTGTAAAGTCACAGTAGCCTGGTTGACTACCCTGAGATCCTGTACAGGCCTATAGCCCTGTCCTCCTTCCTTTTTGACTGGCAGGATTGGCGTATTTCAAGACGACTGGCACTCTACTGGAATGCCCGCTTGTTTCAATCTGTTGATGTGGGGCAGTATGACGGCCCAGGCCTCTATCGGTAGCAGGTATTGGCGCTTTCTAACCAGGATGGTGCCTGGTTTGAGTTCTATTATCACTGGGGCTTGATGTTTAGCCAGCCTGGGGGGAGGGGGCTGTCTTCCACCCAGACCTCAGGGAGTAATTGAGTTAGCTCTCTCTCATGCTCTTCCAGCCCACCTGGTTCTGCCTTCAGAGGCTCATGCAACCTCCACTCATCTTGGGGGAGTCTTGAGAGAGAGAGAGCAAATAAGTCATAGTGTCCATCTGGAAGGTGGGCCTCTCCTCACAGGAGAAAGTCACTTGTGCTCCTAGTTTGAGAGCTAGTCTCTTCCCAACAGGGGTACTGGGCACTCAGGAATGTAGAGGAATTCATGAATCACTTGGTGCCCGTCCCCCCATCTGACATTTTCTGGGCTGGCAAAACGATTTAATCATGTCTTCTCCCGATACCCTAGTTACAGCGGTAGTCTTTTTGGACAGTGGTGCCACAGGTTTTACTACCGACAGTTCTGCTTCTATATCCACCATGAAGTCAATGTTTTGGTCCCCCACTTTTAAGGTTACCATGGGCTCTTGGAGACCTGATATCTCTGAGCCCCGACAGCTCTATTTAATTTCCAAGTCAGCAAGCCCCACAGCTGTGGGAGCTTCCACTTCCTTCCTTGCCTAACAATTCCGAGGGGTCAAGAATTTCACAGCAGATGGGACACCTCCTGAGTGAAGGCAGAATACGAGCATACAAGGACCAGTTTCCTATCCTAAAAATCCTCTGGTGATCGCTGGTAATAATTTTCCCTGAGACGGCGTGGACACACCTCCTAAATGACCTTCACAAATTTCCTTTCTAAACCGTAGCATGCTTGTCAACCTGTGTACCAAGCAATCTTTGCTGCCTGCCTATTCCAGGCCCCTGTGGGTCCATGCCCCTTATAGTCCCTCCCGGGGGGTGATCAGGCCCCCTCTTCCACCCTGCTGGGTGGGTTCCTCCTCACCTGAGCGCTCAGTTCCCTTGCTGCCATTCGCTACCTGCCAAAACGAAGAAATTGGGTGTTGAAAGGCTGAATTCTTCCAGAGGGTCGAGGCGCCTTCCCCGCTCTAGGAGATTCAAGCCACAAAGCCTCGGGGTGGCCTCAAATGAGACCTGTTTCATCAAAGTGAGGAGTTTCCTGGCCAATGCACCAAATGTTGTAGTCACGCGTTCTGGGAAACAAACTCACTCAGAAGGACAATGCAGATAGTGGAGTGCAGTTTATTACACCGGCAGGCCCAAGGCAGAGTCTCCTCTTAGCCAAGGACCCCGACCAGCATTTGTGAAAATCTTTTATACCCCATGTGTACGTGTCTGAACCCACCACTCCAAATTCCTTGAGATTTACATAAACCAAGGAAAATGCAATCCCAATAACTCCATCATTCACATGCTATGTGCTCACGTGCTCAAACAGTCAAACAATTAGCCAATAATCAATAAACCCGAGGTTACACTCCGATTGATACAGAAAAATTTATGACCTGTCTGGAGGAAGGGGTGATTAGTGTATGTTTTCTCTTAGGTGATGAGTAACCTAGATATGATCTTCAAGGTTCCCCTGTCTGGAGGGGGTCTTATCCTTGGATTGTTGTTTTCATAGTCACTAAACACAGAGTTCAGAGTCCATTGGAAAGGTGCCCGAGCATGATCAGCATGAACAGGCCTCAGATGGAGTCCAGGCCCTATGAATTTCTTCTTCACTACAGTCATTTTCAAACAATGATTAAAAATACAATTCAAGTATTTGTCTATAACTTATCATTCTTTTATTTACTCATTTATCAAAATTCACTAGTTATTCATTACTGGAATTAAAGGAGAAAATGAAAAGATTTAATAGCCACTGTGGGTTTAACTGCTTTATTTTCTCTGAATAATTTATATAACAATATAGCTGAATTTTTTCTCAGCTCTTTGAAAGGCCTCCTCAGCCAACCATTTTCCTTTTTGCATTTCTTTTACTAGGGGATGGTCTTGATCACTGCCTCCTATACAATGTGGGAACCTCCATCCATAGTTCTTCAGGCATCTGTCTGTCAAATCTAATCCCTTTAATCTATTTGTCAAGGGATTACCCATTTGAATGCAGAGATATACCCATATGAATGCAGAGTTCCAAAGAATAGCAAGGAGAGATAAGAAAGCCTTCCTCAGTGATCCAAGCAAAGAAATAGAGGAAAGAATAGAATAGGAAAGACTAGAGATCTCTTCAAGAAAATCAGAGATACCAAGGGAATGTTTCATGCAAAGATGGGCACAATAAAGGACAGAAACAGTGTGGACCTAACAGAAGCAGAAGACATTAAGAAGAGGTGGCAAGCAGAGAACTACACAAAAAAGATCTTCATGACCAAGATAACTATGATGGTGTGATCACACACCTTGAACTAGACATCCTGGAATGGAAGTCAAGTGGTCCTCAGAAAGTATCACTATAAACAAAGCTAGGGGAGCTGATGGAATTCCAGTTGAGCTATTTCAGATCCTACAAGACGATGCTGTGAAAGTGCTGCACTCAATATGCCAGCAATTTGGAAAACTCAGCAGTGGCCACAGGACTGGAAAATGTCAGTTTTCACTCTGATATCAAAGACAATGGCAAAGAATGTTCTAGCGAAAGTGAAAGTCATTCAGTCGTGTCTGACTCTTTGCAACCCCATGGACTATACAGTCCATGGAATTCTCCAGGCCAGAAAACCAGAGTGGGTAGCTGTTCCTTTCTCCAAGGGATCTTCCAAATTCAGGGATTGAACTACCGCACAATTGCACTCATCTCACACACTAGCACAGGAATGCTCAAATTTCTCACAGCCAGGCTTCAGTGGAACGTGAACCATGGACTTCCAGATGCTCAAGCTGGATTTAGAAACGACAGAGGAACCAGAGATAAAATTGCCACTATCCATTGGATCATCGAAAAAGCAAGAGAATTCCAGAAGAAAAAAAAATCTACTTCTGCTTTATTGATTATGCCAAAGCCTTTAACTGTGTGGATCACAACAAACTGTGGCAAATTCTTCAACAGATGGGAATACCAGACGAACTAACCTGCCTCCTGAGAAATCTGTTTGCAGGTCAAGAAGCAACAGTTAGAACTGGACATGGAACAACAGACTGGTTCCTAATCGGGAAAGGAGCACACCAAGGCTGTATATTGTCACCCTGTTTATTTAACTTATATGCAGAGTACATCAGGAGAAATGCTGGTTTGGATGAAGCACAAGTTGGAATCAAGGTTGCTGGGAGAAATATCAATAATCTCAGATACCCAGGTGACACCACACTTATAGCAGAAAGCAAAGAAGAGCTAAAGAGCCTCCCGATAAAAGTGAAAGAAGAGAGTGAAAAAGTTGGTTTAAAACTTAACATTCAGAAAACAAAGATCATGGCATCTGGTCCCATCACTTCATGGCAAATAGATGGGAAACAATGGAAACAGGGAAACATTTTTTTGAGCTCTAAAATCACTGCAGATGGTGACTGAAGCCATGAGATTAAAAAATGCTTGCTCTTCGGAAAAAAAGCTGTAACCAACCTAGACAGCATATTAAAAAGCAGAGATATTATTTTACCAATAGAAGTCCATCTAGTCTAAGCTATAGTTTTTCCAGGAGTCATGTATGGATGTAAGAGTTGAACTATAAAGAAAGCTGAGCACTGAAAAATTGGTTTTGAAAACTGTGGTGTTGGAGAAGACTCTTGAGAGTCCTTTGGATTGGAAGAAGATCCAACCCGTCTGTCCTAAAGGAAAGTGAAAATGAAGTCACTCAGTCTTGTCCTACTCTGTGCGACCCCATGGACTGTAGCCTATCAGGCTCCTCCATCCATGGGATTTTCCAGGCAAGAGTGCTGGAGTGGATTGTCATTTCCTTCTCCAGGGGCTCTTCCCAATCCAGGAATCGAACCTGGGTCTCCTGCATTGCAGGCAGATGCTTTACCATCTGAGCCACCAGGGAAGCCCATCCTAAAGGAAGTCAGTCCTAAATATGCATTGGAAGGACTGATGCTGAAGCTGAAGCTCCAATACTTTGGCCACATGATGCAAAAAAACAGACTTCGTTGAAAGGACTTTGGTTTTGGGAAAAATTGAAGGCAGGAGTAGAAGGGGATGACAGAGGATGGGAAGGTTTGATGGCATCACTGACTCAAAGGGCATGGATCTGAGCAAGCTCCGGGAGTTGGTGTTGGACAGGGAAGCCTGGTATTGCAGTTCATGGGGTTGCAAAAACTTGGACATGACTGAGTGACTGAACTGATAACTGATTTTTTTTTAACCTCAAAATGAGGCTTTCAAATGAACATACTAGCAGTTTAATGTCAGTTCTGAGATCGAACAAAATTGCAAATTGACAAGCCAAAGTCTGAGGTTGTCAACTCTCCAATACCTTAGATTTGTTGGGCACTTGCTTGGTTAGACACATGAACTTTGGAGTCAGATTGATAAAGTTTCATTTTTTAGTGGTATGGCACAGATTTGTCATTTAGTGTTTTAAAGTATTGTGTTAACTGTGAAATGGTAGCCATAATAGCATTTCTGTTGCTATCCACGATGGATTTTAATTATATTTTAAGGTAAATAATAATTAGCATGTGCTTACAATAAAATTTTAACTTGTCCATGGTTATTATTCTAAACTAGTCATTTGTTTGTAAATTTTTAATGTCACATTTAAAGACTTGCCTATTTCTGAATCCTACACTTTTCCACTATTCTACCAAGTTTATTTAATCAATGGTCCCATATAAGGGCAGTTTAGAATTATATTGTTACTAATATTTCATTCTCTTTCTCCTCTTTCTTCTTCATGTTATTGTTATCTATTTATTCTATGAAACTCTTGATAGAAACTTTCCTGATCTTTAAATCCAAAAACTATCTATCAGTCACCTTTTAAGGATTTTCTGTTTTCTTTCAAGTCCAAATAAGTATGCAGATTATTTGCATTTCCTTCTTAACACCTTCCCTTTCCTCTCCTAAATTCCAGGCTCCAAGTTGCCATAGGAATCCCCTAGACAGCCATTCAGCTGTGCCCTTAGTTTGAAATACCATTCATGCTTTCTTTTACCAAAATATTGAGTTTTATTGAGGAACCTAAACTCAGTTCAGTTCATTTCAGTCGCTCAGTCGTGTCCGACTCTTTGAGACCTAAACTCAGTGAATTCTAAAAATAAAATATTTCATTTATTATTCAAATAACACTACTAAATTGTTTCATGCCTTTCCTATGGCTAGAAGAGTATCTCCATGATACTCATATTGATTCTATATCTCATAATATCTTGTCAGTTTCAAAGCATTGTAGTAAATAAAAATACTTTTAGTCTTGGGATCTTCTTCTTTAACACAACCTAGACTTTGCTGGTTGCTAGAAGATATTCACACTCAAGAAGACATGGGGCCCAGGTAGCTCTCCTATCCAGCCTGCTGAGGTTGAAAAGACTCATTCTTGTCCTCTTCCTAATATAGCTCCCTAACACATCAGTAGCCACTAGTATTTTGCAGGAAAGAAACCTTCCTGTTTCTCCTTGTCAAGGAAACTCCACACTGTATGTGTGAATCACTTACTCTACCCACATAATATGATAGGATAAATATATAGCCTCCCAACAAGAGATGGACACCTCTCTTTAAAAAGTCTTTCTATCAAATGGCTCAAACTATAATAGGATTTTTATTTTCTTGAGCATGAATAAAATAGATGTGTGGTGCAATTTAGAGAGAAAGTTCCCAGATTTAAATTTTCAATGGTCTTGGCAATTTAAAAATGATGGCACACTTACCTGCATATACTTCAAAACAGAATAATAACTAATTCCCTAAGATTAAAAAAAAAATTGAATAAAATTTTAATTTGTCCATGATTATTATTTAAAACTAGTCATTTGTTTGCAAATTTAAAGTCAAATTTAAACACCTGCCTGACTCTGAATGCCACACTTTTCCATTATTCTGCTACCAAAGTAATTGTATCAATGGTCCATAATAAGGGCAATTTAGAAATATAAAATAAAGTTTCTTTTCAGAAGGGAAAAAAATAAGAAAAAACAGATGCTTCAATCTCAAGCGTGAAATCAGAAGACAGAAAAGTTCAGGTGAAAGATCTTAGCAGATGAAGGGAAAAGGAAAACCAACACAAGAGCCCAAACTCCAAAGTCTTCAGGCAAAAATTTTCTTTTGCAACATGTCATTTCCTAGGAAATATTGAGGCAAAGTTGGTTTCATCCCCAAATCAAAATCCCACTAGCTCAGCATTTCCCAAAATATCCTTCAGTGTAAGCTATCCTTTCAAAATACGTCACATTATAGTACCCAAGCACAGGAGAAAGCAATGGCACCCCACTCCAGTACTCTTATCTGGAAAATCCTATGGACGAAGGAGCCTGGTAGGCTGCAGTCCATGAGGTCGGGAAGAGTCGGACACGACTGAACGACTTCACTTTCACTTTTCACTTTCCTGCATTGGAGAAGGAAATGGCAACCCACTCCAGTGTTCTTGCCTGGAGAATCCCAGGGACAGCGGAGCCTGGTGGCCTGCTGTCTATGGGGTCGCACAGAGTCGGACACGACTGAAGTGACTTAGCAGCAGTTCCCAAGCACACCCACCTTATAAATTTCCAATGAGTTTAAAATACAATTTATCATTGATCAACATCAGTTTTGTATTGCATGTGTCCCCTTAGAGGTCGATTTTTTTTTTTTTTCCCAATAAATTCTACTGTATTGTAAATTGTGCTGCAATTGGAAAAGACCCTGATGCTGGAAAAGACTGAAGGCAGAAGGGAACAACAGAGGATGGCATCACCAACTCAACGGTCATGAGTTTGAGCAAGCTCCAGGAGTTAGTGATGGACAGGGAGGCCTGGCATGCTGCAGTCCATGGGGTCACAATGAGTCAGACACAAATGAGTGACTAAACTAAATACAGCAGGATCCATGGTTTTGTTGAATCCAATCCATGATTTTGAACCTTGGAGAAGGAGGGACTGACTGTAAATTTATATGCAGGGTTATATGGAGGGTCTGAGTATGTAAACCCACATTTTTCAACTGTCAACTGTATAGTGTTTTGAGCTAACATTTGGTAAAGGAAGCTGCATACTTCAACTTACAGTCTTTCAAAATTACTTAATTGTGGGATATCTTATTCTTTAAGATGGCTATATTATAGAACTAGTGTATCATGGAATACAATTTGGGAAATATAACATTAGTTTACTTTTTAAATTCTATTTCTAGATCATCAGTATCAATCTAAATAATATACATTATATGCTATATGAATAGTTCAGAAAAACAAAATGATTATGGTGCAAACAATGGAAAAGTAACAGTTTTAATTTTCAGTCTAAGGAGAAAGAAGCTAAAGATTGGAATAATGAGATACAGTAGCTAAAATTTAGTCTACTGTAATTGGCATTTTAAAGAACTGTTAGCATTTCACGTTTAGCACATGCTCTAAAGTAAATTTGCCTTGTGCAAAATAATTAGAGTGTTTTGTATGGTAATATTTTCCAGTGGTTCAAATTGTTCAGGGTAATTTATATTTCCCTTTCAAGTATATTTGTGTAGTTGAATTGCTCACTGGTGGTAGATTGCCCTTTTGCTGCACTTGAAAATGTAAATCACTAATCACAGTTAGACTGTACTTAGTCAACTGTCACCAACATCACTAGTATATAGACAGTTTCTGAGTAATAGAACTTTATTTAATACTTTAATATGCTTTCCAGAACCATTAGCTATCTAAGACTCTGAACTGAAAAAAATCAAAGCAAGCTTTTGAATAACATTGAATATTTCTTTTAGGGTTCAAAAGTTGTTTTGGTATCATTCAGAGGTTTGGATTTATGCATAAAAATAAATGTTAAGGTTACTTTGCCCATTCATGAAGTTCAAGAATAAAAATGTTGTTTGGCAGACTCAAGCTAGTCATTCAAAAGTATCATTTACTCCCTATATATGTATTTTTATCTTTGATACTGGAGTATTTTTAGGTTAGAATATCCATCTACTTCTTCCTGCTCAGTCGTGTCTGACTCTTTGTGACCCCATGCACTGTAGCTCACCAGGTTCCTCTGTCCATGGGATTTCCCAGGCAAGAATACTGGAGCGCTTCCCACTATATTTTACACTCTGTTCCCCCCTGCCCCATTTTCTTTACTGGAATATAATTGCTTTACAATGTTGTGTGAGTTTCTTCTGTGCAATGAAGTGAATCAGCCACATGCATACATATATCCCCTTCCTCTTGGACCTCCTTCCCAATCCTTTCCATCCACTGTGTAGATCATCACAGAACACTGAGCTGAGCTTCCTGTGCTGTATAGGTGGTTCCCACTAGCTCTCTATTTTGCACATAGTGTTATGTATGTGTCAATCCTAATCTCCCGATTCATCCCAGTGTCCCATTCCCCTAATGATCAATGTTGGTTCTTTTCATCTGCTTCTCTATTCCTGTCTTAGAAATAGGTTTATGTCTGCCATTTTTTCCTAGATTCCACATATATACATTAACATACAATATTTATTTTTCTTTTTCTGACTTACTTCATTCTATATGACAGACTCTAGTTTCATCCATGTCTCTACAAATGACCCTATTATGTTCTGTTTAGTGGCTGAATAATGTACCATTGTATGTATGTAGCACATCTTTAGCTATTCATTTGTCTTTGGACATTTAGGTTGTTTCTTTGCCCTGTCTATTGTAAATACTGCTGCAATGAACATTCAGGTGCATGCTTCCTTTTGAATTATAGTTTTCTCAAAATATATGCCTAGTGGCAGGATTGCTGTGTCATATGGTAGTTCCATGTTTAGTTTTTTAAGGAACCTCCATACTGCTCTCCACAATGGCTGTATCAATTTACATTTTCACCAACACTGAAAGGTGGTTTCCTTTTCTCCACACCCGCTGCAGCATTTATTGTTTGTACATATTTTTGATAATGGCCATTCTGACTGGTGTGAGGTGATACCTCACTGTGTGTTTGATTTGCATATCTCTAATCATTAGTGATCTTGAGCATCTTCTCATGTGTTTCTTGGCCATCTATATGTCTTCTTTGGAGAGACATCTGTATAAGTCTTCCTAGAAAGCCCAGGGAGAGACCCATGCACCTATGGTCACCTAATCTATGATAAAGAGGCAAAAATATACAATGGAGAAAAGACAGCCTCTTCAATAAGTGATGTTGGGAAATCTGGATAGCTACATGTCAAAGAATGATATTAGAATACTAACACCATATTCAAAAATAAACTCAAATGACTTAAAGGCCTTAATGTAAACCAAGACACTATAAAACTTTTAGAGGAAAACATAGGAAAAATACTCTATGGCATAAGCCACAGCAAGTTCTTTTTTGACCCACCTCCCACAGTAATGAAAATAAATTAAATAAATAAATAAATAAACAAATGGGACCTAATTAAACTTAAAAGCTTTAGTGCAGCAAAGAAAACCATAAACAAGACGAAAAGACAAACTTCAGAATGGAGAAAATGTTTGCAAATGAAGCAACAGATAAAGGATTATTCTCTAAAATATACAAAGAGTCATGGAGCTCAATATTAAAAAAAAAAATTTCAGACATACTCTAAGTTACTCTCCTTAATTATAAGTTCCTCTCATATGACCAACTTCTGATCCATGGGATTTTATGATTAACACAAATTGTCTGTATCATCATTAGCTTCAAAAATAACCATATTTTTTGCAATTTTTTTAATAAAAAGAAAATAAGTCATAATTCATCAATTACATAAAAGTTAAATGCACAATGACAAGAACACTTGTTGTTTTTATTCAGCTGCTAAGTTGTGTCTTACTCTTTGTGACCCCATGGACTATAGCCCGCCAGGCTCATCTGTTCATGGGTTTTTCCTGGCAAGACTTTGGAGTGAGTTGCCATTTCCTTCTCCAGGGGATCTTCCTGGATCAGAGATCAAACCCATAATTTCTGCATTGGCAAGAGGATTCTTTACCACTGAGTCATCAGAGAAGCCAATAAGAATACTAGTAGTCATAAACATACAGCAGCCAATAGTCATAAACATACAGTAATTTGAGAAGAATGATACTATTCAGGTTAAAATTATATTCAATAAAATGAGCATTACTGTTTATTTAATTTTAAATTATTTATTATTTTTTCACATGCCTCAAGTCTGTAGCCAGTTAACCTGGACAATTGTGAACTGTCTTATGGTTACAGAATGTCTATGTACAAATCATTATGATAGGTTGAAGTTAAAGGATCAAAAAACCAATATGAAGAAATAAAAAGGCCATGATTCTACATTGAAAGAAAGTGAACACTAGGGGTAGAATCTGAAATGTACACAGATATTACCAAAAAGAAAAAGATTGAGGGAGGGAGGGGAAATAAATTAATAATGATAATTAAAATATATATATATTATTATATATATATATATTCTATATGTGTATATTAGTTTTATTCCAGGAAACATATGTATTTTAACTCTTTTATACTTTCCACAATACTGTGATTTAGGTAAAATTATTATCTACATTTTTACAAAGGAGTTTAATAACTTGCTTATAGTAAATAAAGCAGCCAGTTTCAAACCCGAAGAAGTAGCTCTTCAGAGCCCATATAACTGACAATCTTGTTACATGATATACCCTCTCTTACTCATGGTAGATGCTTCCTAGATTCCAAGTGGATGCCTGAAACCATGAATACTGCCAAACTCTATGTATAATATATATATTTTATACTCAGTGTCCTCAGTGAGGACTGTCACTTAACTTTTGTAACTGTTCTATCTTATCATTAAATTTGTTGCTAATTTCTTGGTGTGCCTAATTTATAAACTAAACTTTATCATAGGTGTGTATCTATAGGAAAACACATAGTATATACATAGTTTGGTACTATTTACGGTTTCTAGCACAGCACAGTGAAGTCTACTCAGCACTCTTTGGTGACCTAAATGTGTGTGTATCACTCAGTTGTGTCTGACTCTTTGGGACCACATGGACTACACACCTCCAGGCTCCTCTGTCCATGGAATTTGCCAGGCAATGATATCTGACTCCAGGAGATCTTCCTGACCCAGGGATCAAATGCACATATCCTGCATTTCCTGCATTGGCAAGTGATTCTTTACTACTTTACTACCTAAATGGGAAAGAAATCTGAAAAAGAGTGGATATATGTATATGTATAACTGATTTACTTGGCTATACTGCAGAAACTAACACAACATTGTAAAGAAGCTATACCTCAATAAAAATTAATAGAAAACTTTTTTTAAAAAGGTATGTGAATATGGTCTCTCTCTTTCTCTCATATCTTACTGTACAATTTGTTACTTTTTTTTTCCATCTTAAAAAAGTACTTACCACTCAGTAAGTGCTGGCCATTATTTTTCCCATTTGAGGTACAGTAGCAAAACTAGCACCCTTATAATTTCACAACTTGTCTTAATGCAGATCTTAGGCACCTCAGCATACATTTTTTTTTTGTTTCATATTTAGATAAGAACTGTCACCTTTTCATTTAAAGAAGCACCTCATAGCTCCTTTTTTTTTTTTTTTTTTTTTTTGGTATAGCTGAATTGCCTGTATCACTATTCTTATGCTTTGCATCACTATTCTTACACTTCGTATCACTATTCTTACAAATTATTAAGAAAGCAAAGATTTCCTGAACGCATGATACTGTGACACCATGACAGTGAATCTGATAACTAGTGACAAATGGGATTCCCTTCCAAGGTAGGCTGGAGTGGGATGATATAAGATTTCATCCCACTACTCAGAGTGGCATGAAGTTTAAACCTTATTAATTGTTTATTTATGAAATTCTCCATTTAGCATTTTAGGGCCATGGTTGACCGATGGTACCTGAAACCTTGGAAAGTGAAACCTAGAATAAGGGATGGAAGGACTGCTATATTAAAACTGAAACTTTGAATGGAGAAGGATTTTTCCAAAAATAACAACCAGCTGGCTTTAGAGTCTTCTTTAAAGGTATTTACATTGGTAAATTTAGGAAATTCTAGGGACTCTTTTCTAAACTCAGGAACTTTTTTTGACAGAACAAATCTATTTTTTAGGGATATTTCATATTCATTTATTTCATGTTGTTGTTCAGTCACTAAACTGTGTCTGATATTTGTGACCCCAAGCACCCAAGGCTTCCCTCTCCTTCACTATTTCCCTGAGTTTGCTCAAACTCATATAAATTGAATAAGTGATGTCATCCAACCATTTCATCCTCTGTTGTCCCCTTCTCCTCTTGCCCTCAATCTTTCCCAGCATCTGGGTCTTTTCCAATGAGTCAGCTCTTCACATTAGGTGGTCAAATTATTGGAGCTTCAGCACCAGTCCTTCCAATCAATACTCAGGACTGATTTCCTTTAGGATTGACTGATTTGATCTCCTTGCTGTCCAGCGGTCTCTCAAGAATCTTCTCCAGAACCACAGTTTGAAATAATCAATTCTTTGGCCCTCAGCCCTCTTTATGGCCCAGCTCTCAGATGCCTACATGACTACTGGAAAAACCATAACTTTCAAAGTGATGTCTCTGCTTTTAATATGCTGTCTAGGTTTGTCAGAACTTTTCTCCCAAGGAACAAGTGTCTTTTAAATTTGTGACTGCAGTCGCCATCTACATTGATTTTGGAACCAAGAAAATAAAATCTGACACTTTTCCCACTGTTTTCCCCATCTATTTGCCATGAAGTGATAGGATCACATGCCATGCATCTTACCTTTTTTGAATGTTGAATTTTAAAGCACGTTTTTCACTCTCCTCTTTCATCTTCATCAAAATGCTCTTTAGTTCCTCTTCACTTTCTGTCATTAAAGTGATATCATCTGCATACCTAAGGTTGTTGATATTTCTCCTGGCAATCTTGAATCTAGCTTGTGAATCAGCCAGCTCAGCATTTCATTTTATGGACTCTGCATGTAAGTTAAATAAGCAGGCAATACACAGCCTTGATGTACTATTTTCTCAATTTGGAACCAGTCTGTTTGATGTCTGGTTCTTACTATTGCTTCTTGACCTGCATACAGGTTTCTCAGGAGGCAAGTAATGTGGCCTGGTGTTCGTTTCTCTTTAAGAATTTTCCACAGTTTGTTTTGGTTCACACTGTCAAAGGTTTTAGCATAGTTAATGAAGCAGATTAAAAAGAAAAAAAATTCCCTTGCTTTTTCTAGGATTCAGTATATGTTGTCAATTTGAACTTTGGTTCCTCTGCCCATTCTATATCCAGCTTGTACATCTGGAGATTCTCAGTTCATGTACTGCTGAAGTCTAGCTTGAAATATCATTTAGTTCATAAACAATGATATATAAACACCAAATGACAATCATTTATATGGGACAGTATATTAATAACTCAAAACTTAGCCATGGATTCTCTTTCAGTAAGAGTGTCTTAGTTGGAAAATATTGTAATCAGAAGATTGGTGAGCATAAAATCAGACCAAGAGCAATTAGTTTATGATGGAAACAGTTGAGGTAATTGGGTCTGATGTGCAGATTATGTATTCATATTCCAGCATGGGAACATTACAGTTATAGGAGCCATTAAAAAAAAAAAAAAATGAATGCATGAGTTTGTGGCCAACTATGTTTAAACTGGTTTTAGAAAAGGCAGAGGAACCAGAGATCAAATTGCCAAAATCCACTGGAACATGGAAAAAGCAAGACAGTTCCAGAAAATCATCTATTTCTGCTTTATTGACTATGCCAAAGCCTTTGACTGTGTGGATCACAATAAACTGTGGAATATTCTGAAAGAGATAGGAATACCAGACCACCTGACCTGCTTCTTGAGAAACCTATATGCAGGTCAGGAAGCAACAGTTAGAACTGGACATGGAACAACAGACTGGTTCCAAATAGGAAAAGGAGTATGTCAAGGCTGTATATTGTCACCATGCTTTTTAAACTTCTATGCAGAGTACATCATGAGAAACGCTGGGCTGGAAGAAGCACAAGCTGGAATCAAGAAAGCCAAGATAAATATCAATAATCTCAGATATGCAGATGACACGACCCTTATGGTAGAAAGTGATGAGGAACTAAAAAGCCTCTTGATGAAAGTGAAAGAAGAGAGTGAAAAAGTTGGCTTAAAGTCAACATTCAGAAAACTAAGATCATGGCATCTGGTCCCATCACTTCACAGGAAATAGATGGGGAAACAGTGGAAACAGTGTCAGATTTTATTTTTTGGGGCTTCAAAATAACTGCAGATGGTGACTGCAGCCATGAAATTAAAAGATGCTTACTCCTTGGAAGGAAAGTTATGACCAACCTAGATAGCATATTCAAAACCAGAGATATTACTTTGCTGACTAAGGTCCACCTAGTCAAGACTATGGTTTTTCCAGTGGTCATGTATGGATGTGAGAGTTGGACTGTGAAGAAAGCTGAGCACTGAAGAACTGATGCTTTTGAAATATGGTGTTGGAGAAGCTTCTTGTGAGTCCCTTGGACTGCAAGGAGATCCAACCAGTCCATTCTATAGGAGATCAGTCCTGAGTGTTCATTGGAAGGACTGATTTTGAAGCTGAAACTCCAATACTTTGGCCATCTCATGCGAAGAGCTGACCCATTGGAAAAGACCCTGATGCTGGAAGGGACTGGGGGGAGGAGGAGAAGGGGACGACAGAGGATGAGATGGCTGGATGGCATCACCGACTTGATAGATATGAGTTTGAGTGAACTCTGGGAGTTGGTGATGGACAGGAAGGCCTTGAGTGCAGCGATTCATGGGGTCTCAAACTGTGGGACACAACTTGAGCGACTAAACTGAATTGGAACTGAGAATGTAGGCTGAGGATTAACTAAGAAAACCAATGACTTTTCTCAAGAAATATGTTGTCTGTCTAAGGAGACAAAAGTTTACTCAAGTGAAGGTAAGTATTACTGTGTTGGACTTTATAGATGTTATACTGGTTCAGTTCAGTTCAGTCACTCAGTCGTGTCCGACTCTTTGCGAGCCCATGAATCGCAGCACGCCATGCCTCCCTGTCCATCACCAACTCCCAGAGTTCACTTAGGCTCACGTCTGTGTCCAATACCACAGCTCAAAATCATCAATTCTTTGGCGCTCAGCTTTCTTCACAGTCCAACTCTCACATCCATACATGACCACTGAAAAAACCATAGCCTTGACTAGATGGACATTTGTTGGCAAAGTAATGTCTCTGCTTATATGGGCTTTAAGTATAGAAAAAATTAATACAATAAAAAGGACAAACATCTATTTAGTAAATAACCTAAGCCTACGTCAGATGTAGAAATCAGTATAAGATTTTTAGTAATGATGAGTCTTTCAGTCAACAGTAGGGTGTGAAAAGCACATGACATTAGGTTTAAGAAAAAATGGCTTAATATGGAGGGCATAAATTGTCAGGATGAGAACAACATTTTGATGTTGTTATATAATCATGGGGAACATAAAATATTTTTTAAAACAATATTGGATTTAGAAACTCCGCTTTAACCCTTGTTAATCATAAATTTGCTCTCTATATCTGTAACTTTATTTCTCTTATGAAGATAAGTTTATCTTCAAAAGTTTTCCAGTATTACATTTAGATCTTTAAACTATCTTTTTTTTTTTCTCTATGGTGTGAATTAATGTTCTAAATTCATTGTTTTACATGTAACTGTCTGATTTCCTCAGTGCCAGTTTTGAAAAGATTATCTTTTCTCCATTTTACATTTTTACCATTTGTGTTGTAGATTAATTGGAGATATGTGTGGATGTATTTATGGACTCACTATTCTACTTCATTGATCTATATTTTTTTATGTCAGTAGCATACTGTTTTTATTACTGTAGCTCATAGCATAGTCTGAAGTCAGGGAGTGTAATACCGCCACTTTTGTTCTTTTTCTCAAAAGTGCTTTTGTTATTTGAGATCTTATATAGTTCCATATAAACTTTAAGATTATTTTTCTAGTTATGTGAAAAATGCCATTTGCATTTTGATAGGAATTGCACTAAATCTATAGATTCTGTCTCTATGCACTGTGAATATTTTAACAATATTATTTTTTACAATTCATGAGCATGGAATATCTTTCCATTTCTTTGCATCATTTTCAAATTTAATAATATATTAAGTGGCTCACACCCTATCAACAAGTTTGATTTTCCTCAGAGATGCAAATATGGTTCAATATCTGAAAATCAATCAATGTTTTTACTATGTTAATAAAAGGTAAAAATAACATGATCATCTTAATAAATGCAGGAAAGATTTGACAAAATTCGACTTCATATATGTTAAAAACTCTCATCAAAATTGGTATAGAGGGAACATTGTCGACATAATAAAGTCCACTTATGACAAGTACATAGTTAACATCATACTCAATTATAAAAAGTTGGAAGTTTTTCTTCTAAAATCAAGAATAAGACAAGGATGCCCACTTTCACCACTTCTATTTAACATAATATTGAAAGTCCTAGCTACAGAAGTTAGAGAAAATAAATAAACCATTCAAATTGGAAAGCAAAAAGCAAACTTGTTACTATTTCCAAATAACACAATACTATATATAGAAAGCCCTGAAATTTTTAAAACTAAAAACAATTAGAACTAATAAATGTGAAGATGCAGGATACTTACTTTAATCCATTATTATCTAATTTTTAGACATTTGTATGTTTAGAAGTCACTGGAATGAACATTACCTGCTGGCTATAAGCAGTTGATTCATAATCCTATGCAGGTTAGCTTTTTTTATTTTTCTTTTATCTGTACCTAATGGCCTGTGGGATCTTAATTCCCTGACCAGAGATCTAACCTGTGTCTCTTACACTGACAGCACAGAGTCTTAACCAGTGGACCACCATGAAATTCTCTCATAATCCTATGGGACTAATATTATTTTAATTGGTCTTGGAAGATAGGGTGGTCACATGACCATTGTTTAGTTAACTAGATACCTCCCAACATGAAGCTACTACAGGAGCTATATGTATATGTGTGTGTGTATATATATATATATATATAGGCACACATTTACATATTTGCATATTTTATGATCTATATCCAATAATATATGCATATTTATAAATTATGAGTATTCTTTTTTTTTCTGTTAAATGGTACATTTGGTGATATAGAATTCTATTATTTTCTGTTGACCAATCATGATGCAATAATATTGAATGAATAATAGCTACGTAATCATAATAGTAAATGATGTTTATCAGTTTACAGTTGACACAACTAAATTGGTGCTTGCCAAGGGCATTTGTCATCTGCCTCTGCTGGAATTCTCTGCAATGGCACCTTTTGACCTTCTATAAGCCCTGAAGGGAGTTCAGCATGGAAAACAAGAATGAGCCACTCCGTGTTTCAGGAATCTGTTAGGACAGGTCTTCATATCAATATTTTCAGGGACTATTTTTATGAGCCCAATCTTTGCATCTCCTCCTATCTAAAAAGTGAAAGTTACTTGCTCAGTCGTGTCCAACTCTTTGTGACCCCATGGACTTTAGCCTGCAAGGCTCTTCAGTCAGTGAAATTCTCCAGACAAGAATACTGGAGTGTGTAGCCAGTCCCTCCTCCAAGGGATCTTTGCTACCCAGGGATAGAACCCAGGTCTCCTGCAATACAGATTCTTTACCACCTGAGCTACCAGGGAAACCCTTCACATCTAGACAAGCACTAAATCCCTTCATGGTGACATCAGTTTCCTGTGACCGGGAGAAAACCTTTCACAAAGATAAATGCTTGATTGCATGAACTTCCCTTTCACCAAAATCACAGTATTGAACTCCCTACCCCCACCTCTTTGGAGCAGTTTCTCAGGGTTATCTGCGATCCTGTCTTCTGGACTGTAATCCTCATTTTGCCCCAAATAAATCTTAACTCATAATTCTCGCATTGCCCATTCTTTTTAAGTCAACATCTGCTTTATTCTTAATTCCTTGAGACCAAAAATTGCCAATCTTGTTTATATAAGTAGTAAGCACTGAGTCTGGTTTCTGAGTTCTGTGTATACTTATAGAATGAATACTTTCTTAAATTAATAGCAACAAATAATTGATTTTAAATAAGGATCATCTGAGTCCCAGTTTCTAAATAAAATTGGAAAGTGTAGCAATGATTTCCATACTAAAAGCATGATCTTAATATCAGGTGTTTAGTTGCTAAGTCATGTCTGACCTTTTTGCAACCCCATGGACTGTGGCCTGCCAGGCTCCTCTGTCCATGGGATTTTCCCACAATAATACTGGAGTGGGTTGCCATTTCCTGCTCCAGGGGATCTTTACAACTCAGGGATCAAACTTGCATCAGCTGCTTGTCATGTGGATTCTTTACCACTGAGCTACCAGGGCACTCTGCCAGAAGACTTGTAGACAATTTCAGTTGTACAATTTACAAATCTGTA
The DNA here is from genome assembly GCF_023091745.1 of Budorcas taxicolor. Taxonomy (NCBI): domain Eukaryota; kingdom Metazoa; phylum Chordata; class Mammalia; order Artiodactyla; family Bovidae; genus Budorcas; species Budorcas taxicolor. Next base: position 119,586,129 of record NC_068911.1, read on the forward strand.
GTTTGAATTTAATTTATAATGCAATAATGCACATAATAGTTCAAATGCATTCAGCATATTTACATCTGTCTATATATGTTAAAATGCTAAGACATTCTGTTGTATATATATATATATATATGATATGTATTTTAATTATACAACATAAATCTGTAATTTTTAGAAGGTAGACTTATGTAGAATAAAAAATGTAAATATTTTGGTATTTCATATGGGTCCAGCGGTTAAGACTTTGCCTTTCAATGCAGGGGATGCAAGTTTGATCTCTGGTAAGAGAGCTAAGATCCCACATATCTCACATTGAAATAATAGAATGTAAAAATAACAGAAGCAATATTGTAACGAATTCAATAAAGACTTTAAAAACTAGTTGACATTAAAGAGTTTTAAAAAATATAGATGCTTCAATGTGTTCTTATCTTTCTGACAATTGTGTTAATATGGGATATTTGGTCTGAATGGATGCAAAAAATCAATTATAAAAAAAGGAAGTTGTATGAATTTTACAGAAAATAAAATTAACTTTTTTTTTTTCTCATTTAATCAAAGGTGGTTCTTATGTTAGTGACTGAAAATTAGAGAAAGAAGTTGACTTACTGGAGACCACTTGCAGTTTCATTCAGTTCAGTTCAGTCACTCAGTCCTGTCCCGACTCTTTGCAACCCCATGAATCGCAGCACACCAGGCCTCCCTGTCCATCACCAACTCCCAGAGTTCACTCAGACTCACGTCCATCGAGTCAGTGATGCCATCCAGCCATCTCATCCTCTGTTGTCCCCTTCTCCTCCTGCCCCCAATCCCTCGCAGCATCAGAGTCTTTTCCAATGAGTCAAATCTTCGCATGAGGTGGCCAAAGTACTGGAGTTTCAGCTTTAGGATCATTCTCTCCAAAGAAATCCCAGGGTTGATCTCCTTCAGAATGGACTGGTTGGATCTCCTTGCAGTCCAAGGGACTCTCAAGAGTCTTCTCCAACACCACAGTTCAAAAGCATCAATTCTTCAGCGCTCAGCTTTCTTCAGTCCAACTCTCACATCCATACATGACCACTGGAAAAACCATAATCTGGACTAGACGGACATTTGTTGGCAAAGTAATGTCTCTGTTTTTGAATATGCTATGTAGGTTGGTGATAACTTTTATTCCAAAGAGTAAGCGTCTTTTAATTTCATGGCTGCAGTCACTATCTGCAGTGATTTTGGAGCCTCCCAAAATAAAGTCTGACTGCTGTTGCTGCTGTTAAGTCGCTTCAGTTGTGTCCGACTCTGTGCGACCCCATAGATGGCAGCCCACCAGGCTTCTCCGTCTCTGGGATTCTCCAGGCAAGAACACTGAAGTGGGTTGCCATTTCCTTCTCCAATGCATGAAAGTGAAAAGTGAAAGTGAAGTCCCTCAGTGGTGCCCGACTCTTAGCGACCCCATGGACTGCAGCCCACCAAGCTCCTCTGTCCATGGGATTTTCCAGGCAAGAGTACTGGAGTGGCGTGCCATTGCCTTCTCTGAAAGTCTGACTAGGAAGAGTCAATTCTATAATGTGTGTGTTTTTCCAAAGATATTTGTTCTAAGTCAACATATTCAGGAGGCAAATGAATTTATTTAAAATATGTAATGAGCACAAAGAATTTTCCTAATTAACAGGATCGCACAAGGAGTGGAAATAAAATGTTGATGTAATCTACCATTAATCAACTAATTTCAATACAAGTGGCTGACTCATTGACTCTTGTTTCTCATTGTGCAAGTCTCCAACATTGATGAACTGTAGTGAACTAAACTTCTAATTTATAGCGTCTACTCTAGAATTCATGACTTTTAGCTCTACTGGAGCAAACCTATTTTTCCAATTGAAGAAAATATGTTTAGTTTGTAAAATACATTAATGTCACTATCACTCCATGATACACACAGTGCATAAATTAAAACAGTATACAGAAGCTTTTAATTTTAATTAGATCCCATTTGTTTATTTTTGCTTTTATTTCCAGAATTCTGGGAGGTGGATCATAGAGGATCCTGCTGTGATTTATGTCGGAGAGTGTTTTGCCTCTGTTCTCCTTTAGGAGTTTTATAGTTTCTGGTCTTACATTTAGATCTTTAATCCATTTTGAGTTTATTTTTGTGTATGGTGTTAGAAAGTGATCTAGTTTCATTCTTTCACAAGTGGTGACCAGTTTTCCCAGCACCGCTTGTTAAAGAGATTGTCTTTTCTCCAAAGCTTCTGCACCACAAAGGAAACTATAAGCAAGGTGAAAAGACAGTCTTCAGAATGGGAGAAAATAATAGCATATGAAGCAACTGACAAACAACTAATCTCAAAAATATACAAGCAACTTATGCAGCTCAACTCCAGAAAAATAAATGACTCAATCAAAAAATGGGCCAAAGAATATAAATAGACATTTCTCCAAAGAAGATGGCTAACAAACACATGAAAAGATGCTCAACATCACTATCAGAGAAATGCAAATCAAGACCACAGTGAGGTACCATTTCACACCAGTCAGAATGGCTGCAATCCAAAAGTCTGCAAGCAATAAATGCTGGAGAGGGTGTGGAGAAAAGAGAACCCTCTTACACTGTTGGTGGGAATGCAAACTAGTACAGCCACTATGGAGAACAGTGTGGAGATTTCTTAAAAAATTGCAAATAGAACTGCCTTATGACCCAGCAATCCCAATGCTGGGCATACACACCGAGGAAACCAGAATTGAAAGAGACACATGTACCCCAATGTTCATCGCAGCACTGTTTATAATAGCCAGGACATGGAAGCAACCTAGATGTCCATCAGCAGATGAATGGATAAGAAAGCTGTGGTACATTTACACAATGGAGTACTACTCAGCCATTAAAAAGAATACATTTGAATTAGTTCTAATGAGATGGATGAAACTGGAACGGATTATACAGAGTGAAGTAAGCCAGAAAGAAAAACACCAATACAGTATACTAACACATATATATGGAATTTAGAAGATGGTAAGGATAACCCTGTATGTGAGACAGTAAAAGAGACACAGATGTATAGAACGGACTTTTGGACTCTGAGGGAGAGGGAGAGGATGGGATGATTTGGGAGAATGGCACTGAAACATGTATACTATCATGTAAGAAATGATTCGCCAGTCTATGTTCGATACAGGATATAGGATGCTTGGGGCTGGTGCACGGGGATGATCCAGAGAGATGATACAGGGTGGGAGGTGAGAGGGGGGTTCAGGATTGGGAACTCATGTACGCCTGTGGCAGATTCATGTCAATGTATGGCAAAACCAATACAGTATTGTAAAGTAAAAATAAAAATTAAAAAGGAAAAAAAACAGTATACAAGTACATTCAGAAGAAAAACATTGTACTCTCTCCTTGTTAGAACATTTATTTTGGTATAATCTAATAATTAAAAATATATCTGGTTAAAGCAGAATAAACATGAGAATGAATTGAAATAGTCTGAATCACTGGAATGATTGGTTATTAATCACTGGATGAGATGATGATAGCATCACTGACTCAATGGACATGAACTTGAGCAGTCTGGGAGATAGTGGAGGACAGGGAAGCCTGGCATGCTGCAGCGCATGGGCTCGCAAAACGTCAGACACGACTTAGCAACTGAACAGTGAGCACAACAATCACTGGAAGTGTTTACTAATTTTGAGTATCTGTGCTACTTTCTTTCTAAACTTCTCAAATCTTACCTTCACAATCTCTACAGAGTAGAAAAAATAACAGGAATAAAATTAAATTCCAGTGAGAATTGAATAATGTAATGAAGGTAAATACTTAGCACCATGCTTTGCTCCTAGTAAACTCCCAACACATGTTGATTACTAAAATTAAATTTTTATTTTTACTAAAAAAAATAACTAAAATTAAATTTTGCAATTACTATTATTAATATTGTTCTTTTGATAGAATTGGTCATTTAGCATTTTTATGGAAGGTTTTGTCTATTAGTCATTAAACGAGTGGACAGAACTCAATACCTGGGAATCCAACTATAATTTCTCTTATTGCCCAAGGGTAAGGGTAATTCAAATGTCTGCTCCTTTTTTTTTTTAACTTTAGGTTGTAACCTTATCTCCCCCAGCTTAGCTGTAGTTGATTTTATTACAACAGTGACAACTTAATTTTCATCTATATATATTGCTAATTAACTTTATCTTCTGCTACATAAGAAACCCCTGAGCCATGAGTCACATTTGGTGTTTCCTTAATGAAAAATTTTATAACCATAGTTGTCTGGGTGGAGATAAGATCCTTCATCAGAATGATATAACATAGATATAGAAAAAATAGGACAAGGAAAAATTAAAAAACAGGAAATGTAATAGGTAGGAGGAGATCGATGTATTCAATGGACAGTTTTAGAACACTTTGAAAGACTGGTTCCCAAAACACTAGAAAATGAAAATCATCTGGCATATTTCTTAAGATAGTAATGCCTTGTAATTCTTGAACAATTCCTTCATTCCAAAGAATTATAAGTTGCCAGAGAGCATCTCTGGAATTTTAAAATTCATGACGCTTTGTATTCTGTTCTCTCTGTTTGGAAGACTCCTCCACCTCCCCTGGGCCATGACAAGATTTTTTTTTTTTTTCACTAAGAGCTGCTCCCAGCAGAGGGATAAAACTGCTTTCAGTTATAGACCCTGTGGCCCCCATTCAAAGATGCTGTATGATATTGGTAAGTTGTATTATAATTGTGTACTCATTGTCTTTCCACAAAACTATGTGCTCCATAAAATGCTATGTCTTATCACTATGCTCCAAGATCCTGCTACTCTGCCTGATTTTGGTGATTACCCACTAAATGTTGACTGAATGGACCATCTTGCTATGAGGGCATGGATACACACCTCATCAGTACAACACATTATAAATCTAAGATAGGGAATACCTGGGAAGAAGTAATAAACACATAGAAGATGATGCATTAATCCTTGAGTTCTCAATCTGAAGAACTGCGGTAAAGTCAGATTACGAGGCTGATGTAACATGAAATTAGCTTATTAGAGGAATGCCTCCTTTAATACTGTGAATCTGCCTGCCAGTGCAGAATATGAAAGAGATGTGAGTTCAATCCCTGGGGCAGGAAGATCCCCTGGAGTAGGAAATGGCAACCCACTCCAGTATCCTTGCCTGGAAAACTCCATGGATAGAGAAGCCTGGTGGATTACCAAGGGGTCACAAAGGATCAGACCTAACTGAGCATGCATGCCATCCATCCATCCATTTATACACATGGGGAAAAGTGAATTCCTAAGCAACTTTGTAACATTTGGAGTGTTCTGGTTGTGAAATCAGATTATTTAGAAAAGAGAAGCCTTTTGGAAAGAGCCAGTTCTTGTGTTGACCTCAGATTAGTAAATCTGTGCTACCTGATAAAATGAGGGGAGAAACTAAATTACCACAATCAGTCTCCTCCTGAACAATACCTCCTCTCTGTCTGTGTACCACCCTATGCTTTTTCCTGAGTGCGCTCTCTGAAATTAATTTAGGCTGATCACTGAAAAAGCACGAGAGTCCCAGGAAAACATCTATTTCTGCTTTATTAACTATGCCAAAGCCTTTGACAGTGTGGATCACAACAAACTGTGGAAAATTCTGAAAGAGATGGGGATACCAGACCACCTGACCTGCCTCTTCAGAAATCTATATGCAGGTCAGGAAGGAACAGTTAGAACTGGACACAGAACAACAGACTTGTTTCTAATAGGAAAAGGATTGCATCAAGGCTGTATATTGGCATCCTGCTCATTTAACTTATATGCAGAGTACATCATGAGAAATGCTGGACTGGAAGAAACACAGCTGGAATCAAGATTGCCGGGAGGAATATCAATAATCTCAGATAAGCAGATGACACCACCCTTATCGTAGAAAGTGAAGAGGAACTAAAAAGCCTCTTGATGAAAGTCAAAGTTCAGTTCACTTCAGTCGCTCAGTTGTGTCTGACTCTTTGCGACCCCATGAATCACAGCACACCAGGCCTCCCTGTCCATCACCAACTCCCAGAGTTCACTCAAACTCATGTCCATCGAGTCAGTGATGCCATCCAGCCATCTCATCCTCTGTCGTCCCCTTCTCCTCCTGCCCCCAATACCTCCCAGCACCAGAGTCTTTTCCAATTAGTCAACTCTTCTCATAAGGTGGCCAAAGTACTGGAGTTTCAGCTTCAGCATCATTCCCTCCAAAGAAATCCCAGGGCTGATCTCCATCAGAATGGATTGGTTGGATCTCCTTGCAGTCCAAGGGATTCTCAAGAGTCTTCTCCAACACCACAGTTCAAAAGCATCAATTCTTTGGTGCTCAGCCTTCTTCACAGTCCAACTCTCACATCCATACATGACCACAGGAAAAACCATAGCCTTGACTGGGTGGACCTTAGTCGGCAAAGTAATGTCTCTGGTTTTGAATATGCTATGTAGGTTGGTCATAACTTTTCTTCCAAGGAATAAGCGTCTTTTAATTTCATGGCTGCAGTCACCATCTGCAGTGATTTTGGAGCCCCCCAAAATAAAGTCTGATGCTGTTTCCACTGTTTCCCCATCTATTTCCCATGAAGTGATGGGACCATATGCCATGATCTTCTTTTTCTGAATGTTGAGCTGTAAGCCAACTTTTTCACTCTCTTCTTTCACTTTCATTGAGAGGCTTTTTAGCTCCTCTTCACTTTCTGCCATAAGGATGGTGTCATATGCATATCTGAGGTTATTGATATTTCTCCCAGCAATCTTGATTCCAGCTTGTGTTTCTTCTAGTCCAGCATTTCTCATGATGTACTCTGCATATAAGTTAAATAAGCAGGGTGACAATATACAACCTTGATGTACTCCTTTTCCATTTGGAACCAGTCAGTTGTCGCATGTCCAGTTCTAACTGTTGCTTCCTGACCTACATACAGATTTCTCAAGAGGCAGGTCAGGTGGTCTGGTATTCCCATCTCTTTCAGAATTGTCCACAGTTTATTGTGATCCACACAGTCAAAGGCTTTGGCATAGTCAATAAAGCAGAAATAGATATATTTCTGAAACTCTCTTGCTTTTTCTATGATCCAGCAGATGTTGAGAATTTGATCTCTGGTTCCTCTGCCCTTTCTAAAACCAGCTTGAACATCAGGAAGTTCACGGTTCACATATTGCTGAAGCCTGGCTTGGAGAATTTTGAGCATTACTTTACTAGCATGTGAGATGAGTGCTATTGTGCGGTAGTTTGAGCACTTCTTGGCATTACCTTTCTTTGGGATTGAAATGAAAACTGACCTTTTTCAGTCCTGTGGCCACTGCTGAGTTTTCCAAATTTGCTGGCATATTGAGTGCAGCACTCTCACAGCATCATCTTTCAGGATTTGAAGTAGCTCAACTGGAATTCCATCACCTCCACTAGCTTTGTTCGTAGTGATGCTTCCTAAGGCCCACTTGACTTCAGATTCCAGGATGTCTGGCTCTAGATGAGTGATCACACCATCATGATTATCTGGGTTGTGAAGATCTCTTTTGTACAGTTCTTCTGTGTATTCTTGCCACCTCATCTTAATCTCTTATGCTTCTGTTAGGTCCATACCATCTGTCCTTTATCGAGCCCATCTTTGCATGAAATGTTCCCTTGGTATCTCTGATTTTCTTGAAGAGATCTCCAGTCTTTCCCATTCTTTTTTTTTTCCCTCTATTTCTTTGCATTGATTGCTGAAGAAGGCTTTCTTATCCGTTCTTTTTATTCTTTGGAACTCTGCATTCAGATGCTTATATCTTTCCTTTTCTCCTTTACTTTTCACTTCTCTTCTTTTCACAGCTATTTGTAAGGCCTTCCCAGACAGCCATTTTGCTTTTTTGCATTTCTTTTCCATGGGGATGGTCTTGATCCCTGTCTCCTGTACAATGTCACGAACCTCATTCCATAGTTCATCAGGCTTTATCTATCAGATCTAGTCTCTTAAAAGTATTTCTCACTTCCACTGTATAATCAAAAGGGGAGAGTGAAAAAGTTGGCTTACAGCTCAGCATTCAGGAAACTGAGATCATGGCAACTGGTCCCATCCCTTAATGGCAAATAGATGGAGAAACAGTGGAAACAGTGTCAGACTTTATTTTTTGGGCTCCAAAATCACTGCAGATGGTAACTGCAGCCATGAAATTAAAAGATGCTTACTCCTTGGATGGAAAGTTATGACCAACCTAGATAGCACACTGAAAAGCAGAGACATTACTTTGCCAACATAGGTCTGTCTATTCAAGGCTATGGTTTTTCCAGTGGTCATGTATGGATGTGAGAGTTGGACTGTGAAGAAAGCTGAGCACTGAAGAATTGATGCTTTAGAACTGTGGTGTTGGAGAAGACTCTTGAGAATCCCTTGGACTGCAAGGAGATCCAACCAGTCCGTCTTAAAGGAGATCAGTCCTGGGTGTTCATTTGAAGAACTTATTTTGAATCTGAAACTCCAGTACTTTGGCCACCTCATGGGAAGAGTTGGCTCTTTGGAACAGACCCTGATGTTGGGAGGGATTGGGGGCAGGAGGAGAAGGGGACGACAGAGGCTGGATGGCAATACCAAGTCGATGGACATGCGTTTGGGTTACCTCCGGGAGTTGGTGATTGACAGGGAGGCCTGGCGTGCTGCAATTCATGGGGTCGCAAAGAGTTGGACACGACTGAGTGACTGGACTGACTGAACCTCCAGCTCAACTGGACTTCCCTGGTGGCTCAGACGGTAAAGCGTCTGTCTACAATGCGGGAGACCTGGGTTCCATCCCTGGGTCGGGAAGATCCGCTGGAGAAGGTAATGACAATCCACTCTCGTACTCTTGCCTGGAAAATTCCATGCACAAAGGAGCCTGGTTAGCTACAGTCCATGGGGTCGCAAAGAGTCGGACATGACTGAGAGACCACGTTCCTTTCCTTTCCAGGTTAACTAAGATTTAGAAGATACTCTTAAATATTTAGAAAAAGAACAGTGATGGAAATTTAAGCACTCTCAGTGAGAACATTTCTGGGATACTTCATAGTATTATATGCAATTAGCTTCCAAACGGAGAAGGCAATTGCAATCCACTCCAGTACTCTTGCCTGGAAAATCTCATGGGCAGATGAGCCTGGTGGGCTGCTGTCTATGGAGTCGCACAGAGTTGGATACAGCTGACGTGACTTAGCAGCAGTAGTTTCCAGAGCGAAGGCACATAGCAATGTTGTTTTGTTTTCTTTTCTGCAAAAAAAAAAAAAAAAAAGATAGATGTGTGTATTTATTCTTCACCATTTATTCTTTATAAGAAATTTAAAATATTAAATGGTATAATATTTATCAAAAAGAGTTTGGGTCCAAGATATGCATAAGAAAAGTAGTCAGGAAATCTCTTTGTGATTTGTGAAGGCTTCTCCAGCTTCTAAAGTTACTCTTAAACATTAAAATTTTTAGTTTTGTGATTTCTCTTTAGAGTAAAGCCAGAAATATTTTTTCCACCACAATATACTAGCTTTGAAGCTTTTTATTTAATTTCACTGAGCTTCTGTTTGCTAAAATTTCAAAAAGGAGTAATATAACACCATCAACCTCTGGCACTTCTGCTGTTATTACATGAGAACAGTTTAAAGCATTAATAAATTTTTCTGAAACACATTGCTAATAAGCACTGAATAAATGATAGATGTTACAAATATATTAATATTTATGACAAATGAGAAGCATTAAACTTTTAGAAAGATAAAGAAGCCACAGAAAGGAAACTGAAATGAATAAAAAAGAATCTCAAAAGGTATTAATTACACATAAATGTGTAAGTAAGAAATTCTATAGAATTTCACAAGAGAATGAAAACAACATAGACTAGTCAACCTATACTATGGATAAACTTTGATAATGAAGCTGGAGGTTGAGATATTAAAAATGTAACAAGTGGAACTGATGGGGGGGAAAAAAAGGAAGAATATCTGTTCTGATGAAAAATATATAACTGAAAATCCTAAACTTGTAGGAAACCTTTGAAAACGTTGGCAATGCTTCACAGTCTTAAAGATCATTCCTCTAGCCTTAAGACACTAGGATACAGTGGAAAGCATCACACATTAAGCTGGAAGCTATACACTCTACATCTAAGCTATACTTCTTCTTAGGAAGTGTCAAAGAATCCCTTTAAATATCAGCTTTTGCATGTATAAAATGAAAATAATAGCATTTTGCTATTGGTTTATTCTTCACATAAAATACAACATTTAAATGACATGGCACACATTTGATAGTCAACAAAACAGATGAAGATTCCTGACCTGAAGAAACTTCATGATAAAAGTTACATTTAAGTGCCCCTGGAAGGGAAGTCCCTTTACCTTGGCAGACAGATTTTGACAAAAGGCTAGCATATTAATAAAACTAAAGCATAGGTAATGCCTGAAGTGTGGCATCGTCACAACTTCCTGAATGTGATGCTTAAAGACAGTATTGTGTGCAGTATTGCTCTCTTATTTTTGGATCAGATTCTACCTGTCCAAGATAAACTTTGTGAAAGAAATATATGTTGATGATTTTCTTGTGTCACAGATATTTGCCAGAATTTGCTACAATATTATGATAAATAATCTTTCTTTATAATGGTTTCCGCTCCTTGTATCAGTGACCCTTTGTTCTGTTTATCTCCTGGCCACAAGTTCTGAAAGAAAATGACTGCTTTTCAATTTCTTGCTACATTAGCAGAGGTTTAATTGATATTCATAAATCAGGAAGCAGCCTATTGATGTAAGGTTCTTTGATAGAGACTGATGGTCACTGCCACTGGTAATGCATTTTCTTTTATTGGTCAAAATCATTGTCATGAACTTGAGGTATTCAGATGAGATTCATGCATCTCAGATTTTAATTGAGAAAGGAATTAGGGATTCATCAAAAACTATTGTGTCTAAATTAGTATATGCTTCAAAATCAAGCTAGAATTCAGAAAAAAATAGAATAAGATAATTTTTCCATTAAGAAACATTATTTAAGGGAGAAAAATAAATTATACTTTTTGGTAGAGAAGAGAAAGTAAATATTTTTGAGTGTTTTATTTTTCTTTCTGTGTGAACTTATGACTTTGCTATTTTTATAAATTTGGAAAATTTTATGCATATTTGACCCTATTTGCTAAGTTTCTTCAATCTCTTCCAACTCTTTGTGGCCATATGAACCATAATCTGTCAGGTTCCTCTGTCCCTAGGATTCTGTAGGTGAGAACACTGGAGTGGGTTGCCATGTCTTCCTCCAGGGAATCTTCCTGATCCAGGGACTGAATTCAAGTCTCATGTCTCTTGCATTGGCAGGTGGGTTCTTTAGCTCTAGTGCTACCTGGGAAGCCTGCCCCTATTTTACTCATATAATAATAGATCTTGCCTACTTTCCCAATGTTATTAAATATTTCTTTGCGATATATCTTTGCATACCTATATGGTATTGGTTCGGTAAAATATTTAAACCAACTGGACATCTAGATTGCTACAAAATGTTCACCACAAATTGGATGTCATAATTTATTCCTAGAGATATTTATTGCAACCCTAGAAAATACCAAATTTAAAGAGTGCATGAATTTGCCTCCATTGGCAGCGGATACTTCTCTTCATATTCCTAGATTTCTGGTAAGAACTGACAGAATTAACATTAATTTTTCATGTTGCAAGATTTTAAGGATCTATCCACAACCCATACAGCATTCTCAAAAGTCATTGTACTAGTATTTTTATCATTCTTTTTCTAGTTAAAATCCAAATGACTTGTGAGAGAGTAGAATAAAACTCAACCAGTTGAACGTAAATATGGACAATACAGGTAGAGGGGAAAAGGACTTGGTATAGATGGATAATAATGTCTCTGAAGGATAAAGTAGCCATGAACATGTTCCCTGGTGGGAAATTTGGGGCAGTCAATGGAGGGCAACCATCTTAAAATCACCCTGAGTAGAATGATTAACCTAGAGTCTGTTAGAGAGCCTTTTATCCTCCTATACATTTAGCCCACATGACACTTTGGCTTTGTGTTGGCACACTCACTTCATCTTTGCAAAGTCTGCACTTCCAGAACAAACTTAGCAAAAGCTTACAAGGAATACATGTATAAAAATTGTATTATGTTTTAATGATTGTTGAGTAATATTACAAACAAGTATGCTCTCTGATTTCAGAAGAAAAAAATAACACAGACATTTAAAAAGATTTATCATCAAATAAAATAATAAAACCTGCTTTTTGGATTAGGAAATGTAATACCTCAGTGGAACCCTGGCACAAGAGAGACTCCCCTGTTGAATTCCCTTCTGTTTCAGGCTGAGAAAGTAAAACAATTGGAAAAGGGTTGACATATTTAATGCATGTAAAACTGTAAAGATAATATATTTTTAATAAGCCCCTGTCTTTCCTGTCACTTTTAATGATGATGGTGCTATATTGCATTCATTTCAAAACAGGAATGAGGTTAGAACTGATTGTGTTCAATTTATTGCATATTTTCTTTTCCTTTTTTTTTTTTTTTTAAATTTTGCTAAGCATTCTGGTAGCTCAGTTGGTAAAGAATTAATATACAATGTGAAAGATCCTGGATTCAATCCCTGGGTCTAGAGCTTCCCTGGAGAAGAGAATAGCAATCCATTCCAGTATTCTTGCCTGGAGAATCTCACAGTCAGAGGAGTCTGGTGGGCTACAGTCCATGGGGTCACAAAAAGGCGGATATTATTGAATGACTAATACACACATAAATCCACTGTTTTATAGATATGCAATCAAAAAGGCATAAGACCACATCAGGGGATTAAAAAAAGAAAAATATAAGTGGGTCATTGAGTCAGGTTCTAAATCATCAGTTCAGTTCAGTTCAGTCACACAGTTGTGTCCAACTCTGTGATACCATGAACTGCAGATGCCAGGGTTCCCTGTGCATCACCAATTTCTGGAGCTTATTCAAACTCATGTCCATTGAGTCAATGATGCCGTTCAACCATCTCATCCTCTGTCGTCCTCTCTCCTCCTGCCTTCAATCTTTCCCAGCATCAGGGTCTTTTCCAATGAGTTAGTTCTTCTCATCAGGTGGCCAAAGTATTGGAGTTTCAGCTTTAGCATCAGTGCTTCCAAAGAATATTCAGGACTGATTTCCTTTAGGATGGACTGGTTCGGTTTCCTTGCAGTCCAAGGGACTCTCAAGAGTCTTCTCCAACACCACAGTTCAAAACCATCAATTCTTCAGTGATCAGCTTTCTTTATAGTCCCACTCGCAAATCCATACATGACCACTGGAGAAGCCATAGCCTTGTCTAGATGGACCTTTGTTGGCAAAGTAATGTCTCTGCTTTTTAATATGCTGTTTAGGTTGGTCACAGCTTTTCTTCCAAGGAGCAAGTGTCTTTTAATTTCATGGCTGCAGTCACCATCTGCAGTGATTTTGGAGCCCAAGAAAATAAAGTCTGTCACTGTTTCCATTGTTTCCGCATCTATAAGATGGGACCAATTACCATTATCTTAGTTTTCTGAATGTTGAGTTTTAAGCCAGCTTTTTCACTCTTCTCTTTCACTTTCATCAAGAGGACCTTTAGTTCTTCTTCACTTTCTGCCATAAGGGTAGTACCATCTGTGTATCTGAGGTTATTGATATTTCTCCCAGGAATCTTGATTCCAACTTGTGCTTCATCCAGCCCTGTGTTTTGCATAATGTGCTCTGCATATAAGTTAAATAACAGGGTGACAATATACAGCCTTGACATACTCCTTTGCTTATTTGGAACCAGTCTGTTTTTCCATGTCCAGTTCTAAGTGCTGCTTCTTGACTGGCATACATATTTCACAGGCAGTGGGGCAGGTCACCTGGTACTCCTATCTCTTTAAGAATTTTCCACAGTTTGTTGTGATCCACACAGTCAAAGTCTTTAACATAGTCAATAAAGCAGAAGTAGATGTTTTTCTGAAACTCTTGCTTTTTCAATAATCCAACAGATTTTGGCAATTTGATCTCTGGTTCTTCTGCCTTTTCTAAATCCAGCTTGAACAGCTGGAAGTTCACGGTTCACGTATTGCTGAAGCCTGGCTTGCAGAATTTTGAGCGTTACTTCACTAGTGTGTGAGATGAGTGCAATTGTGTAGTAGTTTGAACATTCTTTGTCATTGCCTTTCTTTGGGATTGGAATGAAAACTGATCTCTTTCACTTCCGTGTCCACTGCTGAGTTTTTCAAATTTGCTGGCATATTAAGTGCAGCACTTTCACAACATCATCCTTTAGGATTTGAAATAGCTCAATTGGACTTCCATCACCTCCACTAGTTTTGTTCATAGTAGTGCTTCCTAAGTCCCCCTTGACTTCACATGCTAAGATATCTGGTTCTAGGTGAGTGATCACACCATTGTGGTTATCTGGGTCTTGAAGATCTTTTTTGTATAGTTCTTCTGTGTATTTTTTGCCATCTGATCTTAATATCTTCTGCTTCTGTTAGGCCCATACCATTTCTGTCCTTTATCATGCCTGTCTGCATGAAATGTTCCCTTGGTATCTCTAGTTTTCTTGAAGAGATCTCTAGTCTTTCTCATTCTATTGTTTTCCTCTATGTCTTTGCATTGATCATTGTGGAAGGCTTTCTTATGTCTCCTTGCTATTCTTTGGAACTCTGCATTCCAATGGGCATATCTTTCCTTTTCTCCTTTGCCTTTTGATTCTCTTCTTTTCACAGCTCTTTATAAGGCCTCCTCATACAACCATTTTGCCTTTTTATATTTCTTTTTCTTGGGGATGGTCTTGATCACTGTGTCCTGTACAATGTCACAAAGCTCCATCCATAGTTCTTCAGGCACTCTGTCTATCCAATCTAATGCCTTCAATCTATTTGTCACTTCTGCTGTATAATCTTAAGGGATTTGATTTAGGTCATACCTGAATTGTCTAATGGTTTTCCCTACTTTCTTCAATTTAAGTTGAATTTGGTAATAAGGAGTTCATATTCTAAGCCACAGTCAGCTTCCAGTCTTGTTTTTGCTGACTGTATAGAGCTTCTTCTTTTTTTAAATCATATTCATCTTCAAAATAGTAGGAACTAAGCAATCTTGGCCTTTTCCTTCAAGAAGTTATCTCATTCAAAAATCCAGCTTTGTAAACTTTCTAAATTATACTTTTATGAAAAAGGCAAAGACCTTGTGAAAATTTCAGGCTCTTACAATATGTTTAGTTTGCCATACGAAATAATTATTAAAATTCCCAATAATTGAGCTTCTATAAAGTGAAGAGGAACTAAAAAGCCTCTTGATGAAAGTGAAAGTGAAGACTGAAAATGTTGGCTTAAAGCTCAACATTCAGGAAACTAAGATCATGACATCCGGTCCCATCACTTCCTGGGAAATAGATGAGGAAAGAGTGGAAACAGTGACAGACTTCATTTTTTTGGGCTCCAAAATCACCGCAGATGGTGAATGCAGCCATGAAATTAAAAGATGCTTACTCCTTGGAAGGAAAATTATGACCAACCTAGATAGCATATTGAAAAGCATAGACATTATTTTGCTAACAAAGGTCTGTCTAGTCAAGGCTATGGTTTTTCCAGTTGTCGTGTATGGATGTGAGAGTTGGACTGTGAAGAAAGCTGAGTGCCGAAGAATTGATGCTTTTGAACTGTGGTGTTGAAGAAGACTCTTGAGAGTCCCTTGGACTGCAAGGAGATCCAACCAGTCCATTCTGAAGGAGATCAGCCCTGGGATTTCTTTAGAGGGAATGATGCTGAAGCTGAAACTCCAGTACTTTGGTCACCTCATGCAAAGAGTTGACTCACTGGAAAAAACTCTGATGCTGGGAGGGATTGGGGCCAGGAGGAGAAGGGGACGACAGAGGATGAAATGGCTAGATGGCATCACCGACTCGATGGACATGAGTCTGAGTGAATTCGGGTGTTGGTGATGGACAGGGAGGCCTGGCGTGCTGCGATTCATGGGACCGCAAAGAGTCGGACACGACTGAGCGACTGAATTGAACTGAACTTGTTTATGAATTTTGCACATTTTTATCAGAGGATTTGGCTAAGCCAAAGTGAATCAGAAGAAAATAATTGAAAATAATCAGGAACATAATAATAGTATATGAATCTTTATTTAAATTTAATTTTCATTGGAGGATAATTATTTTACTGAATCCTTTTTTGAATTGGGAATAGAACTCTAATACAGTGATATCCAGGCTGTGGGAAAACAAAACAAAACAAAACAAAACAAAACAATTTTTCAAACTGAATCATAAATTTAATTATTGTGTAAGAGGTTAGAGAAAAAAATGAAAGCTGTGACTTACATGATACATCAATTCTAAAAGAAAATCCATAACAAACCTCTCAAGAGACCAGATATTTCCCTGGTTTTTAAATATATAGTGTAGGGAGGAAAAATAATTTTCTCAATACATTTCTGAGTTTTTGACTGAGACAACCTTGTAATAAAAGACAGATCAATAAAAGAAAAATAAGCGTAACTTTGTTGTTATCTATAACCGAGGTACAGATGAGAGATACCCAGGAAAGGAAAAGTGAGAATTCTTCCAGATGGCATCAATTGACACTTTAAATACCAGCTTCAGCTAAAAACAAAAGAAAGATATTGGGAGAGTTATGAAAGGTGACCAGAAAAGCATAGTAAATGTGGTTAAAGTTGCTATGCAGACTTAAGTAATTGCCTTCTCCACTGGTAAAACTGTCCTGTCATTTAGAATCATATCCTTTTCTTTCTGGTACTAAGAGAGACCCTTATAAAGGGAGATTTCCCTTATAAGTGCACATTTGCCTTAAAAAAGAGTACCTCCTACTGTTTTCACAGCTTCTCCTCTATCTGTAGTTCCTCAAAAATAGTCAGCTTATTGACGTTGAGCATCTATTCATGTGTCTTAATCAACACACATACACTTTATGTTTAAGACGGATAGCTAGTGGGGAGCTCCTGAATAGCATACGGAGCTCAACTTGGTGCTGTATGATGACCTACAGAGGTGGGATGGAGGGGAGGGAGGACCAAGAGGGAAAGGATACATGTGTAAGATAACTGATTCACTTCCTGTTACAACAGAAATTAGCACGGCATTGTAAAGCAACCATACTCTGATTAAAAAAAAAAAAGTTCTCAGATATCTCAAATAAAATAAAAACCTTAAAATTATCCTTATGGCATAGGGGTTAACTTGTAGTAGCCCATTCTGGTAACCTTAAGTTGTTATTTCTGCCTGTTTTGCTATTTCTATAGCTGATGCTGATTGAAGAAATGAATACTATTTTTGTGACTTTCTAAAGAATTGGAATGAAATAATTCATGTCACTCCCTGAACAATCAATATAAGAAAATTTCCCTCTTACAACTCAGGGAGAGTCATTTGTTGAGAGACCAAATGATCCTGGTGTAGAGAATCTGGGTTCTACAGATTGATTTAATTATAACACCGTGATAATGCTGAGGAACATCAGTAGCCTTCCAGCAATGTAAATGAGTCTCAGTCTGGAGAGGAAAAGTGCTAAGATTGAATACAAGCGTTAAATTAACTAAACGAGGAGGCCATTAGAGGGAGATGACTTTAATTCCTTGATAGCTCATGTAAGCAAATAAAAATTTAAGCCTGTAAATACCTCAGTATCACAGTAATGAAGCCTATGCACAGTTCAGTTCAGTTCAGTCACTCAGTCATGTCCGACTCTTTGTAACCCCAGTAACTGCAGGACCCCAAGCTTCCCTGTCCATCACCAGTCCCCAGAGCTTGCTCAAACTCATGCCCATGGAGTCCCTAATACCATCCAACCATCTCATCCTCTATCGTCCCCTTCTTCTCCTGCCTTCAATCTTTCCCAGCATCAGGGTCTTTTCCAATAAGTCAGTTCTTCTCATCAGGTGGCCAAAGTATTGAAGCTTCAGTATCAGTCCTTCCAATGAATATTCAGGATTTATTTCCTTTAGGATGGACTGGTTTGATCTTCTTGCTGTCCAAGGGACTGTCAAGAATCTTCTCCAACACCACAGTTCAAAAGCATCAATTCTTTAGCGCTCAGCTTTCTTTATAGTCCAACTCTCACATCCATACATAACTACTGGAAAAACCATAGCTTTGACTAGACAGACCTTTGTCAGCAAGGTAATGTCTCTGCGTTTTAGTATGCTGTCTATGTTGGTCATAGCTTTTCTTCCAAGGAGTAAGCATCTTTTAATTTCATGGCTGCAGTCACCATCTGCCGTGATTTTGAAGCCCATGAAAATAAAATCTGTCACTGTTTCCATTGTTTCCTCATCTATTTGCCATGAAGTGATGGGACCAGACACCATGATCTTAGTTTTCTGAATGTTGCATTTTAAGCCAGGTTTTTCACTCTCCTCTTTCACTTTCATCAAGAGGCTCTTTAGTTCCTCTTCACTTTCTGCCATAAGAGTGGTGTCATCTGTGTATCTGAGGTTATTGATATTTCTCCCAGCAATCTTGATTCCAGCTTGAGCTTCATCCAGCCTGGCATTTCACATGATGTACTCTGCATATAAATTAAATAAGCATGAACAATAACAAAGAGCCAAATGTGCTTTAATCAATAATTTTCTTGCTTTGCTCATGGTTTTCCTGTGTAAAAGTCTCTCCCCAAGCTGGTAGAGCACTCCTAACTAGTTCTGGTTTGATGTTACTAGATCCAAGTCAATTTTTGCTGAAAAAAAAAAAAATTCTTAAAAAATTTAATATGTCTTAGTTTACTTTCAACATAATTCAATCTTGCCAGAACCAGATTCAATACCAATATCTCAAGTCTCAAAATTACTTTGAACTACAAATAACTCTGCTTCTAGCCTGGATTTGTTAGACAGCAATTGGATGACCAAAAGTAAGCCATGACCTTAGAGAGAGCATTCATATTATGTTTTAAATGTTGGGAAATATTAAAAAGAAATATTACATATTGTTCCCTAGTATATTACTTTGGAGAAGGAAAATGGCAACCCACTCCAGTATTCTTGCCTGGAGAATCCCAAGGACAGGGGAGCCTGGCTGGTTTCTGTCTATGGGGTCGCACAGAGTCGGACACGACTGAAGCGACTTAGCAGTATATTACTAGTTAAGGTTCCTGATATCAAACATGTAGTAACTATAAATAACTTTTGAATGAATGAAAGGAAATGTTACTCAGCTCAGGTTCAGCTGCTTGCTGCTCCAGAGACAATAATTTGAGAAGCAAGTGTCAATAGAATGGAAACTAGCTTTAACCAGAAAAGCCAGCAATCTGGGGAGAGGGTGGACTTGAGTTCTGAGGCCAGTTCCAAAGATTTGGCTCAGCCATGACAGTATTTCAAGGAGAAAATGGGTGAAGAATCTCATGAATCATTGAGAAGGGAGATTGGGTTCTGTAGCCTTCTCTGTTGTGTGCAAATGGGCTGGCTCTCTCATCAATATTATCCTGCCCCTGTGATCTGTCAGCAGGATTGCTAGAGGAACTGTTGGAAGGTAGATAGCTAGTCATTTTTTTACCTGCTTTATTCTTACTTCTTTTTTACCCAGGAAAAGGATCAACAGTTTAGGCAGAATGGTGTGCTTTCAGGAGGACAAAAGTCAGGAGTTAGGCTAAATTGCCTAGTGATCTCATTCCTATACATAGTTTTTTCTAAGGTTAAAATGAAATGGAAATAGGAAAACAGGAAAAGAAGCAAAAGAGCTGCTTTCAGCTCCATGTTTGTTTAGATATAGATCAAACCAGTCAGTTCTATAAGAAATCCACCCTGAATATTCATTGGAAGGACTGATGCTGAAGCTGAAGCTCCTATACTTTGGCCACCTGATGCAAAGAGCCAGCTCTTGGAAAAGACTCTCATGATCCTGGAAAGATTGAAGGCAAAAGGAGAAGCAGGTGACAGAGGATGAGAGAGTTAGATAGCATCACTTACCCAAAGGACACAAATTTGTGTAAACTCTGGAAGATATTTAAGGATAGAGGAACCTGGGTGCTACAGTTCATGGGGTCACAAAGAGTTGCACAAAACAGTGATGAACAACAACAATAAGAAATATACAATTTACTGAAAATATAGCCAAAAATAAGTCATAGTTTACCTTGATGGAACTGTCAGAGTTATTCATGCCATATTATTATTATTATTCCTGGTGACTTAGAAGGTAAAGAATCGGCCTGCAATGTGGGAGACCAAGGTTCAATCCCTGGCTTGGGAAGATCCCCTGGAGAAAGGAATGACTACTCACTCCAGTATTCTTGCCTGGAGGATTCCATGGACTGAGGAGCCTAGTAGGCTACAATCCATGGGGTCACAAAGACTTGGACATGACAGAAAGACCATCACACACACTCCTTTTATATATTGGTGTTATCTGCCTAATTATTTGATGAGCTATCTGAGGTCTGACCTTTTTTGCTTCTTACACTTCAAAAATTTTAGCACATACAATAATGCTATTAAAAAGAGTTTGATTAAGTTGACCTCTTGATCTGATCTAACATGGATTTTCTCATTTTTCTTGAAGTTTTTCTTGTATTTTGTCATGCTATGGAAACTGCTTTAGTCCCAGTCACATGAGGACTTTTATGTGAAATTTAGCCATATGGAACACTAAAAAGAAAATTAGTCCTCCTGCCCTTACAGAATGAGTTCATATTTAACTTTGGTGCTGTGGATAAAAATTCAGTTTTATGAACCAGTTAAAAGAGAAAGTGCATTGTGTGCTTTTTGCAGCACTTAGGTATTGATATATGATTTTTTTTTTTCTTTTCCCAAGGCTAAGCAGGGGAAGCCACAGCAATACGACTTTTTTAAATGTGAGTGAAAATCTCATCTGAAACCTTTCCACTACATAACTTCACTCAACTGACCTGATGACTCAAACAGACACAGGCTGTAGGTTAAAATAGGAACAGAGAACAGAAAATTCTTATAATAACACATGAAAGTTGAGGTAGAATATTCCATAAGCAGCCTTGTATTTCAGAGCTCTCCTTATATAACCTTCACACTGGTTAGCCTGGCAATGCCTGTTTTATAACCAGACCCTAGAGCTCTGGGCACAGGAGGAAACCAAAAGTCTTCCCAGTCAACATTCTTTTGTAAAGTTCACATAATCAGGATAATCAGAGCTTTCTGGGATGTACATTGTCCAATTACATAGTCCTTTCAAAGAATGAAGGTGATTTATCAACTCTTTGGCTCAATGTTTCTAACAAATGTACTTGATTTTCACTGCTTAATATGAAAAGTTACACAAATATACTATTTTATGCATAATATTTCTCTGTATGTCAAAATGAAATAAAATTAACAAGTATTTATTATATTCCTTGCATCTGTGCTAAATGCTAAGAAAAAATTGATTAATATATAAAGTATAGATTATAAACAACTGTGCCAGTGGATTGATTAGAGTGTTAGGAAATAGCATGCATTACACTGGGCATTTCACTCTACCAGACACTGAGCAAGGTAACTAGAATATAGCTGTGAAAAATACAGATGTGAGTAAGCAGCCCAGAGTCTAGTCAAGAGGAGACAAATAAAGACATAATTGCAATGCAGTTTGTTGACTGACTCATGGATCTATAAGCAATAACCAGTCCCATAAACTTTGAAGAGTAGGTAGAATATTATATGTGTGGGGGGTAGAAAGTATTTCACAAGCCTGAGAGTCTGGAATCCTCTAATTTTTGTTATCTTTTCCTTCATGTGCTATTGTTTATTATATAAATAATTATTTCATTATTTATTTCTTAGGTTTGGGGAAAGTTTCCTCCTTTTAAGCACTCCTTCCCTGTATAGCTTTCACAAAAATAAGAATTGTTTCGACCAGGTTTTCCTGTGAAGAAAAGTAAATTATCTGACCCTGGTACCTCACTTTTTCTGAGAACTATATTTCTTGTTCTTATAGGAACAATTCAGAACTCCACTCTGATGACTCCATGCTCATTTTCTTATATGACATCCTGAAACTATTGTTCCAAAGACTGATAAATAGCCCAATGTATGCCTATCCTTAGTCCTTCTGTAAGACTTTTTAGAAGGAACAGTCATATGGCTCTCTAATGATGTAGACCATGGGGATAAAGATCTGAACTTTGGGAGCAATGAAATCTTGCTTGTTCGTGAGGTAGCTCTATAAAGTAAGAAAATACACAAAATATGCAAAAAGAAGGCTGCACACACTGGTCTGGGAAAAATTAATGCCCGAGTAAACTTATTCCTAGGGCCAAGGTACATTCTTCCTCTTTTCAAGGTTTGATTATTCAAAACCTCCTTTAATTTTATGAAACAATAAAGCTTCCTGATTAACAAGTTAATTCATTATTGTATTCCTTGCACGTGTAAGTAAAAAATTCTAGATTATTACCAACACATCTTGCTTTCAAGTTTCTTCTTTGTAACAGAATCCTCAGGGTAAAACCTTAATTGACAATCTATTGTTTATGCTATTCACATTGATAGGATCATGTAAAGACAAGAAGAATTGTATGATTTCCATATTTCATTAAAATTATTTTTGGAAGAAATCCATAAGACTAATCAGACTATCACTTTGTCTCCTAGTATTTTGTGGAGAAGGACATGGCAACCCACTCCAGTACTCTTGCCTGAAAAATTCCGTGGATGGAGGAGCTTGGTGGGCTACAGTCCATGGGATCACAAAGAGTTGGACATGACTAAGCAACTTCACTGGTTCCTTGCGTTTTACAAATACAAGTTATTCTATGTCTTTATTGTTGACAGGTCGATTACCTTCTGCATCATCATTCCAGACTGGACATCTAGTTAGTTATCAAGGAATGAGGAATTGGCAGACAAGTACACACTCTAGGTTCTGTCTCTAGTTGTTTATATCCTTCTTCTTGCAAGAAGTTGTTCAGTCGCTGAGTTATATCCAACTCCTTGCAACCCCATGGACTGCAGCACACCAGGCTTCCTTGTCCTTCACCATCTCTCAGTTTGCTCAAACTCATGTCCATCAAGTTGGTAATGCCATCCAACCATCTCATCCTCTCTCGTCCCTTTCCCCACCTGCCTTCAATCTTTCCCAGCATTAGGGTCTTTTCTAATAAGTTGGCTCTTCACATCAGGTGACCAAATTATTGCAGCTTTAGCATCAGCCCTTCCAATGAATATTTAGTGTTGATTTCCTTTAAGATTAGCTGATTTGATCTCCTTGCAGTCCAAGGGACTCTCAAGAGTCTTCTCCAACACCACAATTCAAAAGCATCAGTTCTTCAGTGCTCAGATTTCTTTATGGTCCAACTCTCACATTCATACATGACTACTTGAAAAAATCATAGCTTTGACTATATGAACCTTTGTCAGCAAAGTGGCATCTCTGATTTTTAACATGCTGTATATATTTGTCATAGCTTTTCTTCCAAAGAGAAACTGTCTTTTAATTTCATGACTGCAGTCACCATCTGCAGTGATTTTGGA
Source organism: Budorcas taxicolor (assembly GCF_023091745.1). Lineage (NCBI taxonomy): Eukaryota > Metazoa > Chordata > Mammalia > Artiodactyla > Bovidae > Budorcas > Budorcas taxicolor. The sequence continues at coordinate 119,609,516 of NC_068911.1, forward strand.
GCCCAAGAAAATAAATTCTGTCATTGTTTCCACTGTTTATCCATCTATTTGTCATGAAGTGATGGAACTGGATGCCATGATCTTAGCTTTCTGAATGTTTAGTTTTAAGCCAGATTTTTCACTCTCTTCTTTCACCTTTATCAAAAGGCTCTTTAGTTCCTCTTCACTTTCTGCCATAAGGGTGGTATTATCTGCATATCTGATGTCATTGATACTTCTCCTGGCAATCTTGATTCCAGCTTGTGATTCATTGAGCCTAGCATTTAGCATGATGCACTAGGCATATTTAAATAAGCAGGGTAACAATATACAACCTTGATGTATTCCTTTCCCAATGTGGAACCAGTCTGTTTTATGTCTGGTTCTAATTGCTGTTTCTTATACTACATAGAGGTTTTCTCAGGAGGCAGGTAAGGTGGTCTAGTATTCCCACCTCCTTAGGAATTTTCCACAATTTGTTGTGAGCCATACTGTCAAAGTCTTTAGTATAGTCAATGAGAGAAGATGTTTTACTGGAATTCTCTTGCTTTTACTATGATCCAACAGATGCTGGCAATTTGATATTACAAGAAGAGAAGTAGATAATTAATAGGTTAGAAGCATACATTCTTTGGGACATTTAACAATTTGGGGCAAGTACTCTAAAAGGTAATACATGCCTAATCTGGTTTTTATTGAACTTGGATTGAGCTGGACTCTGGTTAGACTGGACTCAGGTTGAATGCATTGCTGTTCTGACAGCAGCCCATATTTTAGTAACGTCCAAGTAGAAAGTAAGGTGATATTGAGAAATATGTTCTCCATAAAGCTTAGAGACGAAATCACCTACAACATGTTTGTTTCTTTTGATTTGACCATAGTTCTTGGATTTCTTTGAAAATATTAAACAATAACTTCCCATTTTTCAATCTCAAATCTCAGACTACATCATAATTTTCTGTGTATTGGCCTATTTTAGGAACTTCAAATTAGTGGAATCATGCAATATTTGTCTTTTTATGTCAACCTTACTCTAATTTATATGTTTTCAAGGCTCATATGTTAGAGCATGTGTTAGAGTTGCTTTACTTTTTTTTTTTTTTTTTAGAGTTACTTTACTTTTTAAGGCTAAACAATATCCCACTATGTGTACCGTGTTTTGCTTATTCAATCTTTTGGTGCACTTTTTGTTTCCAACATTTGGCTGTCATGACTGTTGTTGTAAATAGTGATGTACATTTACCTATTGAAGCCCTGCTTTAAATTATTTTGTGTTTATACTCAGAAGTAGAAATAATGGTTCATATTGTAATTCCATGTTTAAATTTTTGAGAAACTTCCATACTTTTCCAAGTGGCTGCACCCATTTTCCATTTTTGAAAGTTGTGTTTAAGGCTTCTAATCCTTCCACATACTCATAAATACTTATTATTTTTTTGTTGTTGTTTTGTTTTGTCTTGGTAAATGAGAACCGTTCTAATAGGTGAGAAGTAACATCTCATTGTGGTTTTTTTTTTTTTTTTTAAGTTTTTTATTTTTTTAAATTTTAAAATCTTTAATTCTTACATGTGTTCCCAAACATGAACCCCCCTCCCACCTCCCTCCCCATAACATCTCTGTGGGTCATCCCCATGCACCAGCCCCAAGCATGCTGTATCCTGTGTCAGACATAGACTAGTGATCCAATTCTTACATGATAGTATACATGATAGAATGCCATTCTCCCATATCATCCCACCCTCTCCCTCTCCCTCTGAGTCCAAAAGTCCGTTATACACAGCTGCGTCTTTTTTCCTGTCTTGCATACAGGGTCGTCATTGCCATCTTTCTAAATTCCATATATATGTGTTAGTATACCGTATTGGTGTTTTTCTTTCTGGCTTACTTCACTCTGTATAATCGGCTCCAGTTTCATCCATCTCATCAGAACTGATTCAAATGAATTCTTTTTAACGGCTGAGTACTACTCCATTGTGTATATGTACCACAGCTTTCTTATCCATTCATCTGCTGATGGACATCTAGGTTGTTTCCATGTCCTGGCTATTATAAACAGTGCTGCAATGAACATTGGGGTACATGTGTCTCTTTCAATTCTGGTTTCCTCGGTGTGTATGCCCAGATTTACATTTTCTTAATGACTTGCAAGGCTGATCACTTCTTTATATGCTTATTGACCATTTGTATTTCTTTGTGGGAGATTTGGGCTTCCCTGATGGCGATGGCGGTGGCTCAGATGGTAAAGAATCTCCCTGCAGTGCCGGAGACTCAGGTTTGATCCCTGGGCTGGGGAAATCCCCTGGAGAAGGGAATGGCAAACCACTCCAGGATCCTTGCTAGAGAATTTCACAGACAGAGGAGCCTGGTGGGCAGTCCATGGGATCGAAAAGAGTTGGACACAACTGACCAACTTTCACTTTCTTTTGGGGAGAATTATTTATTCAAGGTCTTTTTTGTTCTTGTTCCTTTTAAAAAACTGGGCTTTTGTTGTTATTTCTTTTATTTTTTTTTTAATTTTTGTTTGTGATGGGCTTTTGTTGCAGCATATGGGCTTCTGTAATTGCAGCCTGTAGGCTCCATTGCCCCATGGCACGTGGGATCTTAGTTTTCAGACCAGGGATTGAAACTGCCTCTCCTGCAATGGGAGTAAGTCTCTTAACCATTGGACCACCAGGGAGGCCCCTGACAGTCTGTCTTAAGTTAATATTACTTTAATGTCGATTGCACTAACTCTTCTCCTTTATAGCTCTTCCTTTCCCTTTTATGTTACTAATATCACAAATTACATGCATCTTGTACATTTATTAACATTAATATGTAAATATTTTGTGCATTTTTTCCCAAAGTATTCATACATAGTTTAGTTGATTTTCTTTAGTTGTTTGTTTTCCCTTAGTTCTTTGAAAATATTTATAACAGCTATTTTTTAAGTCTTTGTCTAGTAAGGACAGCTTCTGTCAATTTAATTTGAATCAGCCATGCATTCCTGTTTATTTGTACTCTTTTTTTTTTTTCAAAACTAGACTTTTGAAATTTTTAATGTGATATATCCAGAAATTAGATTATTTTCCTTCTCCAGTGTTGCTGGGTTTTATTTGCTGTTGAAACTACAGTGTGCGCTAAGTTGTTTCAGTCATATCCAACCCTATGGACTGCAGCCTGTCAGATTCCTCTGTCCAAAGGGATCTTTAGGCGAGAATACTTTAGGACATTTCCATTTCCTTCTCCAGGGGATCTTCCCAACCCAGGGATAGAACCTGGGTCTCTTACATCTACCTGCACTGGCAGTTGGGTTCTTTACCAATAGCGTCACCTGGAAAGCCCAAAGTTATATTAGTCTGTTTCTTTAAGCCCTTTACAAACTATATTTTAAGAGACTATTTCTTACTTATGTATTCCCTGAAGTTTCTGGTCCTTTTATGTCCAACTAATGACCAAGATTTCCTTGAATTCTAGGAGCTGAAGAGGACAGACAAACTAATATTGAAATGATTCACCTCTCCTAGTCTTTGCAGACTGGTTTTGTGCTGGAGAAGTCCATTACTAAAAAGATAAACTTGTTCTGACCTTATGGAGGAGACTGAGGTGAGAGTTTTTCAGTATTCACAGGACATGTTTTAGTGTATATCTTACCTGGATATGCACGTGGTTTTACACTCCCCTCCCTCTTTATCAGTCAATTCAGTTCAGTCAGTCATGCCCGACACTTTATGACCCCATGGAATGCAGTGCCCCAGGCTATCCTGTCAGTCACTAATTCCTGGAACTTACTCAAACAATGTCCATCCAGTCAGTGACACCATCCAAATATCTCATCGTCTGTTGTCCCCTTCTCTTCCCACCTTCAATCTTTCCCAGCATCATAGTCTTTACTAGTGAGTCAGTTCTTTACATCAGAGTCCAAAGTATTAGAGTCTCAGCTTCAGCATCAGTCCTTCCAAGGAATATTCAGGACTAGTTTCCTTTAGGATAGACTGGTTGGATCTCCTTGCAGTCCAAGGGACTCTCAAGAGTCTTCTCCAACACCACAGTTCAAAAGCATCAATTCTTTGGCACTCAGTTTTCTTTATAGTCCAACTCTCACATCCATACATGACTACTGGAAAAACCATAGCTTTGACTAGATGGATCTTTGTTGCAAAGTAATGTCTCTGCTTTTAATATGCTGTTTAGGTTGGTCATAGCTTCTCTTCTAAGAGGCAAATATCTTTTAATTTCATGGCTACAACACCATCTGAGTGATTTTGGAGCCACCCCCCCCCCCCACCCCCGCCAAAATGAATCTCCTACTGTTTCCACTGTTTCCTTTCTATTTGTCATGAAGTGATGGGACCAGATGCCATGATCTTCATTTTCTGAATGTTGAGGTTTAAGCTAACTTTTTCACTCTCCTCTTTCACTTTCATCAAGAGGCCTTTAGTTCTTCTTCCCTTTCTGCCATGAGGGTGGTATCATCTGCATATCTGAAGTTATTGATACTTCTCCCAGCAATCTTGATTCCAGCTTGTGCTTCATCCAGCCCTGCACTTCGCATGATTCACTCTGCATATAAGTTAAATAAGCAGGGTGACAATATACAGCCTTGACGTACTCCTTTCCCTATTTGGAACCAGTCAGTTGTTCCATATCCAGTTCTAACTGTTGCTTCTTGACTTGTATACAGATTTCTCAAGAGGCAGGTCAGGTGGTCTGGTATTCTCATCTCTTTAAGAATTTTCCAGTTTGTTGTGATCCACATAGTCCAAGGTTTGGTGTAGTCAGTAAAGCAGAAGAAGATATTTTTGTTGAAATCTCTTGTTTTTTGATGATCCAATGGATGTTGGCAATTTGAACTCTGGTTCCTCTGCCTTTTCTAAATCCAGCTTGTACATCTGGAAGTTCATGGTACATGTACTCTTGAAGCCTGGCTTGGAGAATTTTGAGCATTACTTTGCTAGCATGTGAGATGACTGAAACCGTGTGGTAGTGTGAACATTCTTTGTCATTGCCTTTCTTTGCGATCGGAATGAAAGTGATATTTTCCAGTCCTGTGGCCACTGCTGCGTTTTCCAAATTTGCTGGCATATTGAGTGCAGCACTTTCACAGCATCATCTTTTAGGATTTGAAATAGCTCAACTGGACTTCCATCACCTCTACTAGCTTTGTTCATAGTAATGCTTCCTAAGGCCCACTTGACTTCACATTCCAGGATGTCTGGCTCTAGCTGCGTGATAACACCATCATAATTGTCTGGGTCATGAAGATCTTTTTTGTACAGTTCTTCTGTGTATTCTTGCCACCTCATCTTAATCTCTTATGCTTCTGTTAATTCCATACCATTTCTTTCCTTTATCGTGTTAATCTTTGCATGAAATGTCCCTTTGGTATCTCTAATTTTCTTGAAGAGATCTCTAGTTTTTCTCATTCTGTTTGTTCCTCTATTTCTTTGCATTGATCATTGAGGAAGGGTTTCTTATCTCTCCTTGCTACTCTTTGGAACTCTACATTCAAATGGGCATATCTTTCCTTTTCTCTTTTGCCTTTTGCTTCTCTTTTCTCAGCTATTTGTAAGGCCTCCTCACAGAACATTTTGCCCTCTTGTATTTCTTTTTCTTGGGGATGGTCTTGATCCATGCCTCCTGTACAATGTCACAAACCTCCCTTCATAGTTCTTTAGGACCTGTCTATCAGATCTAATCTATTTCTCACTTTCACTGTATAATCATAAGGAATTTGATTCAGGTCATATCTGAATGGTCTAGCAGTTCTCCCTACTTTCTTCAATTTAAGTCTGAATTTGGCAATAAGGAGTTCATGGTCTGAGCCACAGTCAGCTCCCGGTCTTGTTTTTGCTGACTGCATAGAGCTTCTCCATCTTTGGCTGCAAAGAATATAATTAATCTCATTTTGGTATTGATCATCTGGTGATGTCCATGTGTAGAGTCATCTCTTGTGTTTTTGGAAGAGAGTGTTTGCTATGACTAGTGAGTTCTCTTGGCAAAATTCTTTTAGCCTTTGACCTGCTTCATTTTGTACTCCAAGGCCAAATTTGCCTGTTACTCCAGGTATCTCTTGACTTCCTACTTCTGCATTTCAGTCCCGTATAATGAAAAGGATGGCTTTTTTGTGTGGCCTAGTTCTAGATGGTCTTGTATGTCTTCATAGAACCATTCAACTTCAGCTTCTTCAGCATTACTGGTTAGGTCATAGACCTGGGTTACTGTGATATTGAATGGTTTGCCTTGGAAATGAACAGAGGTCAATGTTCCATTTTTGAGACTGCATTCAAGTACTGCATTTCAGACTCTTTTGTTGACTATAATGGCTGCTCCATTTCTTCTAAAGGATTCTTGCCCACAGTAGTAGATATAATGGTCATCTGAGCTAAATTCACCTTTTCCAGTCTATTTATTTCACTGATTGCTAAAGTGTCGATATTCACTCTTGCCATCTCCTTCCCATTTATCTTGATGAATGGTATGAAAAGGAAAAAAGATAGGATACTTAAAGATAAACTCCCCCTTTATACAGGGCTTATTTTGAATGTCCTAATTTCCCAAAGAATGTTACTCCAGCTTCTCTTCAGGCCTTTTATATTATGTTGTATATATCTGCCTATACTTTCTTTTCCAGATATCAGTAGGTTTGTATTTCCCTTGGAGTTTTTATAAAAAGTGTGCAATGCTTTTCCTGCTCGTGTTCCAAGTTATACAAAAGAAAGACAAGTCATTTAGTCTTGAAAGTAGCCTCCTAGCAGGTTGTAACAGACATACAAAGTATCTTGCAAATAAGATTAGTTATTATCCCAAGTGTTTAAGGACAGAAACTAGGAAACAGGTTGCTAATGCTCAAGAAGGAGGACTGCTACTCTGCCAGGAAATGGTGGAACAGAGGGAAACCAACATTTCACAAAAGTTTTCTATCATTTTAAAGATTTTCTTGTTTTTTTTTTCTTTTCTCACTGGGCTCTTGCTTGGTGCTGCAATCCTTTACTGTTTTTGAGAGATTCTACAAAGTTATTCAAGCAGCTTTTGGTTGTTTTTTTAATGTTTCTGTAAAGGTACTAGAATTTGGAGCTTCTTAGTCTGCCACTTGGCTCAAATTAGTGTAAAGAGTAAGATAGAACAAAATAAGGATACAGAAGAAAAAGAAGAGAAGAATAAGAGAATGAAGAAGATTAGGAAGAGGAAGAGAAAGACTAACATACAAAAACTAGACTATTCAAAATAAAAGAGTGGTTTTTAGTTTATTTCCCATGGTTTTATTCAAACTGGTTAATCCTAGATATCTCAGAGTAATACTAACAAGTACCCATTATTAACAAAATATATTCCAAGTATGTCTAGTGCCTCAACTCTTATCCCATTTTATGTGAAAATTATTGTGATATTTTTGCCATTTTTATAGGAATTAAGTCAGAAGGAGTAAAACAAACTTTTACTTTAGGAAACATTAACACAAAGTCATAAACTAATTTAACTCACACTAACAAATTAATCAAGTATGAAAAAATGCTTTATGAAAGAAACTTGTGGTAAAAAATTATGCTGAGAAACAATTTTCTATCAAAAAAAGCCCAGTCCTTTTGTAGTTCAAGCTACCAAAAATTTAAGGGCAAAAGCTGGTAATGAAAAATATCCATATTCCACATATACAAATAAGAGATCTGGCAGATATGAAAACTTATGATTTGAAGATATTGATCCTATCTGTCAATTAACATCAATGTAAATTCTGACCTGTATGCTCTTCTACGCTGCTTTAAACCTTTGGGGTCATAATTTTATAATACATTCCCAAAAATCTTCTACTCCTGCATTGCATTTGAGTTCTGAATTAGATTTTATATTTATGAAATATATTGAGTTGGAAGGGGTCAATCAGGATTCCTTACTGTAGAAAAATTATGTGTTAGAGGCAATGTTATCTACTTTTCATATTTTGGAAGATTGCTCTTATATCAAACCTGAGAAAATGGACGGCAAACTGCATTTCATCACACTCCTAACATTACCTCTTAAGAGTCATCGAATTAAGGTTGGACAAAGAAAGCCTCTGAATATGGCATTAAGTTAGTCTACTATAAATTGGTTATGTATGGCTTTGGTTGCCTCCTCTTGCAGAAGTCGATGAAATTCCCAGTCTCATCTATGCTTTTTTATCTTTCAAAGAGGCTTCACGTGATGTATTTTGATTAAGTGAATTCACCATTAAGTATAGCAAATCTTGCTTAGGTTACCAGGAATTATCAGTCAAGATGACCTAGAGATACTATAATTAGGTGATAACTTAGATAAAACCTGGGTTGGGAAGATCCCCTGGAGAAGGAAATGGCAACCCAGTCCAGTACTCTCGCCTGGAAAATCCCATGGATGGAGGAGCATGGTAGGCTACAGTCCATGGGATTGCAAAGAATCGGACACAACTGAGCAACTTCACTTTCTTTCTAGATAAAACCTCTTTCTCACCCTCTTTCCCTAGGAGCAAGAATTTCTATATGGACACTTAGGCTCCAAGAAGAGACAACATTTACTACATGGCCTTGAAGAAGTATAAAGTAAGTATTCATTGCTCATCATAAATGACATATGTATACATACACACACATACATAGATAGGTATGCACACAGTTTACATGTGTGTGTTTAATATATATATACACTAGTATGTGTTGGTGTATATATTTATATTCATATGCATGTAGTGTGTGTGGAATCTACTCATAATTAACAATAAATGCTTACTTGATAATTTTAAGACCATGTTGTAAATACATGCATATACATCTGTGCCATGCACATATATGTAACTAAGTAAGTATTTGTATGTATGTATGTATAGTACATATGTGTGTATGTGTGTGTGTCCATATGTATCTATCACGTTCATAAAAGCCTCTGTTTAGGGTGTAGCACCCAGGCAAACATGATCCACAAGTTCAATTTTATATTCAGCAGATTAAACTTGACATTATTGTAAAAAACTTTTTAAATATATACATTATTTACATATATATGCACATATATGCACACATATATATGTGCTCACATATGTATATACATATACACACAATATTCAAATGTAAACTTACATATATTCTGTATATATGTATATAAATATATATTTGTTAGTTAACAGATCCTGCATTACAGTTTTATTAATATTAATAAAGTATGCTTTTAAATCATTCTGTAATCCAATTGAGAGTCAGTTGCAGCAATTGCATTATATTATAATTAAAAAAATACAATACTTCATGAATGATACATGACTGAATTAATGGTATTCAAAGGAGGAGTGATGCCCATAAACCCAGGGAAGATCTGTGGATGATGTAGAATATGAACTAAAATAAAAAGATAAGGTGAAACTTAGTGTAATCTCAGAGTGAGAAAAGGGCTGTAGGTAAGGGAATGGCATGGTATAGAGGCAAATGCTTCAAGTATATTCAGAGAGAAATGAAATGAGTAGCCCCTCTGGAGTGGTTGGTTTACAAATGAGAGACATGTACAATGATGAATGTAGGGAAACCAGTCTCTATTACTTACAACTTTTCCTAGTAGAAGCATCAAGTTATTTTTCAGTAGAGTTGTAATTGCATCAACAGAACATAGGCATTAATATAGAGTCACAACTTGCAAAGCTTCCCTGGTGTCTCAGTCAGTAAAGAGTCTGCCTGCAGTGTGGGTGACCTGGGTTTGATCCCTGGGTTGGGAGGTTCCCCTGGAGAAGGAAATGGCAACCCACTCCAGAATTCTTGCCTGGAGGATTCCAGGGACAGAGGAGCTTGGTGGGCTACAGTTCATGGGGTCACAAAGATTTAGACATGACTGAGTGACTAACTTTCACTTTTTTTCATAACTTGCAAAGAAAGCTTTTCTAAAATATATCTCTGACTTATATAAATAAACCTATAAAAATGAATGTATGTGTACATGTGTATATGTCTGAACTTTTATTTTACCTTTGTAACTTAAAAAAAAATCATTGAGACAAGTCTACTCAGAAACTGTGAAAATGGCATAAAGTGATTTTCTCTAGATGAGACAGTGTGTGTGGTTTCAATTTAGGTTTCCAATTACCCGGAGTTTACACAAATTTTAAAATGAACTTAATGAACAAAATCACACTCAAGCCCTTGCTCCAAGAAAAGAACATCATGCAGTAATATGTAATAAGCAAACAGATTGACTTTACAAATGGATATTTTATGTTATCCACTTCATAGGTGGTGCAATAAGCAGAAGACACTCAAGTCCTCACTCTGGGTTTTATGGACAACAAATGAACAAGAATTAGGTTCCCCTTTTTCAGAGTAAAGGACTTCCCCCAATACCAGCTTCCTTTAGTCTCAAGGAAATACTTCAAAATTCCACAGACCATAAGGTATTTAGTCTCAGATAACAGCTAGTGCCCTACTCCAGAGTAGAACAGCCAAATAGCATGTATGATCTTCCTGCTTACTTCCGAGCAAAGTAGTGCCTCAGACAGAAGTCCCTCCAATGCAGTGAAATCTACACAGTGTCCGATGTCCATGAATTCTGCTCAGCCGTTCATGAACAGATATGAGAGTGGGACATAAGCAGGGCATTTCGGTAAGAAAAATAAAAAAGAATCCAAAGTGGAAAAAAGGAAGTGAAGCTATCTCTATTTGCAGATGGTATGATATTGTATATAATAAGTCCTACAGAATCACTAGCAATCTTTAAGAATTAGTAAATGAATTCAATAGTTTCAGGATATAGAGTCAATATTTCAAAACCGATTGTATTCCTATACACTTGCAATTCATATTTTAGAAATGAAATTAATGAAACAGTTTAACTTGCCACATCATCAAAAGAATAAAATATTTGGGCATAAATATAACAAACGAAATGTAAATACATACTCTGAAAGTCAGATAATTCTATTAAAATAAATTGAAATTATGTAAATAAATAGGAAAAGCTCATGTTTATGGACCAGAAGATATAACATTGTAAAGATAGCAATACTCCCCAACTGATCCACCAATTCAATGTAATTTGTATCAGACTCTCAGGTGACTTCTTTGTAAAAATTATCAAGCAGATATTAAATTTCATGTGGAATTGAAAATGACACAGAATGATACAAAAATCTTTAAAAGAATAAAGTGTGAAGTTTAAAATTTTAAACTTCACAATTTCAAAGTGAAGTGAAAAGTGAAACTCCTTCAGTTGTGTCCAGCTCTCTGAAGCCCCATGTACTATACAGTCAATGGAATTCTCCAGGCCAGAATATTGCAGTGGGTAGCCTATCCCTTCTTCAGGGGATCTTCCTGACTCAGGAATAGAACCAGGGTCTCTGCATTGCATGCAGATACTTTACCAGCTGAGCTACCAGGGAACAGCCCAATTTCAAAACTTGCTACAAAGCAATGGTAATCAAAGCTAGTGGAAGTGATGGAATTCCAGCAGAGCGATTTAAAATCCTAAAAGATGATGTTGTTAAAGTGTTGCACTCACTAAGTCACCAAATCTGGAAAACTCAACAGTGGCCACAAGACTGGAAAATGTCAGTTTTCATTTTGATCCCAAAGAAGAGCAATGCCCAAGAATGCTCAAACTATGGTACAATTGTGCTCATTTCATATGTTAGCAAGGTAATGCTCAAAATCCTTCAAGTATGTTAACTGAGAACTTCCAGGTATACAAGATGGATTTAGAAAAGTCAGAAGAACCAGAGATCAAATAGTCAACTTTCATTGGATCATAAAGAAAACAAAGGCTTTCTTTATTATTCCAGAAAAACATTCAAGAAAAACATCTACTTCTGTTATGTTGACTATGCTAAAACCTTTAATTGTGTGGATCACAACAAACTATGGGAAATTCTTAAAGACATGGGAATAGCAGACCAACTTACCTGTCTCCTAAGAAAACTATGCAAGTCAAGGAGCAACAGTTAGAATCGGACTTGGAACAATGGAATGGTTCAAAATTAGGAAAGGAGTACTTCAAGGTTGTGTATTGCCACTCTGCTTTTTTAACTTATATGCAGTGCACATCATGTGAAATGCCAGCTTGATGAGCTGAAAGAGTCAATTCCTAGGTAAGTTGATAAGAAGTCCAGGGTGCCCAAGGAAGAGGAAGGGGTTCAGAGCCCTTGAGAAAGCAAAAGGAATCTGGGACTCTCAAGGAAAAAAAGAGAAATGTTTTTTCTACGTTGCTTTATCTTAGTCAATATAACAATGTATCTTGCCCAAGGACATGTTTCTCCTTAACAAGAACCTTCTGACTAATCTTCTTATTTTAAGAAGTATGTTGCGGGAGTGTGTCTGGTTCAGTTCAGTTCAGTTCAGTCACTCAGTCGTGTCCTACTCTTTGAGACCCCATGAATCAGCACACCAGGCCTCGCTGTCCATCACCAACTCCTGAGTTCACTCAGACTCACGTCCATCGACTCCGTGATGCCATCCAGCCATCTCATCCTCTGTCGTCCCCTTCTCCTGCTGCCCCCAATCCCTCCCAGCATCAGAAGCTTTCCCAATGAGTCAACTCTTCACATGAGGTGGCCAAAGTACTTGAGTTTCAGCTTTAGCATCCTTCCTTCCAAAGAAATCCCAGGGCTGATCTCCTTCAGAATGGACTGGTTGGATCTCTTTGCAGTCCAAGGGACTCTCAAGAGTCTTCTCCAACATCACAGTTCAAAAGCATCAATTCTTCAGCGCTCAGCTTTCTTCACAGTCCAACTCTCACATCCATACATGACCACTGGAAAAACTATAGCCTTGACTAGACAGACCTTTGTTGGAAAAGTAATTTCTCTGCTTTTCATTGTGCTATCTAGGTTGGTCAAAACTTTCCTTCCAAGGAGTAAGCGTCTTTTAATTTCATGGCTGCAGTTACCATCTACAGTGATTTTGGAGCCCCTCAAAATAAAGTCAGCCATTTTTTCCACTGTTCCCCCTTCTATTTCCCATGAAGTGATGGGACTAGAAGCCATGATCTTCGTTTTCTGAATGTTGAGCTTTAAGCCAACTTTCTCACTCTCCTCTTTCACTTTCATCAAGAGGATTTTTAGTTCCTCTTCACTTTATGCCATAAGGGTGGTGTCATCTGCATATCTGAGGTTATTGATATTTCTCCCAGCAATCTTGATTCCAGCTTGTGCTTCTTCCAGCCCTTCATTTCGCATGATTCACTCTGCATATAAGTTAAATAAGGAGGGTGACAATATAGAGCCTTGATGTACTCCTTTTCCTATTTAGAACCAGTCTGTTGTTCCATGTCCAGTTCCAACTGTTGCTTCCTGACCTGCATACAGATTTCTCAAAAGGCAGGTCAGGTGGTTTGATATTCTCATCTCTTTCAGAATTGTCCACAGTTTATTGTGATCCACACAGTCAAAGGCTTTGGCATAGTCAATAAAGCAGAAATAGAAGTTTTCCTGGAACTCTTTTGCTTTTTCCATGATCCAGTAGATGTTGGCAACTTGATCTCTGGTTCTTCTGCCTTTTCTAAAACCAGCTTGAACAACTGAAAGTTCACGGTTCACGTACTGCTGATGCCTGGCTTGGAGAATTTTGAGCATTACTTCACTAGCATGTGAGATGAATGCAATTGTGCAGTAGTTTGAGCATTCTCTGGCATTGCCTTTCTTTGGGATTGGAGTGAAAACTGACCTTTTCCAGTCCTGTGGCCACTGCTGACATTTCCAAATTTGCTGGCATATTGTGTGTCTGGTAAGACCTTTCTATTGCTAGTTCTAATCTTGTTAAGTTGTATGTTGTGGGAGTGGGTCTGGTAAAAGTGTATAAGGCCTTGATAAGACTAGCTAGGGGGGCACTCTCTGTCTCCCTTCTGATATCTATGTCAGAAGCTTTCTGTCCTCTTTCACTTTAATAAAACTCTGCTACACAAAAGCTCTTGAGTGATCAAGCCTGGTCCCTGGTCCTGAAGCTAAATCTTCTTCAGAGATCACGAATCTGACATCATTCACTGTAAGCTATCAGAATCACCAGCTGGAATCAAGATTGCTGGCAGAAATGTCAACCACCTCAGATATGCAGATGATACAACTACAATGGCAGAAAGTGAAGAAAAACTAAAGAGCCTTTGATGAAAGTGAAAGAGGAGAGTGAAAAAGCTGGCTTAAAACTCAACATTCAAAACACTAAGATCAAGGCATCCAGTCTCATCAGTTCATGGCAGATGGGGGGGGGGGGGGGCGGTGAAATTGGAAGCATTAACAGATTTTATTTTCTTGGACTCCAAAATCACTCGATGGTGATTGCAGCCATAAAATTAAAACACTTGCTCCTTGAAAGGAAAGCTATGACAGCATTTTAAAAAGCAGAGACATCACTTTGTTGACAGAAGTCCATATAATCAAAACTATGATTTTTCCAGTATTCATGTATAAATGTAAGAGTTGGACCATAAAGAAGGCTGAGTGCTAAAGAATTGATGCTTTCACATTATGGTACTGGAGAAGATTCTTGAGAGTCCCTTGGACTGCAAGGAGATGAAACTAGTCAATCTTGAAGGAAATCAACCCTGAATATTCATTGGAAGGGCTAAGGCTGAAGCTGAAGCTCCAATAATTTGGCAGCTTGATGCAAAAAAACAACTCATTGGAAATGACCCTGATGTTGGGAAAGACTGAGGGCAAGAAGAGAAGGGGGTGACAGAGGATAAGATGGTTGGATGGCATCATTGACTCATTGGACATGAGTATGAGCAAACTCTGGGAGATGGTGAACATCAGGGAAGCCGGGTGTGCTACACTCCATGGGTTGGCAAAGAGTCAGACATAACTTAATGACTGAACAACAAAAATGGCAATCATTATGGTGTGGTACTGAAATAAGGTTAGACATAGAAATCAGTGGAATAGTATTAATAATCTGGAAATAAATCCATGTCTCTACAGTCAACTAATTTTTAAAGAAGGTGTCAGTTACTATTCAATGGAGAAAGAATAATCATTTCAATAAATAGTGCTGAAACAACTGGAAAACCACACACAAAGGAATGATGTTTTTCCTTATCTTACACTACATAAAAAATATTCATTAGTGCATCTAAAATTTAAAAAAGCAGGTAATAGTGTTGGCCAGGATGTAGAGACATTGAAATCCTTGCTTATGGAAATGTCAAACAGTATGGCCACATTGGAAAATGGTCTTGAGGCTCAGCAAATGATTAAGCAGATTTACCAAATGAACCAAGCATAGGTATATACCCAATAGGTATATACTGAATAGAAATAAAATCATGTGTTCATGTAAATTAATAATATTAGCATTATAATTCATAATACTCAAAAGGTGGTCATATCCAAAAGTCCATCAACTGATGAGTGGAGAAGTGATATGGTATATCCATTCATTGGCATATACTTCAATGACAACACAAAAAATAAATAACATACTGATACATGATACATGTCACAACATGGATGAACCTTAAAGCAATATTCTTAGTGAAAGAAACCAGTCACAAAAGACATGATATTGTACTATTCATTTATGTTGAATGTCTAGAATAAGTGACACTATCAAGACAAAAAGTAGATGAGTGGTGACTTAGGGCTGTGGTGGGTGAGAGTCTAGCAGGGTGACAGCTAAGGGTTCTTTTGCATATGATGAAAATTGATGCAGTGGTTGTACATATGCATGAGTATATTAAAAACTGATTTCCATATTTCATGTGGATGTATTTTATATCTTTATGTATGAAATGGAAAATTTATTTTAAGAAAGCATGAGGATCACATGATTTTCTGTTTTGCCAACGTGGCTTTCTGAATTTCCCCCTTTCTCAATAAAGCTCAATTCTTAACTCACACATTGTGAAACTGTTAAGTACAATTCGGACATAAAGGGAAGGAAATACTGTCATTTGAAGTCACTTGAATGAAACTTGAGATTATGCTAAGTGAAATAAATCAGACATAAAGACAAATACTGTGTGACATGTGTGGAATAAAAATGTCACATTAGTAGAAACAAAGGGCAGACTGCTGATTACTGGAGGTGGGAGATGGGTGTGGCTGTGGGAGAAAAGTATGAAGCTGATCAAAGGGTATAAGCTTCCAGTTATAGGATCAACATTTCTGGGAATGCAATCCACAACATAATGAGTCCAGTTAACAATACTATACTGTGTATTTGGAAGTTGCTTAGCAAGTAATATTTTTTTTTTCTAATTTAAGTGTTCAAAACATACTTTATTGAATCAAATACATACACTTCTGTTCAAAATCTTATAACATAGCCCAGAATATGGTTCCTTAAAAAAAAAAAAAAAATTCTTGGAGTAAAGTTGCTTTGCCATGTTAATTTCTCCTGTATAGCTAAGCTTATCAGCTGTACATATACTTGTGCATGCTGAGTCACTCACCATGTCCAACTCTTTGTGATCCCATGAACTATATATAGCCCACCATGCTCTTCTGTCCATGGGATTGTCCAAGCAAGAATATTGGAGTGAGTTGCCATTTCCTTCTATATATATAATGCAGTGTATATGGTAGTATATATATGTCAATCCAATTTCCCCATTCATCTCACCTCCTTCTCCTCTTGGTATGCATCCATTTGTTCTCCATATTTATGTCTCTGTCTTTCCTTTGTAAATAGGATCATTTATACCATTTTTCTCAGAGAAGGCAATGGCAACCCACTCCAGTACTCTTGCCTGGAAAATCCCATGGATGGAGGAGCCTGGTAGGCTGCAGTCCATGGGGTCGCTAAGAGTCAGATAGGACCGAATGATTTCACTTTCACTTTTCACTTTCATGCATTGGAGAAGGAAATGGCAACCCACTCCAGTGTTCTAGCCTGGAGAATCCCAGGGACGGGGGAGCCTGGTGGGCTGCCGTCTATGCTGTTGCACAAAGTCGGACATGACTGAAATGACTTAGCAGCATACCATTTTTCTAGATCTCACATATATACATTAATACAAAATATTTTGGAGAAGGAAATGGCAGCCTACTCTAGTATTCTTGCCTAGAGAATCCCATAGACAGAGGAGCCTGGTGGGCTTCAGTTCATGTGGTCTCAAGGGTCACAACTGAAGTGACTTAGCAGCAGCAGCATACAATATTTTTCTCTTTCTGACATACTTCAGTCTATATGGTCCAATCATGGCTCTGCAAATGGCATAATTGTGTTCTTTTATTACTGAATAATATTCCATTGTATATATGTATACATCATCTTTATCCATGCCTCTGCTGATGGACATTTAGGTTGCTTCTATGTCCCGGCTACTGCAAATAGTGTTGCAAAAAACATTGGGGTGCATGTATCTTTTCTGAATTATGGTTGTCTCCAAATACATGCCCAGGAATGGAATTACTTGGTCTATGGTATCTCTAAAGTTCTCACCGCACACAAAATTGTATATATGTGATGTGATGGATGTATTAACTAACAATTTTGTGGCAATCACTTCACAAAAATGTATACATCCTGTTACTAGGCTGTATTCTTTAAACCTGCACAATATTATATGTAAATTTTATCTCAATAAACTAGGGGAAAGAAGAGATGAAGTCCTAGAAAGGACATTCCTGACACAACATAGTTATTTCCATCACAGTCTTTAAAATGCGGTGAAATATTTAAAAAGTGTCAAAGTTTATAGTTTACATGCTGTTAGCCAAAATTGCCAGTGGCCTTTTCTTTCAAGATGGCAAAAAAATGATACACACTTACATCCTTTTCTTCTCAATCATAGATGTCTTATAGTGAAATAAAGTATTTGACTAAAAACAAAGTATTGTATTATCTGCTTTTATGAGTCTGATTATTTGAGATATCTCGTGTATACATATGAAGTCATACAGTTTTTTCTTGTCCTTCTGAATTTGGCTTTATTCACCTAGCATCTTGTCCTTCAGGTTCACTGATATCACAAATGGCAATAATGTTCCATTGTCTGTGTTACTGCATTTTCATTTTCCATTCACCTGTAGAACACTGGAATCAAAACAGTGGTTGTCAGTGTCTGAGAGGTGGGGGAAATGTGGACTTGTTTTTCAGTGGGTATCAAGTTTTAGACTTTCAAGATGAGCAAATGCCAGAGATCCCCTGTGTAACATAGTGCCTATGGATAACTATAGCATTGTGCAATTCAAAATCTGTGAATAAGGTACATCTCATATTAAATGTTCTTACCACAAAACACAAACACAAAAGTAAAACAAGTAAACTTTGGGAGGTATTGGATATGTCTATTGCTTGTGATTGTGGTTGTGATATTATGGGTGTTTACACAAACTTTTCAAATGGTACACACTGAGTACATACTATTCTGTGTATATCATTTATACCACAATAAAGTTGTTCGACAAACATAGCACAAAAAAACACAATGTAAATGGGAATTTCTCCTCTCAGAAAACAAAAGCATTAAACGTATGAAACACACACACACACACACACACACACACACACACACACAAACCCCGAAACTGTAAGTAGCTTGACAATGACACCAAACAGAGGAAGAGACAATATCCATATATCTGATTCTTCTATAGAACTCCCAGGAGGGCTGAGCTCTGGGAAGCCTAGGAAGAAGGGTTAAAAGTAGAAATAAGATGTAGCCAAGAAAATATAGACACTGATTTAATGCTTTTATATGAAAGAGTGAACCTCATCATTGCTTCACCCACTTCCAGCCATAATGCCTACTACCCAAATGTTAGCCCCTTGGCAACTATAACAAAAGATTGTTCTTTAAAACTTTATGATAGCTGGAATGAACTGAGACAGCTAATAGTTGTCACCAACGGCTCTTCCTTCCCATCTTGAATAGGGCAGGGGGAAATTATTGTTTGGCTCCTCTGGGGTCATCCTTAAAACAATTCTATTAACTAATAAGAATATAGAACTCCCTTTCAGTGTTTCAACCATCTGAGTCTTCAATATCAGTAGACAACTGAGAATTATAAGACATTTGATGAAGTATGCAACAGGAAAGGAAAAAAAGAGAGATAATGAAATGAAAAGAAAATATGGAAGGAAACAGAAGTTTCTGGTGGAAGACAAAGAGCAATAAAACATATTAGTAACAAAATGCATTATTGGTATAAACATGAATTTTTATATAAACTCAAGATTTTGAAAGAGTATGAAAAGTCTCCAAGTTTTTCATATTTTTATTTTAGCTACTCCATGTGTGTAGAAACCTTTTTATACATGTATATTTTTTTCTTCTTTATTCCCAAACACCTGGCCTGACACCACAATAGGACTGCAAAGACTCAGCAAACTGGGAACATGTGATTTTATGTCCTTTTTCTTCTCATTAAAAAGAAGATACTAATACTAGTTGCATTACCAAAGGTATTGAATTTCCTAGGATCTTTAGACTACTTTAATTTTCTCCCAGGGAGTTTTTTAACATTTAAAAATTTAATTTGCACTGCATTTTTTACATGCTAAAATAGCTAATTTTTCTGAGAATTGTTTAAAAGTTTTTCACTTCTTATCCCATTTTATTCCCTAATAACTCAATGACAAATATTCTACTTTTACCACTCTTTTATGAAATAGACCAATCGAGGCAAAGTAATATCAGGTATTATGACCTTATTCAGAGCCAGGTTTCAGTCGTAGGTGTACTGGTACCAGAGAGTCTACTATCAGCAGTTTTGACCCCTGTCTCTAATGCAGAATCTCATACCTATGAAGGGTTTGACCCTGAAACTTCAGATGGTCTGTAATGATTTATTTCTTTTACCAGAATTCCTATGTAATTGAGTACTAGACCTATATACAATTTCCAGGTTCTTAATGCTTATCATTTATTCTCAATATACCTGCTCCAATGTTAATATTATGTTTTTTTTCCCTCTGAATATGTTTCTCCAGGGATCATTTTATGAGTTACAGTATTTTGCTCTGTAAAGGCAATAGAGCAGAATGTTTTGATAACAGTCTCCAGGGTCATATTAGCTTAGTTCAAACCCTGCTTCCACTACTTACAAAATGTTTCATTATGGGGAAAATCACTTAGCCTCTTTTGTAAATCAGTTAAGTCAGGTAAAAAATGTGATTCAAATTTTAGTTACCTCCTGGACCTAGTGGGTATTTAAATTATAAAGTTCCTGTAAAGCAATGAGAATAACATTTGGCATGCAATAAGCATTCAGTTAATATTAACTATTATTTTTGCTAATAATATTATCATTATGTTCCTGAGTTCTGTTCTGTAACTTTGGCAAAAGTCCTTTAAATAGACATTTGGGGTTTGAAAGACTGAATACTGGTGATGGGATAATTTAGTATATACTATAGGCAATCTTCAGAGAAGGCAATGTCATTCCACTCCAGTACTCTTGCCTCTAAAATCCCATGGACGAAAGAGCCTGGTAAGCTGCAGTCCATGGGGTCGCTAAGAGTCGGGCACAACTGAATGACTTTACTTTCACGTTTCACTTTCATGCATTGGAGAAGGAAATGGCAACCCACTCCAGTGTTCTTGCCTGGAGAATTCCAGGGACGGTGGAGCCTGGTGGGCTGCCGTCTATGGGGTCGCACAGAGTCAGACACGACTGAAATGACTTAGCAGCAGCAGTAGCATAGGCAATCTTGGAGGAGACAATGGCAATCCACTCCAATACTCTTGCCTGGAAAATCCCATGGACAGAGGAGCCTGGTAGATTGCGGTCCATGGGGTCGCTAAGAGTCAGACATGACTGAGCGACTTCACTTTCACTTTTCACTTTCATGCATTAGGGAAGGAAATGGCAACCCACTCCAGTGTTCTTGCCTGGAGAATCCCAGGGATGGGGTGCCTGGTGGGCTGCCATCTATGGGGTCACAAAGAGTAGGACAGGACTGAAGTGACTTAGCAGTAGCAGCAACACAGGCAATCTGGTTATATTTAATAGAGGAACCAGTGAAAAACTTGACTTGCGCACAAGTGTGTGCTTGCTTAGTTACTTCAGTTGTACCCAACTCTTTGTGACCCTATGGACCATAGCCCACCAGGCTCCTTTTTCCATGGGATTCTCCAGGCCAGAATACTAGAGTAGGTAATCATGCCCTCCTCCAGGGCATCTTCCCAACCCAAGGACTAAACCTGCATTTCCTGCATTGCAGATGGATTTTTTTTTTCCCACTGAGCCACCTGGGAAGCCCCTGGGGATATAACACACATAAACCAATCTCTCCATTGTTCTAATCCAATGACCATGGGAGGTTGGCTCCTCATCTCTCGGTGTTGTTTATCACTACCAGGTTTCCTGACCCATCTGACACAGTGGTTCATATGCCATGATGCTGCCTTGTTGTAGCATTCACTTTAATGTCAACCTGAGATTGAGAGAGCACATCATATAAGGACTGCATTCCTCCCATTTATGAAGATTTTTTTTTAAATTTTTAAATTATTACAGACTCACTTGTAAGATATATTCTGGAGAAAAACTGTACCCTTTACCCAATTTCTCTGCATTGTAACATCTTGCAAAACTATAGTATAATATTACAAACAGGATATTGATATTTTACTGTCAAGATATCGAACAGTTCCATCACCACAATGATGACAGCTATTGACCTTTTATAGCCAAACCCACACCCCTCTTTGTCCTTGACCTGGCAAAGAATATCTGTCCATCACTTCTATATTTTTGTCAACCAAGAAATTATGTATAAATGAAATCATACAGTAGGTGACCTTTCAGAATTTATTTCTTTATTTATCTCAGCATAATACAGCTAAGATATTCTGCTACTGTTCTTTTTTTGCTGAGTAGTATTATATAGTATGGATCTATCACACTTTGCTTAGCAATTCACCCATTGATGTATATCTGGGCTGTTTCCAGGTTTTGGCTACTAAAAATCTTAATTGTTATAAACATTCATATAAAATTTTTGTGTATACAAATTTTCATTTTCTCTGGAAAATATATGAAAAAATCTAATTGGTGGGTCATATGATGCTAAAGCTGAAACTCCAGTACTTTGGCCACCTCATGCGAAGAGCTGACTCATTGGAAAAGACTCTGATGCTGGGAGGGATTGGGGGCAGGAGGAGAAGGGGACGACAGAGGATGAGATGGCTGGATGGCATCACTGACTCAATGGACGTGAATCTGAGTGAACTCCGGGAATTGGTGATTGTCAGGGAGGCCTGGCGTGCTGCGATTCATGGGGTCACAAAGAGTCGGACACGACTGAGCGACTGAACTGAACTGAACTGATGATAGTTGCATATCTGAAAATTTAAGTTGTACTCTGCCAAGTTGTACTCTGGAGTGTTTGTATGAATTTTCATCTTCACCAAGGATGAGAGTTCCTATTGTTATAGATCCTCTTCCATGTGTGCATTTAGGGGTTTGTAGTCATAATAATGGGCTCCCCTAGTGGCTAGGTTGGAAAGGAATCAGCCTGGAATTAAGGAGAGCTGGGTTCATTCTCTAGACCAAGAAAATCCCCTGGAGAAGGAAATAGCAATCTACCTCAGTATTCTTGCCTGGGAAATCCCATGGACAGAGAAACCTGACAGGCTACAGTCCACAGGATCACTAGAATTGGGCATGACTTAGTGACTAAAATGCCACCACAACTAGACATTCTAAAACGTGTGTGTGTGTATGTTCATGCTAAGCCACTTTAGTTGTGTCTGATTCTAAAACCCTATGTACTATAGCCTGCCAGTTTCTGTCTGTCCATGGGATTCTCCAGGCAAGAATATTGGAGTGGGTTACCATGTCCTCCTCCAGGGGATCTTCCGAACCCAGGGATCGAACCCATGTCTCTTACATCTCCTGTACTGGCAGGCAGACTCTTGACCACTAGCACCACCTGGGAAGCCCAGTAAGTGTTTTTTGTGTGCGTGTGTGCTATGTCACTTCAGTATTGTCTGACTCTTTGTGACCCTATGGACTGCAGCCTGCCAGGCTCCATCTGTCCATGGGATTCTCCAGGCAAGAATACTGGAGTGGGTTGCCATACCTTCCTCCTGGGGATCTTCCTAACCCAGGAATTGAACCCATGTCTCTTATGTTTAACCTGCAATGGGAGGCAGGTTCTTTACCTCTTATGCCACCTAGGAATCCCAATAAGTGTGTTGAGTTCAGTTCAGTTCAGTCGCTCATTCGTGTCCGACTCTTTGCCAACTGCATGAATTGCAGCATGCCAGCAGGCCTCCCTGTCCATCACCATCTCCCAGAGTTCACTCAGACTCACGTCCATCGAGTCGGTGATGCCATTCAGCCATCTCATCCTGTCATCCCCTTTTCCTCCTGCCCCCAATCCCTCCCAGCATCAGAGTCTTTTCCAATGAGTCAACTCTTCGCATGAGATGGCCAAAGTACTGGAGCTTCAGCTTTAGCATCATTCCTTCCAAAGAAATCCCAGGGCTGATCTCCTTCAGAATGGACTGGTTGGATTTCCTTTCAGTCCAAGGGACTCTTAAGAGTCTTCTCCAACACCACAGTTCAAAAACATCAATTCTTCAGCACTCAGCTTTCTTCACAGTCCAACTCTCACATCCATACATGACCACTGGAAAAACCATAGCCTTGACTAGACAGACCTTTATTGGCAAACTAATGTCTCTGCTTTTGAATATGCTATCTAGGTTGGTCATAACTTTCCTTCCAAGGAGTAAGCGTCTTTTAATTTCATGGCTGCACTCACCATCTGCAGTGATTTTGGAGCCCAAAAAATAAAGTCTGACACTGTTTCCACTGTTTCCCCATCTATTTCCCATGAAGTGATGGGACCAGATGCCATGATCTTCGTTTTCTGAATGTTGAGCTTTAAGCTAACTTTTTCACTCTCCTCTTTCACTCTCATCAAGATGCTTTTTAGTTCCTCTTCACTTCTGCCCTAAGTGTGGTGTCATCTGCATATCTGAGGTTATTGTGGTAGCATCTAATTATTGCTTTAAATTGGAATTCTCCAATGGCAAATAATCATGATATTTTGTACACTTATCATCTGTATATCTTCTTTGGAGAGGTGTCCAATTCTCTTGCTGCCCTCCCATTTTTAAATTATTTACTTGTTGTAGAATTTTAAGGCTTTATATATTCTGGATAAAAATCCTTTTTCAGCTAAGTGTTTTGCAAACATTTTCTCTCATTCCATGACCTCTCTTTTCACTTACTTAATATTTCTTACACAGAACATTTAATTTCAATGAAATCCAATTTAATTTTTTTTTTCTTTCATGGTTTATACTTTTGGCATTCTCTAAAAACTCATGGCCAAACTGGAAGTCATCTAAGATGATCCCCTATGTCATCCTCATTGTGTTTTTTATGTTATTGTTTTACATTTAAGACTATAATCCATGTTTGAGTTATTTGTGTGGAAAGAGTAAGTTTTTTACAGATACTTGTTTAATTTATTGATGTACTTGTGTTCCAGCACCATTTGTTTAGATTCTTATCTTTTTACATTGAATAACCTTTGCTGTTTTTAAAACAAATCAGTTGATTATAGTTGTACAACTATAGTTGACTATTCCTGGGATCTCTAATCTGTTCCATTTATATTTTTAATAGTTATTTTGCCATTACCACCCTCTTGATAACTATAAATTTATAGTAAGCCCTGAAGACTTGAAGTGACAGCCCTTTGACTTTGTTCTTTTTAGTATTATGTAGGCTATTCTATGGTTTTTTACATTTCACACAAATTTTAGAATTATTTTACTGATATATACAAAATGACTTGATGGGATCTTGGTTGGGATTTTATTAAATCTATAGGAAAAAAAATGGGAAGAACTGACATTTCAGTATTTTTTTTTTTCCTGTCAGTAAGCATGTATATCTCTCCATTTGTTTAGGTTGATTTCTTTCACCAAAGTTTGTAGTTTTCCTCATAAAGATCATGTGCACATTTAGTTCAAATTATACCTAAGTGTTTCATTTTAGGTGCTAATGGAAATGTTACTGTATTTTTAATGTTGAATTCCAATTGCTGATTGCTAGTATACAGAAAAATAATTGGTTTTTATTATACGTATCCTGTAAAGTCATTACTGTGCTGTGTGCTTAGTTGCTCAGTCTGTCCATCCCTTTGTGACCCCATGGACTCTAGCCTGCCAGGCACCTCTGTCCATGGGGATTCTCCAGGCAAGAATACTAGAGTGGATTGCCATGCCCACCTCCAGGGGATCTTCCCAACCCTGGGATCAAACCCAGGTCTCCCACTTTGCAGGTGGATTCTTTGCCATCTGAGCCACCACTGTGAGTTTTGTTATTGTATATTGTGATTTTCAAGGATTTCTTCTGGTTTTAACTCAAATTTGCTAGTTACAGTTGTCAATTATATTTCTTTATAATTCTTTAATGTCGATGGGATCAACAGTTATGACACCTCTTTCAGTAGCTGTCTTAATAATCTGTGTCTTTTTATTCCTTGTTAGAATAGTTACAAATTTATTAATTTTATTTAACTTTGAAAAAACAGCTTTTGATATTACTGCTTTCCCTATTCCCTTTAAATTTTAATTTAATCAATTTCCTTTTTAATTGAAATATAGTTGATTTATAATATTAGTTTCAGATGTACTAAAACATAGTGATTCAATATTTTTACAGATTATAGTCCACTTAAAGTTAATGCAAAAATATCTTTACTGTGTTGTACATTATATCCTTGTTGCTTATCTATATCACAGAGAGTAGTTTGTAGCTCTTAAACTCATACTGTATCTTGCTTCATCCTCTTTCCTTCTATACAATGACACCAATTAGTTGTTCTCTATACCTGTGAAATTGATTCTATTTTTTATATATATACATATTAAAAAATCTTTATACATTGGTTTTTATTTTTTTAGATTCCACATAAAAGTGATATGTATCTGACTTATTTCACTAAATGTAATACTCTCTAGGTCCATCTATGTTATTGCAAATGGTCGTTTCATTCTTTATTTGACTGAACAATATTCCACAGTATTTTATGTGTGTAAAATACACCACATCTTCTTTATTCATTCCTCTAGTGATGGGCACTTAGGTTTTTTCCCATATATTGGCTATTTTAAATAACGCTGGCTATGAATATTGGGTTTATACACCTGTTTGAATTAGTGAGTTCATGGTATCAAACATATATATCCATAAGTAAAATTACTGAATCAAATGGATGTTCCATTTTTTGTTTTTTGAGGAATTTCCATCCTGTTTTCCATAGTGCCTGAACCAATCTATATTTCTCCCCAAAATGTACAAGTGTTCTCTTTTCTCCACATCCTTGACATTATGGATTATTTGTGATCTTTAATGATAGCTATTCTGATAGATGTGAGGAGATATTTCATTATGGATTTAATTTGCTTTTCTCTGAAGATTAGCAATGCTGAGCATCCTAACATGTGCCTGTTTACATTCTCTATGTATTTGAAAGAATGTCTAGTCAGATATTCTGCCCAAAGTTAAATTGGGTTCTTGTTTATTTAGATTTTACTATTGAATTCAAGTGGGCCTTACTATTGAAGTTAAGTGGGCCTTAGGAAGCATCACTATGAACAAAGCTAGTGGAGGTGAAAGAAGTCCAGATGAGCTATTTCAAATCCTAAAAGATGATGCTGTGAAAGTGCTGCACTCAATATGTCAGCAAATCTGGAAAGCTCAGCAGTGGCCACAGGACTGGAAAATGTCAGTTTTCATTCCACTCCCAAAGAAAGGCAATGCCAAAGAATGCTCAAACTACTGCACAATTTCACTCATCTTGCGTGCTAGCAAAGTAATGCTCAAAATTCTCCAAGCCAGGTTTCAACAGTATGTGAACTGTGAGCTCCCAGATGTTCAAGCTGGTTTTAGAAAAAGCAGAGGAACCAGTGGTCAAATCGCCAACATCTGCTGGATCATTGAAAAAGTAAGAGAGTTCCAGAAAAACATCTATTTCTGGTTTATTGACTATGCCAAAGCCTTTGACTATGTGGATCACAACAAACTGTGGAAAATTCTTAAAGAGATGGGAACACCAGACCACATTACCTGCCTCCTGAGAAATCTATATTCAGGTCAAGAAGCAATAGTTAGAACTGGCCATAGGACAACAGACTGGGTCCAAATCGGGAAAGGAGTACATCAAGACTGTACATTGTCACCCTATTTATTTAACTTATAGACAGAGTACATCATGGGAAACGCTGGACTGAAGGAAGCACAAGCTGGAATCAAGACTGCTGGGAGAAATAGCAATAACCTCAGATATGCAGATGACACCACCTTCATGGCAGAAAGTGAAGAAGAACTAAAGAGCTTCTTGATGAAGATGAAAGAGGAGAGTGAAAAAGTTGGCTTAAAACTCAACATTCAGAAACTAAGATCATGGCATCCAGTCCTATCCCTTGATGGCAAATAGATGGGGAAATAATGGAAACAGTGAGAGATTTTACTTTTGGGGGCTCCAAAATCACTGCAGTTGGTGATTGCAGCCATGAAATTAAAAGATGCTTGTTCCTTGGATGAAAAGCTATGACCAACCTACACATCATATTAAAAAGCAGAAATATTACTTTGCAGAGAAAGGTCTGTCTAGTCAAAACTACAGTTTTTCCAGTAGTCATGTAGTATGGATGTGAGCATTGGACTATAAAGAAAGCTGAGCACCGAAGAATGGATGCTTTTGAACTATGGTGTTGGAGAAGACTCTTGAGAGTCCCTTGGACTGCAAGGAGATCCAACCAGTCAACACTAAAAGAAATCAGTCCTGAATATTCATTAAAAGGACTGATGCTGAAGCT
Source organism: Budorcas taxicolor (assembly GCF_023091745.1). Lineage (NCBI taxonomy): Eukaryota > Metazoa > Chordata > Mammalia > Artiodactyla > Bovidae > Budorcas > Budorcas taxicolor. The sequence continues at coordinate 119,637,188 of NC_068911.1, forward strand.
GAAACTCCAATACTTTGGCCACCTGATGGGAAGAATTGGCTGATTGGAAAAGACCCTGATGCTGGGCAGATTGAAGATGGGAGGAGACGGGGATGACAGAGGATGAGATGATTGGATGACATCACTGACCTGATGGACATGAGTTTGAGTAGGCTCCGGTAGTTGGTGATGAACAGGGAAGCCTGGCCTACTACAGTCTATGGGGTGGCAAAGAGTCAGACATGACTGAGTGACTGAACTGAACTTATTGAATTCTTTAAGCTTTTTATCAATTTTGAATATTAACTCCTAATTGGTCATATCATTTACAAATTTTTTTCCCCATCCAGCAGGTTGGTTTTTCATTTTGTTAATGGTGTTCTTTGCCGTGTAGATTCTTTTAAGTTTAATTAGGTCCCATTTGATATTTTTGTTTTTACTACTTTGCCTTAGGAAATATTGCTATGATTTATGTCAAAAGATGGTCTACTTATGTTTTCTTCTAGGAGATTTATGGTTTCCAGTCTTACATTTATGTCTTTAGTCCATTTGAGTTTATTTTTGCATATGGTATGAGAAAATGTTCTTATTTCCTTTTTTTAAAACGTTGTTGGTCTGTTTTCCTGGAACCACTTTTTGGAGAGACTGTCTTTCTCATTTCATATTTTTACCTTCTTTATTGTAGGTTAATTGACCATAGTGTGTGATTTATTTTTTGGCTCTCTATTGTACCGTGTGTGTGTGTGTGTGTGTGTGTGTGTGTGTGTGTGTGTGTGATTGAGTACTGTACTGTTGCGATTACTGCAGCTGTGTATTGTAGTCTGAAGTCAGGGAGCATGTTTCCAGCTTTGTTCTTTCTTTCTTTTCTTTTTTTTTTTTTTTTCAATATTTCTTTGAAACTGTGAGGGTCTTTGATGGTTCCATATAAATTTTAGAATTACTCATTATATTTTTTGAAAAATGTCACAGGTATTTTGATAGGGATTGCATTAAATCTGTAAAATATTTCGTGTATAGCCATTTTAATAATATTATTTTTTCCTATCCAAGAGCATGGGATATCTTTCCATTACTTTATATTTTCTTCAATTTGTCTTCATCATGTTTTATAGCTAAGGTGTCATCTTCCCTGGGTTGAACCCCCAAACTGGAATGTCTGATATGTAGCTTGAATCACTCACTCCCCAATGAAGATTTTCATCCATGTAATCTCTTTTTATCTTCCTCCCTGGGGTTCAGGTCTTAACCTGATTGCTTCTCTTTTCTTCCTATCTGATTCTGTGTGGATCATTCTTACAGCCTTGGTTGCACAGAATTACAACCAGGTGGAGTCTTTATGCCCTCTCCATTTCGTTTTCAGTGAGAATTGTTTCTCATGTAGGTGTATTTTGTGTGTGTGTTATGTACGAGAAATTTCATGGTCTCTTGCTCTACTATTTGATCTCCTCTCAATTTTATTAATTTCTGATCTAATTTTTATTATTTATTTTTCCCCTCCTTACTTTATGCTCATGTTTTTCTTTATTGTTAAATTATCTAAAGTGGACGTTCAAATCAGTGAGTTCAGATCTTGTTTATTTCCTAATTGAAGCATTTAACTCTATAAATTTCTCTTTCTTGTTGAGTTATATTTTCTTTTTTCTTTTTTTTTTTCAAAACAAAATACAGTACAAATTTATTGACTCCACTCAATCTTAGTTGAGATTTAAGCAAAGTAAACAGACAACTGGATACAAAGAAGCGATGGCTTAACATTAGGTAGAATCCTATTTTACTATGAATTTTCAGTCCAAAAAAGCTTATTCCTAAATAAAATTGAACAATGATTTCTCTGCTGAGGCATATGAAACAAAATACACACAGTTATAAAACCACATTTGTTGTTCTTTTAGCAATAAGCATTTATTCGATGAAAATTTTGAAACAGTCTTGGATTAATGTCAAGAAGAAATTATCACTTTTGCAAATTAACCAAGTACAACTTTGTGGAAAATCTGGACAGCACGAATAAATGACTAAAGAGCACTGAATTCAATGTTTTTAAAGATATACAGTAAAATACTTTGGTTCCCAAATGACTGCCTCTAAATGGAATTTTTTAAAAACCTGACATTGACTCATTTTTTCTCCTCTAGAACCTAAAGACAGACCATGAGTTTTCTCCAGTCACGTGGCAACGTGACGCCCTGGCGCATACCAGGGAAGCACACCAAAAACTATGCAAACGCCAAACTCCTTAAAGTGCTAAAGCCACAAGAGAAAAAACTATGTGTAAAACTTAAAAAAAAGCCAGTGTTAAAGAACTTATTAAAGAATATGTGCTAGCATTATTGAAGTCAATAATGCTTTTCACAATTATTGCAAAAAACATCAAAGAGACTTCAGAAATTGATAAACTGACTTGTAACATTTTAAAATATTTAAAAACTCCCCTTGAGACTTTTTCTTTGACCCATATGTTACTTATTTAGAAGTGTTAAATCTCCAAATATTTTGGGATTTCCAGCTGTCTTTTTGTCATTAATCTGTAGTTTAGAGATCAATAGCAGAGACTGTGGTCTAAAAGCATATTTTATATAATTTTAATTATTTTAACTGTGTTAAATATTTAAATCCCAGAATGTGGTCTACTTTTCTGACCATTTTATGTGAGTTTAAGGTGAATGCATACTCTGCTGTTGTTGGCTAAAGCATTGTATAAAATGTCCATTAGATCTAGTTGATTTATGGTGCTGTTCAATACAACTACATGCTTATTATTTTCTGCTTGCTAAGTATTTCAGTTACTGGTAGAAATGTGATGAAGTCTCCAACTATAAAAGTGAATTGTCTATTTCTCCCTGAAATCCTATCAATTTTTGCTAAACATATTTGTGTGCTTTGTCATTTGGGATTATTATGTCTTCTTAAAGAAATTACTGTTTTAATTTAATGCCTCTCTTTATTTTCGATTTTTTTTTTCTCTTAAGACTTTCTGAAGTTAGTATAGCTGCTCCAGCTTTCTTTTTGTTACTTTTATATTGCTGTATATCCCTCTACCCCTTTGTTTTAATCTATCTGTGTCTTTGTGTTTGAAGTGGAATTCTTTTAATACGGCATATAGTTGAGTGAAGTGAAAGTTGCTGAGTTGTGTCTCTTTGAGATCCCATGGACTATATAGTCCATGGAATTCTCTAGACCAGAATACTGGAGTGCATTACCATACCCTTCTCCAGGGGATGTTCCCAACCCAGGGATGGAACCCAGGTCTCCCACATCACAGGCAGATTCTTTACCAGCTGAGCCACAAGGGAAGCCCCATATAGTTGAGTAGAGGGCTGCTTTTTTCTTTTGTTTTGATTTTTTTTAATCATTGTGATAAGTCTTTGACTTTTTTGAAAATATCTCAGCAATTTATTTATTTATTTTTGGTTGTGCTGGATCTTCACTGCTGTGCTGGCTTTCCTTTGGTTGTGATGAGTGAGAGCTGCTCTTTAGTTGAGGTGCACAGGTTTCTCATTGTGGCAGCCCCTTTGTTGTAGAGTATGGGCTGTAAGATATGTGGACTTCAGTTTTGAGAGCACAGGCTCAGTAGTTGCGGTGCACAGGGTGTTTCTCCATGGGTTGCAAGATCTTCCTGGGTCAGGGATAAAATCTGTGTTGCCTGCATTGGTAGGCAGACTCTTCACCACTGAGCCACCAGGGAAGCTAGACTCTGACTTTAATTGGTGTTTCTAGACCATTCACATTTAACATGATTACTGATATAATTACATTTGTATTTACCATATTTGTTACTTTCTATTTTTTCCATTTATACTGTTATTTTAAAAACAAATATTCCCCTTTTTTCTGTCTTTTCTGATTTTAAATAAGTATTTCATTTTCTTTCCTCTTAGTATATCAATTATATTTCTTTTGGAATATTTTAGCATCTTTTCTAAGGTTTGTAGTAAATATTTACAACTGACTTAACTCCATTTCAAACAGCACAATGTACTTTTAAATAACACTATACCACTCTATATATAGACCACATAACCTATAACAGGATATTCTCAATTCTTCCCTCCATCCCTTATACTATTGTTTCCATTCATTGTATGGATCTATAAGCTATTTTAACCCAATATATTGTTACTATTATTATATTGAAAAATAATTTTCTATTAGATCAGCTAAGGATAAAAAAATTAATTCATTAATTCTTCTCTATCTCTTTTTGATAGATCCATAGGTCCAGATTTCTTATCTATATCATTTTCCATTTCTCTGGAAAAAGAATTTCACTTGTCTTTCAAGATAGGCATATTTCCTCAATTTTTATTTGTCTAAAAATGACTTTATTTCTTATTTACTATTGAAGGATAGTTTTGCTGGATATAGAATTCTGTTTCTTTCCCTATACTTTTCATGTTAACTAGAAATATTTAGCATATTAATCATAGTTGTTTTAAATTCTAGGTCTTTTTTCTTTTTTTTTTTTTCAAAATCTCCGCTGCATCTGAGTTTAACCCTTATGGTTGTTTGACTCTTTACTATGGTTTTTCTTGCCTTTTAAAATGCCTTATAATTTTTTACTGAAAACTGGACATAATGTATGAGATAATAGGAACTGAGGTAAATAGGCTATTTTAGAGCTGTCTAGAAGTGGGCTGTGTTTCATGGTGGCTGTAACTATAGATGCCAGATGCTTCAATTTCCTCTAATAAACTTGTTTTTGTCTTAGAGTTTCCCTGACAACTCCTTCTTATCTAATAGTCTGTGTCTTGAAGATCTCTCAGTTATCATCCACTGTTATTATACTGGAACTGTGTTGACACGTGTACTCAGTCGCTCGGTCATGTCTCTTTGTGACCCCATGTACTGTAGTCTGCCAGGCTCCCGTCTATGGGATTATCTCAGCAAGAATACTGGAGTGGGTTGGCATGTCCTTCTCCAGGGCATCTTCCCCACTCAGAGTTTCAATCTGCATCTCCTGCAGCTACTGTATTGGCAGGCAGATTCTTTACCACTTGAGCCACCTGGGAAACCCTGTGTTGATGTAGCGGTTAAATACTGAGAAGAGGATGCATTCTATACTATGGTGAGTAAATCTATATTCTTTTAATAGGTCAGACTCTCTGCGCTATGAGCTTCAGAAAATTTCCTTAGGTCTTTTTTGGTCCTCTTACAGGAGGCAGGAAGGCTGGAAGGTCTGGAATTAACTAATTGTTCTCCTCTTCCCGAGTTAGGATAAGATTCTGGTAGTTTTTATTGGGACCAGGTCTGTGTTATGAGGAACAAAATGCTTTGGGAATTTTTCAAAGTGATTACTTTTCCCCCAGATGCGTTTCAGAATCATTACTTTTTTCTCCTACTACTCAAACTGGGATTATTCTCCCATCTTCAACATGAGAACTTGTTATAAATCCTGGTGTTAGAACTCATGAAAAGGTGGAAGTGAAGTGAAGTCACTCAGTCGTGTCCGACCCTCAGCGACCCCATGGACTGCAGCCTACCAGGCCCCTCCATCCATGGGATTTTCCAGGCAAGAGTACTGGAGTGGGGTGCCATTGCCTTCTCTGGCAGTTTCCCCTATGGGTATCTATCACTGGACATGTGAAGCCCTGTTGCATACCTCCAGGCCTCCTTAAGACCCTAGTATGTTCAGGGTCAGATAAAGTTTGACTAAATATGACCATGATGTCTTTTCATGTCCAGTCAAAGGCCAAGGTAATATGTTGGAATGTATCTATATATTTGCCTGGGTCATCTGTATAGCTTCCCAGGTCTTGTTTGATCTGTCTTAGTTCTAAGAGAGAGAAGGGCTTATGGACCCGGGTTGGTCCGAAATCTCCTCCAGTTTCAGCTAAGGTACATACTCGAACTGGCTTTTGTGGAAGGGATGCTCCCGGATATGGGGGCACGTTTGGATACAAAGAAGGAGCACCAGGTGACTTGGGAGCTGTGGGAGGTGAGCCTTCACGAAGGCAGTTCCTTTTTTTGGTTGCCTGTGCCTAACACCATTTGCCTAGTGGGCTCACTTTTAGGGCTTACAGCAATCCCATACTTAAGACAGAGTTCCTCCATATCCTTTAGTTGGAAGAAAATTTGGACATAGGGGGTCTCTGTCCATTTCCCTTGTCTTTTACAGAATAAGTCTAATTGCAGGATGGAAGACTTCCCTGGTGGCTCAGATGGTAAAGCGTCCGTCTACAATGCAGGAGACCCGGGTTCGATCCCTGGGTCGGGAAGATCTGCTGGAGAAGGAAATGGCAATCCACTGCAGTACTATTGCCTGGAAAATCCCATGGACAGAGCATAGTAGGCTACAGTCCATGGGGTTGCAAAGAGTCGGACACGACTGAGCGACATTCTGTTCCTATTGTAATTTAAAGTCCCATCCTCAGGCCAGTGTTCTTTGTCCCCCAGTGGATACTGTGGCCACGCAGTGGCACAAAAGAATTTCAAGCGACTTCTCCTTAGAGCTAGAGGGTCGAACAGCTTCCAGTTATCAAGGATGCATCTCAAGGGCGTCTGCTGGGAAGTGGATTGGTGGAGGGTTATCTAAAACTATGACTGCAAGAGTTTTGACTCTCAAGCTACTTCACATTCAACTTTCAACATTTCATTAATGGCTGTTTAAGTATTTCTGTCTCTTGCTAATTCCAGAAGCTTCTGCTCTTGAAGCTGTGACTCTGTATCTATACATCTTTGCAACTCTGGAGTGGCAGTTTTCTATGTTAAATCAGAAAAAGTTATTGATTCAGTTTCTTAAGCTTTTTTCTTGTGAGGATAAAAGTTATGACTTCCATATTATTTACCTGTTGGAACAGATAGTGAACTATTGTCACTAATTTTTATTTTAGCCAGTCTAATACACACGTACTAATATTTCACGGAACTTTCAATGTTCATTTAGTAGTAGTGTTCGTCACTCAGTGATGACCGACTTTTTGCTACCCCATGGACTGTAACCTTCCAGGCTCCTTTGTCCCTGGCCTTCTCCAGCAAGAATACTGGAGTGGGTTGCCATTCTCTTCTCCAGGGGATCTAGCTGACCCAGGGATCAAACCTGGGCCTCCTGCATTGCAGGTGGATTATTTACTGTCTGAGATACAGGGAAGTCCTAATGTTTGATATCCTACCTTTTCAAATGCTTAATTGCCCTGTCTAGCCTCTTAAACAAGTGTCTGTTTATGTCATTTGCTATTTTCTAACTGAATTTTTGTTTGTTAACTTTTGAACTATGGGTGTTTTTAAATATTCTAGATACTAAACCTTTTTGGGATGTATGGTTGGTATACACATTTTCCCAATCTATAACTTGTCTTTTCAGCCTCTTCATATGGGCTTTTGCAGAGCAAACATTTTTAATTTTGGTGAGGAATGATTTTTCAATGTGTTTTTATAGTTTATGCTTTTGGTGTCAAGTTTTACTTAGCCATATGTATCAGAGATTTTCTCTTATTTTCTTAACTTTTAAACATTTTAAATAAAATAATTCTATTTTTACATTTTATGTTTAAATTGATAATCAGTTTGACTTAATCACTTATAAGGTGTGAGGTCTGAGTTGAGGTCTATGTTTTTGCCTGTGAATTTCTAATGATGCTTCAGCAATATTGGTTGAAAAAATTATGCTTCCATAATTGAATTACCTTTGTTTTTTTCTCAAAATTTAGTTAATAATATTTGTTGGGAGCCAGTGTGAGGAACTCCGCCCATGGCAAAGGTCATAAGGAAGGAAGCTTGGCATACGCAAAGGCGTGATCAAGCCTCAGGAAACCCCCTGTTCCCGAGCATCTACCCCCAAATCAGAGTACTTTATGGGGAGCTCTCCCCCATAACCATTTCTCTTAGAGAAGGAGTTAACTTGCAGCTCCAGTTAATAAAAATTCCTGGGTGTGATAAGAGTGTTTCAACTTACGAACTCTGGAGGTTCTCTGGCCTGCCTGATCAGGCTCGTCTGGCTGCATGTGATTGTTTACAGCCTCCCAACAGTGAGAGGCATGGGATGTTTTAAAACTTTCTAAATACAGACTCTTTTGAGAAGTTAGAAGATCATTAGTATAGTATCAGTAGGTTGATTAGGAATTACATTGGTGAAGAGTTTTTTCATTTGTCCTGCCAATAATTACTGCTAATTCCCTGCCCTGGGTGTGACAAGGATGTCTCAGGTCAAACCTCTCTGCTGACAGACTAGCTTGTGTGACAGCCTCTCAGCCATAAACAGCACAGAGAGTTTGGAGTATTAGCATAGGGCTTTTTTCATTAATGAGTCAATGATTGCCATCAGGCCTCCATATCCTTAAGCACCTGGGAATATATTAATCAATGTGTTTGGAATATAGAAAAGGAAATATAGTAGTTTTTTGATGTTAGCAATACTAGACTTTCTGAGTTAATGAATCTTCTCTTTTGTTATAGATCACTTTACTTTGTTATAAATCACTATAAATCACTGTGTCCTTGCTATGCAAAAATGTAACTTTTTCACTATCTTAAGACAAAATAGATCTTAAGGGGAACATTGGTGAAGGGTTTACATTTGTTGAGCCAATACTTGCTGCTAAATCTCCATATTCCTGTCCTTATAATGAATATAACTAGCATATAGGAGAAATAAGTATTAACCTTTAAGATTAATCATGTTAAACCTTAGGTTAAGTAAATTCCTTTCTTGATTGTAATTCACTACACCCTCACCCTATAGGAATGCAACTTTATTTGGAGGGTGGCGTCTGATTTAAGAAAAAATCACCCACCCCTGGAAAAATAAGTTTTCTGGTTAACTGACCAGTATCAGAAAGGGCCATAAAATGTCAGCAGACCTCATGGCTAGAAGATGATGAAACTCATAAGACCTTTGTATAATTTTATATGAAGCACCTGATTGTGACAAGGGTCAGGTCTGCTGACCCCCGTGTGACTCTGTATTCATCCCTATGTATAACAAAAAGTTATATAAACAAACCTGAAAAATAAAGAAATCGGATCAGTTTCTGGAAAGACTGATTCCCCCATGTTGTTTCTTTCTCACTCCCCATTTTCCTGGCTGAATTCCCATCTGAAATGTGGGTACTCACCAAGCCTGCTAATTCTGCCTGGGCTTCTGAGATTGGACCTCGGAGGCCTCAGTGCCTCCTCTCCTTTGGGAGAATGGAAAGACGCCTGTGGCCTACGTAGATGGTGATTGGTATTCCATGTAAACCGGTTATTCAGCCTCTTTTCTCCACTAATTCTCCTACTACACCATCTGTTTCTAATCTCCCTCTATATCTGTAATTAAATAAGTTTTTTCCAGGACGCCGACTCCGTCCCCACCTTCGAATCACCCTGGATCCACTGGGGCTGGACCCCGGCAAATATCTGTGTGACTATTTCTGTGTCTTCTGTTCTATTGATATATGTCTTTACCATTGCATTATTAACACATTGTCTTGAATTTTATTGATATAAAATAAGTCTTTAAGGTTACATAGAATGAGTCCTCCTTCTTTATTCACTTTTCAATATAAATTTTAGAGTATGTTTGCTATGATTGACAAAAGTCCATATCAATAAGTAGTTTTGATAGGAACTGTCTTACATATGAATCCCCTTGGGGAATATTGATGCTTTTACTATGTTCAGTCTTTGAATCTGTGAGCAAGTTATGTGCCTCTGCTTATTTATTTTGTCATTGATTTTTTATCCATATTTGTATTTTTTAACATACAAACTCTACATTTGTTTATATGGGCATATATTTAACTTTTCATTTCCTTTAGAGTGACTCTGTGTGGTTTTGTGCTTTTAATTTTGGTTCCTACATGTTCATTATTAGTAGAATGATTGATTTTTACATGTTGTGCCTCTATCCAATGAATTTTATGAGTTTTAGGAGTTGTGTCTCTCTGTTTATATATAGAGTATCTGGAATTTTCTATGTATATAATCATTTGTAGCCTTTTGGCTACAAATAGATATCAAAGATAGCTACAAATAAATATCAAGATAGCTTGATATCTATATATCAAGCTATATAGATATATGTGTGTGTGTATATATCAAAGATAGCTACAAATAGATATCAAGATAGCTTGGTATCTATATATCAAGCTATATAGATATATATATGTGTGTGTGTGAATATATATATATGTGCCTTTATTGAGCTAGATAGAAGTTCTGGTACTTTGGTTAGTAACATTGGTGACAGTGGATATCTTATAGAGAAAGAATTCAGTTTTCCACACTTAGGTAAGATGCTAGGTATGAAGTTTTGTTTGCTTTTGTTATTTTGGATAAAAGAATATGCTCTTTTCCAATTGAAGGAGTTCCCTTCTGTTACTAGCTTGGTAAGAGTTTTTTGTTTAATTGTTCACTTTTAAACAGGAATAGGTTCAAGATTTTAACAAAGCCAATATGAATTTTTCATCTTCATCAATAGATGATATATTTCCTTCTTAGCCTGTTTATACAGGGGACTATATTAATTGATTTTTAAAATATTGAACCAGTCTTGCATAGTTGAAATAAATCTCATTTGGTCATGTATAATTATTTTATACATAGTTGAATTGGGTTTTCTGTATTTTCTTAATATTTTGTCTAACTTCATGAAATATATGGATTTGTAGTTTTCTTTTTTATACTTTCTTTATCTGCTTTAGGTATCAGAATAATACTGTTATTACATAGTCAGTTGGTAAATGTTTTTTCATCGTCTATAATTATATAAATACTACCTGGAGGTTAGAGTTTTTCAGTTATCATTGGATTAATATCAAAGTGTTACAACTTTATGTTCCCTCATGGAGGTTCTGTTCAGTTCAATTCAGTCACTCACTCATGTCCAGCTCTTTGTGACCCCATGGACTACAGCACACCAGGCCTCCCTGCCAATTGCCAACTCCCAGAGTTTACTAAAACTCATGTCCATCACATCAGTGATGCATCCAACCATCTCATCCTCTGTCATCCCCTTCTCCTCCCGCCTTCAATCTTCCCCAGCATCAGGGTCTTTTCCAATTAGTAGGTTCTTCCCATCAGGTGGCCAAAATATTGGAGTTTTAGCTTCAGCATCAGTCCTTCCAATAAATATTCAGGGCTGATCTCCTTCAGAATGGACTGGTTGGATCTCCTTGCAGTCCAAGTGACTCTCAAGAGTCTTCTCCAACACCACAGTTCAAAAGCATCAGTTTTTTGGCTCTCCACTTTCTTTTTAGTTCAACTCTCACATCCATACATGACTACTGGAAAAACCATAGCTTTGACTAGACGGACCTTTGTCTGCAAAGTGATGTCTCTGCTTTTGAATATGCTGTCTAGGTTAGTCATAACTTTTCTTCCAAGGAGCAAGCGTCTTTCTGGGAGGTTCTGGGAATGAATCAATTCCCTTGTCCTTTCCAGTTTCTAAAGGTCATCTATATCCCTTGATTTATTTCTCCTTCTTTTATCTTTTATTAATGTCAACAACTAAAAGTTACTTTTTGTTGTATTCCCATTTGTCCAGTTCTCTCTCTACTGCCTCCCTCCTCTAGTTTAAGTCATCTCCTGATTTCATTGAGCCTACCTATAAAATGCAGGATAATCTCCAAGCTGGCACTGTTTCTACTATTCACAATTCTCCAAACATATGTGAGCCTTCCATGCATTTCTCTGGGATTCACTCCATGAGACAAAAATTTCCTCTACTTAATTTCATCTAAATTTTTTGGTTTCTGCTTAAATGGCTGAGAGGATCTATGAGTCATATGCTTAATTTCCTCAAAGAGCCTTTCACATGAGTAAATACTCTGACTTTTTTTAAATCTTTTTGAGATATCAGCAAAGGGTTGTCTAGCCACGTTTTTGGCTTTTTCTCTAGAGCAGATTTCCTATCATGAATCTCATAGTGTAATGTTTTTTGTGATCTGATAGACTAAGACTATTCCAAATCACCAATTTCCGAACAGTTGCTATCTGTAGCTGTCTCTTTCCTTGCACATTTTACTATAAGTGGCAAGAAAAAACCAGGCAGCAAAATTTTGCTGGGAAATTTTCTCAACCGAATGTGAAATTACACATTTTACAATTCTGTGCAGCTTTCTCCTACTGTATAGCAAGAAACAGCTTTTCTCCAATTTCTAACAAAACTGTTCTTCATTTCCATTTGAGCAATTGCCCTCATGAGCAATGATATAAATGCACATGTTTTTACAAATAATCTACTCATCACAATTTAGGTATTCTCAAAGGCAATATATACTTTATCTACCATTCTTCTTGCTATTTTCTTAAGCCTTACCAACAGAGCCTTTAGCATTCATATTTTTACTAACATTTGTTCAGGTCAATTTAAGCTTTTTCTATCATGTTCCTTAAAATGTTTCCAGCCTTTTCCCACTGTCAGATTCCAAAGGCATTCCTTCGTGTTTGGCATTTGTTTTAACATCACTCTATTTCAGTTAGGAAAATCTATATTATAGAGTTATATTGATGCTGTAGCAAATTACCACAAACGTCATGGCTTAAAGGAAAACAGATTTGCTAACTTATAGTCTTTTGTTTTGTTTTTAAATCATAGGTCTGACACTGGCCTCACTAGGCTAAAGTTAGTTTTTCAAAGCTCTGTTCCTCTACAGAGGCTTTAGGGGGGAATCTGCTTCCTTTGTTTGACTTGCTTGTTTTTTCAGTTTCTAGAGGCCACCAGCATTCCTTGGCTTTTGGTCCCTACTCCATCTTCATTAGCAACTTCCTGCTAAGGCTTTCTCATGCAGCCATCTGTCTGATTCTCTCTCTTTTGCCTCCCACTTCAATTTTTATAGACCATAGTAATGACATTGGGCCCACCCAGATAATTCAATAGATTCTCCTTAGTTTAATATGAGTTGAGTAAGTAAAAATTAGCAGCCTTATTTATATCTTCAACCTTGAATTATCTTTGCTAACATATTTACAGATTCCCAAGATTAAGGTGCTGACCTGTTTGGGGCCATTAATATGATTACCACAAATACTAAAAATCCAAATGATCATATATGCAAAGTTGCTGTATAGTTCTCAGCTTCCCAGGAGGTGCTCAGATTCTAGTTTTAAGGAGCTGAGGATTAAAATTGGCAGCATTTTTCTCTACCTCTGTAAGGACATACAGGTGTGTTGGACAGGGACTCTGGTTTATTAGTCTGGAAAATATGCCTGTTGTTCACAAAGATACAAACATTGATAATGTATATTAACCTCAAACTCAACAACAGAGCAAATCCCTTCCAAAGGTTTCAGCTTCATATGTTTCTCTCTTTTGGTACCAAGTCAGCATCAGCTAGATTAGTTTCATTTTAGACAATTAACTTTAAAAAGACACCTTAAATTAAAAGGAGTTTGATTTGAACTATTTTCTTGCAGTGTCTTAGAAAAGAGATTTGGATATCTGTCTAGAGTTTTATGTAAACCTTAAATTTACATATATTAAATTTGTTGGGGGACTGTGTAATTTCCTTGGTTATCTCTGCAGCAAAAATTTGAAGGGACGGATAGACCAGTGTTACAGCTCAATTACAGTTCAGTTTTATTTGGTAAGCAAAGGAAAATACGTCTTCGAGCATGAGGGTGGGCCGAGCCAAAAGAAGTGAAGAGAAGAGCACGAGGCTCAATACTGGCTCCTCTTTTTGTTTTTTTCTCCTCCCCCTGAACCTGCCATATGTAAATTGGGCTAGCCAGGAAGGCTGTTTGTTTCACCTGAGGTTCTCACTGTGGTCCTCGGACCTTCCTTTGTTCTATTTTTGCGGGCTTTTCCCTTCTTGTGTTTTAGTCACCACCATTCTGGACTCCTTTGTTTCCTATTCTAACTACCTAACAAATTCAATTAAAATTAAATTGTGCAGACCAAAGTACATTTGCTGGTTGAATTTAGCCTCCTGGCCATATTCCGTCTTTCTTGAGAACACTCAGAAGTTTTTAAAACTTTTGAAAAGACTGCAAGGGAGACAACATTCTTGTAAGTTGGTATGATTTTTGCGATGCATGATAAGAGTCTCACTCTCATGTTTTTTTTTTTTTTTTTTTTTTTTTATTCTCAAGTTCCAATAGCTATACAGATGAAAAATAAATACATGGGGTTACCTGATGGCTTTCTTTTTTCTCTAAAATTTCAATTTTATTTTCAAATTAAGGAAGCTGGAGAAAAAAAAAAAAAAAGGTCTTTTTAAAGGTAAAGGTACTTTTTAGACAGTTCTCATTTCCCAACCATGCTGTCTTTTCTCAGGGAATCTCAGAGTGGATCAGATATAAAAGGTAAGGCAGGAATTATGTAAATTACTAAGCTTCCATTCTTTCTTCTCCAGTTGCCATTACCTGAAAATGATTACATTCTATTATAGCAACTATAGCAAGCAGCTTTTAACTCACTGACAAAACTTTTTTACATATAAATAACTTGCCAATCTAATAAAGGGATAGGAAGTACTTGTTATGGTAATGGATGAGAAACCTTCAACTAGTCAATGAAAATATTTTTTTTTTTTTTCAGAAACTAACAGAGTTGACTTATTGGAAAAGACTCTTATGCTGGGAGGGATTGGGGGCAGGAGGAAAAGGGGACGACAGAGGATGAGATGGCTGTATGGCATCACCAACTCGATGGACGTGAGTTTGAGTGAACTCTAGGAGTTGGTGATGGACAGGAAGGCCTGGCATGTTGCAATTCATGGGGTCTCAAAGAGTCAGACATGACTGAGTGACTGAACTGAAGTGAGCTGAACTGAACTGAACAGATAATGATAGATAATAGAATGACATCAGATTGAGTTTTCTCCTGTTTTATAGATTATTAGAATAAGGCTCAAAAAAAAAAAAAAAAAAGAGAGAGAGAGAGAGCGTCTTGTTACAGTTATAACAATTTTGTGCTTTGATTTCTTTTGAATTTGATACATTCCCAGTAAAATTAGGAACTGTTATTTAAAAAGCATACTCACAAAAATATACTTTAGACAAATAATTCTCAGTGTAGTGTTGCTTTCTGTACATTATATTTTTGCCATTACAAACTAAATTCTTACAATGGAACTCATATGATCATTCCAGCTGGAACAACTCAGATCAACTCTTAGGGAGTCTCATAATTAAACTGCTCATAAAACATGTTGATTTTACCATTTGTTCCAGAAATTGTCCCCACCTAACCCCCAAATATTCCTTCCATGGGGAGTGCTACTAGTTATGTGGAGAAGGTACAACTCATGAATTTTGATCAACCAGAGTGCTAACCTCAACTCTGCCACTTACCAGCCTGTGACTATCCAGCAGTCTCATGAATAATGGAGATGACAATTATACCTCTCAATATAATCATATTGAAAGATTAAATAAATTAAATGAAAGACATCTTTAAAGTGGCTTGCATGGTTCCTGACTTAGAATAGTTTCTCAAAAATTGTTAATGTCTCCTGTTATCTTCACCTTTACACCTGGCTCTAGATTTACCTATTTCTAGATGTAATGCTGGCTAATATTTCTTTTTGATCATTGCCTTTTTTAATGTTGTCTCACTGGATTACACATATGTTCTAGTTATTGTTTGAAGCTTGATATATATTCTGAGCAGGTTTTTTGTTTTTACCTCTTTATATCTGCCTTTAGTTTAGAAAGTGATACCTATGATGGACGTGAATTATAAAAAGAATGAAGACCAAGAAGAGCACTCATTTTGACCTCATTTATATTCCCAGTAGTTATGTTCACTATCACTATGTTCGAAACAAATAAGATATGTATATCCCTTCTCACTAGGGAGAATAAATTAGTACTATAGCTTACCAGTTACTTTCTACACCCATATATTATAAGGGACATTCATAAGCTCAGAACAAATTATTTTCTTAGGCTCAAAGGTCAAAACACTCTTCACTTGATGATGACTATTTCTCCTGAATGATACTTCTTGACATAATATTTTGCTTCTGCTAACTTTGATAGACTTTCCAAATAACAACAAGAATAGTGATGACTTACAGTTAAATGCTGGCTGGTCAGGAAATCTTTTCATCACATTTTTCTTAGAAATAGATGTAATTTTTTCAAGTTTAAAGATGAGAGAACTAAGCCTTTGGATAGTAAAATAAAACTGATAAATGTCAGAGGTTAGAAACGGAGAGAGATAGGTTTTTCATTAAAATCTATTTAGATCCAAAATCCATACCCTTCTACCAAACTCAAGTATTCCTCCTCATATTCACCTTTTCCTCTTGGTTTTACAGCCTTTGCCTGTGTCTCTCTGTTTAAAATGACTTTCTGCCTATATTGTTATTATCTGCCAGATATCGCACACTTAAATAGACTTCTAGATTATTCCTCTCTAGGTTTGTCTTATCTTTTTGCTGCCTATGTTTCAGCTCATGAAGCAAAAGCTCATGGGAACAACCACAGAAACAGATTCCAAGAGAGCAATGGCAGTGGATGGTTGTATCAGCTCAGATATATAGCCCCACTGCTAGAGAATTGCTATTTGACTGCCAGTCACACATTGCAACAGATTTTAGTTAAATCAAGCTCTGACATGACTGGAACAAAAACCAAATGAAACATCTGCCAAAACAGAAATTGTGTCAAACTCCTAAACAAGGAAGATTGTCTCTAGTGGTATAACATCTGAACAATAGTAAAACTAGTTTCTATAAAGTTTCACAAAATTGTCAATGAATTTTTTGGTGCCAGTGGAAAATACTTTTTGTATTCTTTTCATTCTCATCTAAGAATTATTTTCCAAATGTACAAGAAACAAATAATTTGCAGTATCAGAATATGGGGTAAGATTCAATTCAATTTAATTCAGTGAGTATGTAGTCATTCAAGAAGAAAGGAAACCCACCTGTTAGGCATCTGGGATGCATTCTGCATCAGTTGTGTCTAGAGAGCAATATCCTGCCTGATGAAAATAGAGGCTCATACATGTCCAAATGCCAGCTGATTTGCTGAGTTTTCCCATTTTACCTTAATGTTTGTGATTACATAAACAAATCCCATATTAGCAAAACTCAAATGGGCCTCCCTTTGCATGACTGAACATCTCCATCTATGAATGAAAGTGAATGTCATGCAGTCAGGTCTGCCTCTTTGCAACCCCATGATCTATACAGTCCATGGAACTCTCCAGGCCAGAATACTGGAGTGGATAGTCATTCCCTTCTCCAAGGGATCTTCCCAACCCAGGGATCAAACCCAGGTCTCCCACATTGCAGGCGAATTTGTTACCAACTGAGCTGTCAGAGTGCATTTTGACTGGGTTTTACAATAAGAAAACAAGATCACATGATACAAAGTTCCCAAGAAGGATTGACTATGATGCTTGCTGTCCTTAGGTTAGCCTTACGCATGGTTGTACAATGGCTTTTCCATTTCTAAGTATGAGATGCAAATACAGTAGTGTCTAGAGACGAAAAAGAGCCCATCATCTATGTCTCTAATTTTATGTCATTCTGGACCACTTGGCCACCTGAAAATGAAATAGGAGGGAAATGGGCAAGACACAACTTTTGAAAGAATGACCTAACCTAAGGACACAATACAAACTGATTAAAATCAAATGGGTTCCAGAGGACAGACAAATCAACTTTGACTTGATCCTCAATCAGCAAGCTAATTGACATACCCAGAGGTGCCATTACATTTCCAAGACCAGCCTTCAAAAGACCAAAAAGTAGGTGTTGGCCCAATTCCTGGAAATCTCCACCTTTCCCCAAAATGGTTAGAAGAATCCTCCCATTCATTAGCCTATGAAATTACCCAGCCCATAAAATCTAATCAGTCTGTATTTCAAGGCTGTGCTTGCCGTGTGTGATGGCCCACATTCTGTCTGTGGATTGTGTTTCCTTTCTGAATAAATCCTTTACTTACCTATCACTGTGTCTCCCACTGAATTCTTTCTGTGATGAGACATCAAGAATCTGAGTTTCATTAGCTCCTGAAAACCAGATTTGTGATCTCAGTTGAAAGACTGTGGTTTTTGGCTGGGTTTGAGTCCCAGACATGTAGGTTAGAATCCCAGACTGGCTTTTGGCTGGATTTGAGTCCCGGTACAGAAGTTCAAGTCCCAATCTGAGGTAAACAGTTTCAAAACCAGGCACCAATAGAGGGAGTGGGATTATCCAGGCTGTGTTAAGTTAATCATTCAAGGTCAATCTATGATGTAGAGAATAAACAACCACTACCATCAAAGCACATGGGACTGCACATCAAATGTGTTCTTGCTATTACCACTGTGCGATGTAAGAAGTAATAGACGACAAAAAGTTGAAAGCAACAGTTACATTGATGAAACCAACAAAAACAATAATAACATATGTCCGAATAAAGGTATTGCTCTCTTCAGATTGATTGATGCAGGATTCCTAAGCAATTAATTAGGGAGGAGGTTAGACATCACTGTACATTTTTCTTTTACAAAATATATTTGGTTTGCATTTTATCATCTGTGACTTTGAGCAAGGTAATTAATCAGCTGTTCCTTGGATTCCTTGCTGAAAAATGAGAACCATACTAGTAATTGTTCTAACTATGTCCTAGCCATTACAAGATAATATGATAGCCAGATGAGCCATTATTTTTAATTCAGTGATCTTTTAACAAGTTCTTCCTACATGCACTGAATATAAAAATGCATAAATGCATATTTATACTCACATAATATTATTATTTTAATCATATTAACTTTTTTGAATGTCACAACTAGTTCAATTTTAAATACTCAATTACAGAAATGAATATATAAGCACATAGATTATTTTAATGTTCTTCTTCTATTTTTGCCTGGAGTCTTCTGGAAAAAAAGTTTATTTTGGATTCTCACCAATATAATCTCCATATCCCTAAACATACAAAAAAAAAAAAAGAAAAAAGAAAAAAAAAAAAAACAAAACCAAGAGCCGAGAAAAAAATAAGCAAACAAGACTTTGTATTAAAATAAGCTTTGTTTTGTCCTCTTAATTGACTTCTTTTTATGCTAATAATTTCCCTTTGAACATAATTCTGCTTCCCCACCTGAAAATTTTTACAATCAGAAGCCAGTGTTTATGACTTTTTGTTATGAACTCAAGAGGTTACACAGAGCATATTAAGTCCTAAACTTTTTGGACAAATAACCACTGCTGTTATTGTGAAGATTTTCTTTTTTACGAGTAGAATTTAACAGCTCATAAAATTCTCTTGCAGTTATGTTCATTTGGATTACAGACTTGTGCACTTGGTTAGCAAAACTAATGCTTGGAGACTCTACTCAAACTGAATGACTATCTACCCACAGAATTAGTGAACGTACTACTTTTCTAACGCAACCTTATCTGAATGGCTTTAGGGTATAAACATAACATGCCTATTGCTCTGTATACAGCTATGTCATAATACGAAAACTGCAAAGGAAGAGGGATAAACTGGCTATTAATAATTAGATCTTTGCATGTTTTGAGTAAGTCCTACTGACCAGCCTTTTAGGGTATGGCTGGACATTGCCATAAGCTAGCAGTCTAGTATATGTCTCCTTAGCATGCACACATGCATGACTTCTAAGTCACTACAGTTGTGTACATACACTTTACAGTCCTGTGGACTGTAGCCTGCTAAGCTCCTCTGTCCATGGGATTCTCCAGGCAAGAATACTGGAGAGGATTGCCATGCCCTCCTCCAGGGGATCTTCCCCACCCAGGGATCGAACCCTCATCTTATGTCTCCTGATTTGGCAGGCAGGTTCTTCACCACTAGGGCCACAAACGTTAATTCACACTCCACTCAACACCACATAATCCAGCTCTGAAACTCTCCCTTGCTCCCCATTACCTGCCACAGGTACTGACAATATGCACATTCTCATGTGAAACCCATTGCCTATACACTTTTTATTACTAAAAGAAGTTCATAATTCATTTCATGCTATATCTCAAACGTGTTCTATCTTCCTGTACTAATTGTCATTCAGACACTGTCACCTAGCATGCTTTCCACACCCAATCTCTTATCCCTAATCTATTCTGTATAAGGGCAGATGAATCTTCAATTGTTTATCATCATCATCTGCATAATCATCATTTGCATTGATCATCCATTCCATGCTAATCAAGATGTAGAACCTTCACCATGAGATTTCACTATCCCAGTCATGTGTGACAGGCATTATTACCCCAGTTACCCAGAATATTAAATAAAGGCTCAGAAAAGGATAGCAACTTCCCCATGATCATACAATTGAAGTGTGGCAGAGACAAAATTAAAACACAGATCAATGTGACTCCAAAGTCTCATTTGTAGGCAAGTCACTGAGGATGGGGCCTTGAAACTGAAAAGAACCTATAAATTTTAGAGAAGCTGCTGTGGTTGGATATAACCATGATATCTGTCTATCATTCAAAACCAACTCAGGTATCTTTTCTTAACAATTCCCATGGGGGATAATTTTTGTTTATATCAGTAACAAAAGATAAATTGAGAAGCCATAAGCAGATGCTATAAATTGGTCAATGTACTTTACTTGTATGCAAAGAATACATTGATGTAACTGCTGTATGATCTTTCATTATATTAGTTCATCTGAAACATGGTATGAACACAATAAATGTGAGCTAATTAAAATGATTATTAGCCATCCGTATGTCTTCTTTGGAGAAATGTCTATTTAGTTCTTTGGCCCATTTTTTGATTGGGTCGTTTATTTTTCTGGAATTGAGCTGCATAAGTTGCTTGTATATTTTTGAGATTAGTTGTTTGTCAGTTGCTTCATTTGCTATTATTTTCTCCCATTCAGAAGGCTGTCTTTTCACCTTGCTGATATTTTCCTTTGTTGTGCAGAAGCTTTTAATTTTAATTAGATCCCATTTGTTTATTTTTGCTTTTATTTCCAGAATTCTGGGAGGTGGATCATAGAGGATCCTGCTGTGATTTATGTCTGAGAGTGTTTTGCCTATGTTCTCCTCTAGGAGTTTTATAGTTTCTGGTCTTACATTTAGATCTTTAATCCATTTTGAGTTTATTTTTGTGTGCGGTGTTAGAAAGTGATCTAGTTTCATTCTTTTACAAGTGGTTGACCAGTTTTCCCAGCACCACTTGTTAAAGAGATTGTCTTTACTCCATTGTATATTCTTGCCTCCTTTGTCAAAGATAAGGTGTCCATATGTGTGTGGATTTATCTCTGGGCTTTCTATTTTGTTCCATTGATCTATATGTCTGTCTTTGTGCCAGTACCATACTGTTTTGATGACTGTGGCTTTGTAGTAGAAGACATACGGATGGCTAACAAACACATGAAAAGATGCTCAACATCACTCATTATCAGAGAAATGCAAATCAAAACCACAATGAGGTACCACTTCACACCAGTCAGAATGGCTGCGATCCAAAAATCTGCAAGCAATAAATGCTGGAGAAGGTGTGGAGAAAAGGGAACCCTCCTACACTGTTGGTGGGAATGCAAACTAGTACAGCCACTATGGAGAACAGTGTGGAGATTCCTTAAAAAATTGCAAATAGAACTCCCTTATGACCCAGCAATCCCACTGCTGGGCATACACACCGAGGAAACCAGAATTGAAAGAGACACATGTACCCCAATGTTCATCGCAGCACTGTTTATAATAGCCAGGACATGGAAACAACCTAGATGTCCATCAGCAGATGAATGGATAAGAAAGCTGTGGTACATATACACAATGGAGTATTACTCAGCCATTAAAAAGAATTCATTTGAATCAGTTCTGATGAGATGGATGAAACTGGAGCTGATTATACAGAGTGAAGTAAGCCAGAAAGAAAAACACCAATACAGTATACTAACACATATATATGGAATTTAGAAAGATGGCAATGACGACCCTGTATGCAAGACAGGAAAAAAGACGCAGCTGTGTATAACGGACTTTTGGACTCAGAGGGAGAGGGAGAGGGTGGGATGATATGGGAGAATGGCATTCTATCATGTATACTATCATGTAAGAATTGAATCGCTAGTCTATGTCTGACGCAGGATACAGCATGCTTGGGGCTGGTGCATGGGGATGACCCACAGAGATGTTATGGGGAGGGAGGTGGGAGGGGGGTTCATGTTTGGGAACACATGTAAGAATTAAAGATTTTAAAATTAAAAAAATAAAAAACTATTAAAAAAAATAAAAAATAAAATGATTATTCGTAAATTTCTTAACCAGGATTATGCAAGCTACTTTATTGCAATTTATGCATTACAATTAAACTCCAGTGCCCCATTTTACCTTCCATATTGATCAGTATGAATGTGTAATCACATGATAACATAAAATCGCTGGGAATTCTTCATAATTGGTGTGAAATTATTCAGTTTTGTTTTGCACACAATTCTCAAAATCTTATGTTGCTAGTTCAGTTCCAAACTGCAAATACACAAACATAAGAAAAGCAGTATATGCTAGAATAATTATTTTCCAAACTGAATCTGTTTAGAAAAAAAGCAGGAAAAGATGTTTCATGAAGAAAGAATTTTATGTTCAAAAAATATTTGAGGAATCTTACATAAAATATTCCTATCTTGAAGATACACCAAGAACTTTAATATGAGCCCTAAGAAATCTTAAAAAAAAAAAAAAAATTTTATTTTTAACATTGTTGCTAAAATATATTTGACCAGAGAATATTTTGTAGTTTCTGTCAATATCATTTTATTTTTTTCTTGTATGACTTTAGTATCCCATAATATGTAATTTAGAAAGTTATTTTGTACATTTCTTTAAACATGAATGCCATTCCCAATGAACATTGAAACAGTAGAACAAGATGTGTTTAGTTGTCTCAAAGCAAAGATTAATTTATCTGGAAAGCTCTTCCCATTTTCCAAACCTATTTTCATTTATGATCTCATTGAAGCTTCATCAGTTATATTTTAGCTGCAATATCTCTGATTGAAATTTCATCCTAACATCACAGGAATCTTGGTATTTTACTGCTTATTTCCATTCAATCAGACTTTTTCCCTGTACAGTGCCACTGTTGAATTAAAACCATGAAATGTCATTCAAAGTTGTTCACTGTATGTCTGCAACTATTGTAATTTGAGAACCTTCATCAACTTACCCTGCCTTAGCTATAATCTTATTTTCCACTGGTCTCCAATACATTCATTCTGAATTATATTGGTGTGAAGTAATTAAATAGAATCACTAAAGAACCATTTCTAGAATAAAAATAGAGTAGTTTTACAATAGATGATTCAAAGCATCTATGTTTCCATTTAATAAGGATGTATCTCCATCTTAGTCTCAATTTACAAGGTAACACAGCTCCCTTAAGGATCATAAAATATTCTCTCTACATCCAGAAGTGTGGAAAAAACAGAACATAGAATAGGGCAGGCAGAGCTATGCTACATGAAAGCAGGAGAGAATAATCTTAAATTCACACTTAAAGGATATACTTTTCTGTTCCCAATCCAATAAATCTTTGGACCAATTCTCTCTACCCCATTTGACCATACATAGAATCTGGAATTAAGGTGTCTACCTTTTGTTCTCTCTAACAAAAGATATAGTATTGGACAAACAAAAGAGGAACAATAAAAACTAGAACCTAAATCTTCATGGTATAATGTTAGCAATTTTCCTTGACTTGGTATTTTTACTACTTCATTAATTCAAGGTAAGTTTAAATTCAGTATATGCCAATGCTATCTAGTATCTTGAGTGAATGAGTGAAAGTCACTCAGTTGTGTCTGACTCTTTGTGACCACATGAACTATACAGTCCATGGAATTCTCTAGGCAAGAATACTGGAGTGGGTAGCCTTTCCCTGCTCCAGGGAATCTTCCCAATCCAGTGATTGAACCTACGTCTCCCACATTGCAGGCAGATTCTTTACTAGCTGAGACACAAGGGAAGCCGATGTAGTATCTTAAATATATGTAATTATATTTACTGTATGATTTTGTCATTCTTAATATATAGTTTTATCATCTGCATTAGGGTTCTGCAGAGAAAAAGACCGATTAGATAATGTGTGTGTGTGTGTGTGTGTGTGTGTGTGTGTGTGTGTGTGTGTGTGTGTGTGTGTATGAACTGAAAGCCCCCAAGATCTTCAGTTGGTAAAGCTACTGATGTAGTTCTGGTCTGAGTCCAAAGTCCTGAGAACTAGGTGAACCAGTGATATATGTTCTAATTAAAACCCGGCAGGTTTGAGGCTCAAGAAGTGTCAATGCTTCAGTCTGCTTTCAAAGGCCAGAAAAGACAAAGGTGATGCTCCATCCCCAAGGTAGAACACATTCCCTCTTGCCTTTTTGTTCTATTCAAGTCTTCAGCTGATTGGATGAGGCCCACCCACATCAGGGAGGGCCATTTGCTTTCTTAGTGCACTAAGTTTCATATTAATCTCATGCAGACACACCCTCACAGATGCATCCAGAATCATGTTTGACCAAAGGTGTGGGAACCCTATGGCCCTGTCAGGTTGACATATAAAATTAACCATCGCTACCTCCATCTGATATCCCAATTTTTGTGGCTTCAAAGGAGTATGACAGGGAAGTATATTGTCATCCTGCTTATTTAACTTATATGCAGAGTGCATCATGTGAACTATTGGGCTGGATGAATCATAAGCTGGAATCAAGACTGCCAGGAGAAATATCAACAACCTCAGATATACAGATGATACCACCCCAAAAAGTGAAAAGCAACTAAAAAGCCTCTTGATGAGGGTGAAAGAGGACAGTGAAAAAGCTGACTTGAAACTCAACAGTAAAAAAATTGACATCATGACATCCAGTCCCATCACTTCATGGCAAATAGAAGGGGAAAAAGTAGAAGCAGTGACAGATTTTATTTTCTTGGGCTCTGAAATCCCTGCTATCAGTGACTGCTGCCATGAAGTTAAGATACTTGCTCCTTGAAAGTAAAACTATGACAAACCTAGGCAATGTATTAAAAAGCAGAGACATCAGCTTGCTGACAAAGATCTGTATAGTCAAAGCTATGGTTTTTCCAGTAGTCATGTATCAGTGTGAGAGTTGGACAATAAAAAAAAGGCTGAGTGCTGAAGAATTGATGCTTTTGAATTATGATGCTGGAGAAGACTCTGGAGAGTCCCTTGAACTGCAAGGAGATCAAACCAATCTTTAAGAAAATCAGTCCTGAAATATGCACTGGAAGGACTGTTGTTGAAGCTCCAGTACTTTGAATATCTGATGTGAAGAGCTGACTCATTGGAAAAGACTCTGATGTTGGGAAAGATTGAAAGCAAAAGAAGAGAGCAGCAAAGTATCATCAACTCATTGGATATGAATTTGAGCAAACTTTGGGAGATAGTGGAAGACAGAGGAGCCTGGCATGCTGCCGTACATGGGGTCACAAAGAGATGGACACAACTTAGCAACTAAACAACAGCAAGCCTGGGGACACCTCTATCACCTGGCTCTGGCAGCCAATGGGTCCCACAGAAATATAACTAATAGAGAAAGTGTATTTAAATAGGTGTCACTCCTAGGGCACAGCAGGAGGCAACAGACCCAAGAGCTCCTGTGAAGAAGTTCTATCAGCTAATTCTCATGGCTGTGCCCTGAGAAGTAGGCATCTAAATATCCATTTGAGACTGATTAAAACATTGGCTTTTAGAAGTGATAAAGAACCTGCCTGCCAATACAGGAGATGTGAGAGATATGGGTTCAATCCCTGTATTGGGAAGATCGCCTGGCACAGGGCATGGCAACCCATTCCAGTATTCTTGCCTTGAGATCCCATGAACAGGGGAGCCTAGTGGGCTACAATCCAAAGAGTCACACAGAGTTGTACACAACTCAAGTGACTTAGCACACATGCATAATACTTTCCAGAAATATCAAAGAGTGTGAATCCTCTGTGCTCTCTCTGCTGCTTTCCGGAGCACTGTGGAGAACTGGATTCACTTCTGCTGAGTAGAGAGGGAAGAATTCTGTTGGCCAGACTGGGAAATAGTAGGTAAGCAACATCTTTGGGAAATGCCACTAGTGTCATACTCTAATCCCAGGGATGTGGAAATGGTGAACACAATGGTGGGTAAAAAAAACCTGGGGTTGCACCTTCCTCCACTTCATTCACCTGCTTCTTAGAGCCTGCACACAGGGCTTTCTTAGCATATGTTTATAAAGTAAATATATGTGTCAACTGGCAAGTGAATGAATAAATGACTGTAAAATTAAATGAGTGAATAAATGAAATAAAAGTCATGACCATTGGTCACACATTTTTTTCTTTCTTCATTAGAATATTCTAACATCCTTTATTTTGTGTTGAGTTTAGAGATTGGACCCAGTGGCTTAATTTACTCTGCGGGATGATGAGTATTTATTTTTTCTAAATATTGTCATTGTAAATTCAATGAGATTAAATATATTCTTGCACTTGACACCAAATTACTAATTTTCATGTCAAGAAATTTATTAGGGTCAAATTAGTGCAAGTAAATTATTCACAAGCTGATGTAGATTTCAAGTTGAAATGCTAGTTATTATTCATATTTAAATTATGAATAATGTTCACAGGTAGCCTTATTTCTATAGTGGGTTATATTTAGTTTCCTTCTTTTGAATCTTGGTTTGATATAATGGTAATGAGTCATTTGACAGGCAAAATGAATATTTGTCATGATATAATATTTAAAGCAATTACCAAAAATTAGTCACTGATCCATTTTCTCCTGAAAGTTTTATGAAGACTTTCCTAGTTATTTGATTCATATCAATATTTGCTCTCCCTGAAAATTTGCTTCTTTTAAAATATCTATATTTTTCATTTTGTAGTTCATATTGTTGTTGCTAGTTATATTAATTTTCTGTTTTCATCTTGCTAAGGAAGAAAGTCATTTTTTTTTAAATCCCACTTATACTTACATGCATTCAGCATGGAGTGGCTTATGTAACATTAATTATATTGTCGAACAGCACTTACAAGGCACCCAACTCTCATTTAGAGTCCACAGATACTGTGGTGAAAATGGGATTCTCACCCTGAAATTATTACCTTACAGTCTAGCACTATAATTTCTCAACTGATTTGTATACAATGCTAAATTGAGATTCCTAGTTGCTGGAAAAACCTTTATTAAAACTAAATATTTGTATAGGCTCCTCTGGGAAGAAATGCTCCCATGGGGAAAAACAAAATCGCGTTTCCTACTGGAAGCTTTTCCTCAAAGTAGGTTCTTACTCCATTATATCCGAAGTGACAGCTTGTCACACACTGCTAACCTGAGCCCCATGCAAGGAAGGAAATGTGAATATTTGTGAGTGTATGTACGCAGGCAAGGTGGCAAGGAGGCTACAGATAATCAAGCATCCCAAAAGCCTGGTGAGGAAGGATGACTTGCAGCGTCTATAACAGTGTTGGTGTGAGGGCAGAATTGTCCATAATAAATTCAGCTTTTAGATGGGGCAGAAGCATCTTTCTGAGTCAATATCTAGTGGAGGAATCTAGGTTTCTGTTGTTGGTCATCTTTCTCTCAACTACTGAAATTGACAATACTGGAACTATTTGGCCAATTAATGATAAGTAACATAAAACCTAATGCTGGCATTAAAACAGTATGACAATCTGATAAGAGTTTGTTTTTGTTCAGTCACCCAGTCGTGTTGGACTCTTTGAGGGAGACAGGTTAGGAGACGATGAGATAGGGAATAGAAAATGTAATGGCACAAACCAGTCAGTGAACTAGAGACATCAGCTATTTCCAACCAGTTTCAAAGATATACTCTCCGGTGTCCCAGATAAACACTTTCCAATTTAGTTAGGGTGTTCCAATTCTCTTTTCTTATCCTTGCATGCATGAGCACCCACTTATCTTAAAAATATGAGAGTGTTTTGAAAATTCAAGACGAAGAAACACAAATCACAAGGGATACCATAAATTCCACATACAAATTCAAGAAAAAAAAATATGTGATCTCCTATAGAAAGAGAGAAATAATATATCTCAAAATATATTATTTGAGAAATATATGTTCTAAGATCAACAAGTCATGAGGTTCAGGTAAATAAGATTGTATATTACAGACCTGTACTTAAATGGATCAACAAGATTTGCATATGATGCTACTTTTATAAATAAAAATACTTCAACACAACAGTCAAGAAATTTGTTCAGCAACCAGCAAAAGGGTACTGCATATAAAAGATAACTATTTGGAAAATAAAAGACTGAGCTTCATGTGTGGGATAGTAGATTGTTGGTATATGTAAGATATACTCTCTACAATAAAGTATTGGTCATCTTACCCTGATTAGCTTTCATTATGTCACCTTTTAAACTTTATCAGAAGCAACTTTAGAAAGCCTTATCTCTAGGTCATACGTCAAGCTCCCATTGTAAGACCCTAGAGGAATTGTGTGGTGGGGAGGGAGGTGGGAGTGGACATTCAAGAGGAAGGGGACACATGTATATCTAGGACCAATTCATGTGCTGTATGGCAAAAACCATCACAATATTGTAAAAAAAAAAAAATTATCCAATTAAAAAATAAATAAATAATAAAAAAGAAAGAATTCCTCTTTTTATAATGTATTGAGATCTACAAATGAATACTCTTAGTGCACCGGTTGGTCGCAGCT
The DNA here is from genome assembly GCF_023091745.1 of Budorcas taxicolor. Lineage (NCBI taxonomy): Eukaryota > Metazoa > Chordata > Mammalia > Artiodactyla > Bovidae > Budorcas > Budorcas taxicolor. The sequence continues at coordinate 119,665,669 of NC_068911.1, forward strand.
GCCTGCACTTAGTGCGCGGGTCAGTCGCAGCAGTCTCAAAAACGACACGATGATCTCTGTTCGTTTCCAAGGCAAACCACTCAATATCATGGTAATCCAAGTCTATGCCCAACCAGTAACGCTGAAGAAGCTGATGTTGAATGGTTCTATGAAGACCTACAAGACCTTTTAGAACTAACACCCAAAAAAGATGTCCTTTTCATTATAGGGGACTGGAATGCAAAAGTAGGAAGTCAAGAAACACCTGGAGTAACAGGCAAATTTGGCCTTGGAATGTGGAATGAAGCAGGGCAAAGACTAATACACTTTTGCCAAGAAAATGCACTGGTCATAGCAAACACCCTCTTCCAACAACACAAGAGAATACTCTACACACGGACATCACCAGATGATCAACACCAAAATCAGATTGATTATATTCTTTGCAGCCAAAGATGGAGAAGCTCTATACAGTTAACAAAAACAAGACCAGGAGCTGACTGTGGCTCAGATCATGAACTCCTTATTACCAAATTCAGACTCAAATTGAAGAAAGTAGGGAAAACCGCTAGACCACTCAGGTATGACCTAAATCAAATCCCTTATGATTATACAGTGAAAGTGAAAAATAGATTTAAGGGCCTAGATCTGATAGATAGAATGCCTGATGAACTATGGAATGAGGTTCATGACATTGTACAGGAGACAGGGATCAAGACGATCCCCATGGAAAAGAAATGCAGAAAAGCAAAATGGCTGTCTGGGGAGGCCTTACAAATAGCTGTGAAGAGAGGTGAAAGGCAAAGGAGAAAAGGAAAGATATAAGCATCTGAATACAGAGTTCCAAAGAATAGCAAGAAGAGATAAGAAAGCCTTCCTCAGCAATCAGTGCAAAGAAATAGAGGAAAATAACAGAATGGGAAAGACTAGAGATCTCTTCGAGTAAATTAGAAATACCACGGGAAAATTTCATGCAAAGATGGGCTTGATAAAAGACAGAAATGGTATGGACCTAACAGAAGCAGAAGATATTAAGAAGTGGCAAGAATACACAGAACTGTACAAAAAAGATCTTCACGACCTGGATAATCATGATGGTGTGATCACTCATCTAGAGCCAGACATCCTGGAATGTGAAGTCAAGTGGGCCTTAGAAAGCATCACTACAAACAAAGCTAGTGGAGGTGATGGCATTCCAGTGGAGCTATTTTAAATCCTGAAAGATAATGCTGTGAAAGTTCTGCACTCAATATGCCAGCAAATTTGGAAAACTCACCAGTGGCCACAGGACTGGAAAAGGTCAGTTTTCATTCCAATCCCAAAGAAAGGAAATGCCAAAGAATGCTCAAATTATTGCACAGTTGCACTCATCTCACATGCTAGTAAAGTAATGCTCAAAATTCTCTAAGCCAGGCTTCAGTAATACGTGAACCATGAACTTCCTGATGTTCAACCTGGTTTTAGAAAAGGCAGAGGAACCAGACAGCAAATTGCCAACATCCGCTGGATCATGGAAAAAGCAAGAGAGTTCCAGAAAAACATCTATTTCTGCTTTATTCACTATGCCAAAGCCTTTGACAGTGTGGATCACAATAAACTGTGGACAATTCTGAGAGAGATGGGAATAACAGACCAGCTGACCTGCCTCTTGAAAAATCTGTATGCAGATCAGGAAGCAACAGTTAGAACTGGACATGGAACAACAGACTAGTTCCAAATAGGAAAAGGAGTACATCAAGGCTATCTATTTTCACCCTGCTTATTTAACTACTATGCAGAGTACATCATGAGAAACGTTGGACTGGAAGAAACACAAGCTGGAATCGAGATTGCCAGGAGAAATATAAATAACCTCAGATATGCAGATGACACCACCCTTATGGCAGAAAGTGAAGAGGAACTAAAAAGCCTCTTGATGAAAGTGAAAGAGGAGAGTGAAAACGTTGGCTTAAAACTCAACATTCAGAAAACTAAGATCATGGCATCTGGTCCCATCACCTCATGGGAAATAGATGTGGAAACAGTGGAAACAGTGTCAGATTTTATTTTTTTAGGGCTCGAAAATCACTGCAGATGGTGACTGCAGCCATGAAATTAAAAACGCTTGCTCCTTGGAAGAAAAGTTATGACCAATCTAGATAGCATATTCAAAAGAAGAGATATTACTTTGCCAACTAAGGTCTGTCTAGTCAAGACTATGGTTTTTCCAGTAGTGATGTATGGATGTGAGACTTGGACTGTGAAGAAGGCTGAGCACCACAGAACTGATGCTTTTGAAGTGTGGTGTTGGAGAAGACTCTGGAGAGTCCCTTGGACTTCAAGGAGATACAACCAGTCCATTCTGAAGAAGATCAACCCTGGGATTTCTTTGAAAGAAATGATGCTAAAGCTGAAACTCCAGTACTTTGTCCATCTCATGCAAAGAGTTGACTCATTGGAAAAGACTCTGATGTTGGGAGGGATTGGGGGCAGGAGGAGAAGGGGACAACAGAGGATGAGATGGCTGGATGGCATCACTGACTCAATGGACATGAGTCTGAGTGAACTCCGGGAGTTGGTGATGGACAGGGAGGCCTGGAGTGCTGCGATTCATGGGATCAGAAAGAGTTGGACACGACTGAACAACTGAACTGAACTGAACTGAACTGAATGAATAATCTTTGGTTTCATAAATTCTGATAAATGCAAATAAGCAGCAACCTATGGTGGATAATGGAACAATACCCAACATGGACATGAACAACTGACCAAAAGAGCAGACTGGTTCCAAATTAGGAACAACAGACTGGAGCAATAGACTGGTTCCAAACCAGGAAAGGAGTAGGTCGAGGCTGCATATTGTTACACTGCTTATATATGCAGAGTCAATCATGCTAAATGCTGGGCTGGATGAAGCACAAGCTGTAATCAAGATTGCTGGGAGAAATATCAATAAGTTCAGATAAGCGGATGACACCACCCTTAGAACAGAAAGTGAAGTGGAGCTAAAGAGCTTCTTAATGAAAGTGAAAAAAGAGAGTGAAAAAGCTGGCTTAAAACTCAACATTCAGAAAACTAAGATCATGGCATTTGGGACCATCCCTTCACGGCAAATAGATGGGGAAACAATGGAAACAGTGGCAGACTTTATTTTGGGGGACTCCAAAATCACTGCAGATGGTGACTGCAGCCATGAAATTAAAAGATGCTTACTCCTTGGAAGAAAAGCTATGACCAATCTAGATTGCATACTAAAAAGCAGAGACATTACTTTGCCACCAATGTCCTTCTAGTCAAAGCTTTGGTTTTTCCAGTAGTCATGTATGGATGTGAGAGTTGGACTATAAAGAAAGCTGAGCACAGAAGAATTAATGCTTTTGAACTATGGTGTTGGAGAAGACTCTTGAGAGTCCCTTGGACCGCAAGCAGATCCAACTAGTCCATCCTAAAAGAAATCAGTCGTTAATATTCCATTGGAAGGACTGAGGCTGAGGCTGAAGCTCCAACACTTTGGCCACCTGATGCGAGGAACTGACTCATTGGAAAAGACCCTGATGCTGGGAAAGATTAAAGGTGGGAGGAGAAGGGGATGACAGAGGATGTGATAGTTGTATGACATCACCGACTCAATGGACATGAGTTTGAATAAACTCTGGGAGTTGGCGTTGGACAGGGAGGCCTGGTGTGCTGCAGTCCATGGGGTCACGAAGAGTCACATGATTGAGCAACTGAACTGAACTGAATGTTGTGTAATTTGAAAGCTGCCAGGAAGTAAACCCTATTTGAATAAAACCCTTTGTTCTAGTGTCTGAAGTTCTTCTTCTTTTAATTTTTTTTTTATTATTCCTCTATGCCCCTAATGATTTTTCAATTTCTGAAAATTAACCACACCAGCTATTACCCATTGTCAGTTTTGAAAGTTTAACATTTAACACAGTAGAAACCCAAGAGCAGAGGATACTAACAAGAGAAAATAGTCTAGATGAAAGAGTGGACAAAAAAGAAAATCTTCACAAAGGTTAAATTAGTCTTGGGACTGGCTCTTATGCAGTCTCTGTAGGTGAAAGAGTGGCAGAATGTGGAGCAGGGTAGAATATTACTCTTGTCCCTTTGAATAACCTTGGAAGATTTCAAATTGGCAGTCCTGAGAGTCTAGCTCATGGATTTGACATGCAATTATATTCTACTTAACTCCTTTGAGGTGCTGGTTTTTGAATTTTCTCCATACATTGATCTCTCTGTCATTTTGTTTTAAAAATCTTCATTTGCAAAGTGAGAAATGAACAAGCCCAACTTTGGGACTTCTACTTTGCCTATTTAATGAATTCTTATCTGAATTTGAATTTTAAATATTTTATTTCCTCATCAAACTCATTTTCAAATATATTATTCTTCATCATCTTTAAAGATGACTAAAAAAGTAATGACCTAATGTTATAGCAAACTGTATTTAGGGGTTATTAAACATATTTCAGAATATGTTTAATTCAAAAACTCAAAGGAAAACTAGTTTTTAAATCATTATATTGTCCTTTTGTCCTTTCTAAGTTATTTAAAATTTTAAAAATTATGTTCATTTACCTTTGATCCCACTGCCCAGAAAAAATATTACTATATTGTTACTGGGCCCTGTCGCTGTCTCTGTGCTAAGTTGCTTCAGTCTTGTCTGACTCTTTGCAACCCTATAGATCGTAGCCTGCCAGGCTCCTCTGTCCATGGGATTCTCCAGGTGAGAATACCAGAGTGGGTTGCCATTTCCTACTCCAGGGATTCTTCCCAACCCAGGGATTAAACCTGTGTCTCCTACGTCCCCTGCATTGGCAGGTCTGTTCTTTGCCACTAGTGCCATCTGTGAAGCCCTAAAGAACCCTGGATAGTTTATAAATAAATAAAGCATTGTCTCCTCAAATTATATACCAAAATTCCACTTTCTATACCATGTCCATGATTACTTAACATAAAGTGGTAGAAGTAACAGAGATTTTGGAATTAAAGACAATAAATTTTAGATCCACTACATTTTTGTCCTTAGGAAACTTAGCTAATTTGAAGAAACACTACACTTAGCAGAGTTATTTTCCTCATATATAAATGCCGCTGCTGCTGCTAAGTTGCCTCAGTCGTGTCCAACTCTGTGCGACCCCATAGACGACAGCCCGACAGGCTCCCCCGTCTCTGGGATTCTCCAGGCAAGAACACTGGGGTGGGTTGCCATTTCCTTCTCAATGCATGAAAGTGAAAAGTGAAAAGTGAAAGTGAAGTCGCTCAGTTGCGACCCCATGGACTGCAGCCCACCAGGCTCCTCTGTCCATAGGATTTTCCAGGCAAGAGTACTGGAGTGGGGTGCCATTATGAGGACTATTATATATACCTTTCAAGGTTACTATGAGAATTAAATGATATTACGAGTGGTTTTGTAGATAGAAACATGAATTCCTAGTAAACATATCAACAGTTATGAAAATGTATGTGATCAAGGAAGCATAAATTGAATGCAAATTTTTAATAGAATGCCAGAAGTAATTTAAAAAATAGAACTATAGCTGTATACATATAGGAAGAATATCAGTCTGGATCAAATAAACACAGAGAATCACAGAATCAGAGAGCAATTTAAATAGATAAAATTTTAATATAAATAATCATAACAAGGGATTGTAGTAACAAGGCATTGTCTAATGGGAAGTAGCAAGAACTCTAATGAAGAACGGCCACTACACCTTGAGTAAGTAGAGCAGGCAGGTTGGAAACATCTATCAAGAATGAGATTCAGCCCTTGATGGGGTGAGAACATCCATGGCCTCTGAATGGCCAAAAATGTCACTGTGCTCTCATGCTGCAAAACATTCCAGAATTCCGCCTTTTGGGACTCAATAGAGATCTGCCCTCAAAGAAGTTACTCACCAGAGCTAATCTACCAGGAAACCGCCTGTGGAGAAGTGAAGGGACGGCTGTTAGCTCATTCTGTTGACATACAAAAACTGCAGGAGATGGGGACAGGATAAACTGTGGCTGATGCAGAACCAGGGTCTGGGGAATCTGTGTGCCCAGAATGGTACACTGGAACCAGGAAGAGAGATCCTTTCATCCTGATACGACTTACTAGAGCCTTATACTAACAAAGCTTAGCGCTGTAGCAGGTGACTAAGGACAAAAAGAAGAAAAAGTCCAGATTCAATTTCACATAAAAGACAAAAAGGATAATTGTAGAACTGAGGGGAAATAAATCAAACCAGACTTGCAAACATCTTTGAGCAGAAACTATATAAGTTATAGATGAATAACTACAAGCTTTTTTAAATCTACATTACTGTATTCATGTAAACCTAAATACAAGATCTATACATATGACAAAAATATGAAGGAAATCAGACATAAAATTCAGGTTTATAACAGGAAATGCATATATGTGAAGGCAGATTTTAAATGGCTTCCAAGTTGTTGATCATGCTGAGAAATGATGAGATGTGATGAACTGAGGTGCCCCGTAAAATCCTAAGGATTCAAAAAATACATTGGCATCAATAAAGAAGACGTTAAAATTGAAGCATAAATCACAGAACATATTCTTGGGTGAAAGCAGTTTGAAAGTTTAGCCATAAGAACTTTCGATACACGTTTACTGCCCCATGGAAAGGACACCCAAAGACAAGAACGTATCTCCAAGGCAGACCATTAAATAGATATTTTTCCACAAAAGTGACCTGGATGTGCAGCAGTTACAGTAAAGGATAGAAGTGATATGAATCAAAGGACTCAACTGGCATTTGCACATAGATGAGCACAGTGTTTACAGTCTGGCTTCCACATTGTTCTCAGCCTGGTGTCTCCTCCCTTTACTCTCCTTGGATAAGAGTTTCAGGATGTTCTTCCCTGGAAAAGCTAACATTCAAGAAAAGATCTCTGTTGACAGTCCTTCTCGATAAAGGACAGCAACCAGACCAAGTACACAAAACTAAAACCGACTTGTCAATAAATCCTAATCCAAGAACACTATGTTTGCAACAAGCATCAGTTTTTAATGTCAACAGCCAATAACATATCCAGGGGCATCAGTGAGAGAAAGATAAGCAAAGGTACACAAAAATGGAAAGTGATGGAATTCAGATAATTTTTGAAAAATAAGTGTTTCAGGCTCACAGATGTGATGATATTGCATCTATATGACAAGTAAATATATGGCACAAAAAATTGAAGGATCTTAAGGAAAAGCCTTTGACTGTGTGGATCATAATAAACTGTGGAAAATTTTGAAAGAGATGGGAATACCAGACCACCTGATCTGCCTCTTGAGAAACCTATATGCAGTTTAGGAAACAACAGTTAGAACTGGACATGGAACAACAGACTGGTTCCAAATAGGAAAAGGAGTATGTCAAGGCTATATATTGTCACCCTGCTTATTTAACTTTTATGCGGAGTGAATCATGAGAAACGCTAGGCTGGAAGAAGCACAAGCTGGAATCAAGATTGCCAGGAGAAATATCCATAACTTCAGATATGCAGATGACACCACCCTTATGGCAGAAAGTGAAGAGGAACTAAAAAGCTTCTTGATGAAAGTGAAAGAGGAGAGTGAAAAAGTTGGCTTAAAGCTCAACATTCAGAAAATGAAGATCATGGCATCTGGTCCCGTCACTTCATGGGAAATAGAAGGGGAAACAGTGGAAACAGTCTCAGACTTTATTTTTTGGGGTTCCAAAATCACTGCAGATGGTGACTGCAGCCATGAAATTAAAAGACGCTTACTCCTTGGAAAGAAAGTTATGACCAACCTAGATAGCACATTGAAAAGCAGAGACATTACTTTGCCAACAAAGGTCCACCTAGTCAAGGCTATGGTTTTTCCATTAGTCATGTATGGATGTGAAAGTTGGACTGTGAAGAAAGCTGAGCACTGAAGGATTGATGCTTTTGAACTGTGATGTTGGAGAAGACTCTTGAGAGTCCCTTGGACTGCAAGGAGATCCACCAGTCCATTCTAAAGGAGATCAGTCCTGGGTGTTCTTTGGAAGGAATGATGCTGAAGCTGAAGCTCCAATACTTTGGCCACCTCATGAGAGGAATTGACTCATTGGAAAAGACTCTGATGTTTGGAGGGATTGGGAGCAGAAAGAGAAGGGAACAACAGAAGATGAGATGGCTGGATGGCATCACCAACTTGATGGACGTGAATTTGAGTGAACTCCAGGAGTTGGTGATGGACAGGGAGGCCTGGTGTGCTGCAATTTTGGGCATCTCAAAGAGTTGGACATGACTGAGCAACTGAATTGAACTGAAGGAAAAGAAAAAAATTCAAGTATATTAATGACTTCTAGGAAATAAAAAACAATATCTTGAGATAAAGTATTTATATACAGAATTTGGCTATAGGATAAAAAGTCTTTAAAAGTATAATAAAAATGACAATAAAATGGAAATTATGAAAAAAGTAAATAAAAATCTACAAGAATTAATCCAAAACTTAAGTCAATGAAAAAAATCTTCCAAAATGAGGGATTAGAGAAAATATATAATTGTTAACAGATTGTTTTCCCAAAGGTGATCATAATACCTCCCTTCTCATATGACCTTGACACTGCTCACACCCAGAAATAAGATTCATATCTTTCCATATTATAGGGATCATGATCTCCTTATAATGAGAAGAATGTGGTGGAAATGATATCATGTGCTTTCTCAGATTATATCAGAAGAAGCAACACAGCCTCTTTAGGTCACTGAAAACACACATTCTTGGACTCTTGAGCCCCAGCATAGGAAACAAGAAATATGATTATTCTGAAGCTACTACACTGTGAGGGAGTATAGTCAAAGGGAAAATTCCATTTGGAGGCACTCCATTTGGATATCCTAGTCTATAAATTTTCCCACTTCAAATGAGTTTGTATCTAGCAGTTTCTTCCCTTGCTCCTCAGGTGGCTTCAGGTTGTAATTGGTACAGGTTCTGATCCTTGACAGCAAAACTTCAGATTCTAATTCCTCCAGCCTCTTCCTCATTTATTTAGCTATGAGTTTCTATATTATTTTTTTGACAGGCATCTTATTTATAGTGGCTCTAATCTAACCCAGACAGATAAAGTATCTATTTTCAGACTAAGGAAATTCAATGGCTTCAAGAATATTCCTGAATATTTAAGAATATTCTTTTAAAGATTCCATTTTAAAAAAAGATTTGGAATAATTTGAGTTTTCTATTTCTTCTAGAGTCAGTTTTAGTCAGTATTACTTTTTAAAGAATTTATGTTTTTATCTACATTGCCAATTTTCTGACAGAATTTTTTGCAAAGTTATTCTATCATTCATTTATATATACTTACAGGATCTTGAGATCTATATTTTTTATTCTAATATTAGTAATTCTCTCTCTCTCTCCCTTACTCCCTCTCTTTCTCTATTTCTCAACAGGCCTCTTGATATTTTATCAATTTTATAAAGCTTTTCAAATGAGTTTTTAATATTAATTCATCTTATTTTTTATATTTGTCTTTATTTCTGCTTTTATCAGTATTATTTCCTTTCCTCTACTTTTCTTTAATTCATTTTACTCTTGGTTTTTTAACTTCTTGGAAGAGGTATTCAGATAGCTTGTCAAAACTTTGTAATATATTTATTTGGGATATAAAATTGTATTTAATATCAGACTTAGACTTATCCTATAGCTTGATATATTTTAATTATCTTTTGATTCCTAATGTGTTCTTATTTATTTTGTGATTATTTCCCTAATTCATGTCAAAATGTATTTCTCTAATGACAAATGAATCAAAGAATAATTTTTACTGAATAGTAAAATAACCATATTTGGGTGGGCTGCCGTAAGGAGTTGCACAGAGTGGGGCACGACTAAAGTGACTTGGCAGCACTAGCAGCAGCAGATGATAGTGTTAATAGACACACTGCATTAATAATAAATATTAGTAGCATAATTACATACTATTTGGTTCTATATATATCATACATATTAGTGTAACCTTGCATCTCTATAAATGACTGAGCGACTAACACATCTCTATAAATTGATAAATGTTAAACATACAAAAGTTTATCGGAAGGATGCTAAAGCTGAAACTCCAATACTTTGGCCACCTCATGAGAAGAATCGACTCATTGGAAAAGACCCTGATGCCTGGAGGGATTGGGGGCAGGAGGAGAAGGGGATGACAGAGGATGAGATGGCAGGATGGCATCACCAACTCGATGGACATGAGTTTGAGTGGACTCTGGGATTTGGTGATGGACAGGGAGGCCTGGTGTGCTGCGATTCATGGGGTTGCAAAGAGTTGGACACGACTGAGCTACTGAACTGAACTAAACTGAAACATACAAAAAAGCTAAAGATAAATCAATGAATTTATCTAATAACCAAAAAGATTTCATATTTAAACTTAAATTTGGACTTGTGTTATATAATATTGGTATAATGTCTCAGAAAGATGTGTGGTAAAATTTTTTGTTACCTATCCATATTCTTTAGTCATGATTCTTGAATTTCTATTTAAATTATTTAATTTTTTTTTCTTGAGTGCTTAGCATATTGGAGTGTCTGGTGTTTAATTGATAGAAATGTGTTCACCTGCCTAAATAATTCACTACCCTATCTCTTTGTCTGCTTGAGGAACCATAAACTGAATGTTTAGTTTGCCTTCCTTTGCTTCTCTGGAAAATTTTTCTCTATCCACTCACCCTAAATAGATTTGTACATTCAGAATCCCAATGGAGTTTAATTTCTTTTTGCTTAGGGGTTTGACAATTCGCTTATTATGATAATAGATCTGAAACTTCCTAATTTTACCTTGCTCATAATCTTCATCCTTTAACTCTTTTCTTGAGAGTTTTTGACTGAATGAATAATAGCTATATAAATTACAGAATCATCCTATTAAAGCTTGTCAGGTTTGCCAATAATTCTTAATCCAAAATTTTGTTAAAAGTTTGTTTGGGGATTAAAATTTAAATCCTTTGGTTTAGTGTGTCATCACCTTCTCCTCCAATCTTTTCTTATTTATTTTAATTTTGAAGTTTGCCATCTTTTGGCCTGTCAAGTTGTGGGTAGGAAGTTGAGATAAGAATGGGTGGTAGAGGAGCCCTTATGAAGGGCAGGCCCTGGATGAAAATAACCACACAGATACATGCAAAGAAGGAGATCCTGGGCAGAGATGCAAAGCAACACAGCTGTTAGTCAGAATGCAGCAATGTTCCATGAATAGACTGCTGTCTTCTCCTCCCTGGGGTAGGAGGAAAAGGGTGCAGGAAGATTGATATACAGTTAAGAATGGGTTTGAATACTCTCCTCCTGGCATTTTGTGTATGGCAATTTTGTAACTAGTACAGATTTCTATAGCCCCAAATCATTTTTCACACTCATTTGTTTAAATGTTCATTTCTGCAACTGAACACTGACTTTGATATGAACTGCATTTTTATTACAAAATTTTAAGATCATTCCATGAAAATAAATATATCAAATGTATACATATACATCCAAATAACTTGTTTACAAATTGTTTTTTTTTTTTAATAAATGGTAGGTCATGTTTGCTTTGCTCTCATATGTGTTTATAATTTATCAAAATTTTAATTAACAATCATAAGAACCTTTGCTTTGGAAGCTCAGTTTACTGGTGCTCTCTAATTTAAGACTACCATTAGTTCATACAATAAATGATTAGTAAATATCTATTCCGTGTCAGACCCTGTTGTAAAGGCCACACAAACAGAACCATCATGGGAAATGATGACTCTGCCCTCATAAAATTACAATCTAGAAGGAGAAATACAATAAATAAGCAATCAAAAATTAAATGAAAAGGTAACTGAAGAAATTAGTGCTTAGAGGAAAAATAGAGTGGGATAGTAAGTGATGGAGAAGAGCTGTTTTGGGTAAGATAGTCAGTAAAGAGGGCTTCCCAGGAGCCTCAGTGGTAAAGAATCCACCTGCCAAAGCAGGAGACATGGGTGTGATCCCTGGGTTGGGAAGATCTCCTGGAGAAAGAAATGGCAACCCACTCCAGTATTCTTGCCTAGGAAATTTCATGAACAGAGGAGCCCGGTGGGCTATGGAGTCACAGATAGTCTGACACAAATGAGTATGTATGTGCAGTACAGTAGTCAGTAAACAACCCTTTAAGAAGGTAGAAATTTGAATGGAGACCTCATTGGTATGAAGTTTCAGGCCATAAAAAAATCTGGGGTGAATGGACTCAAAGTCATATATTCAAATACAGAGAAGAAAAGCTAATTAACTAAGAGGTATTATTCTTGTTTTCAGTCACTAAGTCATGTCCAACTCTTTGAAACGCCATGGGCTGAAATACACCAGGCCCCTTCGTACTCCGTTAACTCCTAGAATTTGCTCAAATTCACGTCTATTGAGTTGGTGAAGCTATTTAACATTCTCTGCCACCCCATTCTCCTTTACCTTCAATCTTTCCCAGCATCAGAGTCTTTTCCAACAAGTCAGCTCTTCATATCAGGTGTCCAAAATATTGGAGCTTCAATATCAGTCCTTTCAATGAATAATCAAGGTTGATCTTCTTTAGGATTGAATGGCTTCATCTCCTTGCAGTCCAAGGGACTCTCAAGAGTATTCTCTTGAGCAACACATCACAATTCAAAAACATAAATTCTTTAGCACTCAGTCTTCTTTATGCTGCAACTCGCACATCTGTTTGTGACAACTGGAAAAACCATAACTTGAGTACTTGGACCTTTTTCAGCAATATCATATATCTTCTTTTTAATACACTGCCCAGGCTTTCCTTTCAAAGAATAAGTGTTTTTTTAATTTCATGACTGCAGTCACCACATACAGTGATTTTGGAACCTAAGAAAATAAAATCTGATCTGTCATTACTTCCACTTCTTCTATTTGCCATAAAGTGATAGTAGCAGATACAATGATCTTAGTTTTAAGTGTTGAGTTTCAAGCCAACATTTTCACTCTCCCCTTTCACCCTCATGAAGAAGTTCTTTCATTCCACTTCACCTTCTGCCATTAGAGTGGTATTATCTACATATCTGAGGTTGTTGATGTTTCTCCTGGCAAGCCTGATTCCAGCTTGTGATTCATCTAGCCTGGCATTTTGCATGATGTAGTCTGCATGTAAGTGAAATAAAGAGGTGAAAATACACATCCTTGTCATACTCCTTTCCCAGTTTGGAACCAGTCAGTTGTTCCATGTCTAGTTCTAATTGTTGGTTCTTAACCTGCAAGCAGGATTCTCAGGAGACAGGTAAGGTGGTCTGGTATTCCTATTGCTTAAAGAATTTTCCACAGTTTGTTTTGATGCACAGTCAAAAGCTTTAGCATAGTCAATGAAGCAGATTTTTTTTTTTTTTTCTGAAATTCCCTTGCTTTCTTTATGATCCAATGAATGTTGGCAATTTGCTCTCTGGTGCCTCTGCCTTTTCAAAACCCAGCTTGTACATTTGGAATTTCCTGGTTCATGTATTGCTAAAGCCCAGCTTGAAGGATTTTTAGTATAACCTTACAAGCATATGAAATGCACACAATTATATGGTAGTTTGAACATTTTTTGGCATTGCTCTTCTTTGGGATTGGAATGAAAACTAACCTTTTCCAGTCCTATGGCCACTGCTGAGTTATCCAAATTTGTTGACATATTGAGTGCATCACTTTAGCAGCGTCAACTAAGGGGTATATATGTGCCTTTAACTGAGTTTTTGCTTAAAGACAAGACATCCACATAAAAATCCCTTGTAAACTTAAGATATTATGTCTCAAACAAATAGTTTAGAGTGGCTCAATAATTCTCTTATCTAACGAGCAATACAATCACGAACTGACAGAGTTTGTGGCTTTTATTTTGGAATACTTGGTTGCTTTTCCCTCAGGGAACCAGCATGGTGGCATAATCTCCAAATGACACATAGAGGAACTGCAGATCTAGCAAAGACGACAGATTTTTTTCCCATGCCTTCCATTTTATTACCAAGGGAAAACCTTCTTAGACTTTTAACTGCAGACTTTTTACATCCCCCTGGTTAGAATTGGAGCCCAATAATGCTTTCTAGATGGAGAGGAGATAGTTTTGATAAGGGTCTGATATTTTCAATCCATTTATTAGAAAATAAACTCCCTAAGTAGCCACAAAGTCTCTGTGAGTGTGTGTGTGTTTGCATGTGTATGTGTAACTATTGAGTAGCTATCAATGTCTGTTAAATAAAATATTTTTATTCAATACTGAAGCTATAGAAAACCTTAGCCACTACCCATAATTTACCTTAGAAAGCCATCATTCTTCATTTTACTGCTGAGAAAGAAAGACATAGACTGTGAATGTCTTGTTTAAGATCGCCGAGGAAATAGAATAACAAGGACTCTTAGCATCCAGCAAGAATGTTATTTCCATTAAGCCCTGTTGCTTTCAAAGTTAAATAAAGTGTATCTATTCTTAGGAGATGGAGAAGGAAGTGGCAATCCACTCCAGTACTATTGCCTGTAAAATCCCATGGACAGAGGAGCCTGGTAGGCTACAGTCTATGGGTCACAAAGAGTAGGACATGACTGAGTGACTTCACTTATACTTAGAAGAAAATCCTCCCAGAGGGCAAGAAAACATTAATTTATGTGTATTGTTATTAGAGCTCTCAGGATTTTTTGCATTGTCAGCAATAATTTCTAAAGCTCACTGTACATAATAAATACTTAATGATAAAAACATATGCAAGTATTATTTTCTACTCCCAACAGTATTTTGAAAATGATAACCTTTTAGTATATAGGTTTAATGGTGTAATATACTAATGTCTTTTGGAGATTCATTTTGAAACTTTGGTTCCATAGAATGAAGGGGGACTAACAAAAAAATTCACACACTAAATTCAAAGAATTGTATTTTTGTTTCAGCCATGAAATTAAAAGACACTTACTCCTTGGAAGAAAAGTCATGACCAATCTAGATAGTATATTCAAAAGCAGAGACATTACTTTGCCGACTAAAGTCCATCTAGTCCAGCTATGGCTTTTCCTGTGGTCATGTATGGATGTGAGAGTTGGACTGTGAAGAAGGCAGAGCACCAAATAATTGATGCTTTTAAACTGTGGTGTTGAAGAAGACTCTTGAGAGTCCCTTGGACTGCAAGGAGATCCAACCAGTCCATTCTGAAGGAGTTCAGCCCTGGGGTTTATTTGGAAGGAATGATGCTAAAGCTGAAACTCCAGTACTCTGGCCACCTCATGCGAAGAGTTGACTCATTGGAAAAGACTTTGATGCTGGGAAGGATTGGGGGCAGGAAAAGGAGGGGACAACAGAGGATGAGATGGCTGGATGGTGTCACTGACTCGATGGACGTGAGTCTGAGTGAACTCTGGGAGTTGGTGATGGACAGGGAGGCCTGGCGTGCTGCGATTCATGGGGTCGCAAAGAGTTGGACATGACTGAGCGACTGAACTGAACTGATAGTGGAAATTTATACATTTAGATGGATATTCATATGTATCAAATATCTGATGTCTGGAATCATATTAACCTAACATATTCAAATCATAAAACCATTAGTGGAAAAACATAAATAAGAAACCATCACCAATTGTTTTAGTGTAGAATGAGTAGTAACATAACAGTTTCTACATAAGCATCTGATGCTCTGTTCTCCCTGAAAGCAGTTTTCTGGTAGAGAATTTCTGGTATAAGGAAGAATATATTAGTTTCTCGTAATCAGCTCTAAGCAGCAAGCTTTTAATAAGTCACTTTCATACATAGAGTAAAGATGAAGTCTGAGCATTTCTGGATGGAGTATTAGGTACATGTTTAATCTATTTTTAATGTGGATCACAAATGCAATGCATTGTAGGTTTTTTAAAATAGTTTTTTTTTTCTTTCTCCTACAAAAGCCTTTTCTCTATAATAACCATCAGCTACACTCAAAAATGGAAAACTCTCTTAAACTGATATTGTTAAGTTAACAGAACTAGTAGAAGAGAACAGACAAAATTATTATTTCTTCATTCTGTCAACTCAACATTGATTACTTCATCCTTCATTCTTTTGTCATTCATCCAAGTGTACAACACAATGGTGATTGGAGATTAAAGGTATCATTTGTTATAATAGTAAACACTTTATGCCTTGATGTATATTTCAAATGCATCAATAGATCATTATACTTCCATGAGAGTCTAGTGACAGAAGGGAGCATGAGATTCAGTCGGTCACAGGAGATAAGAAATCATCTCAGGGAGGTAGAAATTAAAGGAAGCTCCCTAAATAATACCAGGGCTTTCCTGGTAGCTCAGCTGGTAGAGAATCCACCTGCAATGCAGGAGGCCCCAATTCCATTCTTGGGTCAGGAAGATCCCCTGGCAAAGGGATAGGCTACCCACATCAGCATCCATGGGTTCCCTGGTGGCTCAGATGGTAAAGAATCTGCACACAATGAGGAAGACCTGGGTTCAATACCTGGTTGGGGAAGATCCCCTGGAGAAGGGCATGGCAACCCACTCCAGTATTCTTGCCTGGAGAATCCCCATGGACAGAAGAGCCTGGTGGGCTACAGTACATAAGCACACAAAGAGCTCAGTCAGATGACTGAGCAACTAAGTACATACAGCACAGCACCCTACATAAAGTTACATCTCACGTAAATCCTAGCACATGAGTAAAATGTATTAACTGGGAGACAGAGAAACGGGAAAGAGGCTAGCAAAAGAAGAGTACAGATAGTCCCTCACCTATGCTGCTTCAACTTAAATTTTTCAACTTTGCAATAGTGCACACATTCATTTGTAGTCAGTGGGACTGTACTTTGAGCTTTGATTTTGATTTTTGATCTTGTTTCTTAGACTAGATGTGCAGTGTGATACTCTCTAGTGATGCTGGGCAGTGGCTGTGAGCTGTGGCTCCCAGTCAGTTGCATGACAGGGTAAGTAAGCAATACACTCGCAGTTATTCTGCACCCAAAAATACACTCTATTTTTCACTTTCAATAGCCAATTAGTTACCTGAGATATTCAACACAGTTTTAGAACAGACTTTGTATCAGATCATTTTACCCAACTCTAGGCTAATGCAAGTGTTATGAGCATTTTTAAGGTAAGCTAGGCTAAGCTGTGGTATTCAGTAGATTAGAGGTATTAAGTGCATTTTTGAACTAAGGTATTTTCAACTTATGATGGATTTACCAAGAAATAACCCCATCATAATTTAAGAAAGATTTGTAGATGCAAAATTGCGTCCTGTGTTTGGGAAAACATAAGCAAACCCACCAGCCAATCTAATGACTTCCATAGCTGTCAAAAAATGAACCCCCTTTCAGCCAACATTTTGCAGATGAAGTTGGAGAATATTGCCCTAAATAATTTATTATAAATATTACTCCAAACTAAGGGATTCAAAAATACCATTTGATGGGGAAACCAACATAAAAAACAGAAAAGGAGAATGTGTCAGAAAATTCATCTGACCAAAGGCAGGTCATATGGTGTCTTGGGTAAGATGCTTGAGCCCAGCTGGGGCTTAAATAAGAGATGTACATGGCATGCAGTCATCAATCAAAACCAAACACATACATGTGGTATCGTATTTGTCTTTCTTGGTCTGGTTTATTTCACTTAGTATGATAACCTCTAGATCCATTCCTATTGCTAAAAATGCCATTATTTCATTCTTCTTTATGACTGAATAGTATTCCATTATAGATTCCTTCATTCAGTCGCTCAGTCATGTCCGACTCTTTGTGACCCCATGAATTGCAAGATGCCAGGCCTCCCTGCCCATCTATACATATAAAGAGTAAGGGGATATATATCTGTCAATGGATATTTAGTTTGTTTTCATATTTTCATATTTTGGCTTTTGTAAATTGGCTGTTATGAACGTTGGGGTACATAACACAAATGAACTTATTTACAAAATAGAAATAGATCCAAAGACATAGAAAATAAATTTGTGCTTACAAAAGCTTACAAAAAGGGATAAATTTGGGATTAACATGTACATACTGCTATATATATATATATATATGTATATATATATATATACATATATATATATATATATAATAGACAACCATCAGGGACCTACTGTACAGCACAGGGAACTATACTCAGTATTTTATAATAACCTATAAAGGGAAAGAATCTGAAAAAGAAAAAAAAATCTATACACACACACAGACACACACACACACACACACATATATATATATATATATGAATTACTGTGCTGTACAGCTGAAACTATACAGCATTGTAAATCAATTGTACTCCAATGAATAAACAAGCAAAATACAGAAAACTTTGAGTAATTAGGAGCAAGTCTGAAAGAGAGAGTGGGAAGCACCAGTGTCAACAGATTTTCATTTTCTCTTTATGTAGCATTGCTTCTTTAAAAATTTGAGGTTAGTTTTTAAGGGACCTTATTGCTGGTTATAGTAACAGAGCACTAGCTACTAGCTAGTTGGTACATATTCCTGGATGTGAATATCCTTAGCATAGTACCCAGCTCTAGAACAAACACTGCAAAAATAGGTTGCTTTTCTATGTGGTCTCATGAAAAGTAATTTTTAAAATCCCTCTCCTCCCAGTATCCATCAATATCTTTTTTGAGCAAGATATTTGTGACCTCTGTAGTCCTGAAGATGTTAACTGAGAAGAACATAGGAAAGTTTTTTTTTTCTTTTTAGAGACCTTAGAATAATTCTTATTTTAACCCTCCTCTTTCCCTTCCTCTCCTTCTAGTCCTTTCCTTCCTCCTCTTCCTTCTTTTTTTTTTAAATGATCTTAGCAATGCAATGGTAAGTGTTTATACAGGATAGAGTGAAATTAAGGTTTTATTCAGAATTCTCTGCCATTAGGAGCCTTTCTCTACCAGTGAGCTGTAAATTCCAGAAGGCAAAGAAGATTTGAGTGGCAAAGTAAGGGATTCTAGAAGATGATGCAAAATAAAGGCATGAAGACATGGTGGCAGTATGAAAACTGAGAACAAGCGAAAATATATACATCTACAAATTTCTGATTACAGAATATTTTTTTCATAAAGTATAGTATTAAAATAAAAAATGCATCTAGAAATACATATAGAAAAATACACACATTCAAATACAGAATTGTGCTAACAAAACAGTCCCAAGTATAACCTGTTGTTCTAAACCCTGTCAGGCTTCCTTCTCTGTATGTATTTTCATTGAAGTCACGGTGTGCATCAAAGCTGTCTTGCTTTATATATGAATATCACTAAAGCACTAGCAGAATTCCTGAAACAGTATTACATAAGTGTTTGTTCTGAGTCACACTTCCCTTGGACCATGCCTGAGCTTTACATAAATCACCTGTCACTCACAGGAGCCATAAGAGGTCAGTTTGGGGATTGCCCCACTTTTAGAAATAATGAAAGTGAAGAATAGAAAAATTAAACTTCAAAAAATTAGGGTTACAAAGGTTATATATCTAATGCCACTCCACAAGGACCTGATGGAGTCAGGAAGCATATCCAAGTGGTCACTTTCCATATTGAAGTTCTTAACCTCCATGACTGATAGATTGCAGCAAAGCCCTTGACACTGGTGGACTTCATTTTTTCCTAATATTCTTAATATTTTAGAGGGTTGTGACACTGCAATGTTCCCTAAGCAGCTCTTTCTCTGCTTTGGATGCAAGCTTGTGAGACTATCCATCTAGATGCCACCCAGAGTTTCTTTGTTCCCTAGTTGAGGAGGTGGCTACGTGGGAGTAAAATGTGTATCAATATGTGCCTAAGTTGCCATGGATTCCATGTTCTTACCAGGGGCGATGTGGAAGTCAATGAAGTCAGTCAATGGACCCAGCACAGGTAATGTCTTCCTTCATTCCATGCTCTTTGTTAGAGTGTCCAGATTGAGAGTTTTTATTTGACTATTATATAGTGAACCCCTCAAGAACTTCCAGGTTGTTTAGGGTTTGTTAGGCACTGAATATGCCTTACATATTTAATCTGACATAAAACTCAGAAGACATCTGTCAGGTACACACACCATCATGCTAATTTCATAAACACAAGAAATTGAGGCCCTTGGAGAGAGACACGCCCAAATTTAGGTAGGAAGAAAAATTAGGTAGAAAGCAAAAGAGTTACGGTTTAAAGCAAGCACATCTTTGGTCTTTTCATTCTGCCTTCTATCCTCAGTGTGAGAACTGCTTTGCATTGGTCACCATTGTGGATATATGGCCACAATCTATTTGAATTTTGCTCTCAATAAACTTAAATTATAGATATAAAAAAATTAGACCTAAGAAAGTACAAACTATTCAAGAATCTTCCAGCAGTCTAAGTGCTACATGCATCATACAAAGAGAAAATCCAGAACAGGGAGAGTCATAGAGTCAGTGAGGGCTTATTCTTTAGCTGCAAAATACACTGAACCGAAAGCTAAACATTTCATCAGCGATATCTTTTTAGTTAATTATAAATTGTGCTCAACATCTCTGTTACCAAGTACAAGTTTGTGTGCTCACCACATAGTGAGGCCAAACAATGTTGAAATGTCCAGTGTGGAACAGAGAAATGTGTGTTGCAGGACTATGGAAGGAGATTATTAGGTGGCTCATGCACCCATAATCCCCGAACGCCTAGAAAGACTTTAGCAAAGCTCTATTAAAGGCAAGGTAAGGGAGGGACATGATTGGTTGTTGCAGACTTCTTGGTTTAGGAATTGTTCTTGCAGCCATTTACACAGGCCAAGTCATAGTGTTTCTATAAATCTCTAATAAGAGGTGGCAAAAATACACAGAAGAACTGTACAAAACAGATCTTCATGACCAAGATAATCACGATGGTGTGATCACTCACCTAGAGCCAGACATCCTAGAATGTGAGGTCAAGTAGACCTTAGGAAGCATCACTACAAACAAAGCTAGTGGAGGTGGTGGAATTCCAGTTGAGCTATTTCAAATCCTGAAAGATGATGATGTGAAAGTGCTGCACTCAATATGCCAACAAATTTGGAAAACTGAGCAGTGGCCACAGGACTGGAAAAGGTCAGTTTTCATTTCAATCATAACAAAGGCAATGCCAAGGAATCTCAAACTACCACAAAATTTCACTCATCTCACATGCTAGTAAAGTAATGCTCAAAGTTCTCCAAGCCAGGCTTCAATAATATGTGAACCGTGAATTTCCAGATGTTCAAGCTGGTTTTAGAAAAGGCAGAGGAACCAGAGATCATATTGCCAGCATCTGCTGTATCATCAAAAAAGCAAGAGAGTTCCAGAAAGACATCTATTTCTGATTTATTGAGTATGCCAAAGACTTTGACTGTGTGGATCACAATAAACTGTGGAGAATTCTTGAAGAGTTCAGTTCCACCTGACCTGCCTCTTGAGAAATCTGTATGCAGGTCAGGAAGAAACAGTTAGAACTGGACATGGAACAACAGACTGGTTCCAAATCAGAAAAGGAGTACGTCAAGGCTGTATATTGTCATCATGTTTGTTTAACTTAAATGCAGAGTACATCATGAGAAATGCCAGGCTGGATGAAGCAGAAGCTGGAATCAAGATTGCTGGGAGAAATATCAATAACCTCAAATATGAAGATGACACCACCTTTATGGCAGAAAGGGAAGAAAACTAAAACCCTCTTGATGAAAGTGAAAGAGGAGAGTTAAAAAGTTGGCTTAAAGATCAACATTCGGAAAACTAAGATCATATTATCTGATCCCATCACTTCATGGCAAATAGATGGGGAAACAGTGGAAACAGTGTCAGACTTTATTTTGGGGGGGCTCCAGAATCACTGAAGATGGTGACTGCAGCCATGAAATAAAAGGACTCTTACTTCTTGGAAGAAAAGTTATGACCAGTCTTGACAGCATATTAAAAAGCAGAGACATTACTTTGCCAACTAAGGTCCGTCTAGTCAAGGCTATGGTTTTTCCAGTAGTCATGTATGGATGTGAGAGTTGGACTGTGAAGAAAGCTGAGCACCAAAGAATTGATGATTTTGTACTGTGGTGTTAGAGAAGACTCTTGAGAGGCCCTTGGACTGCAAGGAAATCCAACCAGTCCATCTTAAAGGAAATCAATCCTGAATGTTCATTAGAAGGACTGATGCTGAAGCTGAAATTCCAATACTTTGGCCACCTGATGTGAAGAGCTGACTCACTGGAAAAGACCTTGATGCTGGGAAAGACTGAAGGCAGGAGGAGAAGGGGATGACAGAGGATGTGATGGTTGGATGGCATCACCAAATCAATGGACATGAGTTTGAGTAAACTCTGGGGGTTGGTGATGGACAGGGAGGCATGATGTGCTGCAGTCCATGGGGTCACAAAAAGTCAGACATGCCTCAGTAATTGAACTGAAGACAAATGTTATTTATTCTCTGTTCTGCAAATTTTTATCTCTATATGAATGAATGTTTAAAGGTCAGAAACTTGAGAATGTGTTATCTTGTATATTTCAGGCTTTAGACAACAATCTTTTATAAAAGGTGCAAAGCCAGCATAATTAAGCACAGTCTACAGAGCACAAAATTTAAAGTAAAGGTAACAGATCTAATATGGAGTCAGATTTACTCTTCCATTACACCTCTCTGGGTCTCAAAGGGTGACTCCAAGACCAGTTACATGGGCATACATCACGCAACAACATATTAGAAGTGGGATGCTCAAGCCACCCCAACTCCTGCCAAATTATGCCCTCTGGAGATGAGGCTCAGCATCTGTGTTGATCAAGTCACCCAGCTAGTTCTGGTGCACACTCAAGTTTGAAAACCACTGGTATAGTAAGGAGGCCTGCAAATTTTTTCCCTCTAAAAGGCAAGCTACTAAATAGTTTTATCTTTAAAAGCCATACAGTCGCTAATGCAGATTCTCAGCACTGCTGTTGTAACATGAAGGTAGTCGTGGACAGTACACAAATGAGTGATCATGAGGGCATGCTAATAAAGCCTTCTTCAGGACTCCAAGCTTTGACTTACAAATAATTTTCATGTTCCACAAAATTCTGTTTATTATAATTTTTTCTTACAGCTTTTAAAAACATGTAAGAAATGTTCTTGAATGTGTGCATGCTTGTTTCAATCATGTCTGATTCTTTGCGACCCCAAGAACTGTAACCTGGCAGGCACCTCTATCCATGAGATTCTCCAGGCAAGAATGTTGAAGTGGGTTTTCATGCCCTCCTCAAGGTGATCTTCTCGACTCAGGGATCAAACCTGCATCTTCTGCATTGCAGGTTTTTCTTTATCCACTGAGCCACCTGGGAAGCCCAAGAAGTATTCTTAACCTTTGGGGAAAAATCAGTGACCAGTTCGGGTTGGTTTACGGTTTGCCAAATCCTGTAGTGTCTAGAACATCAAGACCTTTTATTCCAGAGAGATATTATTCAGTGTCTCAGCTCTGCCATGGGCTACCTCTGGACTTCAGGGACTCAACCCATCTTCATCTCATTGCAGTTTCATCATGTGTAAAATGGAGTTAATAATGTTTTTCTCTGGGTTTTTGTGAGACACCAAAAGTCAAATAACTAGTATATAAATGGGTCTCAATATGAATTCCCTCCAGTCTTCTAACAATCATACCCTTTCCAAGCAAATACCAAGTAAAAATCCTTAGCCTATCTTCTACAAAGATAAGTAAGTTCTTATTGGAACAGTAGTTACTCTTGGACACTTTTCTTCCAAATGAGGGATCTTTTAAATAATACCATTACAGAGTGTGTACATTACAGACAGAAGTCTTCTGCCTTCCCTCAGAAGACGGTTTTCTGTTCCAAACTTACAGGCCCAGAAGCCCACATCAGATATAGGCCTCACATTGCAGCTTCTTAATGGAGACAAAGAACAGATGCCTCCAATTAAGAAACAGCAGGAATGAAGCACACCTTCCTTTTCAAGCCATCAGAACTAAGCAGACTGGGTCACGAGCAAAGAAGGCTTGCATTTAGACAGAAATAACCATGGACAATTTTTCACACCTGAGAACGGAGCTGGGGATGAGTTGATCATTTGTGCTGAAGGTGAAAAACCCAACAGAGAATGTTGGCATATAAAAAGGTCCAGTGTTTCTGGAGTTTTGATTGATTGCTTATTTGGCAGACTATCCTGGTTTAGTAATATTTTTAAAATTTTATTAAAAAATAGTTAATTTGCAATGTCATGTTAGTCTAGTTTCAGGTATACAGCAAATTTGATTAAGATATATATATATATATTATATATATATACATATACATATACATATATATCTGTTCTCTTTTTACATTTTCATCCGTTATAGGTCATTACAAGATATTGAGTGTAATATAGACTACATACTCTATAGACTATAGAGGTGGTCTTGAAACTATACAATTGGTCTCTGTTGGCTATTTATTTTACATAGAGTATATATTTTCATCTTCAACTCTTGATTTATCCCCTGTACCCTGCCTTTCCTCTTTGGTAACCATAAGTCCCTTCTCTGTCTGTGAGTCTATGTCTGTTTTGTAAATAAATTCAGCTAAATGAATTGTTTTAGATTCCACATAGAAGTGATATCATCTGATATTTTTCTCTCTCTGTCTGGCTTACTTCACTCAGTACGATAGTCTCTAGGTCCATCTGTGTCACAGCAAATGGCATTATTTCATTCTCTTCTTTTGTGCTCCGACTCATCACAGCCCCATGGACTGTACAGCCCACCAGGCTCCTCGTCCAGGCAGGAATACTGGAGTGGTTCCACTTCCTACTTCAGAGGATCTTCCCAACCCAGGGATCGAACTCGCATCTCTTGCATTTCCTGCATTGGCAGGCAGATCCTTTAACCTGGGAAGCCCCTGTTTTTTTATGGTTGAGTAACATTCCTTTGTGTATATACGTATGTGTGTATGTATGTGTACATATATCCATCTTTGTTCATTCATCTTTTAATGGACATTAGGTTGCTTCTAAGTCTTGGCTATTGTAAATAGTGTTGCTATGCACATAGCGGGTACATATATATTTTGTATTATAGCTTTGTACAGACATATGTCCAAGAATGGGGTTGCTGGATCATATGATAGCTCTATTTCTAGCATTTAAGGAATATCTGTACTGTTCTTCATAGTGGGTGCACCAACTTACATTCTCACCAATAGTGTAGGAGGGTTTCATTTTCTCCATACCTCCTCCAGCTTTTGTTATTTTTAGACTTTTACATGATGACCATTCTCACCTTTGTGAAGTGTATATTAGGATAGGTCTGTTGTTATTCAGTTGCTTTGACATGTTTGACTCTTTGCAAACCCATGAACTGCAGCATCCTGGGCCCCTATGTCCTCCCCCATCTCCTGGAGTTACTCAAATTCATATCCATTGAGTCAGTGATGCTATCTAACCATCTCATTCTCTGCTGCCCACTTCTTTTGCCTTCAATCTTTCCCAGCATCAGGATCTTTTCTAATGAGTTGACTCTTCATATCTGGTGGCCAAAGTATCGGAACTTCAGCTTCAGCAGCAGTTCTTCCAGTGAATATTCTGGGTGATTTCCTTTACGATTTACTGGTTTGATATCCTTGAAGTCCAAGGGACTCTCAAGAATGTTTTTCGCCACCACAATTTAAAAGCATCAATTCTTCTGCACTCAGGCTACTTTATGCTCCAACACTCACATCCATATAAGACAAATGGAAAAACAATATCTTTGACTATATATAATTTTTCTGCTTTTTGATATGCTGTCTAGGTTTGCCATAGCTTTTCTTCCAAGGAGCAAGTGTCTTTTAATTTCATGGCTGGGTCACCATCCAGAGTTATTTTGGAATCCAAGAAAATAAAATCTATCACTGCTTCCACTTTTTCAACTTCTATTTGCTATGAAGTGATGGGACCAAATACCATGATCTTAGTTTTATGAGTGTTGAGTTTCAAGCCAGCTTTTCCACTGTCTTCTTTCACCCTCATCAGGAGGCTCTTTGGTTCCTCTTCACTTTCTGCCATTCGAGTGGCATCATCTGCACATCTGAGGTTGTCGATATTTCTCCTATCAATCTGGATTCCATCTTGTGATTCATCCAGCCTGGCATTTCGCATGATGTAAACTGTTGTTGTTGTTCAGTTGCTTAGTCGTGTCTGACTCATTGTGACCCCATGGACTGCAACATGCCAGGCTTCCTTGTCCTTCACCATCTCCTGGAGCTTGCTCAAATTCATATCCATCGAGTCGATGATGCCATCCAACCATCTTATCCTCTGTTGTCCCCTTCCCTTCCTGCCTTCAATCTTTTCCAGCATCAGGGACTTTTCTAATGAGTCAGCTTTTTGTATCAGGTGCCCAAAGTATTGGTGCTTCAGCTTCAGCATCAGTCCTTCCAATAAGCAGACACTAATACTATATGCCACTTATTTGCTGCATGATATTAAACAGTACCTTAATGATTTCTCACTTTCCTCATGTTGTGAGAGTAATAAGGCGAAGTTTCCAAGGTTGCAGTAGAAAGCTTGAAATGCAGTAGAATGCTCAAGAAGAGACCGTCAGCCACTGCGCTTCCAGAGTGCATTAAGCACCTTTCTTTCCAACTCCACATCGATAGCTTGAAACCAGCCACATGCGAACACTAAAAATAAGGGCTTGTTTTTATTGTATTTAATTTTGGGGAAACACTTCTTAAAATTTACCTTACTTCACTCAGATCAGATCCCTGCACCTGCTGACTGTCTATACTTTACTCCTTAACCATAGAAATAAATGTTTTATCTGTGATATTTCAGACTTTAACCAGAAGTTATAGGAAAGATGCATTTGAGGAAAGAAATGACAGCATAGGTATTACGATATTGTTGTTTACTTCCATTTAATAATGAAGCTCAATATCTTCAGGATGAAGATATCAAAGACCAAACTACACCTGAGGCAAAATTAACCAAAGGCTACTTATTCACAAACTTACAGCATATAATTCATAAAGCTTCTTTGAGGGACTTCCTTGTGGTACACACATTAAGAATCTGCCTCCCAATGCAGGGTATGTGGGTTGGATCCTAGGCTGGGGAACTACGATCCCACATGCTACAAGGCAACTAAGGCCACATGTCACAACTACTGAGCCTGTGAGCTGCAACAAATTTGTTACCTTTCACTTCATTCCATTTTTAAAAATTGTGTGGCCAGAATATCTCTATTTGAGCCTCATATTCTCTTGAATTATTTCTTCAAGAGCATCTGACATTTAATTTATACCTACATTTTTCCTGGATGCGGCAACTTGAATGAACCTAGAGGACACTATGCCCAGTAAAATAATCCAGTCAAAAAATAACATATTATATGATTCTCCTTATATAAGATGCAAACAGTAATCAAATTCATAGAGATAGAAAGTGGAAGGGTGATTGCAACAGGTTGTGGGGAGAACACAATGGGGACTTAGCATTTAACAGTACAAAGTTTCCATCTTGGAAGAGGAAATATTTCTGGAGATGCATAGTGATGATGGCTGCACAACAATGTAAATGTACTTAATGTTACTGAACTGTGCTGTGAAAGATAGTTAAAGTGGTCAATTTTTATAATACATGCTACCACAATGGAAAAAAAAAAAAAAAGAAAGTATCAAAAATGCTGCTTTAAACAGAAGGCAGCTTCTTGCAGATTACCTGAACACTTAGGTTCCTCACCACTGCTCCATCCTGACTCTCCTCTGGTGAGGCGAAAGGAGAGAGCTTGTATCCTCAGTCTCTTCAATGACAACTTTGTGTTCTCTTTCTTCCCCTTTTCCTTAATTTCTTGATAGTTTCATAGTAGCATTAACTTCCATCTGGGAAGTTATTATTTAATTAAATGCTTGCAGGCCAGGTTTAAAAAAATAACTGAAATTTCACCTTTTTACTTTGAAGTCACAAGCTAATTTTGAAGAAAAATAGCACTATTTTTGTTTTTAAAAGAGGTTTGCATGCCATTTATTTGGTTGTTCTAG